>NC_138988.1:66643345-67253025 GCF_964341445.2 Mesoplodon mirus
TCCCTGGCCTGGTAATAGCTGTTTGTTTTTACCTTCTTTTGTTCCCTTAAAATCATTAACCACCAGACCTATTGGGCAAGGGCAAGCATTGTGGTCAGGCTTGGATTACAAAATGGAATGGCTTAAGTTTCTCTTATGTTAAAAAGGTTATGTCTGGTTCTCTTCCTCTGGGGGACCCCCTACCCTACCTTCTTTTTTTTTTAATTTATTTATTTATTTTTGACTGTGTTGGGTCTTCATTTCTGTGCGAGGGCTTTCTCTAGTTGCAGCGAGTGGGGGCCACTCTTCATTGCGGTGCGCGGGCCTCTCACTGTCACAGCTTCCCTTGTTGCAGAGCACAGGCTCCAGAGGCGCAGGCTCAGTAGTTGTGGCTCATGGACCCAGTTGTTCCGAGGCATGTGGGATCTTCCCAGACCAGGGCTCGAACCCGTGTCCCCTGCATTGGCAGGCGGATTCTCAACCACTGCGCCACCAGGGAAGCCCACCCTACCTTCTTAAACTGTGTTTGATAAAATTTTATAAGAAAGAGATGAGCTAAAGGAAGAACTGGTCAACTTATAAGCAGAATTTGGAGGAAATGTGAAGGGGGGCAGAATTTTCTGGGTTGGAAAATAAAATTATTTCTCATTCCCAGCCTCTTAGGTCAGTAAAAAATGATCAAAGTTAAGAAATGGCCTCAAAGGTGTGGCTGAATACTGTTAAGTCCTCTGAAAAAATCAAGGCAATGCCTAGTCCACCCTCTCAGCTGGACAAAAGGGCTTCTAGGAATTTTAAGGCAATACTCCCACAGCACCCTGATACAGCCCAGAGACTTTAGTCAATGGAGACTTAGTCAACAGAGAAGCATGTCCCAAGAGAATTTGGGGTGTGGCTCTTGGTGCATGAAGTAAAGTCAATCAGATACATAGAAAAACTCCAAAGTTTTTAAGGGTCTTATACCCCCCAAAACACTGCTAGTCTAGGCTCTGTGCAAAGGACTGACTATTCAACTTGTACAAAGGCCTCTAGGCTGCCTACTGTCTGTTGGGAGAAAGCAAGCTGAGAAAATTTCTCAGCTACCATCAGTGGTTGTTTCTTCCATTGAAGCCAAGGTGAAACCGTGCACCTCAGATTGGGACTCAGTTTGGGACTCGAACCCAGCCAAAACCCTGCTTGGGATTTGAACCCACGGTCTTTTAATTAGAATCACTCACCTGGTGTCTGGACTTACTGAGGCTCAGGTTCTTTGTGTCTCAGCACAGAAGGAATTCAGCAAGAGGCAAAGTGATAGGCAAGAAGTAGATTTATTAATATAGGATGCTTGTAAGAGATGCAAGCAGGCAGGTGAGGAAGCTCTGCCCTGAGGATTAAGTAGGCTACAATTTTATAGTCAAAGGAAAGGGGGAGGGGAAAAGACCACCTCCTTCGAGTAGACGTGAGGCTTATATCACTAGTTCCTCCTTCCTATCAGGCAGGAGAGTGGCGAGGTCAAACTAGGATTATCATAGCATTTATTCAAATCAGAGAAGGGTGGTGACATTTTTCTTCCACCTAATGGCCTGGGGCATATCTCGTGCTTTTATTTATGGTTTTATAGTTAAGCCAGCCTGCTTTGTTCCACAACGTTCCAATAGCTTTCTTGAGCAATCATTAACGTACAGTGGTCTCCCAAAGTTTCCTAGGTTTCCCTCTCTATCTGTAGCCCCCTACTGGGACTTCTACAACTACCTGTATAACTATCCTATTCTACCTCTATCAAAGGAACATGATGGGAAAGGAAAGATTCCCTCAGTGTTGGGTGAGCCAAAAGCCATGGAGAATAGTGGATTGGGGAGCCATTCTGAAGGAAGAGAATGAGGTCTCATCAGAGAATATTCCCCATCCCTAGAGTAGGTGGACCTGGCTGGATTTGCCCAGCTGATTTCAGAAGTGTTCTGGACCAGTGACTTCCCTATGCCAACTATTCTTCCTTATTCTTTTTCAGGGGAGTGCCTATTGTTATTCTGTCCCTGACTCACCATTGTATTTTGGGTGTGTGTGGGATAAATAACTTGTCTTTTTAGATCATAGGTATTGCATTCAAGAGCCACATTCAGACCTGATGTAGATCACAAGATCCTGGACTTTGAGCCTAATGTCATGAATGGATGCATCTTTTGGGAGTCCTGAAATGGTGATGAGCATATTTTGCACGGAGAGAGAACAGAAATAATTGTGGCCAGAGGACAGATTGGTAGGTTGATTGAATTGATTGCTCCAATTCTTCACCCTTCCCTATATTCACACCCTTTGTCCTGTGAATTTTCAGTTCCTTCCATAACAGAAGCAGAGTCTAATTTCTCACCCTCCTAAAGAATCTGAATTTAGCCATGTGACTTGCTTTGGCCATTGTAGTAATGTTAGCTGACTTGACATAAGTATAGGTTAGAAAAACTGTGTTTCTGCTACTTCTCTCTTTTCATTTATTTTATTTATTTATTTATTTATTTATTTATGGCTGCATCAGGTCTTTATTGTGGCACAAGGGATCTTTCATTGCGGCACGCAGGCTCTTTGTTGTGGCACACGGGCTTCTTTCTAGCTGCGGCACACGGGCTCCCCTCTAGTTGTGGCACGTGGGTTTTCTCTCTCTAGTTGTGATGTGTGGGCTCCAGGATGCGTGGACT
Organism: Mesoplodon mirus; assembly: GCF_964341445.2. NCBI lineage: Eukaryota > Metazoa > Chordata > Mammalia > Artiodactyla > Ziphiidae > Mesoplodon > Mesoplodon mirus. Next base: position 66,645,991 of record NC_138988.1, read on the forward strand.
CTGCAGTTTGTGGCATGCAGGCTCTCTAGTTGAGGCGTGCAAGCTCAGTAGTTGTGGCATGCAGGCTTGGTTGCCCTGCAGCATGTAGGATCTTAGTTCCCTGACCAGGGATCGAACCTGCATCCCCTGCATTGTAAGGTGGATTCTTTACTGCTGGACCACCAGGGAAGTTCCCTCTGCTACTTCTCTTGCTCCTCTGTGATCACCATGAAAACATGTCCAAAACATTCCCAGCTTAAGCTGCCAGAGGGACATGAATGACACATGGAAGAAACTGAGTTGCCCAGCTGAGGTTATCCTAGCCAAGCCAGCCCTCAGCTGACCTGCCAGTTGATGACTAACACATGAATGTACCCAACTAAGAGCAGCCAAGCCTGGCCCAGATCAACAGAATTGTCCACTTGAACCACTGAGTGTGGGGAATCATCAATGGTTATTGTTTTAAGTTGCTAAGCTTTGGGATAGTTTTGTTACACAGCAATAACTAACTGATACATGGTTATTGACTATGTATGTACATTTTTAAAAGATTGGAAAAGGACTACACAAACGTTATGAAAAATGAATTATGGTGATTTTTAGTTTTTTCTTCTATTATCTCTATAACTGTGTTTCCCAGTTATAATAAAAAGAAAGCAGAGTAACATAATGGTAAAGATCATAGACTTCAGAAAAATCTTAGGTTCCTAGTATAAAACAGATTTGGATTTTACTTACACTTGCACTTTTCAGTTAGACTCTGAGAGAGTTACTTAGCCTCTCTAAACCTCAATTTCTTTATCTGCTAAATGGGCATACTTCATAAAGTTGTGAAAATTAATCAAGATAAAATATATAAAGGGTATAGTATGTATCCGACACAGAATAAAAACTCAGATTTTATTATTATTTTTTTAAATTTTTATTGGAGTATAGTTGATTTACAATGTTGTGTTAGTTTCAGGTGTACAGTGTACATTGTGATGTTTTTTTTTACAAATTTATTTATTTATTTTTGGCTGAGTTGGGTCTTTGTTGCTGCACGTGGGCTTTCTCTATTTGCGGCGAGTGGGGGCTACTCTTCATTGCAGTGTGCAGGCTTCTCATTGTGGTGGCTTCTCTTGTTGTGGAGCACAGGCTCTAGACACACGGGCTTCAGTAGTTGTGGCACAGAGACTTAGTTGCTCTGCGGCGGCATGTGGGATCTTCCCGGACCAGGGCTCGAACCCATGTCCCCTGCATTGGCAGGCGGATTCTTAACCACTGTGCCACCAGGGAAGCCCCAGATTTTATTGTTAATAATAAAATATTTTTGAAGATTACAGTGAGGTCCTATTATTTGATTAGCAGTAATTGACAAACAAATTCAATAGATACAACTCAGTTCCTACCGGTAAATCATATACATAACAAGACAAATACAAATAACTAGAGCAAAGTTCTAAGACATTCCATTCCATTTGGGTTTTTTTTTTTTTTTTTTTGCGGTACACGGGCCTCTCACCGTTGTGGCCTCTCCCGTTGTGGAGCACAGGCTCCGGATGCGCAGGCTCAGTGGCCATGGCTCACAGGCCCAGCCGCTCCGCGGCATGTGGGATCTTCCCGGACCGGGGCACGAACCCGTGTCCCCTGCGTCGGCAGGTGGACTCCCAAACACTGCGCCACCAGGGAAGCCCTCCATTTGGGTTTATAGAGCCTTCATGGTATCCAATAAATGTTTGTTGAGTGAATGAAAGAAAGCATGCATTCTTATTTATTTTCCTATTTAGAGGGACTGGCCCAAAAGCTATGTAAGAGGAAGACCTAAGACTTATACCCAGGTCCCAAAACTTAAAGTGAAATGGTCTTCCTAACTGGACAAGACCATTTGAGCATCAGATCCCAAGAAACACTGGAGATGAGAGAAGGGCGAAACTGACCCAGAGTTGGAGGGTGGTCACAGAAGGCTTCCTGACAGAGATGGAATTAACATTGGATATGTAGGGGAGGGAAGATAATTTTTCCTCTACCCCTCTGAATTCTTAGCTGAGACCCCTGCAATAAAAGATTAACAAGAGGAAAACAAATAGAAGTGCATTGACTTGTATACCTCATATATACCTGGAAGGAGATACCCCGGGAAAAATGAGTAACTTCCTGATGTAGCTTAGAATTCAGGATTAAATACCATCTTAATAGGGAAGGGGGAGGGGTTATGTAGGCCTCTTAGGGGAGAGTAAATGATTTTTAAGGAAGCAAATGGGCCCTTAGGAGAATAGATGGGAGATGTGACAGTTTGTGACAGAGTTTGGTGCGATGTGGACTTCTAGTCTCCTCTTTGAGGATAAACAGTCTTCTCTGGTTGATGAAACTCCTGGGGAGGGGAATCTATGACAATCCATCCTGAGGAGGATCTGTCTTTCGGCAGATAAGGGGGATTCCGAGAAAGCCTCTCCCTGCATTTGCTGTTTTTCAAGTGCCTACAGCTCAAAATATACCAAGGGGTCATATTTTGAGGTGGCGTATTCTGCTGCCCTTCTGATGTTAAAGGATGAAGAAGCAGGTTGAAACAAAGAAAAGAGGTGGGTGGGGAGCAGATCCTGTTAAATGTGGATTGGAGGACAGGGAAGAAGTGGGAGGAGCTCTGAAGACAACAGCGTGATACTTGGACCATCTGGTAGGAGTCAGAGAAAAGCTGGAAAGGTCTCAAATGCCTATTTGTTCCCTCCTCTGAGAAGCCTCCCTGGATCACCCCCAGACCTGGCTTGCTGCATCTCCTCTGGGACCCCATGGCCCCTGCGCTGCCCTGACACTTCTCACCTGAGTCATCATCACTGCTTGGCGCTTCCTCCTTTGAAGTGGAAGCTCCCTAAGGATAGAGAGACATTGGCTTCCCAGTGCCTCCACCAGGGACCCGCAAAGAGGAGGTGAATGTAATGAATAGAACGGATCTAGTGGATCTGAAGTGGGGACGTGACATGATTAAGACAATGTTTCGTGAAGTGAGTTTGGCGGTGGTGGGGTTCTGGGAGGATTTGAGCTGGGCAGGACCCAAGGAAGGGCCATTACCCAAACCTAGAACATTGAGGATACACCCCAGGACCTTGGCAGTGGGAATGGGAAGGCAGAGATGGGGAGATGAGGAGCGGAGAGGCTTCAGAAGTGGTGCTGACTCAGGGCAGCCATGGGCAGAGGGAGGCACTGTGGCACGAAGCGTGCACCGGGGAGGGGGGGCCCTGGGCTCAAGGAAGGGGTGTTTCCCATAGACAAAACCCGTCTGGGTCTCTCCCTGTCAGGCACACATTCGAGACAAATCTCACAGCATCATGTAGCATGGAAATAGACTTTGTGATATTGTGATTTATAATAAGAAATACATATTTGGTTTTTGTCCCTGTTCCCCACACAGAGCTCCTAAAATCCTTGGAATTTCCTAAGAGATAGAGCGATATATAAAGGTGCATTTTTTAAAGGTGCTTTTGTTATTCATAACAAGGCCCTTTCAGCCACACCTGAGTTTATGTTAATGAGCTGACTTTTGGAAAGCCCCTAAGGATGGGGGCTGGTTGCCAGGGGAAACAACCTTGATTAGAGAGTTGGAACTTTTGGCCCCATTCTCCCACCTCTGGAGAAGGGGAGAGGGGCTGGAGGTTGAATCAGTAACCAGTGGTCAATGCTTTAATCAACCATGCCTGTGTAATGAAGCTTCCATAAGAATCTCTGAACCATGGGGTTTGGGAGAGCATCCTGGTTGGTGAACACCTGCCAGCTATGCCTCCACCTGCCAGGAGGGTGGCACACCCAGAACTCCATGGGGACAGAAGCTCTTGTGTTCCGGACTCTTCCAGACCTGGCCCTATCTCTTCATCATCTGGTTGTTCATTTGTATCTTTTTCTTTTAAAATATTTATTTATTTATTTGGCCGTGCTGGGTCTTAGCTGCAGCATGCAGGATCTTTGTTGCTACGTGAGGGATCCTTAGTGGCGGCATGTGGGCTCCTACTTGCAGCATGCGTGATCTAGTTCCCTGACCAGGGATCGAACCTGGGTCCCCTGCATTGGGAGCGCTGAGTCTTAACCACTGGACCACCAGGGAAGTCTCCATCTGTATCTTTTAATATCTTTTGTAATAAACTGGCAATCTAGTAAGTAAACTGTTTTCTGAGCCGGTCTAGCAAATTGATCGAACAAGAGGAAGGAGTTGTTGGAACTTCTATAGCCGGTCTGTCAGAAGCATCTGGACTTGCGATTGGCATTTGAGGTGGGGGCGGGGGTAGTCTTCAGGGACTGAGCCCTTAACTCGGGGGATCTGATGCTATCTCCAGGTAGACAAGTGCCAGATTTGAGTTAAATTGTAGGACACCCAGCTTTGCTGGGGAAAGAGAAAACAAGGAGGTCAGTAAGGGAAGCAGCCGCAGCCCTCTGACCTTCATCTCATTCTGTGGAGGGGCGCCAGGCCAGGGGCAGCTGGGCCTGCTTTACAGTGTGCATTGCAGCGAAGGGCCTTCTTGCCATCACTCTGCCTTTGTATGGAGCTAGCATGGGAAAGCAGCCTCGTCAATGAAGGAACACCAGGCTGCTTGGCACCATTCAGTCTGGATTCGGGGGGCCAGCCCATTACAGGAGTTGTCTGAGGATGCCAGTAACTGGACACCTCTGGCCTATGGATGTTACTGTGTCCCCAACTGGCCAAGGAGGGGGGCACAGAATATTTGGAAGAGCCCCCAGTCCAGCGGTCAGCTGAGCTTGGGTGTGGCTCTTCTCACTGGGAGAAGGAAGGAGGGCTACTCCTATCCAGCCCATTGTTCAGGCCAGCCAAGGTCATGTAAAAACAATCTCGTCCATTACACTACACATCACAACTGAGTAGGGACTCCCCCACCTCCTCACCAGGATAGCATTTGGCTTTTAGCCTGCACTGAGCCCTTCTCACACTCAGCCTGCTAGTAGGCTGGCAATCAGGTTCCTGGAAATCTCATTCTTTTTTAGCAGACATGGGAACCCACATCCCTAAGCCCAGCCCAGTGCCTCCTATGCACTCTGATTCACAACATCCACAGTGCAGAGATGCTGGACATGCCAAAATTACCCTGGTGTGGTCCTCCTGAGAATGAAGCAAGAAACTGTTCTCACTCTCGAGGAAGCCTAACCATCTGCTGGAAATGAATTGGAGAAATTGCTCTTAGAAGGGTCAAAGGTCAGCTAAGAGAGGGTTCAAGTCAAAGCATGAGAAGGCTGGTGAGCCCAGTTTGCATGCAGCCAATCATCACAAAAGCCTGTGCCGTGAACTTTGCAAAGCAGGTTCACTGCATGATGTGATGGAACAGAAAACTTTGAAGAGCTGTGTTCTTAGCTAAACCTTGAAAAACTTGAGGCATTGGGCACCAGGAATGATTCCCAGATTGCAAAGGAAGAGTTGGTTAAGTGGAGCTGAGAGGTATACTCATATCCATGCTTATTTCATCAGTGGATGCATGCTCACAGGTATCCATTTGGTGCCTGCCTGCATCCGTTGCCAAATCCCATACTCCAGGTGGAGGGAGATTCTGTGGCTTTCGTCTCTTAAGCTATTGACTTTTCTCAGAAAGTCCAGTTTCTGCCCATGTTATTCCATCACTTGATTTTGGTCTTGTGAGGTTGCCCCTCTTTTGATTCATTCATACAATTTGTCAGGGATCTGCTTCCAGTCATGTGCTCGATAGGGCAGACCACTGCTTTTTGTTCTTGTTAACTGGTGGGCTGAATCCCTCCTCTTCCCCCATCTTTTATATCCCAGTAGTCTGGTGTTCACGTTTTTATGGTGTTTGGCAATTGGCAACCATGTCCCATAAACTGGGTTTTTCTGATTTTCTGGTCCTTACATTTAGATACCTCTGGCAATCTCTTGTAACTCCCTTCTCTCTCTGTCTCTGTCTCGCTCACACACACACACACACACACACACACACACACACCTGTTCTGCTTAGATTGAACTAAATCGGATTTTACAAGTGTCTTTGATCTGGGCCTTTACATCCTTGGTGTGTACAACTGGAGCAGGATATGGTTGTTTTATTTATTTTAATTAACTAACGAATTAATTTTAATTAATTTTAATGCTATTCAGATGGTTAGGTCCTAAAAACTTGTTCGAACAATCTACTGAGTGGTTTGGGCAAAGGAAGGATTTTCTCATTTGGATGGACACCCAGTGGCCTAAAATAAACTTTCTTCAGAGGCTGTAAAACAGCAAACACATGAAGGTACGCTGCGGGGTGGGGGCGAGGAGGCACCGGGTTCGAGGCAGGGCAGGTGCCAGTTTATACTGATGCTGCACAACTGAGCTTGACACCTGAACGTGTGCTCCTTCCCCTGGCTGCATTGCCCCAGCTCCATGGCACTACGGACTGAGGAATCTAGACCTCTTTGCAGAAGACGAAGGTGCAATTTCAGAAGAACTACAAATCTTGAAAAGAATTTGATTTAACTTCCTTAATACCTGCAGAGCCCATCTGCTCCCTGCCTTATTCTGTCCCTCCCAAGTTCTCACGCCTCACAGCTCCGGGATGTATTTAGATTTCTGTTTTGGCAAATTCATCCTGACAGAATAGAGGGTACAGTGGAAGGCTAGACAGAGGCCAAAACCTTATGGGGCTCCCCACGCCTTTCAGGATAGCGTTCTAACGCCTTTCTTACAGGGGCAGAGGACACACAGCTGCCACCAGGGCCCACCTTTCTTCCAGCCTCCCGCGGGGAGGGGGTGGGAGGTGCGCACCGAGGCCCTGCCCACGAGAGGGCACGCTTGCGTGCTCGATGCAGAAGCGGCCATCTTTGACCCGGGCGCCGGCTCACCAACCCCCTCCCCCCCCCGCGTTCTCAGAGGGGTCGCGCGGTTCCCGCCCGTAGGGCGTGTAGGCTACTTCCACCACCTCACTCTTTGGCAGACCTGTGCTCAAGACCAACGGCCCCAGCCCCCACCCTTCCGGCCTCCATGTAAAACCTCGAGCCAGTATCCTGGTGGCAAGTGCCAGCTCCCCAACCTTTCTACCTGGTAACTCTGGACAGGTACCTCAGTTTCCTTATCTGTAAAGTGGGAGTTTAGGGCCTCCCCTATTCCCGGTCACCAGCTATAATACCTACTGATTGGGCATGTATGATAAATTCTCAGCATAAAGCCTGGCACAGAGTGTGTGCCATAAATGTCGTCTCCGAGCTTTTCCTGCAGGAAATTGCAAGGGGCCTTGTATCCACCACCCTTTCAGCCACCACTGCTGCAGGGGCCCCCTCCCCTCCCTATGACTGCAGTCAGTACGTGGGCTCTTTGAAGACCAAGTCGGAGGGCCCAGGAGATTGGCAAGATGCCCTCGGGGGAGTGAAAGAGAAGCCTGAATCTTTTAGGACTTGCATGTGACCACTTTGGAAGGGTGTCAGAAAACAGACCAGGGTGCCCAGGACTGGAAAGACTTTGTAGATTTTGGAACATTTAAACGCCCCCGTGCTTGTTATTTTTATCACCCCTGGCTGTGTCCCCATAGGGACTCCCATGCAGCACAAAACTCCTAGAATGAAAAGCCCTGTGTGTGTGCTAGCTGTGGGGGACATCGGGAAGAGGGAGCCGGAACACTGTGTCCCAGGTGGAGCCAAACGTGGGTGGTGGCCCTCGAAACGGAGAGGGATTCAGGCCAGGCCTGTGGAGGTCCCCAGGCAGGTGCAGCTGCCCCACCAGCTCTGCAGCCAGAGCCTAGCAGTTTGGAGACCCCTGACTCTCTGTGGGGATGGGAAACTTGCCTGGAACCCAAAGAAATGAGGGTAGTTCCTGGAGAAGGGGCTGGAGAAGGGTGGGGAGGGGCCAAGGGCTTCTAGGAGGCTGGAGAAACACACCCAGCCCTCCACAGGATTCAGGAGGCCCGAGATGAGAAAGCCAGGCATGCCCAGTTTCCCCGTCCAGCCTGACAGAGAGAAGGGTAGCAGAGGAGACAAAAATGATCAAGTGGGAGTGGAGGGATTGCAGTTTATTTTCAGATACACTCAGAGGGTGGGAGGTGGCCAGCTGGCTCCATCTGCACCCCCTCCCTGCATTTGGCTTCATCAAGAACTCCTCTCCCTGACCTCCAAACCCCTAGGCTGTACAAGATAGACGAGGCACTCCTACCCCACCCATCAGGAGAGGCTTGGGCAGGTGTGGAGTGAGGAGTGTAGAGACCGGGGATAGAGTTCAAATATTCACAGTTCCCCTATCCGTAACCCCAGACTACACTGTGCCCAGGCCACGAGGGCGGCTCCCAACCCTGGAATTCCTAGTGGTGTTAATAGCCCTTCTCTCACTCAGAAACTTCAAGTTGAGCTCCCTACCCCCTTTCCCTGACCATAACAAAACTGCAGTCCTAAACCCTGTAGTCTGGGTGAGGAGGGGGCCTCAGCACTGCACTCACCCAAGCCCCCTGCCTGCCTTCCCTGGAGTGATGGGGGTGGGGCGAGCTTCACTTTTAGTGAGCAGGGGTGGGGGGTGGGCGTGGGAGCAAGTGGTAATAGGTGAGGGGAAGGGAGAGAATGAGGGCCTCAGGAGGCAGGCTTGGAAGGTGCTGATGGTCTGCACCCCTACTCCATCCCCACTGCACCCCCCAGAATCCCTGAGAGTCCAGCTGCAAAGGCAATATGGGGCAGTGGGATCGGGGCAGAGAGGAGAGCTGAGCCATACCTCGTCCCCACCCCCCCACTGGTCCTGTTCCTGGGGGACATGATGTTTAGGAAGGGCCAGGACTGAGCTCCAGGCCCAGCATTTAAGCTCTGACCTTCCAGAACAGCTGAATCCTGGGAAAGGGTAAGGCTATTAACCCCCACACCCCAGATGTCCTGGTTTTGGGTAGAGTGGTGGGAATCGGAGGGGGGGAGTGTCCCCCCAAGGATATTATAAAAAGCTAAAACCGTTAACAACTCCTTGGGGAGAAGCGGCTCCTAGCCTCTTGCTTCCCCAACTTATCGTCTCCCCAACACCCAGCAGACAGGGCCGAGGGAGTCCCAGCGAGCTAAGGGAGGGGGCCACAGCCCCTCTCTGAGAGGGGGCCCTTTAGCACCATGCAATGTTGGGGCACCTGTGCAGTCTGATGGACCCCTGGGCAGGGGCCCTCCAAACCTGGAGTGCCCACTTGCTAAAGCTTCTGTGCTCTTAAGGAGGGGACCCCTGCAGGGGAGGAGGTGAAGGGAGAAGACTGGGCCAAAGTCCACGCAGGGGTCTCAGGACCCCAAAGGACCCCTCCAGGAGTCATGACTTGAAAAATCTTCGTACCACAAACTGGCCCAACAAAACCGCAGACAGAACTATCAGCACATTCCAGATGGGGCCGTTTCCCAAGTCCAGGGCTGCCACCTGCCAGGAGAGACAGAGTGGTCATAGGGGGGCTGGCAGCATATTCAGCTCCTGGGGACTGGGGTGGGGCTGGGAGAGGGGCGGCCCTAGCAGCAGGGAGGAGGTGGTCAATGCTTGAGCACTCACCCAGCCACCCCTCTGTGCGATCCACCGGGCAATGCAGTGATTCAACATGAAGTCGGCCACGAAGCGGGTCACCTGGCCCAGGAAGCCAGTCAGGCCGCGCTGGTAGACGTGGAGGGCCAGGCGGTAGCCAAAGCCCAGCAGAGCCACCACTCGGCCCCAGTTGATGCCGCTCTCAAACAGGCTGCGGGGCGAGGAGATACAGTCAGTGGAGACCTCTAGAGGGCCCTTCATCTGTTTGCCTCTCCCACCCCCTTGGAGACCCCTACCCCTCTCCCAGCTGGAAAGCAAAATGGCTTAGCTGTGAATGGAGGTAGTAGAGGCTGCCCCAGCCTGGCCTCGATTTGGTAAGAGCCCGTGTCTCTGTGAAAGGAGAAAGCTCAGAGGGCAGATGAATGGGATGCTGCTGCTGGGGCTGTGGCCCCAGGGCTGGGGGAGCAAAGGGACACAGAGAGCGTGGAGGGCACAGTGAGCAGACGGAGGCAGCGGGGAGATTACCTGTGGGCATTGCTGCTGGCCTGGCAGCCCGAGGGACAGCAGAAAGAAAAGGACAGAAGAGGAGGTTAGGACAGTCCAGTCCTGGAATCACAGCTGAGTGGGCGGTGGCCTCTCAGGACACGGGCAGGATGTTTCAGCTCCAAGCACTAATTCTGAATCTATCGGCTGCCTTCATCCTCAGCCTTGAACCTACCCTGAGATTGACCTCTTTAATCCAGATGGTGACAACAGCTAACACTTTTTTTTTTTTTTTTTTTTGTGGTACGCGGGTCTCTCACTGTTGTGGCCTCTCCCGTTGCGGAGCACAGGCTCCGGACGCGCAGGCTCAGTGGCCATGGCTCATGGGCCCAGCCGCTCCGCAGCATGTGGGATCTTCCTGGACCGGGGCACGAACCCGTGTCCCCTGCATCAGCAGGCGGACTCTCAACCACTGTGCCACCAGGGAAGCCCCAGCTAACACCTTTAAGTGCAGACACTGTTCTAAGCATATTTCCCCTATTTTACGGACCAGGAAACTGAAGGCTAGGAAGTTTTACAAAGCTGGTAAATGGCAAAGCTGAGATTTGCCCAGGCTGCTGGTTTCTTTAACTACTGCCTGTCTGACACCAGATTATAGCATCTGGAAGCCATTTCCAGGACCTGATGGGCTGAAGCCAGGGCCAGCAACCATCTTTGTTGTGAAATGTGGTTCCAAATCAGAAGGACAGCCATGTCCCAGCTGGGCTGGGGAGCTCTGGGGACACCCCCACCGTGAGCCCCTCTATAGCCCTGATCTAACAGGTCAAGTCCTCGGGGCCAGAGTTCACAAGGGCTGTGCGCTTATGCAAAGATGAAGATTCTGGGCCCAGAAAGAGAAAGACAGGGGCCCAAGGCCCTGCGTGAGTTAACAGCAGACACGGGGACGGCAAACACGTCTTCTGGCGCCGACAGAGAAGTGTGTCTCCCATCCCATGGGCAGGGCCCGGCATGGTGGTGACAGCACAGCGGAGAGGCAGTGGCCAGAGCTACCTTGAGGCGATCTTGGTGAAATACTCATAGGCGTTCTCTGCTGTTGGCTGCAGGTGCTGCAACATGGCCTGGAACTCGGAGTCGTAGCGCCGGTTGATGTCATCCCCGATGATGGCCAGCTGGCGACCCACCTGCCCCATGGTGCTCGAGGAACGGTAGGCAGCAGGTGAGCTGGGGCCTGGGCTTATGGCAAAGGGCTCCTGCCCAAGATGCCCCGGCCTTGGGCCCCCCTCCTTGGCGGCCCCGACCGTGTTCTCAGACACGAGGGCTGCGCCCAGAGACAAGGGGCAGGCATGTGCTGAAAAGGGTGCCAGGTCCCAGATGGGGGTGGGAGCCCGCATGAAAAAGGAGCAGCAGTGGGAAAACCCCCCCGGGCCTGTCTAGCTCCCAGGACCTGCATGGTGACCCCACGTGAGCCTCCATATCCCTGAACATGTCCCCGTGGGCCCAGGGGGCTGCTGCTCACCTGCTAGGTTCTAGGGGCAAGGTGACCATTTCTGGGTCAGTGGGCGCGGCCGCCCCCTCGGCCTCCTGCTCCTGCTGATGGCGGTAAAAGACGTAGCTGCGGAAAACCTCCTCCGTGTCCCGGGCTACCTGCTCCTCTGAAGATCAAAGCCAGGAGTCAGGGAGGAAGTGCTCTGGGGATGGTTCACTCTGCCTGTGGACAGAGGTGTCCCTCCTCTAGCCCTTAGTTACCACCTAGGGCTGACACTGAGCAGAGGATTCTTGTCACAGCTGCCTTGTGGAGTAGGTGACCCCCAGTTTACGGATGGGGAAACTGAGGTGCAGTGTTTACGTAACTTGCTCAAGGGCGTACAGCTGGAGAGAGCGGTGCAGCCAGGATAGAATCCCAGGCATTTGGGTCCCCGACTTTATTTTAGTTTGTCCAAGGCACCGAGCCCGTGTGGCTTAGGGAACGTGGGAGACAGAATTTGAAATTGTAGCCCAGAAAAGTCACATCGGGAAATAGTGACAGACCTGGGACTGAACCCAGACCTGGGAACAGCCTGTGCTGGGCCGCGAGCTGCAGGCGTCCCTGACATTCCCCTTGGAAGAGGGAAGAGGGACGAGGGACAGCCATTTAACTTCCTCCCCAAAGTCGTTTAACAATCCCTCTCCCTGTTGAGCGGACCTGACTCGGTGATAGGTGGATTTACTTCCTTATTTCTCCCACGGCAGGGATAGGACAGCCACACCCCACTCTTCTTTCCTCCTCCTCGCAGATGGCAGGGTGCCCACCTCATGCTCACTGCCCCGCCTCCCCCAGCCTCTGCACCCCCCACCCCTGCCAAGACTCCCCCCACTGCTGCCCCCGTGCCTGCATTGGGTAGGGAGATGCTTTTCTCCTTTACCCAAGGTGAGGAAACTGAGGCGGGAGAGCCTGCCTTTAAATCTCGCCCAGCTTGTCCACATCTGCTCTCTCCATCCTCACAGATGGCCCTGGGGGTTATGGGAGGGGTGAGGGGGCAGAAAGACAGTTACCCGAAGTGGAGGAGGGGTCAGGTTCTTCGCACCCCTGCCTGGGAGGACCTGGGCCTTGTCCGGATGCCATTTCTCAGGTCCTGGCAGGAAGGGCAGTGTTAGCCTATGGGGGTGGGTAGGAAAGCAGAGATGGGGACCAGAGGTTCCAACAGCACACGGAGGGAGGGGACCCCCACTCCTGAAAGACCGCACCGTCCTAAGAACTTACTGAGTATTTCGCTGGCAGTTCTTCAAGGAGACTGGGGGTGAGAAAGGCCAGGCAGCCAAGATTCCCACCCAGGGGTCAGCCACGGCCCGGGGAGGGGTGGCCGCAACAGTGCCCGAGTGGATCTCTAGTTGCACTGGGAGGCGAGTTTCAGAAGCTGGGGTTCCTTCCGCTGCTCCCGGGGCCTCCTGCACCCTACCCAGCACACGCTTACTGCAAACTTGCCACCTTCCAGCCAATGACCCACGAAGCCCGTCCCCGAAGGTCCCACTTCTCCTTGGCTAGTCAGAACACACCTGTTTTCCAACTCAGGCCCGTTAGCCGCAAGCACTTCCTGAGTGCCTATGGTATACTTCTACCATGTATGTGCAAGTACTCCCCAGAGAGTGTGGGACATGGAAAGAACACATTAACCTGGCAGGGTAAGCAATGTCATACCCATTTTTTTTTTTTTTTTTTTTCGGTATGCGGGCCTCTCACTGTTGTGGCCTCCCCCGTTGCGGAGCACAGGCTCCGGATGCGCAGGCCCAGCGGCCATGGCTCACGGGCCCAGCCGCTCCGCGGCATATGGGATCCTCCCAGACCGGGGCACGAACCCGTATCCCCTGCATCGGCAGGCGGACTCTCAACCACTGCGCCACCAGGGAGGCCCTGTCATACCCATTTTACAGGTGGGAAAAGGGAGGCACAAAGAAGTTAGTGCCCAAGGCCACAGAGCTAGTCAAGGAGTCAGGTTGGTTATTTGAATTTACACAGTCTTCCACTCAGCACTCATTTCAGATTTATTTTTCAGTTTGTGGACCTTAGAGGGTGTCCTTTCCGGGGAAACTTCCCTTGTTTGCGTCCCGCCTGTGATCTTCACATTTCTGCCTAGCAGGTGGTTGAGGAAATCACGTGTACCCCTTGCTCTCCTGTCTCCAGCCCCTATTTTCCACCTTTGCCCAGTCCTGGCCACAACCCCAGTATGCTCTGTAAACCTCCACAGAGGGAGTATTTCCTGGACATAAGCTATTTCACTTTCAATTTGCACCCCCTTCACTTCCCCCCACCCCAAAGCTGCCTCCATCACCCAGGAGGGAAGCCCCCCTCCTCCTCTCCCTAGGGAGGGCCCAGCCCTGCTCTGGGCCAAACACAGCTGCCCCCTCCTCCCTGGGAGGGCCTGTGTACCCTTCCCCCACCTTCCCTCTCAGGCCTGGGGCCATTTTCGAAAGTGCCTGAGGAGAAGGGTGGGGAAAGTCCGGACCACCTGTGCTCTCCACCCCTTCACTGTCTCAGGGCAGGGACAGGGAGAAGACCAACTCTCCCCTCCTCCACCTCTGGGTGCCCGGACTCCTTAAGACAGACCTTTGCCTGGCACACCCCCCATCCCAGAAGCTTCTTCCTGAACAAGGTACCTTCCTCTCTCTCTTGGTCTCCGAAACCCAGTGCCCCCAGGACAGCAGGGCTGGAGGATGCTGATTGCATCTCGACTGCCTCTACCGCTACCCCTGGGGCTCAATGCTGGGGAGAAAGTGGAGCCTCAGAACCGGCCCCAGGGCCAGAGGCCTATGCCGACCCGGGTCTACCTCTGCCCCCATCCAAGTGGCCTGACTTCCTGGTAGGGAGACTCCACTGTGCCCCACCTGCGGGGTTTGCTGGGCCCAGGATGTTTCCCGGGGTGGGGGGAGATGCAGACCTAGCCCTGCTGCAGACCTAGTCTTAGGGCTCCTGGGACAGCAGGAAGTGCTGTGAAAGTTCTCCCTCTGCTCTTGACCTTGGCTCTGACCTCCACTCCCATCCCCCAGACTGCTAAAGAACCTGGTTCTTTAGCACCCGATTCTCTGGCACCAGGGCCGGGCCAAGAGGGAAAGCTGTCTGAGGAGCAGCCAGAGGGAGCCCCGGTCGGATCAGGCCCCGAGAAGGAGTTGGTGGAGCTGCCCAGACAAGCCTCGAGGCCTCCCCCTCCCCACCGGGTTCCCTGCGGGCTCCCTGTCTCACTCTGGGCCTGGGGCTGCCGAGAGTGGGGAGCATGGGCAGGACCCTCCCAGCTTACCTGCCCGGACCCTGGCCCAGGCCCGAGACGGCCCAGCAGGGCAGAGGCTGAAGATCCTGAGGGGCCAGTGGCTGCTCCCAGGGTCAGGTACCCAGGCCTGGCTCCCAGGAAGGGGCGTCAGTGAATTCCTGGTGTCTGGATGCAGCCTCTGCTGGTCCCAGCACGGCCCTAGGGACCCGCGAGGCTGCAGCGATCATAGAGGTGCCGGCGGTTCCCGGCTCCAATCAGCTCCCTCTAGAGGAAGTTGCTCTGTGGCCGCCGGATGCAGATGCCCCAGCCTACAGGGCTCCCGGGCGGAGAGAGCGACTCCCATCCAGGCAGAGTGGCTCCCCCTCCCCTATTGCTTTTCCCACCCTTGATTCCCAGTCCTCATCCTTGATATTTCCCCTGCTTCCATCAATGTCAATAAAAAAGCCAGGATGGCGAGGTTTCTTAAGCGCCACTGTGTACCAGGCACTTTAAAACCTCTTTGGAACAACCCTTGGAAGTAAGTGCAGTGGACCACACCCATCCTAGAGCTGAACAAACTGAGGCTCAGCTGGTTTAAGGAACCTTGCCCAAGGTCACTGAGCTGGGTTTATAATCAGGTCTGTAGGTGCCGTGAGGAATAATAATACTAAATTGAGATTCAACGCGCAATTAAGACCTGTGCACCAAGCACCTCCAGAGAGACAAATCCTGAATGTGATAGGCAGGTAAACAGATGAAAACACAGTGGGTCTGTGCTACCGCCTGGGCATGTGCCAGCTGGATACTGAGAGGAGAGAGAAGAGGGAGGACAGAGACTCTCTGGCCTCAGGGAATGAATGGTTCTCAAGGACAGAAGCGACCGCAGCCAGGGAAGGACAGGCCTGGAGAGAGCTGTGTGCCTCCACCCCATTCTCAGAGTTGGGGTTCCTCCAGCCACCTCTGCCTGCCCCCCACCCTGGTGTTTTCTGGAGCCTCGCCAACCCCCTCCCCCTTCAGACTGGCTCCCCAGGCCTCCTTCCCCTGCCTCATCAACCCCTTGCACTCTCTGCCCCCAACTAAGCCCCCCTACCTTCTCCCCACCACCCCTCCCCCACCTTTGCCTTCTAGAACTCCTGGAAGTGTCCAACTGGAGGTTTTAATTTGAAAACTCCTGTTCTTAAGCAGTTGGTCCTGAGGTGGCTGCTGTGGCCCCTCACTCTGAGTCAGGGTCCTTGTCAGGATGGAGGCCCCAGCTTCAAGCCCTTGATCCCGAATTTTGGGCCATTCCTCCATGTTCTGCTTTTTCCGTAGCCTGGTGGGGAGCAAGGGCAGCCCAAATAGCTCAGACAAGCCCCTGCTGGGGGGCCAGTCTTGTCCCTTTCGAGAGCAGAGCGCCACCACTTTGATGACTGATCGCCAGGGAGGAGCAGGGCAGGAGTCCAGGCCTCCTGCCACGCTGCCCTACACCCTCTCTGTGGCCCTGCCACAGCCCGATCCCTCGGGTCTGGGGCTGGGGGACACAGGGGCCCAGACCCCCACCCCCGTGGAGGTCCTGAGGGTTCTGGCTCGGGGTGTAGAGGTGAAGCCAGTCCTGCCCAGAGGAAGCCAGGAGGTGCTGGGCAACCTGTCTGAGTTGGAGGAGAGGGAAGAGGAGGAGACGGAGGCAGCAGGGGATACAGGGACCTCAGACAGGTGAGGGGCTGGGCCCTGGATGGTGGGAAGGAGCCTGGGATGGAGGAAGTGGGGGGAGGCCTGGATGTAAGAAGGGGGAAGGATGTGGGCCTGAGATGGGAGGACCCAAATTGGGGAGGGGCCGGGAACGGACTTCTTGGGTGGACAGAGGACTGGGTGGGCATGGCTGGACAGACGTGTCAGGGGTGGAGAGGAGCCTGGAGATGTGGGGAGGGGGGTGAGGCAGAGATGGGGGTCCTCCCGCAAGTGAGTGGTTGTGGATGGAGGCACCAAAAGGAAAGGGGGATGTTCTGGGGTAAGCCGGGGCTCCTGTTACTTCCCAGATCCTTCCTGGGCCCCAATCCCCCCACCTTCCCTCCCCACTCTCTCCCTCCTGGCCCACACCTCTCCCTCCTGGTTCCCACTCCCATTTGGACCTGGCACCCACCCCTGGTGAGGAACGGGGCCCACTTTTCTCTCTGCTCCCCACACCCCTCCTCACCTTACTTTTTGGGAGGGATCATCCCCTCTGTGATGAAGACCCCAGAGGGCTGAGCAGGGAGTAGTTGGGAGCAGGAGGATAGAGGAAGCTGAGCAGGGCCTCTGGGAGAGCCTTGGGGGGTTTAGGGGGCCTTCACCACATCTCTGGGCCCCACCTGCCACCCCCATCTGATTATGCTTTGGGATCAGGGACCACTTTGCCCAAGCCTTGGCGGTGGAGCAAGGATGCTTGCAGAGGGCCATGGGGCCACTGGATATCAGCCCCGAGACCTTCACCAGGGAGGAGGAGAAGGAGTGTCTGCCTGATGGTGAGTGTGGTGGCCACAGGTGTGGGGGACATGCCAGGGCTGTAGGGCCGGGAAGGACACAGGGCAGTTTGAGGGGACGCTAGATGCGGGCTGCCTGAGTTTGAATCCCAGCTCCACTAGGCCAAGCTGTGTGACGGTGGCAAGTCACTCAACCTTTCTGTGTCTCAGTTTCCTCATCTGCAAAATGGGAATATAATAGTACCTATCCCAGAGGGCAGTAGCAAGGATTGAGTGAGATTTTCTCTGTGAAGTGCCTAGAACTGTGCCCAGCATGTAGCAGGTGTTTGCTAAAGAAAACAAGGAAACCTGGCCCTCAGCTCAGCCTCCTGATGGCCCTGTCCTCCTGGGCCTGGGCTGCCTCTCGTTGCTGTGAGCTATCAGTGGCCACTACCGCTCCACAGGAGACCTCAGGCTGGCCTCCTCCCAGGTGGGGGCAACTCCCTGGAACCGTCTCCTCAGCTTGTACAAGCAGCTCCAGAAATCGGCCACGGCCAAGGTCTGTGGGGCCAGCTGGAAGTGCAGGGTGAGGCCTGGGTGGGGCCCAGGGGGGCAGCCACCTGCCTGAACCTCTTGAGAGCCGTTGTTCCCTCCTGCTTTCTGTTCTGGGTCTCCGTGGGCGTGGGGGCTGCAGGCTCGGCCCCACCCTCCTCACCTGCTCAGTCATGGGCACACCCTCAGTTCCCTCTCAAGGAAGGCCTGCCCTGTGAGGAGAAAGGCGGGGAAGAGGAAACAGAGGAGGAGGACAGCTCACTCAAGCTCTGTGTCCAAGGCATTGTCACCCTCCAGTCGCCGCTGCATAAGACTTTTAGGTCGACAGATACATTAGGTAAGTGTGGTGCCCCCACCTCCCCACCCAGCCAGTCCCGCCACAGAAGGAGCCCCACTTTGGCCAGTGGCTCATGGGTGCAATACCAGTTCTGACCACCAGGTGGCACCAGAGGACCTAAGATGACTGCCCGGGCTGGGGGAGCTGTGTGTGGCTGGTCCCGAGGCTGAGCTGGGTCTAGCAAGGGTCCTCTTCCCTCAGGGCCCGGGAGGGAGCAGAGGGTGGAGGGGTCGGGGGCGGGTTGTGACTGGGACTGCAGCTCCTTGAGCACCACCCTTTCCCAGCCCGGAATTCTAACTCCTTCAGTGGCCACCTCCATCCCTGGTTTTCCCATCGTGCGTGCACTGCTGTGACAGTACCCCAGAAGACACCCCCTCCCACTGCAGCCCCCTTGCCGCCCTGACATGGTGAGCAGATGGCTTAGTGGTAATAACATACTCCAATAAAATCACTGTTGACATTTTCATAGCCATTACTGTGGGCCAAACCCTCCTCTAAGCACTTTTCATGAAATACTACATTATAACTCTGAGGTAGGTCCTGTTATAGTCTCCACTTCACTGTGAGGAAACTGAAGCACAGAGAGGTTAAGTAACTTGTCCAAGATCACACAGCTAGTAAGTGGCAGAGCTGGGACTTGATCCCAGGAGGTTTGGGTTGTTCCAGATCTGTGCTCTGGAATTGGTGGCTGGAGGGGGCAGGGTGGGGTAGGGCAGATGTCTGCCCCTTGCATGCTGTCCCCAGGAGGTAAGTAAAGAGACTCAAACTCAAGCTGGCAGGAGGGAGCCCATGGAAAGCGAGTGTCCTGGGGAGGGCAGGGCAGTGGGGAGGTGGTGTCTGGCTGGTTCCAGGGACTGGATGGAGAAGGGGCCCAGCTGGGGGTGACCAGGGGCTGCACAGGGCTGGGTGAGGTTTGGAGAGCCAGAGCCACCTCCTCTCCCTTCGATCCCCAGCAGGTTGTCCACCCTTCTCCTGCCTGTCCCATGCCCATCTCTCTGGCTCTCAGGTTTCGTGGAGTCGGAGTTAAAGAAGCTTCTGGTAGTGCAACGGGAGTCCTGCCTCTGGAAGATGGGTGGCCACGAGGGCCGGAAGCTGCTGACCCAGCCAGAGATCACCCTGGAGGAGGCAGGCATAGTGGATGGCCAGGTATGCCTGCCCATCCCGCCCCCACCCTCTGCCTGAGAGCCCTGGGGAGAGTGGGGCTGGAGGCCTCCCCTCTCCGCAGCTGCTGGCCCAGGCTCTAGCCCCCATGCTGGGCAGGAAATGCTTAACTCCTTCTTGGTGGTGGTATCTCTGAGAGCAGGATCCTGACCCCCTGCACACACACTCCTCCATCAGTCTCTCTCACTTGACCTGAGTCCATTTTTAAGGCTTCACTGCCATTCACTTGCTGTATGGCCTTGGGCAAGTCCCTTCCCCTCTCTGGGCCTCAGTTTCCTCATCTCTACATTGAGGGGACTTGTCTAGGTGGCTTTAAGGCTTTCCTGCACATCTGTCATTCGCATAATGTTGCTCTTTTTCTGTTTTCTCTCCCATTCACACCCACACCAACTCCCACAAACACACATAGGTGCAGGGGAGTTACCTACCTGGTCACACCAAGGACCACCTACAGCCCACCCTACTTGACATTGGCCTTAAAGGTTAGGCCTGTCCCAGCTTCTCTGAGTGCACATTGATGGATATGTTGATGAAAAATATGTCAATGTCCTTTTTGGGTTAATTTCCACTCATTCATCAGCTCATCCTTTCATTCAGTGGACATCTGCCCCTGACGGTGTGTGTAGTTTACAAAAGGAAGGAGCAAAGTCTTTAGTCAAGTCTCTGACCTGGCATGACTTGCTCTATGACTTTGAATGTGGGCCTTGGTTTCTTTACCTGAAAAGGGGACCATTGGAAGATCAAATGAGCTGACGAGTGTGTAGCCCTCAACTTCAAAGGGCACTCCAGTGTCAGGGATTATGACTCACCCCTTGGGGGTCTTTAATACCAGAAATACTTGCCTACCGGGTACTGAGGGGCAGCCTTCTCATTGTCTTGAGCCTGCGGGCTATGTGTCAGGGCGCCCCTCTGTGCTCTGGGGAACCTCACCCTAAACCACACAGGTGGTCACTCTGGCAGGGCCCCTGCTTTTGTCTTTTCCTGCTAAAGGGAGCTCTCCTCCCCTCTCCCCTCCCCTCCAGGACCACCCCCTGAGCAGGCCTGCCCCAGCCCCAGGGGTCACAGTCCTAGGGTAGCCTGAGCAGCACTGGGGGCCCCTAGGGACCAGCTGCCTCCGGCATATCTTCCTGCTGTGGGTGTGACAAGGATCCTGTCCTCATCACCACCCCCACTCTCTCCTTATCTGCCCTCAGAGACACCAAGCTGAGGGGGAAGGAAGCTGCCCCCCAGCCTTTGGGGAATGCTGGGGACCTGGGGGAGGGGCGCTGAGGCACCGGAAGCACCACCCTAGGCTGGAGGGAAGGGTGCAGAGCCCCCTTGGTGTGGCGTCTAGGATAGAGGTGAGGGAGGGGAGGGCTTGGCTGGGGTGCCTGGCTCCAGGGGCTTCCCAGGAATCCCCCAAGCTGGAGGGAGAAGGGTGCCTCCATTCTATGGGAGGGAGATGGCTCAGGGCTAGTGGGCCTGGCCTGCTGTGGGCACCTGGGGGAGAGTCTGGAAAGGTGGCCTTGGGGTGCTTGTCTCTGAGGGCAGGTGGGACGGTTCTGGGGGTACAGAGCAGGAAGAGGAGAGCCCAAAGATGCAAAGGCATCTTCCTTCACCCACTTCCGCCCCCCAGCACCTGCTCCTTGAGGAGATGGATGCGATGGGAAACTGGCCTCCAGAGTGAAGCTGGTGCTGGCCTGAGTCTGCCCTGCCCCGGGTCCCTGCAGCCCGTGTAGAGATGTATCCGCCTCCTCTTAGGGCACCTCAAGGAGCCCCTGGGGCCAAGGGGTCTTTAATAAATGGTGTCCATGTGTCTTCAGGGTGGGCCTGCCCAGCACACTGTCCCCACTCTTCAGACTCAGGCCTGTGATGTTATTAATAAAACTCAATTTGACTTTGGCCTCCTTGCCTATCTGTCTGCCGACCTGGCCCCTCATCCTCCACCCAGGAACGAGCTCAGGGTTCTCAGTCTAGTTCTAGTCCATGCCTGCAGGCTGCCAGGCCACCCCAGCTGCAGAGCCCTGGATTCCATCTGAGCTGGAGGACGGGAGGTTTAATGCACCTGACCCAGGGGTGGGGAAGAACCTGGGGCCCAGAGTGAGCACCGGGGGAGCCCCTGCTGCCACAGACCTGCCCCTCATAGTCAGAGCAGCCCTGATTTCCCTCCCTCCTAAGTTCCCAGGCCTGGCTTGCAGCCTCCTAGAAGGATCCGGGAATTCTCCAGCAGGAAGTTCCTGCCCAGCCATCACGGGGACAAAGCCAGGAAAGCAGCCTTGGGACCATGGGGACCTGCCTCAGGGGCTGGGCTAGGGGGCAGGTGAGGGGGCCCTGGGGTTGATGGAGAGGTGCTACAGGGGTGGGGGGCAGGGCTCCATCCTGCTGCCCCTGGTCGGGGCCCACTAGGCCATGCTCAGTGCCAAGCACCTTTAGGGGTCCTGGGCGGAGGGAGGTCTAGACATCTAGAAGGCCCAACCCTATCTAACCCCAGAAGCAAGGATGGACTTGAGTTATTGGCTGTGGCAGGGCACACCCTCATACCTGGCTTCATGGGCATCCAATGGGAGGGAGGCCCAGGCCCAGTTTGGACACCAGGAGGTGCTGTTTGCCAGGAGGTCCAGCTGGCTCCCGGTAGGACGCTGGTTCCTTCCCTCCCGTGCTGGTCCTGGCTGAGCCCCCAGCACACGTGTGAGAGAGAGCTCACACTGCCCAACTCTTATCAACGTAACTGCTATTTACAGATGCGTGTCTGGCCTTCTCCATGGGGCCCCCACTGTGTCCAGCCCGAGGCCTGTGCAGAGCTGAAGTTCAATGTCAGAACATGGTGGCCACTCTGAATAATTATCATGATTGATAACAATAGCTGTTTGTTGGATGGATGGGCGTGCTTGAGGTGGGGTTAGGGAAACTGCAGCAACCTGGCCTCCTGCCCCAGCCCCGCCCAGCCCAGTGAAGTAGGGAGCCCCACCTCCTCCCACCTCCCAGCCTGGGCTCAGGGGAGAGCTTGGAAACAAGACTGGCTAGTGATTCACAAGTGGGCTGGGGCTTTATTTTCTCCTGGGCTTCCTGGTCAGGCCCCCCACCTCCTGGAATCCTTGACTCAGGCCCTGAGCTGAGGCCCGTGGAAGGGCCCATCTGGACTGTCCCCCTGAGTCAGCTGGGAGGCAGCCTTGTGATCATATGACTCACCTGGGCCCTAATTACTTCCTCTCAGAGTGTTGGCTGCTGGGAAGGGTGGGGGCTCTGGAGGGCAGCCTGTGGGCTCCCTGGGTGCACGTGGACCCCGGGTGTTCCCTGTGTGGACATAGCACTCCTCATGGACCCCACGGAGGGGTTACCTCTCTGCCTTCCCCCTTCCTGATAGGCCCCCAAACCTGGTGCCAGCCATGCCCAGGCTGGAGGAGGATCCCTGGGCCCAGAGCACTCCAGGACACAGCTCTAACCTCTCCCCCCCGTTGTCTTCTGGGTGGGGCCGGCCAGCAGCCCCTGGACACAGGCAGGCACCACAGTGGGTCGGGGTAGACTGGGCCCAGCTGGCACTCAGGCTCCTTGGCTGCTCCTGTGAGCCAAGTGGGCACTCATAGGCCGTGCCACCTCAGCTCCCAGGGACAGGAGCATCTCATCCTTGGGCCCCACGAGAGTGGGCTGCTGGGGAGTGGGGGGGCAGGCACCTGTCTGCTCCTCTCTCTCCCTTTCTGTCAAGTGAGGGTCATGGCACCTCATCATCCACCCCCCCTCCCCCAGGGTTCCTGTGAACCACAGGGAGGAAGGTCTGTGAGGCTGGGAGACGCGGCTGCCGGTGCGGGAACAGGAGTGGGGTCTGTGTGCGGGCACGGGTGTGAGGGCCTCTCCCCGGCCCTGAAGGGTCCTGGGCCGGTTCCTGTGGATGGGCCTGGCCTGACACTCATGAGTGGTGAAGACAGGGGTGACGTGGCCCAGGGACCTGCGGGGTGTGGGGAGGCGCAGCGGGCAGGTGCAGAAGGCCGGGCGCAGGCTCAGCGCACGTGTGGACAGAGGCCAGGGGTTTCTGAAAGGCTTCAAGGGAACACTGCCGATGCATCTGTGGGTCTGACCTGAGGACTGGGTGGCATTTAAAGTTTTCTCCCCTCCAGCGTGTGCAGACAGCCGGGGTGGTGGGGTGGTGGGGTGGTGGTGGGGTGGTGGCGTGCACCGCTGTGCAGGTTGGGCCCTGCACCATGACACTAGGCTCAAGGGTGACAAGCCTCTGAAACCCCGAGAGGTGCCTCTCTCTCACTTGCTCAAAAGGGCCAGTTGGGGGGGCAGTGGCCCTGGTCAGTCCTGCAGGTTTAAGTCAAGCTGTTATGTTAGAACTTGCCAAGCCTCTGCCCCTCTCCAGGTTTCTCTCCACCCCCCCCATGCCTCCGCCCCCCGCATCTTCCTCCATCTCTCTCTGTTGGTAGCTACATATGGGTCTCTGTTTCTTTTCTCTCTTTCTTACTGTATCTCTGGAGGGATAGAGGTGAGAAAAGCAGCCCCCAGATCCATTCTGAGGGTATGTGGGGGACAGTGGTGGCTGAAAGGAAGGCAGTAGGTGGTGGTGGTGGGGGAGCAGGGTGGGTGGTCCCAGGGAAGTGTGGGCAGGGTCAAAGGCGGGCCTGCCTGCCTGGGGAGACACTGGGGTCTCCCTCCCTGTAGGCTCCTGGGCACAGCCTTTGAGGAAGATGCCACCTCGGGCCCTGTTCAGAGGCACTGGTTGTCAGCCTTGCCTATCCCTGGGGTGAGGGAAGGGCAGAACCACCTGTCTTGTTCTCCAAGTGGGAAGGGAGCTGGAGCGCACAGGAGCAGAGCGGACAGACTCAGCTGGGTGGCAGCCGAGGCTCCAGCTTGACAAGCTCACGTGAGTGCTGGCAGGTCCCCGACCTCTCTGAATCTCAGTTTCCACATCCTTGAAATGGGCGAATCACAGGCTTCTCTTGTGGGCTGAATGAAGTGCTGTTTGGCAGGGATCGAATAATTATTAAGCACCTACTGCATTCTGTTCTAGACACTGGGGAAATAGAGCAGTGAACAAGACACACAAAACCTTCACTTTTTTGAGCACTTACGATTGCTAGTAGGATAGACAGCGAACAGATAATGTATCAGGAAGTGACAGGTACTATGAAGAAGCTGGCTAATAGGATACTTTTTCAGAGTGATGGGATGGGAAGGGCCTTTCTGAGGAGGTCAAGTGGAAGCATAGACCACCAGGAAGTGAGAGCAGGAACCATGGGGATGTCGGGGAAGAACATTAGAGCTGAAGTGCAAATGCCCTGAGGAAGGAGAAGGCCTGGGGTGTTTGAGAAACAGGAAGGAGACCTGTGTAGCTGGAGGATAGAGTGGGAGGAGGAGTAACGGGGTGAGATCAGGAAGGAAGGAGGAGGGACTTTCCTGGTGGCACAGTGGTTAAGAATCTGCCTGCCAATGCAGGGGACACGGGTTTGAGCCCTGGTCAGGGAACGTCCCACATGCCACGGAGCAACTAAGCCCATGCGCCACGACTACTGAAGCCCACGCGCCCAGAGCCCGTGCTCTGCGAAAAGAGAAGCCACCGCAATGAGAAGCCTGCACACCGCAACGAAGAGTAGCCCCTGCTCTCTGCAACTAGAGAAAGCCCACAGCAACAAAGACCCAACGCAGCCAAAAATAAATAAATAATAAATAAATTTATAAATAATCCGCCTGCCAGTGCAACACGAGTTCGATCCAAGGTCAGGGAACTAGATCCTGTATGCCACAACGAAGATCTCGTGTGTCGCAACTAAGACCTGGCACAAAAATAAATTAAAAAAAAAAAAAAAAGACCTTCGCTCCCTGCCATCCATCCCTCTGTAAACTTGCACTCTAGTGCCTTTGCTGGGGCCCCAAATCACAGCCACAGCTTCCCAAGCCCTCAAAGCTGCTGTCCCCCCAGGTCTTCCTTGCTATCCCCGTACCCCTGCCTATCCTGTACAGCTCAGCTCTGGCACCTCCTCTTCTCCTGGAGTCCTCACAGCTCTCTGGCTATGGGACTAATGGGATCTATGTGTTTTCCTGCTCTCTAGCCTGGACAGACACATTATGAAGGCAGGCCCTGGGGGGGGGTTTGTCCCCATGTCTCCAGTGTCCAACGTGCTGGCTAGCACAGAGCAGGCTTAGCACAAGGTGCCAGACTGAACAAGCAAGGGAGGGGAGGTGGGAGGAGGGGGCTCAGGGACAGAGCTGGAGTGGTAGGGGCTAGATTACACAGGGCCATGTCTGGCACCCTCAGTGGCTTGGCATTTATCCTCAGGGCAGTGGGAGCCATAGAAGGCTATAGAGCTGGGGGAAGTAGCATGATACAGTGGAGGGGGGAGTGGAGGGAGCAGGGAGCCAATTAGGAGGTTGTCACAATTGTTGTAGTGAGAGATATGAGTGAGCCTGAGCTGGGACAGTGGCAGATGGGGTGAACAGGAGGACACTTGGGCAGTGCTTTTCAACCGGGGCAATTATGTCTGCCAGGAGACATTTGGCAATGTCTGGAGACATTTTTGGTTTGTCACAACTTGGGGTGGGGTCCTACTAGCATCTCACGGGTAGAGACCTCCCTATGTTTCCTCATCTTTTTTTTTTTTTTTTGCAGTACTCGGGCCTCTCACTGTTGTGGCCTCTCCCATTGCGGAGCACAGGCTCCGGATGCGCAGGCTCAGCGGCCATGGCTCATGGGCCCAGATGCTCCGCGGCATGTGGGATCCTCCCGGACCGGGGCATGAACCCGTGTCCCCTGCATCGGCAGGCGGACTCTCAACCACTGCGCCACCAGCCCCCTCATCTTTAGTAAAGGTTATTAGGAGGATTAAATGGGTTAATACATGGTCAGTGTTTAGAAAAGTGACTGATACGTATTAAGCACTAGGTAACATGAGCTACTGTTATTTTAAAACATAAATCCTTAAAACCCAAATAGTTAAAAAAAAAAAACTGTTAAAAAAAATAAAATAAAAATCCTCTATTTAAAGCTCTGCACTGAATCCTCATCTCCCAAGTAAGAGCCAAGTCCTTCCAAGGGCTGACAAGGCCCCTCACCGCCAGGTCCTTTTCTGTCTCTCACCCCATCTCCTGCTGCCCTGCTTCTTTCTCTGGGTGCTCTGGCCACGCTGGCCTCTTTGCCGTTCCTTGCACACACTCAGCCTGCTCCTGCCTCAGGGCCTTGGCACTTGCTGTTCCCTCTGTGTTGTTTCTCTGCCCCTAGGAATTTACATGACTCCCTTCCTCACGTCCTTGAGGTCTTTCCTTAGCTGTCAGCTGTCACCTTCTCGGGGGATATTTCTTAACCACCCTATGTAAAAAAAAAAAAAAAAAAAAAAAAATCTATCTCTTCCAACTGGCTCTCTCCCTGTGCCCCTCTCCTGCTTTATTTTTTTTAAGAGCACTTTCATCATCTAACACATCATGTATTTAGTTTGTTTATGTGCTTATGGTCTCTCAACTGGAACGTGAGCCTCACGAGGGCAGGCACTGTTGCCTGTTTTGTTTGTTGCTGTGTCCCCAGGGTCTAAGACCTTACAAGTACCTTCCAAATACCCTTAAACATTACTTAAATGAATGAACAGAGTGAATGAAAAGCCCCACCAGGACTCGGAGAGGTGGGAAGGGAATGGAGAGAACGTAGAATTGTGGTGGGGAAGGGAGGGCCCAAGTGGACCTCTGGAAGGGCCAAGGTCGTGTCACAGTCTGGGGCACGGAGCCTTGTTCGTCTGTCCTCCCCAGGCCTTCCACCCCCATCTACTCGCTGGGATCCTCCTGCAGGCAGTGCTGGGCTCTACCTGCCACGCCCTGAACACACCACCACCACACAGTCCGGGCAGATGACCAGGCCTGAACGAAGTGTCCTTTCCCCTCTGATAAGCTGCCTCCTTCCAGGGGCACTCAGGGAAGGCCATATCCTGCTGCTTAGGAAGTGCCTGGGGGCCTGGGTGGACCTCTGGAGTGGGCATGGGGCCGCTGCAGCAGCCACCCTGCCCAGAGGCCCAGCAGAGAAGCAAGGGCAGCGGCCGGGCAGACCCCTGCCCACCACCAACCCCAAGCTCGCACCCATTCCTCATTCTCATTCATTCAACGAATCTCTCTTGCGAGCCTGTTGGGAGCACAGCTGTGAACAAGTGTTCCTGGTGTGGATGGATGAGGAATGGCAGAGACTGGGTGACAGGCTGCCACACATGGGGCGCTGGCCTGCCTTGGGCACCTTGCCCTGGGGACAGTGGGGACAGGGGGGTTGCTGAAGGGACATTTTACTTCTTGGCTCGGGGAGGAGCTGGAGGTGACGGGTTTACCCTACTTCCCTGATCCCCTCAAGTCCCCCTCCCCACATCTCTGCAGGTGTTTCCATGGTTGATGGTGCCAAAAGGAAGCTGTCAGTGGTTTCTGATGATTGACTGTCACCAGCTTCTTGAGAGCCCTGAACCTGAGACCCCAGAACCAGACTCCCAGCCCCACCCAGCCCCTCCCAGCCCAGGGCCTCCTTCTTGCTCAGCCCCTCCCTCCTGAAGCCCTTTCTTCCCCGTGGTCCTGCCTCAACTTTCCCATCCCTGCACAAACTGGGTCCTCGGCGGGGGGAGTTTGGTGATGGAGCACAGTATCTTCTAGGGGGTAGGGTAACCCTCCCACATCCAGCTGCATGCGTGAGTCCTTGCACACACACGCACACACTCAAATACCCCTCGGGCACATGTACCCCTGAGCCCCCCACACCTCTCTAGGTTGCTGACCCACCCTGAGCTTCAGGGCCTGAGGGCTCCCTGGCCTTCACTGTCTCAGGTGGCAGGATGGGGCTGAGGCAGGTGCTGAGGGCCAGGCTCTACATTCTTGGGGTCCAAGTCTTCAAATCTGTAAGATGGGTGCTGGCTTGAGGTCTCTTGGTGTCCCCCAGGGCCTGTAACCTGTGAGATCCCATGTAGTACAGGGAGAGAGACCCGTTCTGAGATGTCACCTGTGCTAGTTTTTTTTTTTTCCTTAGCAACCTTTTAAATTAATTAATTAATTTATTTTAATATATTTATTTATTTATCTTTGGCTGCGTTGGGTCTTCATTGCTGCGCGCGGGCTTTCTCTAGCTGCGGCGAGCGGGGGCCACTCTTCATTGCGGTGTGTGGGCTTCTCATTGCGGTGGCTTCTCTTGTTGCAGAGCACGGGCTCTAGGGCGCGCAGGCTTCAGTAGTTGTGGCACACGGGCTCAGTAGTTGAGGCTTGCAGGCTCTAGAGCGCAGGCTCAGAAGTTGTGGCACACGGGCTTAGTTGCTCTCCGGCATGTGGGATCTTCCTGGACCAGGGCTCGAACCGGTGTCCCCCACCTTGGCAGGCGGATTTTTAACGATTGCGCCACCAGGGAAGTCCACCTGTGCTAGTTTTTTTTTTTTTTTTTTTTTTTTTTGCAGTACGCGGGCCTCTCACCGCCGTGGCCTCTCCCGCTGCGGAGCACAGGCTCCGGACGCGCAGGCCCAGCTGCCACGGCTCACGGGCCCAGCCACTCCGCGGCATATGGGATCCTCCCAGACCAGGGCACGAACCCGTATCCCCTGCATCGGCAGGCGGACTCTCAACCACTGCGCCACCAGGGAGGCCCCACCTGTGCTAGTTTTAAAACATGGGCCCAACATCCTTTGGTTCTCTTCCCAGGGAGAGGGGATCTGTTTCATTCTCCCCTTGGATCTTGGAGGGCTATGACTGCCTCCGTCGTAAAGTACCGTGGGAGTGATGCTATATGACTGCAGAGGCTACGTTAGAAAAGGCCACACAGGACACTTGCTCTGGGATAAACCAGCCCCCATGTAAGAAGTCGGAGGCCACATGGAGTCAGTCTCATCCACAGCCCCAGCTGAGCTCCACCCCCCCACCCGCCGCCATGACAGCACAACCTGCCGGCCGCGCAGGGAGCAGCCATCGTGCACGTACAGCTCAGTTGCATCTTCAGATGACTCCAGCCCCAGCCAGGGTCTGACCCCCACAGCAATCACACGACAGACCCCCAGCAGCAACCACCTAGCCAGGCCCTTCTGAATTCCTGACCCACGAAACTGTGAGCAAAATGAAATGGCTGTTGTTTCACACGACTAGGTTTTGGAAATTTTGTTAGGTAGCAATAGTAATCAGAACATTGTCCCCAAACCTTTCCCAATTCTTCTCTTAGTTCTCTTCCCACCTTGTCTCTCAGGCTGAACTCCTCCTGGTCTGGGCTCAAAGCCCTCAGAGATGGCGGCCTGGGCTCTGAGAATGCAAAGTGGGAGCTGAGGCAGGCTCCCCACCCTCTCCCGAGGAAGCGCTTGGCTTACCCTGACAGCAGTGACCAGCCAAGCATCTGACAGATGAGCCTCTGGGCGGCACCTCCACCCTGGTCGGTCCCTCCTGTTTAGCCAGGACCAGGGTGTCCCTGGTGCCTATCTTTGTGCCCATGCTGGCCCTCAACCAGGCTCTGCTCTCAGCCCCTGGAACCCCTGTCTCTAAGGCCTGGACTCCTGCCCCAATCTGTTAGCTGAACAAAGCCGGAGCTGGATGAGCACACGGGAGCCCGTCACCAGGGCTCAGAGCTGCAGAAAGCTGGGGCCTGGGACATGGCTGGGGTTTGAGGTTGACAGGGTGAGAAGGGTACATCAGAGACGGACCTGGCTCCCCGAGCTCCCCAGAGGGACTGGGCGCCACATTGGGAACTGGTAGACGATACCTCCGTGACTGACGTCTGTCCCTTCCCTGCCTCACTTCTCCACTCCTCTAACTGGAGTTCACTTTGGTCACCTCCATTCAGGTATGTGTCCCCGAATCTCAGGGTCTGCATCCTGGGGAACCCAAACCAAGACAGAGATGTTGAGATGAGTCCTCAGTGAACTTACAATCGGGCCTGAGAGGTGAAATCAGCAGAGTTAGGATGGTGAGGTGCCAATAAGAAAGTGTACATAATAAAATTAGCAGTGAAAACCTGCCTCTGTTAAGCGCCCCCTCTGTGCCAGGGACTGGTTATAGGGCACAGTGTGTGTTATCTCGTTGAACGCTCACCACCATCCTCTGTGGTTGGTGCTTCATTAGACCCATTTGACATATAAGGAAACAGGTTTAGGGAAGTCGTTTGTTCACGGTCAAGAACTAGGAAGTGGCAGGTTGGCCTGGAGAGCCTGAGCTCCGATTAGCCTTGGTCCTTGTGCGTGGGCAGCCCCGCAGAGGGCAGAGGTCCTTGGCACAAAGGGGGGCATTTAAGCTGAGCCTTGAAGGATGAACAGACATTGGGGAGATGGAGAGTCCTGGAAAAGGCCTTGGGCCTCGGTTTCCTTTTCTGTCAAGTGGACATAATGACCATAATGACCGTAGCCCTCTTCGGGCTATTTGAAGATTACATGAGCTGATAGAGACATAAAGGGACCATAGTAAGTGTTCAGTAAGTGCTAATTCCCACTGCCTCTGAATGGGACCAGTGTGCACTGTGGGTGTGGTCCTGGTTGCAGGTCTGAACAGGTTCTGGAGGCAACTTTCCAGCTCCCACTCCCAGCACTTGGGCCTCGAGGGGAGGAAGCTGGAAGAGCCAAAGGAAGTTAATTTGTCTGGAACCCCTGAATTTGGATTCTCACTCAGGCAGCCTAGCATATTCCTCTTTTAAAGAACCCCACCTCCTCTGGCACCCAATCCCTGAATCTCCCATCCCGGACAACCTGGAGGTCCTCCCTGCTGTCGAACCACTTTCCCTCCTGCTGTGCATTTTGTCTGTCGGGACAAAGGGGGAGCTAATGAATCGTGGTAGTTGGCGCTGGAATCTGCTGGAATCAGGGCAGGTGCAGCCTGTGCGTGGACGACAGACTGTGGTGCCGAGGCAAGGAGGCCCACCTGGCCTAGGATGGAGGGAGCCGGGCCAGGCCCCACTGGAAGGTGGAGTCAGGAAAGAACTAGGCGGCAGCCGGAGGTGGAGGCTGGAGGCACAGGCCTTGGCGGGGTCCCTGTGCCAGCTGCGAGGGTCCCCCCGGCCACCACCAAGGAGGAATTTGGGGCAGGGTCTGCGAGGGCAAAGGAACAGTCCGCTGCCAGGCATAATTCCTGAGTGAACAAATTCCCCTCCCAGGTTCCCTGTCTGTGACCCTTCTGCAGGGTGAAGATTAAGACACAGGCTCTGGGGTCAGGCAGGCCTGAGTTTGAGTCCCACCTCCTGTCACTTACTGGCTGTGTGACATTGTGCAAGTCCCTTCACCTCCCTGCGCTTTCTTTATCTGCAAAATGGAGACACCTTAGTAGCCGTACAACCTTCCCCGACCTGTTAGGTAACAGCATTTCCCTTCCTCATCCATTAGCTGTTTGATTGTCTAGACTCTCAGCCCTGTGAGCCTCCGTTTCCTCCTCAGTAATGAAATGGGGACAGGGCTGAGGGCAGGCTAGGTGCACTAATGCAGCCAGAGCGCCACCTAGGGGTGGGAACCAGGTGTTGTCAGTGAGTGGTTGCTACTGTTTCCCTTTGTGGTTCCTGTTCCAGGCGCCTAGCCTTGGGGGGGTCTTCCTCTCTGCTCCCCCAGCCAACCCTTGGAAAGTACTGAGGCCGGCTGATGAGCTGGGGGCCACTCCTGGGAGTGGCTACGCTTAGAAAGAGGGCCTAGAACAGCAGCAGTACCAGCCAGAGGAGGGAGTTGCTGAGGTTGGTTCAGCTGGGCCCAACCCCTGTTGGTCAAGGGTCTGCTGGGGCCAGGGGAGCCCTTGCCCTCCTGCCCTGTAAAGGGCCCCGCACACAGCACAGATTCCATCAATGTTTTTCAGGTGGCCGGATGCAGCCCTCCTCACCAGAACGCTGCCCTGAAGGTCCGAGGCCGGGTTTGTTCACAGTCAACCAGGAGAGCCCCTTCCAGAGAGAAGCCTGCCCAGCTTCGAGGGCCCAGACTCAGTGGGTTTCTGCAGCATCCGGGCCTCAGGAAGGCAGTACCTTGCTCAACACCAGGGCTGCCTTCGGAGGTTCTGTGTCTGGGTGGTAATGGGGGCTGGGCTTCACCAGGTCTCAGTAAGTCTCCTGTCTTCTTGCCCGACAGGCCAGGGAGCTGGGTGGGGGTGTGGGAGGAAGAGGCTGATAGCTGGGCCCTGGAATCCCTCCCCCCACTCCCCCCTGCTCTCCATCTGGCCAGCAGCCTCCCCCACTGCCCCAGGACAAGGACCCCAGTGTCTTTTCAGCTCCCAGGCAAACAGCAGGCCTTTCTCTCCCTCTCCCCCTAGAGTGGAGTGCCTTGACCATGACCCCTCCCTGCCCCCTCCAAAGGGCACGGCACACCCCTCTCTGCACGAACCTCTTCCTTCTGAAAGATCTAGAAACAAAGGCTGGCAAACCTGGTGTAGGAGCAGGTCATGTCTGCTGGGTGAAACCCTCAGCCATTCCGAGCTGTGGCTGGGCAGCCCAGGCTCGCAGGCCTCAGTCCTGCCAAGGTGGGCGTGGGGCGCAGCTGGAGGCCAGGGCCCAGCCCAGGTGGACTTAACATCATCCTGTTTGTCTCCTGCCAGACAAAGGCTGCTCCTGCCTGGCCCTGGCCCCAGGGAAGTTTTCATTCTGGTCCCCTTTCTCAACAGGATCACCATGCTGATGTTCCCCCTCCTCCAAACCTGCCTCCCTTGTTGGCAGGTGAGGTGTAGAGGCCTGTGCAGCTTCCCCTCATGGGGCAGGGTCCCCCTCCTGAGTGTGGAAAGAGACGGAATTGCCAGAGGCCTCCCTCTTCTCCAGGGCTCCTGCCAAGGTCCTGACCTGGGCATCAGGAGGCGGGTAACCTCAGAGGGCAACTGGGAACTATAATCAGACAGCCTCCACTGAACCTCCACCACTGTTCAACTCTGACTTAGAACGGGGTGGGAGTGGGGGTGGAGAAGGCACATGCAGGCCAACCTAGCCCCCTGTACTTCCTCCTTCTGGCCAGCATGTACTCAATAGCTGATTACTCTATTGGGGAGGGGACTCAGAGGTCTGCTTTGTGGAAATCTCGATAAAATCTTCTGTCTCATAAATGTCCCCTCCTTGGTCATCCTATAAAACAAAATTCCATTATTAGATTGTCACTGCTTTAGATCTACAAGCAGTTCTCTTTATTGAGAACCCTGAGGACTATGCCAACAAAGACAATTATAGAGAATATTTGCTGCTCGAGCTAAATGTTTTACAAAATAGTTACTTATGTTAGATATTCTCCATTCACCCCTCCGGATACACTGTCCACTCTTCTGTGCTTGCTCTGTGTCCTGGGAGGCTGACCTCTATGCCCTGAATTACCCAGGCTCCCTTGTCCTCTGAGCCAATGGGAGGCACTGGAAAGAGACTGGAGGGCAGGAGGGGAGAGGGGTTTGGTGTTTGCTCCATTGGCTCCTTTTTGGGACTGGACTGGTAACAGCTCTCCGCAGTTCCTAGCTCCAGGCACTGCATCGCCCCTGGCTGGGGCCCTTAGCCCCGTCCACACCTCTGCAATTCCATCCATTCATTAACCTCTCTCTTTAATCACCCACTGGGAACGTGTTGCCACTTTCCTGCCAGGATCTCACCAACACAGCTCTCTATTCTTATTTTACACACAAGGACACTGAGGCCCAGAGAGGGGGGGCAGCTTCTCTATAGAGCGCTTGGAGCCTGCACTCCGTGGTCTTGCTCCAGGACTTCTGCTTTTCACTGTTTGTGAAGGTGCCCAGGGCGGGGTCCCCTTACCTGCCAGCCGACACCTCTGCGCAGAGGAAGAGGAAAGACCTGGAGTCAGGCCCCTTGGATTCAGGACTCCGGAGCCAGGGGGTTTCCCTCTCAAGAGGCCAAAATTAGCAGTGGGAGGGGATCACTCTTTCTTCTGCGACCAGTGGGAAGGGCAGCAGCAGATTCTTTGATCTCTTTCTTCACCAGGCCGGGACCACGTGTTCAGGTTAGCTGGCTACATTCCTCCGGTCCGTTTCCTCTCCAGGCCCTTGCATGTGGTCAGTGGTCAGCGAATGTCTGAAATAAATAGATATGGCATTGAAGACTGGGAGGTGGGGTGGGGGGAAGGCCAACAGAGCAAGTTCTGTCTCCTTTCAGACTCCCTGAGAGGGTGACTGTGTGTGTGTGAGTGGGAGTGCAGGCTGGCGGGGCCAGCAGCCCTGGCTGTGGCTGAGTGCTTGCTGAGGACTGAGGTGCCCGCCCAGGGCAGCTTATGGCATGGGGAAGGAATTCTCTGGGAACCCCGGCAGCGGGCAGGGTGGCTGCAGCGCTGACTCAGCCCTTCTGGCCTGAATCCACCCTTCCCCTCCTGGCCCTGCTGCTACATCAGGAGCAAGGGGCCGAGGAAGCCCTGCAAACTCCCTGTTATCTGCCCGAAACCATGAGACGGCACAGCTAGCATGGGGCTGGCGTTCCTGCCCCTCCCAATCCCAGACAGGGAGGGCCAGAAAGAGCTCAAAGAACAGTCAGCACCAAGGGTGAAATCTGGGAAGGTGATGTGAACTCTGGTTACAAGAAGGAACTGGAGACCCAGAGAGGTCTGAACCCTCTGCAAAGTCACACAGCAGAGCTGGGGAGAAGTCTCCAGAAGGTAGGTGTGGTGGTGGGGAGCAGGGGAGCATGCTGATGAAGGGGGCCTAGGATTCAGAGCTGGCAGCCCCCCCACACCCTCCAGTTGTCTTATCGCCCCTGCCCCCAACACACACACAAAGTTCCCTCTGCTTCCAGGGGAAGGGTCTGAGCGCCACCCCCCTTGACCCCTCAGGTCTGGGTTGGATGGAGAACAGGGGTGGGTTTCCTGTAGGTCTTCCTGCGGGCGCTTGGAGCTTGGGGAGTGAGACTTTGAATCTCTTTAGTTTTGGTTATAGGTTAAACATCCACATAGTCCAAAATTCAAAAGTTGAAAAAAGAGATACGGTGAAAAGGAATTTTCCCCACGATCCAGCCCCTGCCCCTCAGTTCCCCCTCCTGGGGGCCCCTGCAGTCACTGGCTCCCTGGGAATCCTGAGTTTGGAATTTCTGACCAGAGTGTCCCATCCCATCTGTTTTCCCTCTAGAAGAGGCCTCCCTTGGGAGAGGGTGCTGGGGGTACCCAGTCATGGAGGTTGGGGCCTGAACCAGTTGCCATGAGGATGGTGGTGGCCTCCTTTCTGGGCCTGAACTTGGCCCCAGCTTAAGAGCATCCTACTCAAGCCACTCAGAAGGGGTGCGGCCCATCGGTTCTCCTTTCCAACTGCTTAGAGCACCCCTAGAAGCTCCCACCTCCCACCTGGGGACCCAGGTGTCTGATACCCTGAGCTGAGACTCCCGTAGTCTCCTTTTATCCCCTGGTATAATTTATATACTTTCCCCATCTTCCTGCTCCTTTGACAGTTCAATTACACTCAGATTTAATGAGCACTTATGATATGTCCGGCATGGTCTGGAGACACAAAGTGAAATGGACACAGCCTCCTCCATCCAGGAATTCATGGTCTAGAGGGGGAGGCCAAAAAGGAGAGAGGTCATTACAATTCAAGATGGCTCATGATATGTTCTCTGATACTGGGGGTACAAAGAAATTCCAGGCTAAAAAGCCTGACAATAGCAAGTGTTGGTGAGGGCATGGCTCAGTGGGCATACTTCTAGTGGCCGGTGAGAGGGTGACTTAGAAAGGCCACTTTGGAGCATAATTTGGCGATTCCTAGGCAGTTGACCATGCACCTTCCCTGTGACCCAGCAAGTCCACTTTCTAAGTTTTCACTCTGGAGTAGAGTTTTTCAAACTTTTGGACAGGTATCCTCAATAAGCATGAACTGTGATCCAGAATGTGCCACACACACCTTTCACCCCAATGGTGACTCCAGTGACATGTGATGCACATTATTTTCTAATCAATTTTTTTTTTTTTTTTTTTTTTTTTTGCACACAGGGAAAAACCACTGGACTGCCAGGGAAGTCCCTCTAATCAATTTTGAGTTTTAAAAAATGCTGATCCTGGCTTCCCTGGTGGTGCAGTGGTTGAGAGGCCGCCTGCCGATGCAGGGGACATGGGTTCGTGCCCCGGTCTGGGAAGATCTCACATGCCATGGAGCCAATGCAGGGGACACAGGTTCGGACCCTGGTCCGGGAAGGTCCCACATGCCACGGAGCAACTAAGCCCGTGCACCACAACTACTGAGCCTGAGCTCTGGAGCCCATGAGTCACAACTACTGAGCCCCCGTGCCACAACTACTGAAGCCTGCGTGCCTAGAGCCCATGCTTTGCAACAAGAGAAGCCACCACAATGAGAAGCTTGTGCACCGAAACGAAGAGTAGCCCCTGCTCGCCGCAACTAGAGAAAGCCTGGGCACAGCAACAAAGACCCAACGCAGCCAAAAAAAAAAAAAAAGACCCAGGGATTCCCTGGTGGCGCAGTGGTTGAGAGTCCGCCTGCCAATGCAGGGGACACGGGTTCGTGCCCCAGTCCGGGAGGATCCTGCATGCCGCGGAGCGGCTGGGCCCATGAGCCATGGCTGCTGGACCTGCGCATCCAGAGCCTGTGCTCCACAACGGGAGAGGCCACAACAGTGAGAGGCCCGCATACCGCAAAAAAAAAAAAAAAAAAAAAAAGACCCAATGCAGCCAAAAATTAATTAATTAATTAATTTAAAAAATGCTGATCTTTACCCACTCACTTGATTTCATGACCCACGAATACATCTGAGTCCATAGTTTGAAACACT
Source organism: Mesoplodon mirus (assembly GCF_964341445.2). Lineage (NCBI taxonomy): Eukaryota > Metazoa > Chordata > Mammalia > Artiodactyla > Ziphiidae > Mesoplodon > Mesoplodon mirus. Next base: position 66,682,653 of record NC_138988.1, read on the forward strand.
CTGCCCTAGAGACACTCATGTGTTTGCACAAGGAGACAAGAATGTTCACTGCAACATAGTTGTAATAGCCAAAACCTAGATAGGGCTTTCATGGTCACCGACCAAATAGATAAACAAATTGTGATGTGGTCAGGAAGTGGACTGTCACACCTCTGCTCCAAGTACCAAAGGATACACATGGGGTGATACTATTTATTTAAAAGGTAAAAAACCTGAAGAGTGACAGGGTACATTGTTTATGGATACATCTGTACCTGGTACAAGCATAAATCAGGACAGTGGTTCTTCCTGGAGGGAAGTGTAGTTGGGAGGCATCCATAAGGAACTTCAGCTGAATTTTTTTCACTTTTTTTTTTTTTTTTTTTTTGTGGTACATGGGCCTCTCACTGTTGTGGCCTCTCCTGTTGCGGAGCACAGGCTCCAGACGCGCAGGCTCAGCGGCCATGGCTCACGGGCCCAGCCGCTCTGCGGCACGTGGGATCTTCCCGGACCGGGGCACGAACCCGTGTCCCCTGCATTGGCAAGCGGACTCTCAACCACTGCGCCACCAGGGGAGCCCTTTTTTTCACTTTTTAACTGAATTTTTAAGGTTTAGTTTAAAAATATATATACTGGGACCAAATTTTGCCAAATATTAAGATTTGACAAAGTTGGAGGAAAGGTACAGGGTGCTCACTATATTTTTGATATATTATTTTAAATTTAATAGTATTTCTAAAAATATTTCATAATAAGACTTAAAAGATTGCTGCTCCAGGACATCAGGGAAGGAGACTTTTTTCTGACCCTGGGAATACAAAGAGGGGGGTGGTGGAGGGAACCCCAGGAGCCCGGCTACAGAAGTGGGACTGGACGTGATCCTAGGGAAATGAGGTTGAACATACTCAGTTCTTCTTAACTGGGGGATGCTGTGCTGATGGCTTTATCCCACTTCCCCCACATGTTGGTACAATGTTCTCCCCCATTTAACAGACAAGCAAACAGAGGCCTTTAACAGATGGAAATGGAGGCTGAGAGAATTGCCTCTGGAAAAATGGCAGAGTTGGGCCTCTAACCCAGGCCTATGAGAGTCAAAGCCTGCACAGTTCACAGCTTGGTTCTTGAGGAGTGACCTTTGTGTCTGCCGAGGGTGCCAGAGTGGGGAGGGGAGGGGACAGACAGGGTCTGGTGTGTTGAGCTAAGGCCTGTAGGCTTGATTCTGTGGGTGATGAGGAAATGCAGGAAGGTTTCAAGCAGGGGAGCAGGACAGTGAACTCACTGGAGCTGTATCATCAGTTTCTTAAATTTTATTATTATTTTTTTGACCAACTTGGCTGTGTTGGGTCTTCGTTTCTGTGCGAGGGCTTTCTCTAGTTGCGGCGAGCGGGGGCCACTCTTCATCGCGGTGCGCGGGCCTCTCACTGTCGTGGCCTCTCTTGTTGCAGAGCACAGGCTCCAGACGTGCAGGCTCAGTAGCTGTGGCACACGGGCTTAGTTCCTCCACGGCATGTGGGATCTTCCCGGACCAGGGCTCGAACCCGTGTCCCCTGCATTGGCAGGCAGATTCTCAACCACTGTGCCACCAGGGAGGCCCTGAACCTTTCTTTAAACAAACTCTAACTCAGAACCCAGATACATAAAAGCGCTTACAGTGGAATTGATTTTGCAGAGGCAGGTGACCAGGGGTCTAGAGCCCAGGGGTGGCTCCTCTGGGAACACAGCATGGATGTCGTGGTTCCGAGGAATACACAGAAGCAGTGTGTGTGGTAGGAGGCTGCCAGGGGCATCCCTACCAGGGTTTCTCAGTTGGATGACAGTTGTGTTCCCCTCCTCTGAGTCCTTCTGGTTGGTGGAGGGACAGAGGCTGAGCGCTCCAGATCTGGGGGTGGAGGGAGAACCAGCGGCATGTGCTTTTGGCAAGATAGGCCTGATCTCTACTTCCTGGCTGTAAGACCTTGGCTGAGTTATGGAACCGTCCATTTGAATCTTTTTTGTTTTAATTATTATTTTTGGCTGCGTTGGGTCTTCATTGCTGTGCCTGGGCTTTCTCTACTTGCAGTGAGCTGGGGCTACTCTTTGTTGTGGTGCGCAGGCTTCTCATTGCGGTGGCTTCTCTTGTTGCGGAGCACGGACTCTAGGTGCGTGGGCTTCAGTAGTTGTGGCATGGGGGCTCAGTAGTTGTGGCTCATGGGCTCCAGAGCTCAGGCTCAGTAGTTGTGGCGCACGGGCTTAGTTGCTCCACGGCATGTGGGATCTTCCCGGACCAGGGCTCGAACCCATGTCCCCTGCATTGGCAGACGGATTCTTAACCACTGCGCCACCAGGGAAGTCCCCATCCATTTGAATCTTAGGAGAGGAAGGACATGGACCCCTGGATATGGCTGGGGCAAGGAAGGCATGTGTGCAGAGTGAAGCCACTGGAGGAGTGTTTCCAGCACATTTCTCTTCATCATCACTGTCTGGGGAAGGGGAAAGTCAATTGGGCTGAGGCCGGTGGCTTGATCAGAGCCTGGTGCCCAGCAGAAGCTGGCACATACTAGGCCCTTGATAAATGCTTATGGAACAAATGCATATATTTCCCTTCCATCCGCAGGAAATGCAGTGGAGGCCTGACTTCTAGGAGCAAGTGAAGCTGTTCCAGTGGCTGGCCCTTCCCAGCTAGGCTCCGGGGATGGACAGCTGAGGCTCCAGTGCAGTGTAAGGCAGTGGAGAGAGTACTGGGCTGAAGTCAGGAGCTGGGGGTCAAGGGCTGGGCTTCTGGCTCCAGTTGCCATGAACCGGCTGTATGACCTAGAGGTCTGGTTCATCCTTCTCTGGGCTTTGCTCATCTCTTTTTGGCAGAATGGCCTGGGTGAGGTTTTTCCAACTGCAATTTGCAACCCGTTTGGTACGTTTAAAAGAGCAATTTAGTGGTTCACAATCAGTATTAAAAAACAAACCAAAACACAAACAGAACAGAAAATATCAGAGTGCAATCACAGGTCATAAGGGTAAGTATTGTTTTGTGAAACTATTGTTCTGCTTATATATAGATGAAGGTGCCGACTGGTCTGATGTAAAACTCATTTGCTACTGTGGATCCTGGTGAAAAGACTGTAAGACACTGAATTCAGCAATCCCGGAGGTGTCCTCCTCTCCCACATTCTAGGGGTCTTTGTGAAAAAGCCACAGGCCCAGGGGCTCTTCTTTCCCTCCCCCTGCGTGTCAGCAGCTGTCTCTCTGCTCTTCGCTGCCTCACCCCTCCCCGGGTCTTTCTCCTTCCTGCTTCAGTCCTCAGTCCCCTCCTCCCTTTCTCCCAGGGACAAGCCTCCCCCTTCCCAGGAAGTCAGGGTGGGGTGGGGTGGGGGGTCGGAAGGGAGTAAACGTGATCGAATGGGGAGGGCAGTGAGCACTCTATTCCAGAAGCAAAAATAAAGGACTAGGAAGCAAACACCCAAGCACCCGGGAACAGAACAGAAAGTAGGCGAGCTGGGGACGTGCGTTTGAAGGCAGGACTTCGTGAGCAAGAGCTCAGCGGTGACACCGCAGCGGGTCACTCACGGGGGCCGGCACTGGCCTTGTCCTTGTTGGCGCTCGGGTACGCAATTAACTAGCGAAGGTAGTTTTCACTCCTGCCCCCCTCCCCCCCTTAAAAGAAAAGAAAGAAGAAGCCGGGAGTTTTGGAGCCAACTCCTGGAGAGGGAACGGCTGAACTGATTCGGAAGTTGGATCTCTTTGTACACAGGAATGCGGAGAGAAAAAAACAAAACCCACCCCATTGCTTCATTTCCCCTCCAAGCCCGAGCATTTTCTGTTGTGCAATGAAAAGGCTTTTCACGTTGAGAAAAATGAATCCCGATTTGCGCTGCGAAGGAATGAGCGCGCCTCTCGGCGCGAGACGGCTCTCAGCTGGGCGCGGAGACGGCGCGGTGGCCGCAAGGCGACCGCGGCCTGGGCGCTCGGAGGCACGTCCTCCGCGCGCGACTCAAGGTAGCGCCCGCGGGGTCGTTGGACTCCCCCTTCCGCGGGCTGCTGCACGGCTCTCGGCGACCCGAGGGCCGAGGAGTAGATAGTTCGGGGAACCTCGAGGGCGGAGAGCCCCGACTACGGCTGGGCCTCCTGGGGATGGCGGTTCCGCGAGTCTGGCTGGGGACTCGCCGGAACTGAAGACCTGTCCCGGGAGCCCGCTGGGGCCCCGGGACCCCTCGGAATCGCTGGGGGCAGGAGGCCGGCTCGGCGTCCGGGACACCGGGCCGGGACGCGCTAGGGGCACGGGAGGAGGGCCGGCACACGTGGGTGCCGGCGGGCGGGCCGCAGCCGGGTGCGGGGTGGGGGCGGGGTGTGGCTTCTCCGCCTCCCGGGCGAGATTTACATGTGTGTGTGGCGGCCCCAGACTTCCTGCTCTGCTACGCTGCAGGTACGCGCGGGCCGGGCCCGGCGGGCGGCGGGTGAGCCGAGACGCGGTCACCTCCTCACCCAGACGCCACCGCCGGCTCCCGGGCCGCGCCGCGCAGCCTTCCGCCCCGGGGGCTGCTAGCCCGCCCCGGCCGCGCCGAGCGCCCGGCTCCGAGGTGGGGGCGCGCCCCTCTCGGCCTCCCCGGTCATCTCCGCCCTCTGCACCTAGCCTGGCCGCGCGCCCCTGGGCGCCTCCACCGCCCAGGCTCCCCGGAGGGCCGCAGCCATGAGCGAGATGTCCAGCTTCCTCCACATCGGGGACATCGTCTCCCTGTACGCCGAGGGCTCCGTCAATGGCTTCATCAGCACTCTGGGGTGAGTGAGTTCGGGGCGGGGGGGCGCGGTGGGCCCTGGTGCTAGTTGCGTGCGTCCTGCTGCCTCCCGCCGACAGAGGACCTGGACATCCCCAGCTTTAAGGAGCGGGGGAGCGGCTCGCCTCCTTCTTTCAGAGAAAGGAAGTGAAATGTTTGCCCAGGTAAAGTCGGGCGCCCAGCCTGAGTTGTCAGGAGGCGCCCCCCTTCGCGAAGCCTCCACCCTGGCGCTCTCGCTCTTCTTCAGAAGGGGCGGGGAGGCTGAGACTTCCTCTGCAGGTGGTCCCTGTGCGGGGGCAGGTGGGTGGCTGGGGCGTTAGTTGGGGAAAGGCATCCGGGCCTGGACGTGACCGGCTCTGGGGTGGGGCGGAGCCGTGGGGGTGTGGGCAGGCTCAGCCCGGAGTCCTCTAGTAACAGACCTGTCGCACCTTTGAAGGGTCGCATCTTTTCCTCCTAGCTCTCTTCTGCCCTGCGCACACACCCCCCGCCCCCATCACTAGGAGTGTCTTCGCAGCCCTCCCCTTCCAGGCGTCCCAGGTTTCTGCCGGCTGCCCCCTTCTCCCCGCCTCTCCCTGTCAATTTCCTGAGTAGCTCATCTGGCACCTCTGGGTCCCTGGTCCCAGTATCTCTGGAGCACTTTACCAACATTAATTAATTCTGGCCGCCACCCCCCAGGGTCTGGATAAGCAAGGAATCAGTTCAAGTCCCTGGAGAGAGCCAGGCCTGAAGCTGGCATAGGGCAGGCAAGAATTAGAGCGAATGGGTTTTATCTTCAGAGAGCAGTTGAGTGAGTCGGTGGGGATGGGGGGTAAGACTGATTTTTCCACCTCTCCAGCCTCAGGGCAGGGCCTGTTACCTCTGTCACATTTTCAGTCTGGGGACTTGTGTTAAATGGTCTCATCTTCCCCACCACACCTAGCCATTTTATTTTAGGGTAAACCCACCCTCTTTTGCTGACCCTCCCCTCATCTGGATGCCAATGAGCTGCAAGGTGTCCTCTCCCTGGGGGCTTCGGAGGACAGCCTTGGCACTCTCAACCCAGGGCTGGCTCGCCCTGAGCTGGGGAGGTGGGAGTCACCTGGCTCCCTTGGTGTCTTGTTGCGAGTTTAGCTTTAGTCCTGTGGGAAAGATCGGGAGGGTTGGAGGTCTGGCTTAGCCAACGGGGAATGGATGCTGACTTGGAATTCCAGAATACCTGCGCTCCTTATCTCAGCACCCTCCAGGCCTTCTCATTCTCCTCCCCATTCAGATGTGGACTCCCCAGCCCTGCATCTCCTCCCTGCTACATCTGACTTGTCTTGCTCAGTTTACCAAAGGATGGGGTGAGCTGCATCCCCGGCACATAGTAAACACGTCTGATAGCGCTGAGGGAAGGAGCAGAGACTATGGGGACGTGGGGGATGCAGGGGCAGACGGTGGCCCCCTGCCTGGTGTCTGAACAGTGCTGGGGGCTTTTGGGAAATGACCTTCTCTGTTGCTCTGAGTGCCAGGCTCAGGGCTGAGCGCACTGTGGGGGCTTTTTTAGCACCTGTGAGGATCTAACAGAACCAAGGCCGTCCACACAGGCCTCATCCCCTCACTAGGGATTCCCTCTATTGCTTCCTAGCACAGCTCCCTCCCGCCCTGGCCCTTCCTGCCCCAGGAAGCTGCTTCCTCCAGTCCTGTTTGATTCTGAGGCAGGGCCTGGTGACTGCCCAGAGCCATTCTACTCCAGGGGCCAGTTCCCAGTGCAAACATCTCCAGGAGCTCCCAACTTCCACCGATACATGCACGCCCACCCTCCTGGCACTCCCACCCTGCCAGCCTGGCCTTCTAGCACTGGCATGTGCTGGCCCCAACTTAACTTTCTATTTTTTTCTTCACCACCCCCTTCACGACCCTGACACTCTGGGTGCACCACCTGGATTGGGATTCCTGGAACCTTCCCCACGCTCTTGCGGTCTTGTCTCCGTCTCTTTACCTTTGCTCCTGTTGCCCCTGCCCTTCAGCCAGTCTCCACCTGAGTAAATCTGATCCACCCTCTCCGACCTGGTACAAAGCGGCCCTCCTTTGTGAGATCCAACCCCCCTCCCCCACCCGGGCAGAATTAACCCCTTTTCCCCTGTGCTTCACACTGCTTTATACACATTCCTCTCTGGTGTTAATTGTGTTGTTTTACAATTAGTTGAAGATTTCTCTGTAGGGCCCTCTAACACTGGGCACTTTGCCAGGATTGACTGATTAGTTACCCCATTCGTTCACTGAGGCACTGTGCTGGGCACCTTCTCAGAACTTCACTCAGTGAAGGAATGGTTTCTAAACACCATAAGGCATCGCTACTCAAAGTGTAGTCCTTGGTCCAGCAGCATCAGCATCACTGAGAAGCTTGTTAGAAAATACAGAATCTCAGGGCTTCCCTGGTGACACAGTGGTTGAGAGTCCGCCTGCTGATGCAGGGGACGCGGGTTCGTGCCCCAGTCTGGGAGGATCCCATATGCCGCGGAGCGGCTGGGCCCGTGAGCCATGGCCGCTGAGCCTGCCAAAAAAAAAAAAAAAAAAAAAGAAAGAAAATACAGAATCTCACACCCCTGCCTGCCCTGCTGAATCAGAATCTGCATTTTGAGCCCCAGGGGATTTGGAGCCTTAAAGAGAAGCATTGCTCTTTGTGATTCTCTCTCTGCTCCAGCCTCACCGTAATCTTTCTGCCTCCATCCTCAGCTCTGGTCCCCTTTGCCTTCATCTTGGCTGTTGGTGCCCATGTCTGCGAACCCTGGAGGCTGATTTGACTGAGTTCCTAGGCGATCGCAATGCTTGGTGCCCAAGAGGTGCCCAGTAAGGGCTGGAGAAAATGAATTTGATGAGGACAGGGGCAGCCTTGGTGGACAGTGAGACTGGCTCAGCTGCGGGGGCGGGCATTGTTGGAGGAGGGAGTCTGGGGCAGCTTCAGATTCCAGCCAGGCTCTGCAGAGCCAAGTGGAGGAGGCCAATTAGAGCTGCCTGCGTAATTACAGCTCCTGGTGGAGATTGTACATTAACTCTGGGTTGGGAGGATGGGAGGGGTCTGGGGAGTGGATCCTGGGGCAGGTTGAGACCTCAGCCGGGGAGGGAAAGCAGGCCCACGCCTGTTCTTGGGAGGAGAGCATGGCCGGGGACACTGCCTCATCCCTCACTCCGGGTGGGAGGCAGCAGAGGCCAGGGCTGCAGCGGCGGGTCAGGGCCACTTCAGGTGAAGGATTTACTATGGCTCCCGGCCAGTGACTGTGGGGAACCGGCCCTGCGTGCAGGGTAGACCCCTCAGGGTCTCATGTCCAGGTCCTAGAAGGTCTCTTTTGAGTGCCCAGAGGGGCGGCTCCCAGACCACTGGGATAAGCTGGGGAGTGCAGGTGAACTGGGTCTTGCAGTTGAGCTCCCAGGATTTGTCAGATTGCCTCTGCCTGCACATGGCTGGGCCTTGGAGCACCATTTGGGGGCTCTCAGGGCCTCTGGACCTGTGTCACCCAGGGCTGGGTGATCTCAGGGAGTAGGGTCAGAAATGACCTTGGGATTCCGTGTCTACCTTCCAGCCTGATCTGCTTCCCCAGGAAGGTGGTAATTGGAGGTCAGGACCCAGAAAACGTGGAGGTAAATGTGGAGGAAGTCCCAGGTCCCCAGGGTCAGGACCTGCTTTGTCACTAACTGGATGGGTAATTTTGGCAAGGCCCTCCCTCTCAGAGTCTGTTTCTATCAGCCTGGTTGTCCTCTAAGGTGCTCTGTTTGCACCCGAGAATCTCCCTGTGGGTACTTAAAAAAAATTCCAGCTCCCATGTCCCATGTCAGACCAACTGTAGTAACATTTCTAGGGGTGGGCGTCTGAGGTTTGGATTTTTAAAGCTCCCCAGTGCTTCTAATGTGTACCTGGGGTGGGGGGTCCCTTCTCAGGGCCCTCTCAGGCTGACAGGCTGTGAGGAAGCCTAGCTGTTGGGTCTGCCTGCCCCTTGGTCCAGAGAGCCCATCTCTTAGCCTTCATCAGACTTCATTAAGTCATTCAACAAACATCTAATGAGCACCTACTATGTGCCAGACACTGTTCTAGTCACTGAGGAATTAGTGGTAACCAAGACAGAGTCCAGCCTGTTCCAGTCTGTACAGCAGAGAGCTGGGAGTGATGGTCCTTAAGGGCCCTTTGTGCCTTAAGTCCCTGAGACTCATGTGATTTCAGGAGGGGGCGCTGCCCCTCCCGTGCAGACGACATTCCACGGGCAGATTTCAGACCTGCCCTTGGCTTTCACTTAATTGTGATTTCACTGGAACGAGATGTTGGACTTAGCCCTGTCCTGTGCCCCAAGGCGGGGTCTCAGCCTCCACTGGCCAATCCATACAACTCATGTTTTTTTGGGGGGGGGGGAATGTATATTTTTTTCTTTCTTTCTTTTTTCTTTTTTAAATGAAAAAAATTTTTTGGCCGCGCCCCGTGGCTTTTGGGATCTTAGTTCCCTGACCAGGGATTGAACCCAGGCCCCGGCAGTGAAAGCTCTGAGCCCTAAGCACTGGACTGCCAGGAAATTCCCATACATATTTTTTTCCTGATTAAAAAATAATATATGCTCCATGGAGAAAACTTGAAAAACTAAAATAACATATTATCTGTAATACCACTGTGATTATATTGACAGCCTCTATATGGGCTTTCTAGCCTTTTATGCGCACAAATAAAGATTTACAAAACAATATCACATTGCACATCTGGCTTTGTATCCTGTCTTTTTGGGGGAATACATTAACCTGTATTTTCCCATGCGTGCCAGCCTACGACTGTTGTGGCTACAGTGCATCCCCTGGTATGATGTACCTTCATTTATTTAAGCAACTCTAGTATTGGCCATTCAGCTGGTCTCTAAGTTTTTTGCCGTTCCAAACAATCTGCCCTGAACATCCTAGTCCATACATGCCCGAACACTTGTCCAGTTATCCTCTCAGGATAGATTCCCAGAAATGGAATTCTGAGATCAAAGGGAAGGCACATCTTTATTTATTTATTTTTTCCTGCCGCGCCGCGTAGCTGCGTGGCTTTTGGGATCGTTCCCTGACCACGGATTGAATCTGGGCCCTCAGCAGTGAGAGCTCAGAGTCCTTACCTCTGGACCACAAGGGAATTCCCAAGGCACATCTTTTACCTTGCTGGCTCCCTCTAACTCTGCACATTTCTCTGGTGGTGGAGGAGGGGGAAACGGGGACCCTGCGCCCCTGGAGGTCTGGCCCACTTCACATCATGAGTTTGAGAGAGTTGTGCTAGGGGTGTGGGGAGTAATACCAACCTCTGCCCTCAAGGTTGGGCCAGGTTGGGCGTGGCGGCTGCAGTGGGGAGGGGGTGAAGTAGAGAGATGGGTGGTGTGTGGGTTGCCTGAGGACAGGATCAGCCCCAAGGTCCCACTGAGGGACTCCAGGGACCCAGGCTGCATGCAGCTCCCGGGCCTTAAAGAATCCTGCTGTAGCCACTTGCTCACACTCTGTCCTGCCCTACGTTCCTGACCCCACGTCCCCTCCCCTCCCCTCCCCTTCCTGACTTGGCTCAGTGGGGCTGTGGGGTGGAGGCTTGGGTTGGAGGTGGGGTACTGTGCTGGATTTTAGGGTGGGGTCACAGGAGCTTTCTGCTATCAGTTTAGGGGCAGGTGTCTGGGTTTGAGTTACCCCTGAGCACACGTCTCCTGCAATCTACCCCGAGGCCTGCTCGCCACACTTCACCCCACGTGGAGCTGGGGGTCTCCTGCCTGGAAATGGGGGGCTGTGAGGGAGGTGGGAAGGAGGCCTGGGAGGGGGGGAGGAGAGCAGACCCCAAATCTCCAGTAAGTTCATCACAGGCCTCTGAATGTCAGCTCTGAGCTCCCCCAAGTGCATCACGCGGGTCATGCCCAGTAGTGGCAATGGTTCCCAGCAGTTGTGCCTGTAGCCAGCCTGCTGCAGGGAGGACCCCTCCCTGGCTTAGTGGGGCTAAGCGATTTGCTGGGGGTTGGGGTGGGGGTGGGGGCTGTAAGCCAGCAGGAGCCCCGTGCGCGCCACCGGAGAGGAGGCTGCAGGACTCTTCACACCAGGGCGGAGATGAGACTGGGCGATGAGACTGGGCGCTGACAGCACAGTGCGCCTGGGGTGTGGGCTGGGGGGCGGGAAGGACACACTGCAGAGGGCTTCCCACCTGAGGAGACAGACAGTAGGGACTCCTTGCAGGGGATTGAGTGGGGGAGTAAAATGATTACAGTGGTGTGTAAAGGTACATATTTGTTTTGCTGGCAAGTGGGCAGAGCCAGGAGAGACAGTGAACATAAATCTTAGCCCAGGGGCAGCTGCAGGTGTTTGAGGCAGACACCTGTGCATATTTGGTTCACAGATCCCTCTCCCGTCACTCAGCCGGCCAGCCATCACCCGCTTCTTCCAGCCTGCAGGAGAACCGGCTCTCCATGGTCCGAGTCTAGAAATGGGTGATGGGGGTGATAGAGGTCAGGCGAGGGAGAATTAAGTCTGTGTCTCAGAGATCCTGCTGCTGACGATAGATGGACTTCACCGAGTGTTTACAGCTCTGGCCTGTGCTGTCCCTTTGACCCCTTACCACCAACCGGAGGCATATATATAATTTATAAAAGTAGAGAGAGGGACTTCCCTGGTGGTCCAGTGGTTAAGACTCCATGTTCCCAATGCAGGGGACACGGATTTGATCCTTGGTCAGGGAACTAAGATCCCGCGTGCCCCGTGGTATGGCCAAAAAAAAAAAAAAAGAGAGAGAACCATTTAGAACACCCATATACCCACCACCTAGACTTAATCATTGTTTACATTTTGCCCTATTTGCTATGTTTCTTCTTTGCTAAAGTATTTTATGGTAGATTACATGCATTGTGTTTTTTTCACCTCTACATCCTTCATTTTACAGGAAATAGGCTATGTTCCTGCGTAGCCACAGTGCTGTTATCATACCAATTAGTAATTTCCTAATAGCGTCCGATACCCAATCCATAGTCCAATACACTCAGTTGTTCTCAGTCTAGCCTTGACCGCTGGTTTCTTTAAATTAGGATCTACTCAAGGTCCACGTGTTGATTTAATTCTTATGTCTCTTAAGTCGCCTTTAATCTAAAGCAACGCCGGGCCCCCACCTCTTTCTTCCTCCCCCGATAAGCGGAAGGCTGTAGACTTGTCTCACTTTCTGGAGTCATCAGGGCTGCTTTGCTGCTCTGTTTCCCAGAGAGCCGTGCAGGGGTGTGGAGGAGGGCGGCCTGGGCTTCAGGGCTGCCCTGCTAAGGCTCCTCCAGCCTCAGTTACTATGTCAGGTTTGCGGGACTGAGAGCCCAGTCCCCGCGTGGAGAGCAAGAGAGAGGCCTGGGCAGGGCAAGGCCGACCTGTGAGGGAAGGGTGGGCTGGGTGGCCCAGGGTTGCCCCTCTTCTCGGCCTTTTCTCAGTTCTCTCTTGTGTCTCCTGCTCCCCATCCCTCTTCTCCTTGGCCTAACAGAGACCCCAGGACTCACCAGAGCCCACCCAGTCCTGAGAGCCAGAAACCCAGGCCTGCAGGCAGAGGCAGTGCCCCGAAGGCTTGCGCCCTGGCCAGGGGCCCTTATTTCTGTCGGGCCAAGTTTAGTCACTTTTGCTGCCTCTCTTCCTCACTGGAGAGGCTCTTAGGGGTTCCCTGAGTGTGTGGCTTACTGTCCTTCCTAGACTTAAGCTCTCTGAAGGGATGAGCCATGCTTGTTTTAAATTCCATATACTGGGGGCTTCCCTGGTGGCGCAGTGGTTGAAAGTCCGCCTGCCGATGCAGGGGACACGGGTTCGTGCCCCGGTCTGGGAGGATCCCACATGCCGCGGAGCGGCTGGGCCCGTGAGCCATGGCCACTGAGCGGGCGCGTCCGGAGCCTGTGCTCCGCAGCAGGAGAGGCCACAACAGTGAGAGGCCCGCATACCACAAAAAAAAAAAAAAAAAAAAAATTCCATATACTGGTCCCTCCGGTGGCTCAAAGTGGATCCTTGGCAAAGACCTGTAGAAGTCAAGTAAATGGATGCTTTTGCAGGGATGCAGAAGTGATGTTCTTTTCTCCGACGGGCCAGTGATCCCAGCCAGTGAACCTGGGCTCCTCTTCCAACATTTCTCCCCACCTCTACCTAGTGGATGTGACTTTGGTTATTTGGGGAGGGGGAATCCAAGGCCCCCATCCTCCACCAGCCATTCCCAGTGTTCTGACAGTGCCTGCTTTGGGAGTGGCCTTCTGTGGGTCTAGCCTAGATCTGTGGGGTGGTGGCCAGTGCCCTGGGCTGGGAGTCAGGAGATCTGGGGTCTGGAACTGGCTGTTCTTTAACTTGTTGTGTGACCTGAGCTCGTCAGTTTCCCCCTCCACCCTCTTTTCCACGCTAGATCAGGGAGGGGCAGTCTGGGGACTCTTTGGGATTTCCCTAGTCTGGTGTCCTCCTCCCTTGACTGATTGTCTGATAGTCACTTGCCCCACTTCTAGCGCCCTTCTTCCTCCTATTTATCTAATCTTTCCGGACAGCACTGACCTGCCCCACTGCCTTTTCCATGGCTCCCACCTGGATCTCAAAGTCCACCCTGGTCAGAATGGGGCCAGCCAGGCCCCTGGATGCATGTGCCTTTCCCTCTTCCTTCAGACCAAGGTCTTGGGGTGCAGACCCCAGGGGCATTTCAGGGACAGCGCCCTTCTCCACATCTTTCTAGAGCAGAGATGTCCACCAGCTCCTGCTCAGAGGGTCCAGGGCAGGCCTGCCCACAGGCTTCCTGCCCGACCCTCCCTACCCCTACTACCCCCTCCCCTTGCCCACTCTACTGATGCCCTATTGGGCCCTGCACAGTGCAGGCTCCAACTCATCTTGTGTCACCCAATGGATAGAAGGCTTACAGCAGACTGTCCTCAGGGCTCCTGAGTGTCCACTGGGCTGGGGGGTGGGGTGGGGTTGGGGGGTGGATTGCACAGGTGAAGGTCGTGGCTCCTGTCCTCACAGCACACAGCATGGTGGACGTGAGCTTCCAGAGGGTGGGGACCACACCCAGCACATAATCCCTTTGCAGTAAGATTTTGTTGAACCGATGGAGACCTAGATTGTATAGGTGCCATCACCTGACCAGCTGTGTGGCCCAGTGGTCCCTTTAACTCAGTGAAAGTCACACTGGACTGTGGTAAGAATAGAACGAGGTATCGGGTGTAATTTATAAATTAAGTGTTCTGCACATCGGAGCGTCGGTTTTTCTAAGATGATCTTGGCTGGGGTGCCTTTAGTTAAGGGATGATGCCTCATGTGGTGGAAACGGGGCAGGGAGCTCTGCAGGAGCCTAAGCGCGGCCTTGAAGATGGCAGGACTCAGAGGGGGCTTCTGCGTGTGCAGAGGCGTGGAGGCGGGGACAGCGAGATCAGAGGGCTGGCGGGGCGCGGGAGTGGGCCCTTCCCTGGACCTTGGGCGGAGATGGACGCGCTCAGGAGAGGAGGGGGACAGTGAAGCGACGCGGCAACTTCTCCCAGGAGAACCCGGCTCTGGTTACAGCGCCAGGTGCGCATCAGAAGCCGGACACCAATCCACACAGATACCCCCACCATGAGGGAGAACGGGGGGAGCTACGGCCCGGGATGTAGGTGCCACTGGGTGGGGAGGGGTATTCCGGAGCCGCCTTCCGCGGGCTCCCGGGCGGGGGGAGGAAAGCGCGGGCGCTGGTGGCTCGTCCCGCGCCCAGCCCCTCGCGTCCGCCTCCCACCGCCCCCGGGCGCTCCTGGCACAGGCCCAGCGTCCTGGCAGCGGCTTGCAGTCGGAGGCAGGCCGGGGCGAGGCCGCGCTCGCATCCCCTCCGCGACGAGGCTGGGGCGACGGCCACACACTGGGAGGCGAGTTTCGCTTCTCGGCGGGGGCGGGGCTCGGGCGGGCGGAAAGCTCACTGCAGCCTCGGCGCGTCAGCTGGGTCTCGGCGGGCCGGGGCGGGGTTTCGGAGGGGCGGGGGCGGGGCGCTCGGCGACCACCTCGCTGCCGCTCCCTCTACCCAGAGGGACAGAAGTTCCGGCCGCGCCCTCTGAGGCTCCTCCTCCATCAAAACTTACCTGTCTGCTGTCCCAGCCCTTGCAGCCCATCTGATAAGGGCTTTCCTGCTTATCTGTTAATGGCTTCGCGGGACACTCCTCCCATCCCCTCCCGCCCAGTAGCACCGTCTTGGGATGCCTCAGTCCTAAGGAGTAGGTTCAGAGGAATGGAGGGGAGGCTTGTGAGGGGGCGCTTGGGGACATTTTGCGACTCTCTAAACATCCTGCTGCTGGCTGCCTTCTTTGCCTACGGACTTGGTGGAGGACTGCCCTAAGCTACAGCTAAGAAATGAAATGATGGGGAGGGCGAGGCGCCATCCCTTAGAGGTTGCCCGGGAGGGGTACAGACCGTTCCCAGGGAAGTTGATTTTGCTCATCCAGAACCCACACTTGGAGGAGGGAGGGGGTGGAATATTGGATCCATGAGGAAGTTCTGAAAGTCCCATCTTCCTGACCTTGTTTTCCTGATACCTTGCGGGAGCCCCCTGCCTTTTTTTTTTTTTTTTTAACCGTCCACGTGGCTTGCTTCTCTGTTCTTACCATTCCTGTCCCCTCTTGGCTGCAGGTCTGGGATGTTCTCCTTCCCAACCTTGCTTGAAATTCTCCTCCTGGAGGCCATGCTCCCTTCCTGCCCAGCCCCTCCCCTTTTCTAAGTGGCTTCAGCTTGCGCTCCCAAAGCAGTGCCCTGCTTTGTAAACCACTGGGCACTGGGGAGGGGCTGAGTTGGAGACAGCAGGGTTTCAGAAGCTGTGCCAGGGTGGGCGGGGACAGAAGGACATCCACATAATGACCAGGCAGATTGGTGCCAGGGGGATTAGGAAAAGCACGCCAGGCATCCACTTTTGCATGTCTTTTTCCTGCACTTGTGACCCAGGGGAGGGATGGAGGGCTCGGGGTGAGGATGGGTTTTCCTCACACAGGGAGTCTCTGGGGAGGTGGCCTACACAGGGCCTTGTGCACTGGTCAAGATGGCGGCTGTGGGGACTACGCCAGCCTCTCCTCAGTTGCACCAACTTCCATGATGCCCTGTGGTTGTCCAGCACCCCCAGCAGTGCCAGGTGCCAGGCCCTGGCCGAGGCTTCCTCCCCTTCCCTACCAAAACTTACCCATCCTGTGTCTCCTCCCCTCAGGGCTTTGCCAAGAGACAACCAGCTAATCTGATTCACTAATCGCTTATAGGAAATTCTATGGATTATTCAAGGCTTTGCACAGCTTCTGCCTCTTCTTTGACACCTTGTCTGATTGGCCAAGCTCTGACCTCTCCCTTCCCTGGACGAAATCCGCAGATTGGCACCAATGCATATTCCTTATATCATGAACTCTTTGGAGTATGTGACTTGTCTTCCTGATGAGATTTTAAACTCTCTTAGGGACCTTATCTTTTGCTTCTTGTGGACTTCCCACAGCAGCTAGTAAAATGATTAATTCACTCAATATGTATGTCATGTGTGCCTGCTCTGTGCCAGGCAGGTGGTCCAGATGCTGAGGATACAGGAGGAAGCAGAACAGACACATCCCTGTCCTCATGAATCTTCCATCTCAGGTTGGGGAGGATAGGAACCAAAATAAATAAAATATATAGCAGGCTGGGTGGTGATATGGAGAACAGGGAGGAAGAGGAGAAGTGTGGGAGAGAACAGTTTACAGTTTTTAAAAGGATAGGGAGGGAGGGTGTCCATGGGAATGGGTCATTTGAGGTGAGATCTGAAGGAGGTGAGAGAGGGAGTCAGGACGGTGTCTGGGGCAGAGAGTTCCAGGCAGAGGGAGAAGCCAGGGTCAAATCGCCTGGAATGTTTGAGGAGCCTGGAGGAGGGCTGTGGGCTGGAGCAGAGTGGGCCAGGGGCTTGGGGAGGAGATGAGGTCTGAGAGGTAAGGTGGTAGATCATGTGGGGTCTTTCAGGCCATTGTGAGTTCTTGGGTGGGTGGTTCTCTGAGATGGGTGCCTCTGGAGGGTTCTGAGCAGAGAACTGCCCTGATTTGACTGACCTGTTTTGTTGTTTTGTTTTGTTTTTGCGGTACGCGGGCCTCTCACTGTTGTGGCCTCTCCCGCTGCGGAGCACAGGCTGCAGACGCGCAGTCCCAGTGGCCATGGCTCACGGGCCCAGCTGCTCCGTGGCATGTAGGATCCTTCTGGACTGGGGCACGAACCCGTGTCCCCTGCATCGGCAGGCGGACTCCCAACCACTGCGCCACCAGGGAAGCCCTGACTGACCTTTTAAAGGGATCCCTTTGCTGCTAAGTGGGGAACAGGCTGTAGGGAGATGAGAGGGGGGGCCAGGAGACTAATGGGGAGGCAATTACATCCAGGTGAGAGCTGGTGGGGGCCTAGACAGGGTGGTGGTGGCGGCACGATGAAAAGAGGTCAGATTCCATACATATATATTTTTTTAAATTTTTTAACTTATTTAATTAAATTAATTAATTAATTAATTTTTTATTTTTGGCTGCCTCGGGTCCTAGCTGCGGCACGCGGGCTCCTCGTTGTGGCGTGCGGGCTCCTATCTAGTTGTGGCGAGCAGGCTCCAGGGCTCGTGGGCTCTGTAGTTTGTCGCATGCAGGCTCTCTAGTTGAGGCGCGCGAGCTCAGTAGTTGTGGTGTGCAGGCTTAGTTGCCCCGCGGCATGTGGGAGCTGAGTTCTCTGACCAGGGATCGAGTCCGCGTCCCCTGCATTGTAAGGCGGACTCTTTACCACTGGACCACCAGGAAAGTCCCATCATATGTATATATTTTAAAAAATTTTATTGAAGTATAGTTGATTTACAATGTTGTGTTAATTTCTGCTGTACAATAAAGTGACTCAGTTATCTATATATATTCTTTTCCCTATTTTTTTCCATTATGGTTTATTACAGGATATTGAATATAGTTCCCTGTGCTATACAGTAGGACCTTGTTGTTTATCCATCCTGTATGTAATAGTTTGCATCTGCTCATCCCAAACTCCCAGTCCATCCCTCCTCCATCCCCTCCACCGGCAACCATGTCTGTTTTCTATATCTGTGAGTCTGTTTTTGTTTCGTAGATAGGTTCATTTGTGTCATATTTTAAAGTCAGATTCCATACATATTTTGAAGATAAAGCCCACAGGGTTTCCTCACAGATTAGGTTTGAAGGGTGAGGGGAAGAGAGGACCCAAGGATTGACCCAAGGTTTTTGGCCCAAGCAATTGGGAGGATGGATCAGCTGAGATGGGGAGGACTTCAAGAAGAGCAGGAGCTCAGCTTGTAACATGCTGAGTTTGTGATGTCTGTGGACATCCAAGTGGAGACGTGGAGTAGGCAGTTAGATATACTAATCTGGAGTTTGGGGGAAGAGGGATGGTAGAGGTGGAGGTGCAAGTCATCAGTGAATGTATAAGTGGTGCTTTGAACCCAAGCTTGTGGCCGAGATGGCCAAAGGTCAGTGCTGATGGAGAAGGGGAGAGGGCTAAGGACTGAGCTAGAGGCTGGGGACGGGGAAGGGGACCAAGTGAGTCCTTGCAGCAAGCTGCCCTCTCCCCTCCCCTCCCTGTCACGGAGAGGTCCCCCACAGCAACCCCCCCCCCATGCTGCTGGGACCACCTCTGTAGAGATGAGAGCCCCAGGGACCTTGAGATCAACCGGAGGTTTAGCACAGCTGGGACAAGGAGGTTGTGAGGCTAGCTAGGGAGTGGGTGGAGGTCAGATCACAAAAAACCTTGTTGGCCAATCCAAGGAGGGGAGGCGCAGAAGGAGGCTTTGGAATTAGCTCTGTGGCTTCAGACAAATTATTTAATGTTCAAACCCAGTTTCCTCCTCTGTAAAATGGTGCTCATGACTAGCCCCTTGGGGAAAGTTGGTGAGAATTCAGAGGAAGTGGTTGTGAAATGCTGAGATAGAGTTGGCCTCTGATATGGTGGGTCATCATCATCATCACTTTGTCCTAGAGGCTGGGGTGGCATTGAAGAATGTTAAATGCAGGAATGGGTGGATGGATGGAGGAGTGGGTGTCCTCCAGAGCCTCAGGATTAACCTCAGCCATGGCTGGAAGGGAGGAATTTCAAGCCCAAGGTGTGACCAAAGCAGAGAGTATGAAATGGGCCTGAGTGTGGTCGGGAAGGTGCAAGGTTCACTGTCCTGTCTTTGAGACCTGGAGGCCTGTCCCCGTAGTTTGGTGTCTCATAAGCTTCCCTCATCTGTTTGTCTATCTCTAATCTCTTTCTGCTTCTGTTTCTTATCCTTTCTGACTCTGTCTTTTCTGTCTCTCCCTTCCTCTCTGTGTCTCTGTCTCTCGGTCCCCTTCTCTCTTCCTCCTCCATCACCTGCTGCCTTTTCAGGTCTGGGCAGGGTCTCAGGGCTATGACAGGAGTTATATCCGCAGTGTGTGACAGCCCAGACTGGCAGCAGATCCCCATGGGACAGCTCCAGCTGGGGGGTCAGGGGTGGGCTGGGTGTGTCTCTGAGCTTTTTGTGGGGTCTCCCACATCCCCACCCAGGAGACCTCGCCTTTTAACAGTGGTGCCAGGAAAGGGGATGACCTGATGGCAGGGGGTTGTCAGTGATGCAGAAGTTTCTGTTTTTTTTTTGTTTTTTGTGGTACGCGGGCCCCTCACTGTTGTGGCCTCTCCCGTTGCGGAGCATAGACTCTGGACGCGCAGGCTCAGCAGCCATGGCTCACGGGCCCAGCTGCTCCGCAGCATGTGGGATCTTCCCGGACCAGGGCACGAACCCGTGTCCCCTGCATCGGCAGGCGGACTCTCAACCACTGCGCCACCAGGGAAGCCCTGTTTTGTTTTTTTAATTGAAGTATAGTTGATTTACAATGTTATGTTAATTTGTTCTGTACAGCAAAATGATTCAGTTATACATATATATATACATTCTTTCTTTTTTCATATTCTTTTCCATTATGGTTTATCACAGGATACTGAATATAGTTCTCTGTGCTATACAGTAGGACCTTGTTGTTTATCCATTCTATATATAAAAGCTTGTATCTTCGAACCCTGGCCTCCCTTGAGAGGTTTCTTTGGAGGCCTCCCTGGTGCCCTGGAACCCCCTGCCCTGAGGGAGGGACGCCCGGGGAGGTGGGTGTCTTCTTTCTGCTGACCCAGCTGCCTTGTCCCCCAGGTTGGTGGATGACCGCTGTGTCGTGGAGCCCGCGGCTGGGGACCTGGACAACCCGCCTAAGAAGTTCCGAGGTGAGACCTCTGCTCCCCCCACTAACTCCCCTCCCCCTCCTGGCTGCTGAGTCCTGGACCTCCGACAGAACCCATTCAACCCAGGGGCCCAGTGGGCGGGTTAGGCAAAGTGCCACCCACAGCCCCCTCACACTGCTGTCTGTGGAACCCCCATCGGCTTGAACGCTGCCATCTCGGCAGGATGGCCTCTGCCTTCATTTTCTGGGGGCCACACCCCACTTCTCAAGGGCACACCCACTTCTGGCTGGGGGCCCGTTCTCCCCTGACTTCCCCACCACCCACAAGGCTTTCTTTGTCTGTGTGACTGGGCGTTTTCTGAGGGAACAGGGGAGGAAAAGAGAATCTCCTCAGGTGTTAGGAGGTCCAGGGTAAGAGCCCTTCTCTGTGCCGCACGGTGAGGGGGTTGGACCCCATGGTCCCCGGGCAAGTGCCTTCCCTCTCTGTGTCCTCCGAGGTCATTGCGCACCTCAGCCCTGCCCCACAGGCCCCGGGGCCCTCGTGAGGATGAAATGATAGCCTGTTGTCACTGCGCCCCGCAGGAGAAGGTGTCATTGTGGTGATTACTTGTGAGGCTGAGACAGACAAGCAGACGGAGCCTGGGCGTGGTGGGCAGGTTGGGAGCAGGCAGGAACATGCTAGGCTGTGCCACCTTGGCTGCCCACGTGGCTGCTCCTATGGGGAGAGATCAGCTGGGATTGTCCTCGAGAGGGATGCGGTTGAGGGAGGGGAGTGGCATCCTTGGCGCTCTCTGTCTGCTGGGGGCCTTGCTTATCTGTCGGAGTGTGGAGGAGATAGAAGGGCTCCTCCCAGGCTGCAGGGGGGCCCCACATCTACTGTTCTGCTTCCATCGTGTGCCTCTGAGTGGGGTCTTAGGTCAGGACGTGCCTGGCTCTGTGGGGCCCGCCTCTGGCACTGGCCCTTCCTCACCACTGCAGACCCCTCTGTCCTGCCCCATCTGGCCACACTGCCTCTCACCTCATCACCTACCCCTGGCGCTCCCTTGTTCCCTCTAGCCACACCAGGCCTGCTGCTTTTCCTCACGTTTATTAGCCATGCTCTGGGTAAAGATGGAGGTTTCGGGTGGTCGTGTGGGCTGCCTGCTTGGAGGCACAGCTCTGGCACTTTCCTGGAGCCGGGAATAGGAGAGCTTTGATTTCTGCTCTAGCTGAGGGTTTTGGGTGAATTCTTGGGAAGAACTTAGAACGGAAGAGAGTGGTTGAGGTCCCGAGGCTGGGCTGTGCCAGGGCAGGGAGGGGACCGGGGCTGAAAGGAGAAGGTGGGTGGTGGTGTGTCTCGGTGTGTGCAGTCAGCTGTATGGCATGATCGGTGGTGACAGGGAGGTGGGTGTGGCAGAGGAATATTTGCCCTCGAGTTCCGGTAGACAGAGTTTGGGGCCAATTTTTGACAACAAAACAGCTACTTAGCAGAACAAGTGCTGCTTTGACTTCTTGTCCTCCTCCCACTCCCTCCTTTCTCTTCCTCTTTATTTTCCCAAAGCCCGTGAGCAGGACCCACCCCAGCATCGTGGGCTGCTCCATGTTCCCCGAGGCTGTGCTGGGCCCCACCAGCTCCGGGAGATGCCAGAGGGGCTCAGCCTCCAGCCTCCTCCCCACCCACCCTGCTCTTGGCCTGGCCTGGGTGTCTTGGTGAGGCGGGCAGAGGCCCCTGTGGACCCCCTGTGGCCCAGTGTGGACCTGAGAAGAGCCCACCTTCTGGGACAGAACCAGGTCTCTGTGCAGCCCCTTGGCTGGCGAGTAAGTTGGAGCGTGAGAACCTGGGACAAGAGACACAGACTCCAACCTCTTCAGCTTTGAGGTTGAAGCCCAGAGAAGAAAGGTTGAGCTTGGCCTCCAACCCAGGAGTCCCGGTTCTGATTGTTCCATGTTTCTCCTGCAAACAGCCCCGCCCTGGAGGGAGGTCCCAGCAAGGGCATGGGGACCATGGCAGGCATTTTAGAACTTGGTCAGAGTTCATCAGAGATGGCCAAGGTGTCCTGAGGCCACCCTGGGGTGGGCCCGGCCTTGGCTGGGAACTGTGGTGTCTCCCTCTCTCCCCACATGGCTCGCGCCTCCTTCACCTGACCCCGGAGGCCCCCAGGCTGGGTCGGCCAAGCCCGTGAAGCCCCCGCCCTGCCTCCATCAGCCTCTGGTTAGCTCCCTGTTTGTGGTTTCAGCTCCTGCACCTTCCAAGGCCATCCCAAGCCCCGACATGTTCAGGGAATTTTTTCCAGAGTTTGCAGGGCCCTGGGAGGCCCAGGCTGCCAGTGCCCCAATGTGTAGGGCACCCCACGCCAGCCTAGCCTCCCTGACCTCTGCTTTGTTGTAGGGGTCTTGGGTTATGGCTGCTCAGAATCCTGCTCTCCTGGCCGGGCCGGGTCTGGGCAGGTCCCCTCCCACAGCATGGGCGCGGGAGACCCACTGCAGAAGGACGCACCTCCCCATCCACCTGGGAAGCTCAGTGCTCACACCCCCAGCTAAGGTGACCCCACGAAATGTGTAGCAGTCACTTACCCACATAGTGGGCGGCAGGTGCCGGGGAGGGGGCTGATGAGGGGACCTCCCTGTGCTTGCACCCTGGGTGCCCTCCGCCCCCAGCCTCATGCCTCTGCTCTACCTGCCCGTCTTCCAAGCCCGGTTTATTGTTACTTTTATTAAGATCTGCTTCAACTACTAAAGTGAAAAAGTAAAGAGAAAGATAACACACACCCATGCACCCACTACTGAGCTCTCTCAAATCCTTTTTCCTGTGTTTATTTCAGGTCTTTTTCATTTTTAAAGAGATAGCATCTTATGCATGTAGCCAAAGCCCCCTGTGTCTTCCCCTGACCTCTTTCTCTTCCCCCTCCCCAGAGGCAGACACTCTCAGAAATTGGTATGCCTCATTCAGGGGCCTGTTTTTATGCTTTTGCTTTAATACGTAGAGATATTTCTATGATGAATTATATAGGGTATTCTTTTCCATTTTTCCAACCCTGTATGTTGAAGGTAGCCTTCTGTACAAATCTTTCTGCACTTTTTTCATCGGTGGCTTCTCTTGTTGCAGAGCACAGGCTCTGGGCACGTGGGCTTCAGTAGTTGTGGCACATGGTCTCAGCATTTTGTGGCTCATGGGCTCTGGAGCACAGGCTCAGTAGTTGTGGCACATGGGCTTAGTTACTCCGTGGCATGTGGGATCTTCCTGGGCCAGGGCTCGAACCCCTGTCCCCTGCACTGGCAGGCAGATTCTTAACCACTGCGCCACCAGGAAAGTCCTCTGCACTGTTTCTGAGACTTATCTGTATTGACCCGCATGGCCCTAGTTCATCTGTTTAATTGCTACGTCATATTCCACTGAGTGAGTAAACTGCAATCCTTTTATTGGTTCCCCCGCTGATGGACGTTTATCTCATTTGCAGTTTTTGGTAATTGCCAACAATGCTGCAGTGAGCACCCTGTACACATATGTCTCCCTGGGCTCGTGGGTAAGAGTTT
This sequence comes from Mesoplodon mirus, assembly GCF_964341445.2. Classification (NCBI taxonomy): domain Eukaryota; kingdom Metazoa; phylum Chordata; class Mammalia; order Artiodactyla; family Ziphiidae; genus Mesoplodon; species Mesoplodon mirus. Next base: position 66,706,018 of record NC_138988.1, read on the forward strand.
CTTGGGTGTGTTCCAAGGGAGGGTGACCTGGGTGAGAGGCATCTCTCCTGTCTTGCTAGGAACGGCCCTGCCGCCTTCCACGGGGGCTGTGTTTACCCCCACTCCTTGTCCCTGTTCACCCCTGCCAGACTGTGGGTGCATGGGGTGGGGGTGCCCTTGCTGCACCCCTATCTGGCTACACTTGGTTTTGTCCCACTTAAATGTCTTCCAGCCCGCTGGGTGTGAAATGCCCATCTCACTGTGGGTTTTTTTTTTGCGGTATGCGGGCCTGTCACTGTTGTGGCCTCTCCCGTTGCAGAGCACAGGCTCCGGACGTGCAGGCTAAGCGGCCATGGCCCAAGGGCCCAGCCGCTCTGCGGCATGTGGTATCTTCCCGGACCAGGGCATGAACCCGTGTCCCCTGCATCGGCAGGCAGGCGGACTCTCAACCACTGGGCCACCAGGGAAGCCCTCACTGTAGTTTTAATTTGCATTCCTCTGACTACTAGTGAGACATCTTTTCATATGTTTATGGGCCACTTAAAATCTTGTTCTTCATCTTTTCTTTTTCCTCTTCATAAAAGTAATACAAATACAGGCTCTAGGATCCAGATGGGAGCATCCCACCCCATCCTCACTCACCTCCTGTCCCCGTCTCCAGGGACAACCCTACTAGAGAATCCGACTAGGTAGTTTATTCATCCGGTTACACCTCAAAACGTTGTGCAAACATCCATCGAGAATCTGCTCCCACTGCCCTCTCCCATCTCCACTGTTGTCCCTCCAGGTAACCACTTTCTTTAGTTTCTTAAGCATCCTCCCGTGGTCCTTAATGCAACTGCAAACATATGTTCAGACTTCCTTGATTTTCTTACACTGGGGTTAGCATTCTATATGCACTGTTCTATTCTTTGCTGTTTTTTTTTTTTTTTTAAATAAATTTATTTATTTATTTATTTGGCTGTGTTGGGTCTTCATTTCTGTGCAAGGGCTTTCTCTAGTTGCAGAGAGCGGGGGCCACTCTTCGTCGTGGTGCACGGGCCTCTCACTGTCGTGGCCTCTCTTGTTGCAGAGCACAGGCTCCAGACGCGCAGGCTCAGCAGCTGTGGCTCACAGGCCCAGTTGCTCTGCGGCATGTGGGATCTTCCCAGACCAGGGATCGAACTCATGTCCCCTGCATTGGCAGGCAGATTCTCAACCACTGCACCACCAGGGAAGCTCCTCTTTGCTGTTTTTACTTTATGAGTCTTACTGTGGATAGATCCTACTGGAGAGCTTTCTAAATTAGTATACAGAGGTCTTGAACTCTCTTTCTCTCTCTTTTTTTCACTTAAAAACTCATTTTGTCCATATCCTGGACAACTGTGAAAACAGTGTTCCTATGGTTTACATAGTTTTAAGCATTTCAAAAATATTTTTTTTCAACTGTGGTGAATAGCCACGTGAAGTTTACCATCTTAACCACTTTTAAGTATACAGGTCAGTGGCATTAAGCAGTCTCATCAGCCATCACCGCCGTCCATCCACAGAACTGCTTTTCCTCTTGTAAAACTGAAGCTCTATATCCATTAAATAATAACTCCCCATTCCCAACCCATCCCTCACCCCAACCACCATCCAACTTTCCATCTATATGAATCCAACTAGTCTTAAGTACCTCACAGAATCGTACCTTATTTGTCCTTTTGTGGCTTATGTCACTTAGCATAATGGCTTCAAGGTTTACCTGGATTGCAGCCTGTGTCAGGGTTTCTGACCACCCCCCACTCACAGCTCCATAGCTGTCCTTCATGTGGCTCCATCGTAATTTATTTAACTAGTCCCCTCTGATGGGCACGTGGGCTGTTTCTAATCTTTATCATTCCTGACAGTGCAGTGAAGACCCTTGTCCCTTGTCATTTTGTACAAATGCAGCTGTGCTCTTGGAATGAAGGACCCGTGGGGAGATTGCTGTGTCCAAGGGAGGGGGCATCTGTGGCTCTGATCTTTTGTCTTGCGCCTTGTCCAACAGTGTAATAGGAGAAAGCAAACTCATTCACCCTTCTCATCGTTTCTTCTGCTTGCTACCCCAGGTTTTGCTTATTCTGGGAGAGTTTCTCTCTCGGCCCATCCCTCCACTTTCTCCCCTCCCCCTGCCCCCAGCAGCATGCTGTCGCTGTTGTAGATTCTCCATGGTCACCTTTATTAACCCAAGTATCATAGTTGCACCTTAATTTCTCATCCTGTCAACTCCTGCAGTGCTCCGCCTCACGTCTGCCTTCCACCAACCACGCGCCCTTTTAGTTTTACATCAAGACTGAATAAGCTTTGCATTCTCTTCTGTAACCGCAATGGAGCCTTTGTTGTTCTATAAGTTGAGCCTAACTGTTAAAGATTAGAAACAGATGTTTACATGATTTATACAGAGTTTATGTGTAATTGTGGCTGGATAACTTTATTCCCTGTGCTCTCTTCTTGTCTCGAAGCCCCTGCTAGTGCTTTGCAACCTTGGTTGGGCAGCAGAACCATTTGGGATTGGGGGTGGGGGTGGGGTGTGCCTTTCACGATGCATATCTGCAGGCCTTGACCCCTAACAAGATCTATGGGGGAGTTGAGAGGTTTTTTTTTTTTTTTTTTTTTTTTTTTTCGCGGTACGTGGGCCTCTCACTGTTGTGGCCTCTCCCGTTGCGGAGCACAGGCTCCGGACGCGCAGGCTCAGCGGCCATGGCTCACGGGCCCAGCCGCTCTGCTGCATGTGGGATCTTCCCAGACCGGGGCACAAACCCGTGTCCCCTGCATCTCCAGGCGGACTCTCAACCACTGCGCCACCAGGGAAGCCCATGAGAGTTTGTATTTTTTAAATCTTCCCCCGCCCCGATGATTCTGTGCAGTGGTAGTGAGTTTTGGAGTATTGCATACCTTAGTTTCGGGGAATGTCAGCTGACTTTGATAAAGGAATATCCTCTTGTCTGCAGCCTCACCAGCCCTGTGCCCCCGCACCCACAGGTGCATTCCCCCCAGCACACACAGTCCTTACGGTAGGACACCCCCCTGGACCCAGACTTTTCTCTTGGCCTTTGCTGCTGCTGGTCCTACGTGGGCCCGGTCTCCTGGCTACCCTTTCACCCTCTCTCCTCTCTTCCCTTCTGCCCCACGGTTTTGTGAGAAGGAAGGTTCTGGCCCCTCTTGGGTTTTGGACAGGGCTGCCTTTGGGCAAAGAGCACAGCAGAGTAAAAGCATGGAGATGTGCATTGCTCATAGGGGTGGGCCACAAACATTTTAGAGGGCTCAGATCATTTATTCATTTAACAAGCATTTTTTTTTGACTTGTGTTTCTCTTCTTTTTTTTAAACCATTTAAAAAAATTGAAGTATAGTTAATTTACAATGTAGTGTTAGTTCCAGGTATACAACACAGTGATTCAGTTATACATAATGTGCGTGCGTGCGTGTGTGTGTGTGTGTATATATATTCTCTTTCAGATTGTTTTGCATTATAGGTTATACAAGATATTGAATATAGTTCCCTGTGCTATACAGTAGGTCCTTGTTATTTATCTTTTTTTTTTTTTTTTTTTTTTTTTTGCGGTACGCGGGCCTCTCACTTGTTGTGGCCTCTCCCGTTGCAGAGCACAGGCTCCGCGGCCATGGCTCACGGGCCTAGCTGCTCAGTGGCATGTGGGATCTTCCCGGACCGGGGCACGAACCCGTGTCCCCTGCATCGGCAGGCGGACTCTCAACCACTGCGCCACCAGGGAAGCCCCTATTTATCTATTTTATTTTTTATTTTTTTTCTCAGGAAAGAAGTTTTCTTTCCAAACCCCTAGGAAGGCATTACAAATAATGGAGATAGAAACCCAAATTAAACCCTGAAACAAACAGATGGCTGGATATGGGTGGGCCTGCAGGAGCAGAAAGTAGGGGAGATGTGTTCTAGACAGGGACCTCACCCTGGAGCCTGAGTCTGTATATTAATGCGACTCTTCTGGGGAAGGGGAGTTGGGAATCAGAAATCCTCACCCCACCCACCCACAATGTTGCCTGAGATGGTTGGGAGGAAGAGGAGGCAGCACGTGAGGGCAAAGACGTCACCAAGTCTGACCTTGGCATTTACTGCCTGCTCTGATCCCCAACATTACATTAATAAGTTATCCTGCATATCTCAAGTTGAGCTGGGGAGCAAGCAAAATAGCCCCAACCTCTGAAAGCGGAGGCAGGGCAGCCTGGAGCTGAGCGGGGCTACAGGAGGACACAGGCGGACTCTTGCTTCGGCCTTTGCCACACTCGGCAGCTGGGCGTCCAAATGCGGCTCCTGTCCCCTGCGGTGACAGGGCCCGTGCTGACGCGGGCTGGGCTGCTTGGTGCTGTTGGTACACCTCTTGCTGAAGTTGCTGGGCCAGCTCCAGGTCGCTAAGACCCAATGTGCCTCGCGACGGCTGCTGCTGCTACAGGGACAAGGCGATCATGTAGTCCTGGTCCACCTGCTGCTGCTTTTCTGGGGAGCCACTCCCACCTTCTGCTCCAGGTCCCTTGCCCAGGGAGTGACTTAGGTGAAAGCCAGAGTCACAGGAACAGCTGTCTCCGTCCACGTTGTGCAGGCTCTCCCACACCACTCGCTCCTCCTGTAGAAAGCCTTGGTCGGTGACCAGTAGGTACAAGTGACCCTTGTGCTTAGTCATAGTGCTGAAGTGGTTGTTCCGGAAAAAGACGCTAAGTTTGCCCTCCTTGGCAGCTGTTGTTAGCTCACACAGACCATGGTCGGTCAGCTGTGCGGCGGTGGTCTGCAGTCAGGCCTTCTGTCACGAGGTTGGTGTCACTGGAGTGCTTGCAGGTGATGATCTTCTCTACCAGTTGGTTGTAACTCAGTTTCCCAACTGCGCTCACAGCCTCAGGACTCTGTGGATCAACAAGCCAGCCATGGTACAGAGGTATGCCTAGTAGGTCAAAGACACTGCACTCAGGTGTATACTCAGAATCAGAGACACCTGTGAATCGCACATTGACATCCAGACCTGTGGCCAGTTTAGGCAGCACTGTCATCGCATCGTCCACATTCTGCTGAAAATTAAGCTGAAGTCCTTCTGACTTCTCCTGGGGCTTGATGGACAGAAGGCAGTCTCCAAGATGGGCCATGACCTCATCTGATGTGATCACTTCCTTCTGAGGTGGAGCTTCTATTTATCTATTTTATATATAGTAGTGTGTATATGTGAATCCCAAACTCCTAATTTATCTCTCCCCCCAACCCCCCCCATCCCCTTTGGTAACCATAAGTTTGTTTTCTGTGTCTGTGAGTCTCTTTCTGTTTTGTAAATAAGTTCATTTATGTCATTTTTTTAGATTCCATATGTAAGTGATATCGTATGGTATTTGTCTTTCTGACTTACTTCACTTAATATGATAATCTCTAGGTCCATCGATGTTGCTTCAAATGGCATTTTTATTCTTTTTTATGGCTGAGTAATATTCCATTGTGTATATATACCACATCTTCTTTATCCATTCATCTGTTGATGGACATTTAGGTTGCTTCCATGTCCTGGCTATTGTAAATAGTGCTGCTATGAACACTGGGGTGCATGTATTTTTTCAAATTAGAGTTTTCTCCTGATATAAGCCCAGGAGTGGGATCAACAAGCATTATGTGACATATAAATAAAGGAGGCATGAGGCAGGGCCCTGTCTCTGTGATCTGCTCCCCCAGGGGCCCCTGTCCAGGTTCCCAGCACAATAGTCCTGTGTTTCTGCTGCGGGAGCACTGCTGATTGTGGAGGCACTGCGGCCTGGGAGGGGTCTTAGAGGCTGTGAGCCCAGCCCTGTGCCCTCCTGGGATTCCCTCCTGTGACGGGGAGCTCACTGCCTCCCAGCACGGCTCATGCTATCGTCAGGCCCAGTCCCCGTGCCAGCGTTTCACCGGGACCCAGAATCCTCTATCCCTTCACATCACACTTTAGAATAGGATTTTCCAACTCATGCCTCCTTTCCAGAAGTAGAAAAATCTGACATCCTTTCTGGAGTTTGGGCTTATGAAAATCACTGATACTTTATCTGTGTCCAGAATAAAAATCAGGTAATAAAGAACCTGTTTCTGGAATTTTGATTGGCGCTCTCTTAGGTTGAGTTCCCTAGAAGCAGAGTCTACAACGGGAGAATTATTGAGGAGGGGTCCCAGGAGGAGTGTGAGGGCGCCGAGCAAGGAGGTGGTTTCGGGGGAAGAGAGGCCTCAGGCCGATCCCACAGGGACCACTGCAGGCGATCCCCTCCTCCTGCCAGTGGATGGAGGACACCCCTTGGGGGCTGGGGGGAATGTAACTTCCCAGGCATCTGTGGGCAAGATGGGGGTGGGCCAGAGAAAGGATGCTGATGTGAATGGTCAGCTTCCAATGTCCACAAAACCTGGACACAGGGCATGGGGTGGTGGCCCAAGGGCCTCTGATGAATCTCCCGTGGGGAAGAGGGCATGCGTCCGCCTCCCAGGTGAGGTCCCACTCTCAGACCTGCTTCTGGGCCCCTCCATTCTACTCAGCACAATCCAGGATGCTCCGAGTTCCACGGGGGTCTTCTGACCACTGCCTCTCTACCCAAGAATGGGTAGAGCTGGGCTTTGGGGGCAGGGCTGCAGGCCAGGGATTTCCCCTGAGCCCCGCATGAACCGAGCTCCCTCCTTTTGCCCTCCCTCCTCAGACTGCCTCTTCAAGGTGTGTCCCATGAACCGCTACTCGGCCCAGAAGCAGTACTGGAAGGCCAAGCAGACCAAGCAGGACAAGGAGAAGATTGCCGACGTGGTGCTGCTGCAGAAGTTACAGGTGTGTGTGCACAGGTGTGTGCACGCGCAGGTGTGTGTGCCCTGTCCCAGGGCACATGGCTCAGTGAACTGTGGCCTACACTTCAGCTGCCAGCCAGGCCTTCAGCTGGACACCACAGTGCAGTGAACGACCTGTGCAGCTGTACATGGAGTTACCAGGGGCTCCTAGAGACAGTGGCTCCAGTGAACCTGATTTAAGAACTAGTCTTAACCTCACCCCTCATTTTATAGAGTTGGAGCGTGGGGCCCTTCAAGGGGACTGGGCCATTGTGGTCATCCTACGAGTTGGCAGTGGGGCTTAGACGGTCCCTGGGTCTCTGGGCGACCTTGGTGTGTGGTGTGAGGGCCTGGTGGTTGCTCTCAGGCCTCGCAGTTTACATCCTGGGCGGTTCTCTCTGGACAGAGCTCAGGGCGTCCAGCCCAATCCCCATGGAAAAGAGAGTGGGAGGATTGGCTGTGGTCAGCAACTGTTGCAGCCTGCTTCTGAGACCCTCCCCCGGACCTGGGGCCCTGCCCCCCATCAGGCAGACCTTGCTTCCCGGTATCCCTTTCTCTGAGGAGGTGGTGTGAAATGGGGAAAGAGTGGGCCCGGGTGGGCCCCACCCACAGCTGTGAACTGGGCTGGAAAGAGGGGGCTGGGTGTGGGCTCCTGAGCTCTGTTATAAATAAGGCCGTCTCTCATCCTGGGCTGGGGGCTGTCACAGCTTCCTCCTGCTGCCGCCACAGGCCCAGGCTGAGCTGTGGATCTGGCTGGGCGTAGGGCATTCACGTGTGCGCAGACACTCAGAACCACACGTGGTCACACAGCCGTACACTGTAGGTTTGTGGAAAGTCACATGGTACCTGGCATGGCTCCCCAGCAGCCATCCTCCCACCAGCCTCCGGCATGAGGCCCGGATAATGGGAGTGAGGAGATGAAAGGGGCAGAGGGGCCACTGCCCTCAGAGAGAGCCGGTCTGATGGAGGAGACGGAGCCCCCACCTCCAGGACCCCCCAATCTGATGGAGGAGACACAGTGTATCCTCGGGCAGCTTCCAGTCTAATGGGACAGAAGAACCTAAAATGGTGTCCTCAGTGGGATGCAAACCAAATCCTGGAGGCCTCAGGGTTGGATCTGTCAGAGTTGGATGTGGCTTGTCAGGGAAGGCTCCCTGGAGGCAGTGGGCTAGGAGCACACACAGTTTGGGGAGGGAGGGTCACACAGGAGTGAGGGTGGAGGGGAGGAGGAAATGACGCCAAGCACACCTGCCGGCGTCTGGGCTGGGCCAGGGGTCCCCTGTTGGGGCACCAGGAGTCTGGTGAGGCAGGGGAGTGAGGCACAACCTTAGGTTATCTGCTGGGGGTGTTGGGGCGTAGGGGGCTCACAGGCCAGCTGGCTGCCCCTTCCAGAGGGAGGTGGCGAGGAGGGGCCCGAGGGGAGGAATCTGGTGCCGCGGGCTGCGTACTGTACACACTCTGAGCCTCTCGTCGGTAGTGGGAGGACCAGGCCAGATGGCCTCAGGAGGGTCACTCTGGGTGCAGTGCCAGGACCTGCATGTGTGTGTGGGGGTGGGAAGATGTGTCCCTCCAGGAGCAGGCTTCTGGGCCCGCCCTCCACCTCTGTGTGTGTCTGTGCAGCATGCGGCCCAGATGGAGCAGAAGCAGAATGACACAGAGAACAAGAAGGTGCATGGGGACGTCGTGAAGTACGGCAGTGTGATCCAGGTGTGACGCCGGGGCAGGTGTGGGGGTGAGGGGTGCCAGTGCCATGGCACCAGCCAACCCGGGACTGTCTCTGTGACTGCGTGTCTGCCTCTATGTGTGCCCGTTGATGTGTGGCCTGGTTGGCTGTGTGCACGGGTGTGTGTTCAGCACTGTGGCCACCAGCACAGATTCTGGAGCCCTGAGGTCCGGGTTCACATCTTGGCTCTGTGACCTGGGCAAGTTACTTCACTTCCCTGGGCCTCTGTTTCCCCAACTAGACAATCAGGCCAGTGACAGTACTTCCCTCTGGTTGCTGTAAGGTTCCTTGAGCTAATACTCGTAGGGTGTTTAGAACAGCGCTAGCTCTTTGTGTGATCACCCGCGTGCTGGACTGGGTGTGTCATTGTGCGTGTGGCCATGTTTGTCTCGGTCTGTGTGTCCAAGGGTCCAGTGTGCCCCCCAGTCCCCCCCTTTATGATGGGCTGGCCTCCTGGGGTGACCTCACCGCCCCCCCGCCCACTGCTTGGCCCCCCGCCGCCTCGCAGCTCCTGCACATGAAAAGTAACAAGTACCTGACCGTGAACAAGCGGCTGCCGGCCCTGCTGGAGAAGAACGCCATGCGGGTGACACTGGATGCCACGGGCAACGAGGGCTCCTGGCTCTTCATCCAGCCCTTCTGGAAGCTGCGGAGCAACGGGGACAATGTGAGGACAGGGCTGGGGGAGGGGCCTGCTGGAAGGTGCAGGCCACAGCGCCAGGGGGGCTTCTCCAGGGTCTTTGGTGTGGGGGCTGCATGAGCTCATGCCTGTTTCTTAGGGGGCAGACTGGCCAGAGGGAAGCCTGGGGGCCCGGCCGTCCCCACCCTCACTCTGCTCCATCTATCCCCATAGGTGGTTGTGGGGGACAAGGTGATCCTGAACCCTGTCAACGCTGGGCAGCCTCTGCATGCCAGCAACTATGAGCTCAGCGACAATGCTGGCTGCAAGGAGGTGAGCGGGGCGCTGGGCTGAGATAGGCTGGGGTCTGGGGCCCCTCACGGGAGTGCTTGCACCTGGACAAATGTCTCCCGAGCAACAAAATACAAAGAAACTGTAAGGGACTAAACCTACCCGCACCCATGCACAGTCAGGGCAACGATGAACAATAAGATACAAAAACACCAAAAACCAACTGCCACTTCTGAGGTCCCAGGAGCAAAAGCCAGGTACTGCACATGATCCCTGCACCACCAAGGGGGCGCCACCGAGGGGGCGGGCAGATCGCCTAAGCCACGCCTCCGACCTAACCCATGGATCCGCCCCTGACCTCAGCCCATTTAAGGGACCAGCTTGCCTGGCCTCAGGGAGCAAGCAAGGGCACCTGTTCCTTGTTTTCACTCCTCGTGCTGTAGCCTTGCCTGAATTTCTCATCTGGCCTCTTATCTATTCTCCTGATTAAAGAGGCCAAGAACCTGGGTCGGTAACAGGGTGGTGGGCTGATATAGGCTGGGACCTAGGACCCTTTATGGGAGTGCTTGCCCTTGCACCTGGACAAACATCTCCCCGGGCAACAAAATACAAAGAAACTCTAAGAGACTAAAAGGAACTGCACGCGTGCACAGTTGGGGCAAGTTGTGAACAGTAAGGTACAAAAAGGCCAAAAAAACCAACTGCCATTTCTGAGGTGCTGGGAGCAAAAGCAGGGTACTGTGCATGATCCCTGCGCCGGGCACCACCAAGGGGGTGGGCAGGCCACCTAAGCCGCCCCTCTGGCCCCACCCATGAATCCGCCCCCCCATATAAGAAGAGTGAGCAGGGCCACCTGTGACTTGTTTTCCCTCCCTAGTGCTGAAGTAGGAGTCCTGCTAAAGCCTCGCCTGAATTTTTCATCTGGACTCTTATTAATTTCTGTTGATTAGAGTCCAAGGACCCTGGTTGGTAACAGGGCCAGCCCGCAGCGGATGGGTGTCCACGTACCCCCTCCTCCCAGGGTTGCTTCCTCCAGTCCTGTCTACAGCTGGAGGGGCTGGGTGGGCCTCCCTGCTCCCTGCTCCCTGCTCCCTGCCTGTCTCCCAGTGTCTGCCCACATTCTCCACCCCACTGGGTGGCGGCCTCAGGGCAGCTGGGCTGGGGTCTGAGGGCCCTGGTTGGGAGAAGACACCTCCCTGTGCTCTAATGGGGGCTGGGCCGGCCTCCCCTCACCCCCTTCGGGTCTTAAGCACCGGCCCACTCCCCAGCGGCTGGGGGCCTGCCGGGCCTCACGGGTCTCTGTGCGCTTCCGCAGGTCAACTCTGTGAACTGCAACACCAGCTGGAAGATCAACCTGTTTATGCAGTTCCGAGACCACCTGGAGGAGGTGTTGAAAGGGGTAAGGACTGGGAACTCCCCGGAAACAGCCCCGCCCCACCCCCACAGGCCCCCTGCCTGCCTGCCCCCACCTTCCGAGCACCCAGCTCTGCCCCCTGTCTGGCCCTCCCCTCCATGCTGCCCCTTCTCTGCCTCTGCACCCCCATCCGGCCTCCCTCCACTCCCACAGGGCCCTACCCAGCGGCTCCAGCCGGTCCTCCCCTTCTCTTGTCTCTGGCCTCACAACCCCCCTGTCCATCCTTTCCCAGTCCCAGCTGCTCTCACTTTGCTGTCTTGCTAAGGGGGTGGCAGTGGACTGGGGGTCCCCATTCCCCCACCGTGGTGTGGGTCCAGATTCTTTGAGCACCCTGTGCCCTCCCCGACACCTCTCCATGGTTCCAGGCCAGGCCCCCTGCCCTTTGCCCTGTGCCCTCTTGGGCAAGGATGCGAGGCTGTCGGGTCGGGGCCTGTAGGACATAAGGGGTTGGCAGGAGGGGCCGCCCTCTCAGAGGGCTAGGTGTGCACCCCACCCTTAGCTTGCTGGCTCAAGAAGGAGCTGCGCCAGCATCTGAGACAGGTGGGCTCCTCCCCCGGGAGGGTCCTTGTCCACCCTGAGCCCACACCCCGCTGCCTGCAGGGAGACGTGGTGCGGCTGTTCCACGCGGAGCAGGAGAAGTTCCTGACGTGCGATGAGTACAAGGGCAAGCTGCAGGTGTTCCTGCGCACCACGCTGCGCCAGTCCGCCACCTCGGCCACCAGCTCCAATGCCCTCTGGGAGGTGGAGGTCAGATCCCTGCTTCCGGCGCCTGGGCCCCAGCCCTCCTCTGCAGCCCTGGGCTTCCCCCGCTTCTCCTCCCCCTCTAGGGTGGGAGGTCCACCCCCATCCGTCTCTCCTCTGAGCCCCTCTGCAGCCAAGGGGCCAGAGAGGGTCCCAGAGCCATCCACCCAGAGCTCTCCAGGCCTGCGGTGCCCCTCCCCCCCCATGCCTCACCCTCCCCAGCCAGCCCCTCCTTCCCGCCTGACACCCCTGCACCCGCCAGGTGGTCCACCATGACCCCTGCCGTGGAGGAGCTGGCCACTGGAATGGCCTGTACCGCTTCAAGCACCTGGCCACGGGCAACTACCTGGCTGCTGAGGTGAGTGGGGAGGCAGAGGGCATCCAGGGAGCTCTGGCTGTGCGTGCACGAGCATGTGTGCCTGGCACACGTCTGCACAGAGATACATGTGTCTGTGGACCCTGGCTTCTCTGCACTCATGCATCTACTTAACAAATATTGTCAAAGACGTGCATGACTATGAATAAGTCTCACAAATATGACTGTGTCTCCTACTATGTGCCAGGAGCTATTCTAGGCATGGAGGATACAGCAGTGAGCACGACTCCCAGCCCTTGTGGAACTTACATTCCACATCCATGTCTGTCCGTAATGCACAGGCTTGTGTATATTGGGGCATTCATGTGTGTGTGTCCGTGTCCATCTGTGGGTCTTTGGAGAGGGGCGGTGGAGGGCAGGGCCTGGGGCTCTTGTTGGTGCCTCCTCCATGTCAACAAGGAGTGGCATGAGTTTTGGGGCTGGAATGGGCACCCTTGGGAGGTTGGGGGGGTTCCTGACTGCCCCAACCCAGGGCCATATGTAGACTATATTTTGGAGTGGGGGTCATGTGGATAGCCCCCCTATCTTGTATCTCTGAGCAGGAGAACCCCAGCTACAAGGGTGACGCCTCTGATCCCAAGGCAGCGGGAACGGTGAGGACCAAAGGAGGGTTCCAGGGCCGGGAGGAGTGACTGTGCACAGCTCTGGGGTGGGCGGGGGTGGGGCCGGGGAGCCCGCGAAACCCTGGGAGGTGGGCTGGAGGGAGACGGCCTCTCAGGTGGGATCCTGGGTGGTTTCAGGGGGCCTGAGAGGAGGGAGGGGCTCCTGCCTGAGTTGAGGTCCTCACCACAGGGTGCCCAGGGCCGCGCAGGTCGCCGGAACGCTGGGGAGAAGATCAAATACCGCCTGGTTGCTGTGCCCCACGGCAACGACATTGCTTCTCTTTTCGAGCTGGATCCCACCACGCTGCAGAAAACTGACTCCTTCGTGCCCCGGTAGGTAGGCGCCGTGTGCCTGGGCACCGGCGGGGGTGCCCAGGCTGGCACCTGTACTCCCTGCGCCCCCCACTCCTCTGTCCTTCTGAGGTTCTTTGGCCTCAGGACCTGCCATGAATTTCCCCTCTGGGGATGCAGCTCTGAGGTCTGTAGGCAGCTCACCACCACTGAATGTTTGCCATGTGCCCCGCCCTGGGCCCTGCACCCTGGGTGCCGCCTTGTGCTAGTTCTTTATCAAAATGCCTTTGCTCCAGTGTTCTTTAAAGCCAGTTGGCCTGGGGCTCAGGCACAGGTGGCATGACAGCTTGTCCAGGGCGCATTGGGTGCGAAGGCTGGACCTCCTGACTTTTAAGACCCCCCCCAAACCCCGAGATTCTAAAATGTAACATCAAGAAACTTCCTGGGTGTCAGGCAGGCTTTAGCATTGACTGGCTGGCTGATCTCAGGCAGCTGATTCTGTCACTTTGCCCCAACTTCCTCACCTGTGAAGTGAGGGTATCAAGTTGCCTGTCAGCAGGGCTGATGGGAGAATTAATTGAGTCACTGTAGGCCCATGATCCCTTATCGGAAACTCGGGGCCAGATGTATTTGGAGATTCAGATTATTTTTCATTTCTGAATGTTAATTGTATTTCATAATCAAAGACATGAGTATTTCCGCTGTGAAACGCATGCGTGTTGACACTAAATGGGATAGTTTAAAAGTACTTTTATTATTTATTTTGCGGTACGCGAGCCTCTCACTGCTGTGGCCTCTCCCGTTGAGGAGCACAGGCTCCGGAGGCGCAGGCTCAGCGGCCACGGCTCACGGGCCCAGCCGCTCCGCGGCATGTGGGATCTTCCCGGACCGGGGCACGAACCCGTGTCCCCTGCATCGGCAGGCAGACTCTCAACCGCTGCGCCACCAGGGAAGCCCTAAATGGGATAGTTTAAATAGCCTCATTTGTCCCAATGAATTTGGGTCCTGAGCTTGTAATTAAGCCTGGGCTTTCAGAGCTTGGTTCTGGGGAGAGTGGGCAAGGCATGTGGGCCTGGGAAAGCACAGCACGTAGTACAGGGCCTGGGGGCCGTGTTGCTGGTCTCTCTTCTCTGGCTCAGGCTCCTCACCTGGAGGGGACCCGTGCCCCTGTCCCACGGCTGCTGGGTGTGGAGGCAGGTGGAAGATGGGAAGCCCCAGGGGTTAGAGCGGGCAGACTGCTGGGTCGCGCTCTGTGGCGCACTCCCCCTGCTGTGTCCACCCCCCTGCCTGCAGGAACTCGTATGTCCGGCTGCGGCACCTCTGCACCAACACGTGGATCCAGAGCACCAACGTGCCCATTGATGTCAAGGAGGAGCGGCCCATCCGGCTCATGGTGTGGGCCCACCGGGGCTAGGGGGCTGGGCTGGGGGCTGGGCTGGGGCCCAGGCTGGTCCCTGAGTGCCCCGCTGACCTCTGTCCCTGCAGCTGGGCACGTGCCCCACCAAGGAGGATAAGGAGGCCTTCGCCATCGTGTCGGTTCCTGTGTCCGAGATCCGAGACCTGGACTTTGCCAACGACGCCAGCTCCATGCTGGCCAGTGCCGTGGAGAAACTCAGCGAGGGCTTCATCAGCCAGAATGACCGCAGGTGGGCCTCAGGAGCAGGGTTGCCGAGGTTTCCTGAGAGCCTGTGTCCTCCTGGGGCCTGTGTTTCACAAACAAAGGAGTCACAAAGCAGAATCTGGATAGGCTGGGTGGGGGCAGGGTGACAGAGGTGGGGACTGGTCCCTGCGGGGCCCTGGCTGACCTTGGGCCCCTGCCTTACTGCTCACATACTCCAAGAACTAGCCTTGTGATGGAGCCATCATTACCCCTGTTTTACTGATGGTGGGATTGAGGCTCAGAGAGGTTAAGAGACTTGCCCAAGGTCACACAGCTAGTAAGTGGTGGATGGAAATGCAGAGCCCTTCACATCAAACACCCTGCCTGTGCCCTATTGGTTCTTTCCAGATCGGAGTATCCTGAGATTCTTTGTCTAGAGGGCACTTTGGATCCAGGGTGGGTGGGGTGAGGGGTGTGTTTGGAAAGTAGTTCGGGGTGAAGCTGGGAGAGAAATGGAAGGCAGATGATGGGCTCTGTGCTGTGACAGCAGGGCTGGCGTGTGCGGAAGGGCTGGTTGCCCGGGGGGCATGTGACGGGGGTCCTGGGGGGTGCCCAAGGTCGGCACCTCACACTCGTCACCCCTGGTGTCCCTTCATGAAGATTTGTTATCCAGCTGCTGGAGGACCTGGTATTCTTTGTCAGCGACGTCCCCAACAACGGGCAGAACGTGCTGGACATCATGGTTACCAAGCCCAACCGGGAGCGGCAGAAGCTGATGAGAGAGCAGAACATCCTCAAACAGGTGGCCGTGCACATGCATGGGGGGTGGGCGGGCCTCGGGGAAAGGCCAGTGACCAGGGAACAGGACACTTTTTTTTTTTTTTTTTGGCTGCGTGGCATGTGGGATCTTAGTTCCCTGACCAGGGATTGAACCTGTGCCCCCAGCATTGGAAGCACGGAGTCCCAACTGCTGGACTGCCAGGGAAGTCCAGTCCTGCTTTTTTTTTTTTTAATTTTGTGAACAGGACGTCTTGTGAACATGAGCTTGCCTTTTCCCATCTCCAGCTGAGCTGCAGTCTCCCTGATGTTTCTCATCAATTCTTTTTAAAAATTAAAAAAAATATAATAATAATAATAATTATTATTATTTTTTGCGGTACACGGGCCTCTCACTGTTGTGGCCTCTCCCGTTGCGGAGCACAGGCTCCAGACGCGCAGGCTCAGCGGCCATGGCTCACGGGGCCCAGCCGCTCCACGGCATGTGGGATCCTCCCGGACCGGGGCATGAACCTGTGTCCCCTGCATCAGCAGGCGGACTCTCAACCACTGCGCTACCAGGGAAGCCCTATTATTATTATTTTTAAAAAGTGGAGGTATGGTTGATCTTATCACCTCTTTAAAAAAAACCAAAAACACCCGCAATATTTATTGCACTCTTACCATGTACAAGGCACTGCCCTAAGTGCCCTACACGAATCGACTCATTTGTTCCTCTCAACCTGGGGGGAGCTTATTTATTAATCATTATCCCCATTTTACCCATGAGGAAACTGAGGCACGCAGAGGTTGGAGTAACTTGACCGAGAATCCACAGCTAGGAAGCAGCAGGGCCAGGATTTGCACTCAGATATCAGGCTGAGAACTTGAGCTTGTTTTTTTTTTTTTAATAAACTTATTTATTTTATTTATCTATCTTTGGCTGTGTTGGGTCTTTGTTACTGCGCATGGGCTTTGTCTAGTTGTGGCGAGCGGGGGCTTCTCTTCACTGCGGTAAGCAGGCTTCTCATTGTAGTGGCTTCCCTTGCTGCGGAGCATGGGCTCTAGGCACGCGCGCTTCAGTAGTTGTGGCACGCGGGCTCAGTAGTTGTGGCTCGCAGGCTCTAGAACGCAGGCTTGGCGTTTGTGGTGCACGGGCTTAGCTGCTCCGCGGCACATGGGATCTTTCCAGACCAGGGCTTGAACCCATGTCCCCTGCACTGGCGGGCGTATTCTTAACCACTGCGCCACCAGGGAAGCCCAAACTTGTGCTTTTTAAAAAAAAATTTTTCTAAATTTTTATTATGAACATTTTCAAACGTTAAGAAAGTATTGAAAGAATAGTACACCGAACACTGCCTGAATTCACTTGTTACCACTTTGCCAGCCTGGCTTTATGTAACCCTACATCCCCACATCCATCCTTTTGGACAAGGCAGGCCTGTGTCTGGTCTCTTAAGCTCTGGCCACACGGGCCTGGCCTGCCTTTTCTCTTAGCCTCAGACCCCTGAGCTGCAGTGAGCCTCAGCTCTTCCCCCAGAGGCTGAGCCAGGCCCAAGATCTGAGTTGGGATTAGAATTCACGTTGGGGAGGCACAGGCTGAGGCCAGCGTTGGGATTCCAGCCAGGAGAGGGGAGTGAGTAAGGGGTGGGCGGGGGTCATGGTCTAGCTTAGAATCAGCTTAGGGTTAATGTCAGGGTGGCTTCCAGGCAGGGTCTGTTTGGGGCTTAGGATTCCTGGGACAGTTAGGTGTGCAGGCAGATGTGGGGATCCCTCCTGACTCTCCCTGCTCCCCTAGATCTTTGGCATTCTGAAGACCCCGTTCCGTGACAAGGGGGGTGAGGGCCCCCTGGTGCGGCTGGAGGAGCTGTCGGACCAGAAGAACGCCCCCTACCAGCACATGTTTCGCCTGTGCTACCGTGTGCTGCGCCATTCCCAGGAGGACTACCGCAAGAACCAGGTGGGCTGCCCGCCGCCCTGGACTGCTGCCCCTTCACCTGTTGGCCGGCTCACTCCCTCCCTCACTCCTGCTCTCATTCACTCAGCACGTATTCACCAAGGCGCGCCCGTGGTGTGCCAAGCGCCGTCTCAGGCCCCAAGGATGAGGATGCTGCAGGGAACCAAACCAGATAGTAGGGCCGTCCTCACAGCACACAACCTGGCTCCATCCTTAGAGGGACCTCGTGCTGGGTTTAATGCTCCACTGTGGCTGTCTTGAAATTCTTAATTTTTGAACAAGAGTCCTGCTATTTCTTTTTTTTTTTTTAATATTACCTCTAGTTTATTTATTTATTTATTGAAATATAGTTGATTTACAATGTTGTATGAATTTCTACTGTACAGCAAAGTGATTCAGTTATACATATATATACATTCTTTCTTTAATAGTCTTTTCCATTATGGTTTCTCATAGGATTTTTTTTTTAATTAATTAATTAATTAATTAATTTTTGGCTGCATTAGGTCTTCGTTGCTGCACACAGGCTTTCTCTAGTTGCGGCAAGCGGGGGCTACTCTTCGTTGCAGTGCTCAGGCTTCTCATCGAGGTGGCTTCTCTTGTTGCGGAGCATGGGCTCTAGGCACGTGGGCTTCAGTAGTTGTGGCATGTGGGCTTACTTGCTCCACGGCATGTGGGATCTTCCCGGAACAGGGCTCGAACCCGTGTCCCCTGCATTGGCAGGCGGGTTCTTAACCACTGTTCCACCAGGGCAGTCCTATCATAGGATATGGAATATAGTTCTCTGTGCTCTACAGTAGGACCTTGTTGTTTATGCATTCTCTATATAAAAGCTTACATCTGCTAACCCCAATCTCCCACTCCGTCCCTCCCCCAACCCCCTCCCCCTTGGCAACCACCAGTCTGTTCTCTATGTCTGTGAGTCTTTCTGTTTCATGGATAAGTTCATTTGTGTCATATTTTAGATTCCACATATAAGTGATATCATATGATATTTGTCTTTCTCTTTCTGACTTACTTAGTATGATAATCTCTAGTTGCACCCATGTTGCTGCAAACGGCATTATTTCGTTCTTTTTATGGCTGAGTAGTATTCCATTGCATATATATACGACATCTTCTTTATCCATTCATCTGTTGATGGACATTTAGGTTGTTTCCTTGTCTTGGCTATTGTAAATAGTGCTGCTGTGAACATAGTGGTGAGCATATCTTTTTGAATTATAGTTTTGTCTGGATATATGCCTAGGAGTGGGATTGCTGGATCATATGGTAATTCTGTTTTTAGTTTTCTGAGGAACCTCCATACTGTTCTCCACAGTGGCTGCACCAACTTACATTCCCACCAACAGTGTAGGAGGGTTCCCTTTTCTCCACACCCTCTCCAGCGTTTGTTATTTTTAGACTTTTTAATGATGGCCATTCTGACTGGTGTGAGGTGGTACCTCGTAGTTTTTTTTTTTTTTTCGGTATGCGGGCCTCTCACTGTTGTGGCCTCTCCCGTTGCGGAGTACAGGCTCTGGACGTGCAGGCTCAGCGGCCATGGCTCACGGGCCCAGCCGCTCCGCGGCATGTGGGATCTTCCCGGACCGGGGCACAAACCCGTGTCCCCTGCATCAGCAGGCGGACTCTCAACCACTGCGCCACCAGGGAAGCCCGGTACCTCGTAGTTTTGATTTGCATTTCTCTAATAATTAGTGATGTTGAGCATCTTTTCATATGCCTATTGGCCATCTGTATTTCTTCTTTGGAGAAATGTCTATTTAGGTGTTCTGCCCATTTTTTGATTGGGTTGTTGGTTTTTTTTTGTTGTTGGGTCGTATGAGCTGTTCATGTAGTTTGGAAATTAAGCCCTTGTCAGTCGCATCATTTGCAAATATTTTCTCCCATTCTGTAGGTTGTCTTTTCGTTTTGTTTATGGTTTCCTTTGCTGTGCAAAAGCTTTAAGTTTGATTAGGTCCCATTTGTTTATTTTTGTTTTTATTTCTTTTGCCTTGGGAGACTGACCTAAGAAAACATTGGTACGATTTATGTCAGAGAATGTTTTGCCTGTGATCTCTTCCAGGAGTTTTATGGTGTCATGTCTTATATTTAAGTCTTTAAGCCATTTTGAGTTTATTTTTGTGTATGGTGAGAGGGTGTGTTCTAACTTTATTGGTTTATATGCACTGTCCAACTTTCCCAACACCACTTGCTGAAGAGACTTCTTTTTCCCATTGTACATTCTTGCCTCCTTTGTTGAAGAGTAATTGACTGTAGGTGTATGGGCTTATTTCTGGGAAGAGTCCTACTATTTCATTTTCACTGGGCCCCACCAATCATGTAGCTGGCCCTGCCAAACAGACAGGGTCCCTCCCTCATGGGGGTTTCACTCTGGTAGGGAGATGGATGGTGAGCTAAATAACTATATTACATAAAACTACCCTCTGCCCGGAGCTGGCATCCTCTTCTGGATCCCTTAGCTTCCTAGGGTCGGGGTCTCCTGCCAATCTCAGGTCCTTGTCTGGGGCCCTGGGAGCAGTGTTCTGGAGCAGAGCTGGGCTCCTGTGACCCCCAGCCCGGCCGCCCCCCAGGAACACATTGCCAAGCAGTTCGGGATGATGCAGTCCCAGATTGGCTACGACATCCTGGCCGAAGACACCATCACGGCCCTGCTGCACAACAACCGCAAGCTCCTGGAGAAGCACATCACCAAGACGGAGGTGGAGACCTTCGTCAGCCTGGTGCGGAAGAACCGGGAACCCAGGTGGGCCCCCCTCCCCCACCATACCACCCCCCTCCCCCCCTCCCACTGCTGCCCGGGGAAGAAAGCTGCTGGTGCTGGCTGTTAAATATTGAAATCCTTCTGCACTTGTTGGTAAACTCCCACCTCTCTGAGGTCCTGGCCCCCCCAGCCCCTCCCTATGTCCCCTCCCATATTTGGCCCAACCTAGCAACAAGGGGGTTGACTCCTGGTAGAGCAGGAGGCCCCCAGACCCTTCTCCAGCGGCCAAGTCAGCGCCTGCATTGGACCAGTTAAATATTTTGAATATCACTCCTTCCTTGTGTCTCCTTTCCTCTGACTCCCTGGACTCCCATGTAGCCCCAGGGTGATGACTGTGGGTCATCCCTCCCCAGGCAGCCGGGAGTCCATATCCCTATCTACAAGCTTTGAGAAGGTTGCAGGAGCAGCAAACTCCAAGTGCCAGGGAGCTGGTGCTGCCAGCTGGGGAAGGAGGAGGGTGGGCTTTGTCCCCACTGGGGGGCCACCTCTGAGTCCCTCACCCCACCCCTGCTGTCACCACTCCAGGTTCCTGGACTACCTCTCTGACCTGTGTGTGTCCAACCACATCGCCATCCCCGTCACCCAGGAGCTCATCTGCAAGTGTGTGCTGGACCCCAAGAACAGTGACATTCTCATCCAGACCGAGTGAGCCGGCTGCGCTGTCTCCTACCCGCAGCTCACGTCCCCCCCAGGGCTCCACCCTGCCCGGACCCCCCGCTGCCTTAGAGCTGGGGCCCTGTCTGGGTTCACGCTAGAACCTGCAGGCTCTCTGCGGATACCCAGTACCTGCTGTGTGGCCAGCTCGGTGCCCGGCACTGTGTGGGGAAGGGGATGGGGGCACAGGAGAACGAGCCAAGGCCCCTGCCTTCCAGAAGCTCATGGTCTGTCTGGGGTCGCAAGCTGGAGGTGGGTCCCACAGGGGAGGCAGCCTGACTGGCCCTCAGCCCAGCTCTGGGAGGGGAGGTCTGTGTGGCCAGGGGTGCTCGGGGAGGGCTCTGGGCCCCGCTCCCTGTGATGGGTTCCGTCGCTCTGCAGGCTTCGGCCCGTGAAGGAGATGGCGCAGTCCCTTGAGTACCTGAGCATCGAGTACTCAGAGGAGGAAGTGTGGCTCATGTGGACCGACAAGAACAACGAGCACCATGAGAAGAGCATCAGGCAGCTGGCCCAGGAGGCACGGGCCGGCAACGCCCACGATGAGAACGTGCTCAGCTACTACAGGTGCCTCATGGGGCCCATGGGGCCTCGCCAGGCCCTGCCCCGGGACGAGCCCCAGCAGCTTCGAGGGGGCTCCTGCCTCCGCCTTCACCAGGAAGGCTAAGTGACGGGTGACTGGGCGGCCCGAGGAGCACTGGGTGGCCTGAGGCCAGGCTCAGCACAGCGATGAGGCCTGAAGGAAACCCACACCTGTCTCCATACATACATATTTAAAAAATAAGAATACTAGATAACACTCATCAGAGGCTCACTGTCTCCTGGGCACTGGTCAAAACACTCACCCAATCACTCATTTCAGCCTCACGACAACCCTGTGAAGTAGAGACTATCATTACTCGCATTATAAAGTTGGGGAGACAGGCACAGAGAGGTAAAGGAACTTGCCCAAGGTGACACAGCCGTAAGCAGGGAGCCACGATCCAAACCCAGGCTGCCTGGCCATGGAGCCTGGGGTAGGTAATGCAGGGCTCTGAGGAGGAGGCAGAGGGCATGACTCGGTGGAGAACAAAGCTTCCTACAGCCTTCATTTCTGTAGCTCTTCCACCCTGGTCTTGCACCCTCCCCTCCTCTGCCTCCCAGTCTTGCCCTCAACCCCCTGCCCGAGCAGGGTTTCTCTTACCGAGCTCTCCTCCCTTCCCCCTCCCAGCCTTTCTCCATACCATCCCTCTTCCCATGAAGACCTGTCCTGGCTGAGCCAGAAGCACCTTCCTCCTTAGCAAAGAGGGGAGGTTTGCTATTATTCCATCCCAGACTGTGTTTCTGTCCACCTGGCTTGCTCAGAATTGTGTCCTGTTACGGTGGCTGGTGCGTGGTTTAACCTAAGTCCCTTTGCCACTTTCTCAAGTCCTCAGCAGGCCCAGGCCTGTGCCAGCAGCCCTTGCGAGCCCACCTGCCATGTCCTCACTGTCCTCCCTGCCCCGCAGGTACCAGCTGAAGCTCTTTGCCCGCATGTGCCTGGACCGGCAGTACCTGGCCATCGATGAGATCTCTCAGCAGCTGGGCGTTGACCTGATCTTCCTGTGCATGGCGGACGAGATGTTGCCCTTTGACCTGCGTGCCTCCTTCTGCCACCTGATGCTGCACGTGCACGTGGACCGTGACCCCCAGGAACTGGTCACGCCCGTCAAGTTCGCCCGCCTCTGGACTGAGATCCCCACGGCTATCACCATCAAGGAGTGAGCTGGGTGGAGGTGGGTGGGCAGGGTTCGGCTGGAGGGGGAGGATCTCAGGGGACCCTCATGCCTCGCCGCCTCCACCCCCAGCTATGATTCCAACCTCAACGCCTCCCGAGATGACAAGAAGAACAAGTTTGCTAGCACCATGGAGTTCGTGGAGGACTACCTCAACAACGTGGTCAGCGAGGCCGTGCCCTTTGCCAATGAGGAGAAGAACAAGCTCACCTTTGAGGTGGGCTGGGGCTCAGCAGCACACTGGCTTGCCCCCTCCTGGGTCTTGGTCACTCCCCAGGGTAGGGTGTGGGGTATACGACCTCACTTCCCTCAGTGCCCCCGCCACTGCAGGGAGACCTGCTGGGAGGGAGGCTTCTCTCCTGATGCCCCGGAGAGGGCTGCCTCCCCCTCGTCCACTCACCACATCAGCCCAGGGCTGGGTCACGGGTCCCTGGCAGGAGCCACTCACCACTTCTTGCGTTTCTGCCCTGTCCTCCCCACAGTTGCCTCCTCTGCAGGCCTCTCTTCCCTGGTAACCCTCTTGGGTCAGGCTGCCCTTGTCTGGGACCCTTGGTTCTGTGTCCATGCAGCCCTGACATCCTAGAGCCTTTCCCGAGGAATCTGTCCCTCATTATTCTCCCTGGGCTGGCCCCACCCCCACAAGACCACGCCCTTCGTGAGGCCCCACCCACCACACTTTGGCCCCACCCACACTCACCTCGGCCCCACCCCCTCTCCGCAGGTGGTCAGCCTGGCGCACAACCTCATCTACTTTGGCTTCTACAGCTTCAGCGAGCTGCTGCGGCTCACACGCACTCTGCTGGGCATCATCGACTGCGTGCAGGGCCCCCCGGCCATGCTGCAAGTCTATGAGGACCCAGGCGGTGAGGCTTTGCTCCGCCGGGCCATCCGCTACCCACCCTAGCGTTTCTCAGTCTCCTCTTACCTTTCCCATCGACCCTCCTGTGCATCCTGCCTCCTGGCTTTCTGCCAGTGAGTGTCTTAGGTCCCAGTCTCCTCCAGCCTTGGCTGGACCAGAGAGGCCCCCTGCCCAGGCACTGTGGAGACCCTGGAGTCTGGGCGAGTTGCCTTCCTACATAGCCTGGTCTTGAGGGAGATAATGAGGCCCTGTGGGGGAGCACCCAGTCAGATGGGGGGACACACCCTGCTATCAAGAGGAAACAGCCCAGCTGTCAGGGACACCCACTGGTGGCATAAACTCATCCAAACAAAAAGTGCACGGAGGCTGACCCCTGGCCTTTAGTGCTCTCCACACAGTGTCTCCTGAGTCCCCCGTGCTCTGTAGCAGCTCTCGTGATTTCCCACAAGAGAATTCTCACTGATCTCCCCACACAGTTCACCTTTGCCCTGGCCCTCCCTTCTTTTCCCAGCTTTGGCTGAAAACTCACCTCCCCCAGGAAGTCTTCCTGGGGTGGAGGAAGCCCTGCCCCTTCCTTAGGGTGGCTTTGCCCTGCAGCTGAGAGAGACAGTCAGGCCAGGTGCCCCTGCTGTGTGTCCTCTGTGACCCCCTCCTGCTCCCCGCTCTGCAGGCAAGAATGTGCGGCGGTCCATCCAGGGAGTGGGGCACATTATGTCCACCATGGTGCTGAACCGCAAGCAGTCTGTCTTTGGCACCCCCAGCCTGCCTCCCGGTGCTGGTGCCCCTGAGCCGCTGGACAGAAGCAAGTTTGAGGAGAATGAGGACATTGTGGTGATGGAGACCAAACTGAAGATCCTGGAAATCTTGCAGGTGGCTGGGCCAGGAGCATGGCGGGAGGTGTTAGGAACAGGGCAGGACAACGGGGGGCAGGTATGGGGAGGTTGGTGAGGTGAACCCCCCTCAGATCATAGTATCTAGTGCTGGGAGGCTCCACAATGAGCCGTCTAGCCCAGTGGGTAGCCCAGTGGGTCTCAAAGTGTGGTCCTCCGACCAGCAGCATCAGCCTCACCTGGGAACTTAGAAATGCAGGTTCTTGGGCCCCACCTGGGACTTATGGATCAGAGACACTGGAAGTGGGGCCTGTTGTCTGTGCGGTAACAAGCCCTCCTAGTGGTTCTGGTGTGCGCTGTCCCCTCATTGTACAGATGAGGGAAGGGAAAGTGGGGAGGGGACTTTTCTGCAGTCACACAGGTTTTGAAGCAGAGCTAGAGATCTGAGGGCTTGTTTCCTGGTGGGGTGGACACAGTCATCCTTCTTCTGGGTGTCTTCTGGGTCTGAGGTGCCTCAGCAGCACTTGGGGAAGGGGCTTTATAGGGTCCTGAGAAGGGATAAGGACCCTTTGCTTTTGCTGTGCTTCCACCAGAGGATGGGAAGGGTAATGCAGTGATGTCCCTGGGGATCCAGTCTGGGCCGGGTCTGTTTAGGGGAGTCAGAAGAGGGGACTTCTAACTCATTCTGGGGGCTGGGGGCTTCCAGATCTGAGTCCTGGGTGTGGCCAGAGGCTCTGTGCCCCATGATGACAGAGGATAGAGGCCAGTCAAGGGTGTCTGCAAACCCTGTGTCCTCAACCCCAGCCCCACCTCTCCTGCTCCCCCATAGTCCTTGGTTCCCTCCTACTCCCAGGAACCCCAGGGTCTGTTTGGCAGAGCAGGATAGGAGGACAAGAGTCGGCCTTTGGACCTGGGGAGCTGCCTTCCCATCCCTGTCAGCGTCCAGCCTGGGAAAGAGGGACTGAGTGGGCTGTGAGTGGGGGGTCTCTGCCTCATTCTGAGAGGAGGTACCATCCACCATCACTGAGGCAGGAGCTGGGGAGAGGGCGCCCTGGACCTCCCTGGGAAGAGGAGTTATTGAAGTATAGTTGATTTACAACATTGTGTTAGATTTCTGCTGTATAGCAAGTGATTCAGTTATACATATATACACATTCTTTTTAAATATTCTTTTCTATTATGGTTTTTCACAGGGTACTGAATATAGTTCCCTGTGCTAAACAGTAGGACCTTGTTGTTTATCCATCCTGTATATAATAGTTTATGTCTGCTCATCCCAAACTCCCAATCCTTCCCTCCCGCACACCCCCGTTTCCCTTGGCAACCACAAGTCTGTTCTCTGTGTCTGTGAGTGTGCTTCTGTTTTGTAGGTAGGTTTATTTGTATTGTATTTTAGATTCCACATATAAGTAATATTGTATGGTATTTGTCTTCCTCTGTTTGACTTAACTTCACTTAGTATGATAATCTCCTGGTCCATCCATGTTGCTGCAAATGGCATTATTTCGTTCTTTTTAATGGCTGGCTTATATTCCATCGTGTATATGTACCACATCTTCATTATCCATTCCTCTGCCAATGGCCATTTAGGTTGTTTCCATGTCTTGGCTGTTGTGAATAGTACTGCTATGAACATAGGGGTACAGGTATCTTTTTGAATTATATTTTTGTCCAGATAATATGCCAGGAGTGGGATTGCTGGATCATACGGCAGCTCCATCTTTAGTTTTCTGAGGAACCGCCATACTGTTCTCCACGGTGGCTGCACCAGCATGCCTCCCCTGGGGAGAGGAGTCTTGATGTTGTTGTTTGTGTTGTCCCATAGGGTCCTGAACAGCCATGCTGAGCCTCCTGAGTGCTGGAACTCATTCGGGGTGGCCCCTCACTCCTCCTAGAGCGAGATTGGCCTCCTGACCTCAGACCGGTCCTCACCCCATCCTCTCCTCCTTCTCCAGTTCATCCTCAACGTCCGCCTGGATTACCGCATCTCATACCTGCTGTCCGTCTTCAAGAAGGAGTTTGTGGAGGTGTTCCCCATGCAGGACAACGGGGCTGATGGCACAGCCCCGGCCTTTGACTCCGCCAGTGAGCCCCCACCCCTCCCTTCACCCTGACTTCATGCCAAGGCTGTGTGACTTGCCCAGGTGTACACAGCAGTGGGCTGCGGCCTGGGGTCACTTTGGGCCAGCTCCCCAGCCCTGCCCCTGTTTCCCAGTCTGCAAGGGCCTTTCCTCTCCATTGTCTCATTTAATTGCCCCAATGAGGGCACGGGGCAGGGGTCATCCCCTCCATTTCCTAAATGGGGAAACTGAGGCCCACAGGGGGGCAGGGACTTGCCCAAGGCCACAGTTGGTCAGAGGCTGAGCCGGACCAGCACCCCCAGCCCAGAACTCTGCTCGCCCCAGCAGGGCAGGGTGGCTGCTCTGGTCCCTGCCCTGGTTGGTTCCACCTCTGCCACCAGAAGAGGCAGGCAGAGGGGCTGCCAACCAGCCAGTGTGGGGAGGGGGTGGTTTGGGCGTCTCCCTGCCCCCTCTCCCCAGTGCTCCCCATCTTTCCTGGACATGGACCAGCCACTTGCCTTCATCTGCGCCCTCTTGCTCCCCACAGCTGCCAACATGAACCTGGACCGCATCGGGGAGCAGGCGGAGGCCATGTTTGGAGTGGGGTGAGGCCAGGGTTGAGGCTGGGGGTTGTGGATGGGGTTGGGTGGGTGATGCCGACACAGGCTTGAGACCCCTCCCCCCTCGGTTAATCCTCCTGCAGACCCTTACCAGGCTCTGGGGCGGGGTGCCCCGGCTTTGCGCTCTGACCCTCCCTTACCTGCCCAGGCCCAGTGATATCAGGACCACTGGGCCCCACTGTCATCCTGGTCATCCCCCTGCCTCCCCTCAGGGCAGTTGTGCCTTTGTGTGTCAGGACTTGGGCCAGGTAGCTGGAGGGATGTCCCTGTGTCCCACAGCAGGGAGGGTAGCCTGCTCTTCAGAGGGCTGGAGCAGGGTGGGGAGGGTCACCCCAGGAGCTGGGGGCTCCTAACTATTTCTGTGCCATGCCTTTGGCATCTGGTGAAGACTTTGGCTCCCTTCTCAGCATGGCGTTTTTATTTTTTATTTTTTTTTATTTTTGGCTGCGCCGTGCGGGATCCTAATTTTCCGACCAGGGATTGAATCCGGGCCCACGGCAGTGAAAGTGCCGAGTCCTAACCACTGGACTACCAGGGAATTCCCAGAATGGCGTTTTTCTTTTTTCTTTCTTTTTTTTTTTTTTTTTGCAGTACGCGGGCCTCTCACTGTTGTGGCCTCTCCCGTTGCGGAGCACAGGCTCCGGACGCACAGGCTCAGCGGCCATGGCTCACGGGGCCCAGCCGCTCCGCGGCATGTGGGATCTTCCCGGACCGGGGCACGAACCCGTGTCCCCTGCATCGGCAGGCGGACTCTCAACCACTGCGCCACCAGGGAAGCCCCAGAATGGCGTTTTTAAATTCATAAAATAGTGCACACAAAATTATAAAGGAAACCAATGGCACTGAGATGCAGGTATCAAAATACTGGAGAAGAACAATGTGAAGTGACAGTTATATATGTGTGCCTCTCTGTTAGCACATTAAATAACAATCTGTGCCTGGGGTGTAATTAGTACCACTACTTGGAAGTCGTGATGACTGTAAACAATAGTTTGCAATTTCTATAGCAACTCGTAGGTGATGGGAAAACATCTGTGATTTTTTTATTGGTGACAAAGTCACAGGTACCTCTAATTTTTTCTCACTGAAGGAAACTACATTTTGGTGAGAAGTCGGTGAAAAGAAAGATGGAGGTTTCCCCCCACCTCTGTTCACAGCCCCAGCCTCTAGCCACGAATCCCTTGGGGGTGTCTGTGGGTCCCCTGTGAAGAGTCCTTGCCTCAGCTGCTTAATCGAGGGGTGTTGTGTGGGACCTCAGGGGACACAGGGATCCCTGGGGTGCTTAGGTTGGCAGCTGTTTGCAAAGTGAGGAGGAAATATCAATATTTTTAGCCAGCGTGACATGAGGCACCACGGCTACCTAATGGGTGGCAGGGAGCCTGCTTGACCCCTGGGCCCCAGGAAGGCGCCGGCCATGCCCCCCATCACCCTCCCCCCACACACACAGGAGGACGAGCAGCATGCTGGAGGTGGACGACGAGGGTGGCCGCATGCTCCTGCGCGTGCTCATCCACCTCACCATGCATGACTACGCGCCCCTGGTCTCGGGGGCCCTGCAGCTGCTCTTCAAGCACTTCAGCCAGCGCCAGGAGGCCATGCACACCTTCGAGCAGGTGCTGGCTCCCCTGCCAGAGCGCCCGGCCCTTGGGGAGCGGGAGGAAGGCCCGAGGGGGCTTCTCGGGAGCCAGCAGGCACCGAGCAGGCGGGCCACAGACTGGACGCTAGTGGGGGATGCCAGGACGGAGCAGCTCACAGCCCAGGGGCAGCTCGAGATGCCTCCCTGGGGTGTTTGGCCTTGCTGAGCTCCTTAAAGGGGGAGCTACGTCTTGGCCACCTCAATCTCCTCTCAGCTTGGCTCCAGGCCTGTCGTGTCTTATGAGGTGGACAGCACTTTACAGATTGCACGCTCTATCACGTGCACCTTTGCTAATAAGTGCTTTGCATCATGCCTAGTGTGCACTCAGCCTTCACCAAGGGGACTGGCTTTGTCACTGTGATGTCATGTGGTCTCGACCGCTCCCTGGGAGAGGGGAGTGGTATTTAATGAGTGAGCGCCATGTACCAGGCACTGAGCACTGGGCTTGCATTCATGGAATTCTCCAAGCAGCCCCGACAGTGTGGTTTCTACTCTCATTCCTGTTTTACAGGTGGGGGAAATTGAGGCCCAGGGGGCTTTAGCTTTCTTCCCTTACCCTCTGACCCAGAGTGGGTAAGGTGGGATCGGAGTCAGGGTTCAGTTCCCAGCATTCAGTGATGTCAGTATGCCTTGCCCTGCCCTGTTCAGGTTTTGCGTGAACAACTGACAGGCCACAGCAGCACGTGACACGAGTCCGTGAATAACTGAAGCCAGATGATGATGCAGTTCATGACCTGGGGTGCAGGGAAGCCTGTGGCCATCAGGGAAGGCTTCCTGGAAGCAGTGGACTTAGAACAGAGCCATAAACTCTGAGTAGGATCTGGCTGGGTGGAGAGGAGCAGTTGTAGAGTGGAGATGCCAGGAGCAGAGAGGCCGGGATAGCGCAGCGCCGGGAGTCTCTATGAGGCAGTGGACCTGGGGATGCTCTCTCACCAGGCACGCCTGTCCTTGACCTTCAGGTGCAGCTGCTGATCTCAGCCCAGGACGTGGAGAACTACAAGGTGATCAAGGCGGAGCTGGACCGGCTGCGGACCATGGTGGAGAAGTCGGAGCTGTGGGTGGACAAGAAGGGCAGCAGCAAGGGCGAGGAGGTGGAGGCAGGCGCCGCCAAAGACAAGAAGGAGGTGCGCGGGGTGCGGGAGCGGGGCAGGGCCCCCGTGAGGGCTGGGCCCGGCTGACCCCGCTCCCTGTGCCCCCAGAGGCCCGCGGACGAGGAGGGCTTTCTGCACCTGCCTGGGGAGAAGAGCAGTGAGAACTACCAGATCGTCAAGGGCGTGAGTGGCCGGGTCCTCGGGCGTGGGTCTGCGGGCCGGCCTCTTCCGCCTCTGCTCCCCGCCGCCTTGGAAGATATCCTCCAGCTTTCCTTGAGTGTTGAAAATGACTCTGCCAAGGTCCAGATGGAATTATTTTAAAGCTGGAGGAACTTAATGAAATTCCATTTCACAGTCATGTTGTTCTGTTGGCTTTGATGGGTGGAATCGGGCTGTTAGTTCTTTCCTGCCTTGCTGCAGGGATCTGATTCAGCGGCCGTGGCCTCCTTCCCTCTTCCTGTCCCCGGTGTGAGCTGGGGCTCGGCTGTGGTCGGCTGAGGGGTGGGTCGGGCAGAGGGGAAGCTTGAGGAAGTGGGAAGGGGCCCTGGACTCACCCTCCCCTCCCCCAGATCCTGGAGCGGCTGAACAAGATGTGTGGCGTCGGGGAGCAGATGAGGAAGAAACAGCAGCGGCTGCTCAAGAACATGGACGCCCACAAGGTCATGCTGGACCTGCTGCAGATCCCCTATGACAAGGTGACACCCGACTTCAGACCTCTGACTCCCCAGGGCAGCTTCACCCTGAGCCCAGACCCAACCCAAACCACACACTAACCCCTGATGCTGACCTAACCCGGCCTCACCCTGACCTTTTACCTTGGCCTGCCCCACATACCTTGACCCCTGAATCCAATCTTAGTGTCATCTTGACCTTTGACCTTCCACCCCTCATCCTGATCCACTTTGACCTTGAATTGGCTCCAGTCTCACCCTGATTCTTGACTCTGACCCCAGCTTCTGTTTCCCTCTCTGGTCTAATCCTCATACTCTCAGCATCATTTTAACCTTTGACCCTCAACTTCCTTCCCCTGACCTATGTTAACCCTAATCTGACTCCAGTCTCTCCTTGGCCCATGACTTGGATTCTATACCCTAGCCTCACCCTGACCTCTTACCCTGACTGTCCCCAAGCCCACCCTGGCCCGTAACTCCAGACATAGCCTCATCTCAACCATGGACCCCTCCCCTTGACTGATCTTGATATTTCTCCAGCTTCACCCCACTCTTGACCCTGACACCCCCTCAGTGTTCACCTGACTCTGACCCGTTAGCTTTGCTCCCCGACTTTCCGGCCTCATCTCAGCCTCTGACCCTCAGTCCCTCACACGTTTCCATATCCTGACCCACCTTGAACCTGGCCACCTTGGGGTCCCAATCTTGAGCCCTGACCCACCCCCACACCCATCTGCGCTCTGGCCCCAGACCCAGCCTGGCCTTCACACTGTGGCGGCCCCGGCACCCTCTCCCCTCCTGTCTGCGTCCAGGGCGATGCCAAGATGATGGAGATCCTGCGCTACACACACCAGTTCCTGCAGAAGTTCTGCGCTGGGAACACCGGCAACCAGGCCCTGCTGCACAAGCACCTGCACCTCTTCCTCACGCCAGGGGTGAGGGCGCGGGGCCCGGGACTCCAGGGCAGGGCTGGGCTGCGCGATCCCCCTCTCTGACGGATGCCCTGCCCCGCCTGCAGCTGCTGGAGGCGGAGACCATGCAGCACATCTTCCTGAACAACTATCAGCTGTGCTCTGAGATCGGCGAGCCCGTGTTGCAGCACTTCGTGCACCTGCTGGCCACCCACGGGCGCCACGTGCAGTACCTGGACTTCCTGCACACCGTCATCAAGGCCGAGGGCAAGTACGTCAAGAAGTGCCAGGACATGATCATGACAGAGGTGAGGGCGGCCGAGGGGTGCTTGGGGAGCTCGGGCAGCGGGCAGGCAGGACCCAGACTTGGAGGAGTCAGACAGTGGGTCACAGAGGGGCCCTGGGGTGCTGGGCTGTGGAGGGGACTTGGGGGAGAACTGAGGACACAGAGGCTGGTCTAGCAGAACTTGGGCTGCGGCCTAACAGGACTCAAGCAAGGCCCAGGAGAAATTAGGCGCCTTGTAGAACTCAGATAATGGGCCTGAGAGAACTCAAACACTCATTCCTTCATTTATCATTTATTGTCATTTATTTACAAATCATGAAGCACCTGCTATGTGCCAAGGACCATGTATCCCTGGGGGAAATCAGTCAAATGAAAGCTCCGAGGGCAGTGTGCCCAGGGGGACAGGGATCACAGCTTTTGTGCTCATTGCTAGGGCCCCAGGGTCTGGCACATAGTAGGTACTCAGTAAACAAGTGGAGGGGTGAAGGGCTGAATCTAAATCTGGAACAGACATGCTCTCTGCTCTGGAGCATCTCAGAGTGGGAAGGAGCAGGGAGAGAAAAGAGCAAACACTCAAGTGAGACGAGGGACTTATCAATGAGACGTCGTGTCTGGACGTGCTGTGCAGTGTCAATTATTAATTGCTATTATTATATTACCGTGACTAACCTAATCGTCGACACCAGAGGGATGCAGTATATGCTCCTCGAGGGTTTAAATTACAGCTATGGGAGCACAGGGGAGAGAGAGGGTAAGCCGGGAGAGGGTGGGATTACGAAGGACTTCCTGGAGGAGGCGCCTCTGAGACAAGCCCAAGTGGGATTTCTTTCCTTAGAGGAGGGGGGACTTCCTGAGTCTGGGGTTCAGTGTCCTAGCTAACAGCAGAGGGCCTGAGACATCAGCCTGGGGCCCCAAGGGCCAGGGAACCCCAGAAACTCAAGCAGGGGAGGGTTTTCCTGAGTGTCGGGTGAGGGCTGGAGTCAGAGTCCCAGAGTCCCAGTCTCTCCCTGGGAAGCACAGGAGAGGGCTGGGGCCCCGAGCCTGCTGGACTGAGGGGGTCTGATGTGCCCCCTTCCCACCCACAGCTGACCAACGCAGGTGACGATGTGGTCGTGTTCTACAACGACAAGGCCTCGCTGGCCCACCTGCTGGACATGATGAAGACTGCCCGGGATGGCGTGGAGGACCACAGCCCCCTCATGTACCACATTTCCCTGGTGGACCTGCTGGCCGCCTGCGCCGAGGGCAAGAACGTCTACACCGAGATCAAGTGCACGTCCCTGCTGCCCCTGGAGGATGTGGTGTCTGTGGTGACGCACGAGGACTGCATCACCGAGGTGGGGCCTGTGTGCACATGGGGATCCTGGGGGCTGGGGGAGGGTGCGGGGGTGGGGAGCCAGCCCCTCAGCCCTGCTGGGTGGGGCAGGGGAGGGAGGGAGGGAAAGTGGGGGAAGTGGACAGGGCTTGGGAGGTGGGGAGGTGGTGGGGACTCGGGCAGAGGAGCAAAGGGAGGGTCGGGAGGAATCAGGGAAGCGCAGAGAGGGAGACCCGGCTCGTGCCCTGACCTCCCGGCCCCGCCTGCCCAGGTGAAAATGGCCTACGTGAACTTTGTGAACCACTGCTACGTGGACACAGAGGTGGAGATGAAGGAGATCTATACCAGCAACCACATCTGGACGCTTTTTGAGAACTTCACCCTGGACATGGCTCGGGTCCGTGCCTGTCGGGGTGTGGGCTGGCAGGCAGACCATGGTGGGGGGTGCAGCGGCCTTCCAGGGGTTGGGAGTGGAGGGGCCCCCAGGCATCAGTCTCTCCTACCCCAGGTCTGCAGTAAGCGTGAGAAGCGCCTGTCTGACCCCACCCTGGAGAAGTATGTGCTGACCGTCGTGCTGGACACAATCAACGCCTTCTTCAGCTCCCCGTTCTCTGAGAACAGCACCTCCCTGCAGGTGAGCTCCAGCTGCTGGCGGCTTCTGTGTGGGCGGGGGGGGGGGGCGGAGTCAGAATACATATATTCATATTTGCTTGTAGCTTATAAAGATACAGCAGAAGAATATAAACGTGTATTAGTTATCAATGCTGTGTAGCAAATTATCCCCAAATATAGCAGTTTAAAACCACAAACGTTTATTATCTCACAGTTTCCGTGGGTTGGGAATTACAGGGGAAATTACCATAGAACAGGAATTCCTAAATTCACTTGGTATGATGGGTCCCAGGGTGGCCGGGGACACCTGGCAGCCCTTATGCACTGAAGACAGAGTGTGGCAATTACTGCAGTGGATAGCAGAGCCGAAGCGGGAGAATCCGATGCACAGAATCATCAGTGTTGGCTAGTTGGTCGTGGTGTCCCCAGAACTGAAAGAGGTAGACAGTCTTCTTAAAGCCTTTCTTATCTGTAGAGGCAGAAGAGCTCTAGGCTGTGAACAGGTGTTGGACTTGAATCCCTGAGAGTCACAGCCCCTCAATCCCCAAATTCCCAGACTCGAGCCAGGTCACAGCTCAGAGCCCCTTGAAAGGAAGAGACCCAGGTTCCCTTGAGGAAGGACCCTGCTACACCACCTAATTCATAAAGAAACACTGGAAGGCCACACAAGTAACCAATCAAAGGGCTGCCTATAGGTAGAGGGACTGAGGGTGGAGCGGGGATAGTGCTTCTGAGCGAAAAAACACTGGGTCCCACCCTCCCAGCCAGGATGGGCTTGTTTTGACACATATGTGTTTGGACCCTGGGACCCCTTTGGGACTCCGGTGATGTGTATCAGCTTCCCCCACCTCTCATGAGCCACAGGGTAGAGCATGGGAGAATGGGGGTGACGGGGTCAAGACTTCTTTTTTTTTTTTAAAGATTTTATTTATTTATTATTAATTAATTAATTTATTTATTTTTTGGCTGTGTTCGGTCTTAGTTGTGGCACTCGGGATCTTCTTTGAGGCGTGTGGGATTTTTCGTGGTGGCACGCGGGCTTCTCTCTAGTTGAGGGTGCAGGTTTTCCCTTCTCTAGTTGTGGCGCGCAGGTTCCAGAGCACGTGGGCCCTGTAGTTTGTGGCACGCAGTCTCTCTAGTTGAGGCACACGAGCTCAGTAGTTGTGGCGCGCGGGCTTAGTTGCCCTGAAGCACGTGGGATCTTAGTTCCCTGACCAGGGATCGAACCTGAGTCCCCTGCATTGTAAGGCAGATTCTTTACCACTGGACCACCAGGGAAGTCCCAAGACTGCTACGCCGGCCTCACTGTTGTGGCCTCTCCCGCTGTGGAGCACAGGCTCCGGAGGCGCAGGCTCAGCGGCCATGGCTCACAGGTCCAGCCACTCCGCGGCATGTGGGATCTTCCTGGACTGGGGCACGAACCCGTGTCCCCTGCATCGGCAGGCAGACTCTCAACCACTGCACCACCAGGGAAGCCCCCAAGACTTCTTGAAGTATTCTTTCTTATAACCTTTTGGTTTTTGAACCATGTAAATATATCCCCTTTCCACAATATTAATTTATTTGAAATTTTTTTAAAGGAAGAAAAGGGTCGGCAATAGGGTTATAAGCCCCAGGCTCGGACCTCGGGGAGTTCTCACAGGGCTGCCATGTATGGTTGCGCAGGTTGTGCACTGCTGAGAGGAAGGGGTGCCTTTTTCCAACCGGCACAAAAGCCCATGGTAGCTGTTGGAGGCCTTATCCCTCCGCCCACGCCCAGACTCAGTAGGCTCTGGTCGCCGGCCTGGGGCCGCCCAGGGTGGAGTGTGGGCCGGGCTGTGGCAGCAGGCACGTTGCCTCTTGCAGACACACCAGACGATCGTGGTGCAGCTGCTGCAGTCCACCACACGGCTGCTTGAGTGTCCGTGGCTGCAGCAGCAGCACAAGGGTTCCGTGGACGCCTGCATCCGGACCCTCGCCATGGTGGGTGAGTGTGCCGGGGCGCTGGCCAGCCCCTCCCCTCCCCTTCTCTCTCCTCCCTCGGGATGCCCGCCCTCACAGTAAACACCTTATCCCGAAGCTCGCCCAGCAGCTGCTCCTAGGTGGTGCTCAGTAAGTCCTTCTTGGTGTCTCACTGGCGTCTTGGCAATTGAGAAAAGGCTGTTTTCTCCTCTGAGGCAGTTTCCCGGAGGAGAGTGCTGGGTGACCTCCCCCGAGCAGAGTTTCTGGGGCTTACAAATGGTCTCAGGCAGGAGGGAGGCTGTAGATTGTTAGGGAGAGTTAGGGAAGGGGAGAGGGGAGGCGGGAGAGTGGAGGGGGGAGGGGTCAGAGTGGAGCCAGGGTGGAAACGAAGAGGCAAAAGTTCCCTCTTTTTACCCTAAGAAGGGAAGAGGGCACCTCATTTCAAGTGGGGGCCAGGGTGGGGGCCCCTGCACCCCAGGCCCTGTCCCCCAGTGCGACAGACGCTGAGCCTGGCCCCTCGGGCTGAGCCCTCACCCCCCACCAGCGCCCCGCCCCCTCTCCCCTCAGCCAAGGGCCGGGCCATCTTGCTGCCCATGGACCTGGATGCCCACATCAGCTCGCTGCTCAGCAGTGGTGCCAGCTGTACAGCTGCCGCCCAGCGGAACGTCTCCAACTACAAGACGGCCCCACGGGCCTTCCCCCGTGTCACACCCACCCCCAACCAGTGGGACTACAAGAACATCATCGAGAAGCTGCAGGTGGGCGTGGGGCTGGGGAGTGTCCCTCCCTGTGCTGCCCACGCTCTCTGGGAAGGGGCTGGTCAGCTTGTCCACTCCTGGGGGCTGCTAGGGGCAGGGGACTGAGGGGCACCATTCCAGGGCTGGTGCTCGTGAAGGGGGCCGGTACACCCCTCGCGCCCAACAGCACCTTCGTGTTTAGAGAACACACTCTGTCCACTGTCTCACTGGCCTCTAGAGGGGGTATGGTGAGTTACTATCCCCATGTGGCAGAAAATCGAGGCCCAGAGGGGGCAAAGGGTTTGCCCAAGGTCACACAGAGCTAGAGAAGGGGCTGGGAGGGAAGCCAGGGTATGCCCAGGGGCTCTGAGCAGACAGACATCATGCTCTGTCCTGGGTGGCTCCGTGGGCCCAGGGCCCCTCAGACAGGCACAGGCCAATCCGTGGGGCGCTTTGGCGTTGGGGTGGGGGGAACGGCAGTCACGCCCTGGTCATCCCTTGGGCCTGGGTGGCCTGCACCTCGCCCAGCGGTGACCCTGCCCTCCCCACGCCACCCACCCCAGGACATCATCACAGCCCTGGAGGAGCGGCTGAAGCCCCTAGTGCAGGCCGAGCTATCCGTGCTGGTGGACGTCCTGCACTGGCCCGAGTTGCTCTTCCTGGAGGGCACTGAGGCCCACCAGCGCTGTGAGAGTGGAGGCTTCCTGTCCAAGTGAGTGGGATGCGGGGCCAGGGCATGGGGGCGGCAGGGACACAGCGGCCCAGGACGGGGAAAGCCCATGGGGTCAGAGGGCCGTGGTCAGGAAGAGGAGCTGGAGGGGGGAGGGGTCCACCCCAAGTGTGCCCTCCTTCCCCGCCGGCCAGGCTGATCCAGCACACCAAGGACCTCATGGAGTCGGAGGAGAAGCTGTGTGTCAAGGTGCTGAGGACGCTGCAGCAAATGCTGCTTAAGAAGACCAAGTACGGGGACCGGGTGAGTGCCCAGGTCGGCTGGATGCCGGGCGGGCCTGGCCACGAGGTCCAGGGGCTCAGGACCAGGACCGCTGGGCTGGGGGGTAGAGGGTGAAACGGGCTGCTGTAGGCCTTGCTCCCTTTCCCTGCAGGGCAACCAGCTGCGCAAAATGCTGCTGCAAAACTACCTCCAGAACCGGAAGTCCAGCTCGCGGGGGGACCTCCCAGACCCCATGGGCACTGGTCAGTACCGCGTCTCCCCTGCTGTGCCTCCGGGAGGCCCATTCGCTCTGGGCCCTTCCTTCCCCTCCCTCCACCTGCTCCCCCTTAGGCGAGTTTGCCCACTCCAGGCCTGGACCAAGACTGGTCAGCGATCGCAGCCACCCAGTGCCGGCTGGACAAGGAGGGAGCCACCAAGCTGGTGTGTGACCTCATCACCAGCACCAAGAACGAGAAGATCTTCCAGGAGAGCATTGGCCTGGCCATCCGCCTGCTGGACGGTGGCAACACCGAGATCCAGGTGTGGAGGGGGGCGGGGCTCCAGGGGCTCACCTCCTTGGGTGGTGCCCCCTGCTCAGGAGGGGGACAGTGTGCCAGTCCCCAGTCCATGGGGGTGGGGCTGCAGGGCTGGGTGCTGGCGGCCAGTGCGAGTCCGGCTACTCGTGGGAGGCTCTGCCCTCCCATATCTGCCCCCGTGTCACGTGGCCCTTTTCTATCCCACACCCCCGCCCTGCTCCAGCCGGGCCTGGGCCTGTCGCCCACCATCCCGCCCCCTATTAGTCCACCATTCTTGCCTCTCAGCCTCTGCTCAGGTCTCCTCCCTCCTCTTCCACATCCTCAGCCTTTGGTGTCCAAGTAAAGGGCTACTATCTCCAAAAGCCCTCTCTGATTATTTTATCTCCACTCATTTATTTATTCACTCATTCATTCTTCCCGTAAGTCTGCATTTAGTGAGTGCCTTCTATGTGCCTGGCAGTGTTCTAGGCGCTAAGGATTCAGCAGTGAAGGAAAGGGACAAAACCCATGTTCTCTTGGTGCTCGTATCCTAGTGGGGACAACAGTCCCGAACTGCAGTCCCTGCGTAATACGGAGAGCATGCTGGTTGGTGATAATTCAGGCAGGGGGCTTCAGGAGTTCTGGGCCAGGGGTATCTCAGAAGGAGTGATGGGGAAGACCCCTGAGAGGGGACCGTTTGAATGAGGACCCAGAAGTGAGCACGTGAAGTGGGGCAGGGCGCCCGGGGCAGAGCGGGCAGCAGAAGGCCGTGAAGGGGAAATGGCTGATGTGGTTGGAGGGGGTGGAGGAGGGGTGAATGGGAGGAGCTGGGGTCAGGGGGGTGGCAGGCCATCACGAGGCCTTGTGGGCACCGTGAGCCCAGGCCTGCCCCTGGGGGAAGATTCAGGGTTTTGAGCAGAGAAGGGACGTGACTTAGACTTCAGAGACACCCCTCTAGCTGCTGTGTGGGGAACTGACGGAAGGTCAAGGGCAGAAGCAGGTGGGTAGGAAGCTAGTGCAGGCCTCCAGCATCACCGGCACTGGCCCTTCCTCCTCCACCTCTGCTGGTCCTGACTGCCCCCCACCCCAGCCTTAGGCGCAGGGCACAAGGGCGTCTCGGTCTTCACCACCTTGTCCCTGAAGCACAGCATGGAGCCCCCCGGGTCTCGCCGAGGGCTGCTTAGAGCCAGGCCTGGTGCTGAGGCTGCCCCCCGTCTCACTGTCCACCCGCAGAAATCCTTCTACAACCTGATGACGAGCGACAAGAAGTCAGAGCGCTTCTTCAAGGTGCTGCACGACCGCATGAAGCGGGCCCAGCAGGAGACCAAGTCCACAGTGGCCGTCAACATGAGCGACCTGGGCAGCCAGCCGCGCGAGGACCGGGAGCCAGCAGACCCCGCCGCCAAAGGTCAGGTTCAGAGGGTGCAGGGTGAGTGGGGTCATGGGCCCCAGGGATGAGGATGTGGGCACAAGGCAAGGTGGGCAGGCTGGGGACTGAGGGTGGGAACGGAGGGTGAGGGTGAGGGTCTGGCTGCTCCCAGCAGCCCCAGCCTAACCAGGCCTCACCCTGCAGGCCGCGTGGCCTCCTTCTGGATGCCCAGCTCCTCATCCCGCTATTCGCTGGGCCCCAGCCTGCGCCAGGGGCATGAGGTGGGCGAGCGCGTGCAGAGCAACGAGATGGGCACATCCGTGCTCATCATGCAGCCCATCCTGCGCTTTCTGCAGCTGCTGTGCGAGAACCACAACCGGGACCTGCAGGTGAGGCCCTGCCCAACTGAGCCCGCCTCCCGACCCCGCCCATACTCTGTGCCCCGCATCCGGCCTGGGCACCACTGCTCTGAGGCCGGCAAGGCCCCCACCCCTGCAGCCTGCAGCATCGCGGTCCCCAGGCCGGCCCCTCCCTCCCTGCTGCAGCGGTGTCACGCCCCCCCCCCCCCGCCCCCCGTGCTCTTCAGAACTTCCTGCGCTGCCAGAACAACAAGACCAACTACAACCTGGTGTGCGAGACTCTGCAGTTCTTGGACATCATGTGCGGCAGCACCACGGGCGGTCTGGGGCTGCTGGGGCTCTACATCAACGAGGACAACGTGGGCCTCGTCATCCAGACCCTGGAGACCCTCACCGAGTATTGCCAGGGCCCCTGCCACGAGAACCAGGTGAGCCGTCGGAGCGGCGCATGGCAGCGTGGACATGGGGGAGGATGGAGCAGGCCAGGCAGGGGACAGACCGTGGCTCCTGGAGCTGCCACGATTCTGAGGGGGCCCAGGCCCTGTGTCACCCCCCACCCCTGCCTCCCGCCAGACCTGCATCGTGACGCACGAGTCCAATGGCATAGACATCATCACCGCGCTGATTCTCAATGACATCAGTCCCCTGTGCAAGTACCGTATGGACCTGGTGCTGCAACTCAAGGTAGGGCCCTTGAGTGCAACTCAAGGTAGGGCCCACGTGAGCATGCGTGGGTGTGCATGTGATGTATATGTTGAGTGTACATGCTGGTGTGTGTGATGTTAGCATTGTGTGTGTGTGCGGTGTGGGCATCGTGTGTGCAAGCATGGGTGATGTGCAGGTGTGTGATGTGTGCATGTTTGTACACACAAGTGCATGTGTGAGCAAACGTGTTGGATGTACACTTGCTCTAGAAGCAGACATGTTCTGGGTTTATCCGAGGGCCTCCTGTGTCCGTGTCTGCTGTTTGGGGGGTGCACAGGGTGGGGGAAGGTGGCCTGTGGGTGGACCGGATACGCAGCACCCTTCTCACCGCAAGCCCTGGGGGTAAGTGGGGAACAAGAGGGCACGGGACTTACGGGCCAAGAGAGGCTGTTACGGAGTAGTCAGTGGAGGGGGTGGCGGGGGCCCTCAGACTGTGGCCTGTCCCTCCCTCCTCTCCCCCAGGACAATGCCTCCAAGCTGCTCCTGGCTCTGATGGAGAGCCGGCACGACAGTGAAAACGCCGAGCGCATCCTCATCAGCCTGCGGCCCCAGGAGCTGGTGAGGCTGGGCTGGGGGTCAGGTGGGGAGGCGGACCAGGTGGGGTGTGCGGGGCTGGGGATCAGAGCCCAGCCCGCCCTACGCCCCAGGAAGAGGGCATTCAGCAGCCCCTGCCCCGGCAGGTGGACGTCATCAAGAAGGCCTACCTGCAGGAGGAGGAGCGTGAGAACTCGGACGTGAGCCCTCGTGAAGTGGGCCACAACATCTACATCCTGGCGCTGCAGGTACCGGCCCCACCCCACGGCCCCGCCCTAGCGGCCACGCCCCCACCGGCGACCACGACCCAGTGACTCTCCGCTGCCATCTCACTCAGCTCTCCAGGCACAACAAGCAGCTGCAGCACCTGCTGAAGCCCGTGAGGCGCATCCAAGAGGAGGAGGCCGAGGGCATCTCTTCCATGGTGGGGGCCCAGAGGATAGGGCTGGGCGTGGGGCGGGGCTTAGATCTAGGGGCGGGGTTGGGTGGGAGGTCGGATGGGATAGTTGGAGGGCGTGACTGTGACTCGGGGGCGGGGCTGAGGGCAGAGCTGAGACCTCATATCCTGGCTGGAGTCTGGGATGTGGCTGGGGGCGGGGCCAGGAACTTAGGGCAGACCTGTGGCCCAAGGCCTTGGCTTGAACCTGAGTAAAGAGCCAGCTCAGAATTGGGGGGCGGGGCTGAGGACCGGTGGGAGCCGGCCTGGTGGCCAGGGATGTCACCGGGACAGAGGAGTGGGAGCAAGGTTGCTGTGTGGGTCTGGGGCGTCTGGCACCTGGAGCAGGACCCAGGGGTGCACCTGGGCAGGACTGTGGAGGGTGCTGGCTGTCCTATAGGATTGTCTCCCACTTTGGGGCTGGGTCTGGTCTAGTTGGGGGTCAGTCAGTGGGGTGTAGTTCAGAGCTGGGCCCCGGCATGGAGGTGGGGGCGGGCCTGACCTCGGCATCCCCCCCGCCCCCAGCTCAGCCTCAACAACAAGCAGCTGTCACAGATGCTCAAGTCCTCAGCACCGGCACAGGAGGAAGAGGAGGACCCCCTGGCCTACTATGAGAACCACACGTCTCAGATAGAGGTGGGACCTGAGAACAGCTGGGGGCCGGGAGTGAGGGCTGGGCCATCGGGGGCCACGGCTCAGATGTGAGCAGGTGCCCGTGTGCGTCCAGATCGTGCGGCAGGACCGCAGCATGGAGCAGATCGTGTTCCCGGTGCCCGGCATCTGCCAGTTCCTGACGGAGGAGACCAAGCACCGGCTCTTCACCACCACCGAGCAGGATGAGCAGGGTAGCAAAGTGAGCGACTTCTTCGACCAGTCCTCCTTCCTGCACAACGAGATGGAGTGGCAGCGCAAGCTCCGCAGTGAGGACCCCTCGGGCCGGCAGGAGGGCGGGGGTGGGGGGCTGGAGCTGCTCACTGATGCCCCTGATGCCTCCCTCGCCTACTGGTGGGGGTCCCACCCCTGCCCCAAGGAGGGCTCCGATCACGTTTTTTTCCTCCTGAAGTGGGGCCTGGAGCTTGTGCAGGCTCTGCGGCCTGGTATGGGGTGGGCAGATGGTGTTAATCAGGGGCCCCCCTTACCCTGGCCCCGCCACCTCCTCCCCCAGGCATGCCACTCATCTACTGGTTCTCCCGCCGCATGACCCTGTGGGGCAGCATCTCCTTCAACCTGGCGGTTTTTATCAACATCATCATCGCCTTCTTCTACCCCTACGTGGAGGGCGCATCCACAGGTGAGGACACAGGGCTGGCAGGTGGCGGCCCTGAGCCTTCCATGCTCCCTCCTCTGATGTGAGCTGGCCAGGCTCTGAGGGGACTGGATGCAGAGTGGGGAGAAGCACCCCCTTCACTGGCCTCTGGGTTCTGCACCTCATCACGGGGATGGATAGGGTCCTTGACCTCTGGAGACAGCACACACGCATACAAGGCAGAGACCAGTTACGGTAGCAGCAGATGGAGAGGGCCTCCTACCTTAGGCCTCCAGATGCAGGTGTGATGGGCAGGGCCCTACAGCCAGGCGAGCAGGAACTTACAGGGAAGGCTCCCAGAAAGGGGTAGCTTCTTGGGGTCTGTTGGGTGGGTGGGCTTGAGCAAGCCGCCCTGTCCCTGCTCCCTGGCCCCCAGGTGTGCTGGGCTCCCCCCTCATCTCGCTGCTGTTCTGGATCCTCATCTGCTTCTCCATCGCGGCCCTGTTCACCAAGCGCTATAGCATCCGCCCCCTCATCGTGGCGCTCATCCTGCGCTCCATCTACTACCTGGGCATTGGGCCCACGCTCAGCATCCTGGGTGCCCTCAACGTGAGTGCCAGAGGGCCCCCACCGCCCACCCCCAACCCCTCCTGGGCTTGTCGTGCAGCTGGAGCTGAAGCTGGCCCGCTGCTCTGCCCCTTCCCCCTGGTCCCCGTGTTGGGATCCCAAGCTCATTATAGACCCGAGGTTGGGACCACTC
The DNA here is from genome assembly GCF_964341445.2 of Mesoplodon mirus. Lineage (NCBI taxonomy): Eukaryota > Metazoa > Chordata > Mammalia > Artiodactyla > Ziphiidae > Mesoplodon > Mesoplodon mirus. Next base: position 66,748,740 of record NC_138988.1, read on the forward strand.
TGTGTCTCCTCTTTCCTCTGGACAACTCGGGGCAGCAGGCACTGAGAGCCAGCCAGCCAGGAGCCGCTTTGGAGCACCAGCTTCAGGGCTGCTGGGTTCCCAGTGTTAGCTGTGCACTGCCTGAAGGCGTATTGAGGACATCAAAGATTTATGTGTTATGACAGTTTCCTGACAGGTAGAAATAAAGTGTCTCGAGCACGTGGGGGGTGCCTTTTCCTAACTTACCTAGGCACCGTAAAGGCTAAGGACGGTCTTCTCTGACCCGTTCTCCTTTATCTGCATCTCACTTTCTTCCTGGAGCTGGGGACCCAAGGGACTTCTCCTCTATTCTAGTCCCAGAAGCCCAGATGCATTTCAGGAAGCATTTCATTAAGGCTGTGTTTGCCAGGCTGAGCAGGACCAGCTCAGATCACTCCCTTGAAGACCCAGCCTTCGCCTCTGCTCTAGGCACCGGCTGGGCCTGGCAACAGGGGTGGAGATTCAGGGTGGGTGGTAGGGCACTGACCCCCATGCCCTGCACTTGCCCACAGCTGACCAACAAGATCGTGTTCGTGGTGAGCTTCGTGGGCAACCGTGGCACCTTCATCCGGGGCTATAAGGCCATGGTCATGGACATGGAGTTCCTGTACCACGTGGGCTACATCCTGACGAGTGTCCTGGGCCTCTTTGCCCATGAGCTCTTCTACAGCATCCTGGTGAGGCGTGAGTGGGGCTGGGCAGGGGCAGGGGCAGGCAGTTGGGGCTTCCTGCCAGTTGCTAACAGTTCCCCATCCCCAGGCCTCTTGCTGCTGGGCTGGGAGGAGTGGATTTCCAGTGTCCTCCTCCGCTGGACCCCATCCTGGCCTTCAAGGCCGTGATATCTACTCATGGCCCCATCTCCCCTGTACAGTGGGAGTCCAAGCCTGGACTCTTGAGCCAGACCATCTGGGTTTACATCCCAGTGTGGCCCCTCCTAGCTGTGTAACTTTGGGTAGGTTTCTTAACTGCCCGTGCCTCAGTTTCCTCATCTGTAAAATGGGGATAATTAACGGCACCTGCCCTTTAGAATAATTGTGAGGATGAAGTGAGCTAACACACAACAGTTGTGTAGAGTGTGTCCTGGCACGTAGCAAGCACACCGTAAGTGTTGGCCATCCTTCTCCTGCTGCTTGTGGTATGCACTGCCCATTCCACCCTCTAGCCTTCTCCTGGACCTCTCCGTTTCCTGGGCCTTGGAACTCCAGGTTCCTCGGAGACGACGGCCCCAGCAGGCCCGCCAGCCTGGTTCCACCTGCCCAAGAGCAGACGCCGCTGGGGGAGGCGGGGGGAACCACTGGTAGGCAGGCAGCCCGTGGGTCCAGCGGCGGCCCCATCTCTGCCCTGCAGCTCTTTGACCTCATCTACCGCGAAGAGACGCTGTTCAATGTCATCAAGAGTGTGACCCGCAACGGCCGCTCCATCCTGCTGACCGCCCTGCTGGCCCTCATCCTGGTCTACCTCTTCTCCATTGTTGGCTTCCTCTTCCTCAAGGATGACTTCATTCTCGAGGTCGACCGGCTGCCCAGCAACCACTCCAGAGGTCTGGGGGCGCCTCTCCTGGGCGGGCGTGTGGGGATGAGGGGCCTGCACAAGTGGCTGGAGTTGGGACCAGGGCCTGGAAGCGCTTATCCCACCAGGCCTCCTGCCTCAGTTTCTCCTCTTGGGTTCTGGGTGGGGGTCTAGCTCACTGCCTCCCTCTTCCCTGGACAGACTGAGGGAGTGGGAGCGCCTTGGGTCGCTCTTGTTTGAAGACCCTGTGGTTCATGTTAAACTCGGTACTTGTGGGAGCTGCCGGTGCACCAGGGCTAGGGGTGCAGACCCCCCTCCCGGCCCTTGGAGCACAGCCCGGCGGGGGCAGGTACATGGAGACCCTTCACTGTAGCCAGGCAGTGGGGAACTGGTAGGATCAGGGCAGGCTTCCTGGAGGATGTGATGTTGGGCCCAGAACTGGGGAGATGATGAGGACAGTCCTTGGACCTCCTGATCTTGATCCTGTCCCCTCCAGCCAGCCCCCTGGGGATGCCACATGGAGCTGCCACAATTGTGGACACTTGCAGTGGGGACAACATGGACTGTGTCTCAGGGGTCGTGGTGCCCGAGGTCCTGGCAGGTGAGGGCAGTGCGTCTTGGGAGTCAGGTGCGGTGGGGGCAGAGGCAGGTGGCCTGGCCCAGGGCTGAGCACGCGCCCTGCTTGCAGAGGATGAGGAGCTGGACAGCACGGAGCGGGCCTGTGACACCCTGCTCATGTGCATCGTCACTGTCATGAACCACGGGCTGCGCAATGGTGGCGGTGTGGGCGACATTCTCCGCAAGCCCTCCAAAGACGTGAGCGCCCCCTGCCCCCTCCCCAGTCCACGGGGGCCCAGCCCCGCCCTCAGGTCATGGCCGGCAGAGCAGCTTGGCCTCCCTCCATCTTCAGGGTTGCGAGTCCCTGCACCTTTGCGTCCCCTTCTCCCCGCTGTCCCTCGCAGTCCCGTGCGGTTATGGTGTAGCTGAGCTATCCAGGCCCCTGTCTACCCAGGCATCCCCACCAGCTCACTGTAGAAGCTCTGAGGAAAGACCTTGGCATCCGGCTTTCCCGGGCTAGGGAAGCCGTGAGTCAGGCAGCGGGCGGGTCCCCGGCCACAGCGGCTTCAGCTGAAAGGCAGAGCCCTGGCCCGCAGCCAGGGTAGGCAGGGTGGGGAAGCCGGGCTGGCTCCATATGGAGGCCTCAGGGTTTGGCTCGGGCAGCCCCACGTTCTCAGAATGGCAGTCTGTCCCTAGTGGCACGAGGGTGAGAAGCTTCTCCTTGGCCAGAGGGTTTCTAGAACGAGTGAGACCAGGTGTCCTGAGGGCAGGCAGAGGAGTTCAGAGCTGCTCTTCCCCTAACCAGCAGTCAGGGGCGGGCCACGTCCCCACCCCAGACTCCTCGAGGGCCTCGTCCCGGCCGCTGAGTCCTCATCCACACTCAGGGCCTCTGATTGTGATTCTCATTCTGTGTGGTGAGGCTGGGTCCTCTCTGCCATCTTCAGGGCCCTGGGAGCCAGATGCCCTTATTCCTTTCCAATGGGGGCTGCTGACCCCAGCCTCCCTGCCTTCCCCCCGTAGGAGTCTCTCTTCCCGGCCCGCGTGGTCTACGACCTCCTGTTCTTCTTCATTGTCATCATCATCGTGCTGAACCTCATCTTTGGGGTGATCATCGACACCTTTGCCGACTTGCGCAGTGAGAAGCAGAAGAAGGAAGAAATTCTCAAGACCACGTGCTTCATCTGTGGTGAGGCTGGGCTCCTGCCTGAGGAGGCCGTGGCCGTCGTCGTCGGCCTCAGTCTGGCCCTTCCTAGATTCCTGTGGCCGCCGGGGAGCCCTGCCCTGGGGCCGACGGCTTGGTGGCTGTTCGCTCATCCCAGAACTGGGGAGAACAGGACCCTACCCGAACTTGGGAGTCATAGAAGGGAGTGGGAAAGGGCCTCAGAAATCCTCCCTTTAAACTCTCTGGGTCTCAGATGAGGAAACGAGCCTGGTCAGTGGCCTCAAACCTCTGGTCTCAGGCCAGGGCCTTTCTCCCCACCCCCTAGGTATGAAGTGCAGGTCCCCTCACAGCCACCACAGGCAAGCAGGTGGGCCCCTGTAGGACAGGACCCTCATCTAAGCTTTTCCGGCTCCCCGGCCCCCGGGATCCTGGCGTCTGCTCCCATGGTCCCCTCTGTGCTGCAGCAGGGCAGGGGCTCCACGGCTGTGTGGCTGCTGCTTTAAATAGAAGTGACCTAAAGAGCCCAGAGTGGGCTGTCGCCTGCATTCATCAGAACTTTCAGCCCAAGAACAATGTCCCCACTGCATCGGGAGGCCATGCCTGCCCACCGGGTCTCTTGGAGGCAGGGGAGGGGGTGTACCCTCACCCCCACCTCCTGCCTCCGCAGGTCTGGAGAGGGACAAGTTTGACAACAAGACGGTGTCATTTGAGGAGCACATCAAGTTCGAGCACAACATGTGGAACTACCTGTACTTCATTGTGCTGGTCCGTGTGAAGAACAAGACGGACTACACGGGGCCCGAGAGCTACGTGGCCCAGATGATCAAGGTGTGGGCCCGGGGAGGGGGGTAGTCAGGACAGCTGTGGACACTTGTTAACAGGCAGCAGGGGACAAGGGACAGCTGGAGCCGACCTCGGCTACTCGGGAGCCCCGCCAGCTGCTGTGCTGCAGGGGGGCCTCCGGAAAAAAGCCCCCAGAGGACGTGCGTGGTGTCCGGGGCCTGTGGGTGCCTGATGCGAGGTGGCCCTGCTTGTGGCGGCTGCTCAGTGGCCCTTTCTGAGGGGCCTTTTCTAGCTGGGCGAGAGGGAGGGCAGCTTGCTGAAGCCTGGGTGGTCGCAGGCCAAGAGGGCGCCTGGATGAACTTTAAACTGTCAAACTTAGGAGAAATCAACCATCACTCCAATGCAGGGGCGAAGGGAGTGAAGGCAGTAATAAAGGTCTGGGTGCATTTAGGGTAAAGGATGCCCATCAGTCCCGTCAGACGTAGTGCATCTTTAGATTATCGCACATCAGAGAAAATGCAGCCTAAAAGGCAAGAAAGGTGGGGAGGAGGTTCTATGCATCTTTGGAGTCTGTATTTGGATTGGTCTTTGAGCGCAGGTATTATCTGTTGATCTGAGAATTCAGAGCTTGCCACAAGGAACTAGAAAGCTGCTCGGTGTCCCCTCCCGCTCTGCCTCTGTCCCGGGGAACGTGGCTTTGCCTCATGTGTCAGATGCCAGCCACCCTCGGCAGAGCCCTGCTCCCTCAACGCACCATCTGTCTGACTGGCATCTTCCTGGGGTGTGGGGCGTGCTGTCGGGGCGGGAGGAAGGAAGGGAGGGAGGGAGGAGAGACAGGGTCTGGGTGCAGAGGCCTGCCTTCCACCACTCGCAGGGTGTTTGTTAGGAGAGTAAACAGGTGGTGTTGGTACCAGGGAGAGACTCGGGCTGTCTAACCGAGGTTGGCCTGTCTCAGTGCTGTGGCCTCCCCGCCCCCTCAGGGTCACTGCCAGCTCACTCTGGCCCCGGGGAGGACCCAGGTCAATTCAGATTTTCCCGTGACACATCCCTGGGGATTAATTTGGCCAAGGGTGTGGTAGCAGGCTCCCCCCCACACAACTGCTTTTCTAAACAAGGCCTTCCTAGGCTGGACCCAAGCTCGCTCACCCCACTGGTGATGTTTTTCAGAACAAGAACCTGGACTGGTTCCCCCGGATGCGGGCCATGTCACTGGTGAGCAACGAGGGGGAGGGGGAGCAGAACGAGATCCGGATTCTTCAGGACAAGCTCAGCTCCACCATGAAGCTGGTGTCCCACCTCACTGCCCAGCTCAACGAGCTCAAGGAGCAGGTGTGCCCCTAGCCCTGTCCTGGCAGCACACCGGCAGCCTCAGGGCCTGCCTGGTGGCATGGGGGAGGGTGTTGGGGCCTTCACGCTCCCCCTGCCCCCTTTCCTGCTGGCTCCTGTTCTTGGGTCTGGGGTGGAAGACAGGTTCCAAACACTTCTCCCCTCTGTGGAAAGCTAGACGGGGTCGTGGCCCCTATCCTTGCGCCCCAGAAAGACGGCTGAGCGGAACCTCGTGCCGGTGTTGGGGCCTCCCTTGCTTTAGCGAGTCCCCCTCAGGCGTTGACTGGTGATGGCTGGGTAAGGCTTCTTTCCGCTTCTCAAGATCGATCCCCTCTTGCCCAGAGCATCCTCCGCTCCATCTGGCAGTGACTAACTGACATCGGCAGCCCCTCTTTTAGGTGGGGTGCTTTCCCAGCTGCACCAAATCAGTGGTTTGTGACGCGCTGAGGACAAGGGTTTGGGGCTGACATCCATGCTACACCCTGGGGGTGCCTTGGCCTGCCGCCAGGGCTGAACCGCAGCTGGGGGGAGGGTGGACTCTGGGCGGCCTGATCCAACCTGATGGCATCTGTTTAAATCTAGATGACGGAGCAGCGGAAACGCAGGCAACGCCTGGGCTTCGTGGATGTCCAGAACTGCATAAGCCGCTGAGTGGAGCCACGGAAGGCCCGTCAGGCCACGTGCGACACTGGAGAGCTGAGAGTGGGAACCCCGCCCCTCAGCCCCTCAAGGCCAGGTGCCCATCCAACCCCCAGCTCCACCTCTGCCAGACCCCGCCCCAGGCCAATGTAGACTCTGACCAGCTTAGAGGGGAAACTAGAGCTGACAGTCCTGCCCAGACCAAGCTCTTAAAAAAAACCTCAGAAACTCGGTGGGACTCGGCTTACCTTCATGCCTCAGTCCTCTTAGAGGACTATTGCTTTGTCCCTTGTGACTGGCGTGCCTTTGTACTCCTCCTGGTGGGTGGTGAGGACTGGGGCCTCCAGTTCACTCCAAGCACTACGTTGTGGTCACCGCCGCCTCTGGAGGGGCGCGGTGATGGCGTCGCTAGTGACTTTAGGGCTTTGTTATTTAACTTATTCACGGGGCCAGGCTCAGCCCTGGCCAGGGCCGTGTGGCCCCCGTGCCTCCGAACTGCCGTATACAGTGCGTAGACCTCAGTGTCCAAGTCCACGCCACCCTCTCCGCACGGCCCCGGCTGGACTGGTGACCATAGGCTTGGTCCTGAGACCTGCCTCCTCCTGGGCCTCCTGGGGAAGAGTCACACGCCCAGGTGACAGGGCTGGGGCGTGTTAACAGGGGCTGTTTTTGACTGCTTGTGTTTTCTCCTTTTGGTGTAATGTTTTACAAATCCTTTGGCCCTAGAACTAATATGTTAATTACCTTAAATAAATTAATAAATCTAGTCCGTTAGAAAGGGAGGCTGGCTCCCGTGCTCCCCAGGGGCTGGGGTGGGTGGTAACGTGGCGCTGGCAGAGGACAGAATACGAGCCCTGCCTGCTGGCCTAACCTTGGGCTCGTGGGAGATGCTGAATGCCAGCCTGTCTTGCAGCGATTCCGGGACAGAACTGTACTATGGGATGACTGGTTTCTATCATAATCCTATGAATTTTATTTTATGCATTTCCAAACACACTGAGGAGTCCAGGTACAATGAGGTTAAGAACCCACTTCCACTTCTCCCCAACAAGGGGTGCTGTCGGCCCTGCCCTACCCCTTCTCTCAGCTCTGTTCTTGACAAGAAACCTGAAGTAGAGAATGTAGACGTCTACTGGTAAGAGCTAAGGTTCCGTGGAGTAATAAGGTGACGCTGTGCGTGTCCCCGGCCAGGGGAGGGGGCCTGCCATGTGGCCTCCCACAGAACCCGCCCCGAGTGCTGAAGCCGACTCAAGCCGAGGCCCTGCCTGGCCTGTTGGTAGCTCTACTCTGCCCCTTAAGCCAACTTGGAACATGGCTTTTCTGCAAGGTCAGGGGCAGAGGACCGAGCTCTGGCCTTCTGAGTCAGTGGGGAGGAGGGCCGAGCAGGCTTTTCTCATCCCTCTGTCATACAACTCCTGCTGCTTTCTGTTTGCAACAGGACGCCTTCTTCAGTACTGACCGCTATTTTTGGCTCTCTCCCAGGAGCTCCTACAACAAAAGGGAGCCTGTGGATCTTGCCAGGAGCCAGCCAGACCTCTGTTGGCAGGTGGGGCTCCTGTGGCCATGCAGGAAGCACCTTGCCCAGAGGCCCCGTCACCTTCCCTTCTCAGGCCCAGACGGAGACCCGCACTTCCTCTCCTGGAGGACATCCTAGCCTGACTGGTGGGCGGGTGGATGCTCAACTGGCGTCCCTCCTCAGGCCAGAGCTTTCTTTACAGCAACAAGGGCTTCCTTTCTTGTGAAGGCCAGATGAGATTCCCGAACTACAAGGACAGGGAAATCAGGGCATTTTATTGATAATGGCAACGTCCATGACTTTACGCTTAGGTACGTGGGCGTGCTAAGGCCCGAGCCCAGGCCTTATGCTTCTCCTCGGGATCCCTCGGGGCAAACTTCTCCTGCAGTTTCTTCCACATGCCCTTATTCATCTCCTTAAACTCTTTCAAGGTATCTGGCAAAAGGAGAAGACAACAAAAAAAGGCTGAAGTCTAAAATGATTACACAGGTTGGCCCCACAGGGCTTTCGCCACACAGGCATGTCTCGCTTTTCACAGTATGTTGCTAAGAAAGGGAAGTATAGCCCCAACTTCTGATCAGCAAATCAGGCAGAGTAACAGACAAATAAATGCAAGTGTGGATGAGCACTTGTGTACCAGAGACCGTCCTTACAGTGGCCTCTGTTCACATCCAATCATCATTCAGCATCCAAGCAGGGCCCTCTCCGCTGTGCTCCACGTGAGCAAAGAAAAGGCACTGTAGCATCAGCTACACAACCCACAGGCCCAGAGGATTATCTCAAAACTTGGCCTGAGCCACACAGACCTTACTGTCTCCATTTTACAGATGTGGAAACTTGAGGCAGAGTGAGGTTAAGGAACTTGAGCAGGCTACACGGCTAGGAAGTGGTGGAGCTGGGATTTGACCCCAGACACTTGGGTCCACCCCACGCTGTGGAGTTGAGCAGGCACCCGGGAGGGAGCTGGACCTGGGCCCCCATCCCTGCCCACCATTTCCACACTGGATCCCCTCAAGCAATCAGTTAACCCTCTGAGCCTCGGGTTCCTCATCTGCAAAGTGGAGATCAAAACACCTGCCTCAAAAGTTGTGAGTCTTAATAATGGAGGTGACGTACCTGGCACCTGGCCCACACTCAAGAAAACGTAGCCATCTTCACAGGCGTGAAGGCAGCAGGAGCTGGTGGGAGCCAGTGGGGCCTCTCTTTAAAAACATACATCCACCCCTCCCCCCTCACCCCTAAAGGAACCAAGGCAGGGTTTCTCAGTCTCAGCACCAGTGACACTTGGGGCCAGATAATTCTTTGTTGTGGGGCTGACCTGGCACTGCAGGAGCATCTTGGCTTCTACCCACTAGATGTCAGTAGCAAACTGCCCTTTCCCCCGCAAGCTGTGACAACTAAAACGGTCTCCAGACATTGCCACAGGTCCCTGGGGGACAAAATCGCTCCCGGGTTGAGAACCACTGGTCTAAAGTCTGTCCAGGGCTAAAGTTCTATGATACCTAATTTTACTTGTATTTTAAGTTTAGATTTTCACATTATTTAAATTTCAGAGCCTGGATTTTCATCTCTTAATAAAACTTCTGGAGAAAAAGAATAGCTTTTCTGAACAAAAAGGTAACTCACATCATCTATTAACATTTATTGTCAGTGGGCTCTTGACTAAATTAGGACACGCACTGTACCCCGGCCAGCATTCCACCCTGGGACTTTTCCAGAAGTGCAGGTTCCTTCGTGGGGCACAAAACAGGATGCCGAGGCCTCCTTCAGAGACTCCCGGGACCCCAAGCCAGGATGGACACACTCGGGACGTAGACTGTGGCCACATTTCAGACTTGCCAGGCCCTCAAATCCTCATGACAAACACTGCAAGGTGTCCTGCCCTCAGAGGAAACACTCAGTAAGCTTATTCCACAGAGTCACAACAAAAATAAGAGGCTTGCTGTGAAAGCAAATTATCAGCTAATTTCCTAAGGCTGAACTCCCAGCCAGGACAAGCTGCAGCACAGGCCAGTGGTGGGGAGTCGTACATCTCCCACTCCTTGGCTATGGCCCGTTGTCTCCGAACTCAGCCGTCCCGAGAGTTAACAAAGAGGCAGAGGCTGAGCCTCTGGAACTTCTTTCCATTCTAATTCCAAGTTCAAACTTTGCTCAAACTCTTCGGGGTCCTCACAATGACATTGTGCATTGATGCTGGTAATTACACGGGCCCAGGGACATGGGGGTACCATTTGTTTATATGTGTATGTGGGTGTGTACACACACACACACACATTTTTTTAAAAAATTGCCAATAAAGTGATTCTGCCTGGCCAAAATATCTCTACCCCAGTTTTCCAGAGAGTAAATATAAAAATAGTATCAGAGTCAACCCACAATAGCAGATGACACCACCAGGTTTTAATCTGTTCAGAAGGTTAAGAGTTTTCTGGAAGCCTAAATTCTCAAACCTTAGTTGCTGAAGGCTTCCAGAGGAATAGGAAAGAGAAATTTCTAGAGTACCAGGAGGCAATGTTTCAGGGCCATGCCCTCCCAGAAAAGGTTAGCCTATTTTTATATGTGGTATCCTTGGCAATAAAAATAGTTAATTTTCCAGAACCTGCCTGTTTCAACCCAGTCTTCCCCCTGCCACCACCCCCCACGTCCCCCTTCAGTGACAATGGAGAATGGGGAAGTAAGGAGGGGCCGGGCTAGACAGGGTTTTTCCTTCCTTGTTAATCAGGGTCTATCAAGGACTCCAAAACATACCTAGTTAAACCCATATCTAACCCACAGACCACGTCCCCTGGGTCAGATAGCTCTTAGGCGGATATCCCCATACACGTCTATTGAATGGCTTTTTGTTTTAATTAAAACCCTCGTGTTTATAAAGCCCCCTTAGGACCATAAAGATAAAATTATTTTCCTTCCATCCTGATTTCAACTACTTCCATTTGGCAAATACATATTCCCTTGTTCCCTGCTGCCCAGCCTTGAATTTAAAAGCTCTAAAGATGGATTTGCTTTTTTTAAATAATGCCTCTGACCTTCTCCATGTTCTGTGGCCAAAAAAGCATGAGCCCTGTAGCTTCAGAATTTCCTGTGGGCTATTCCACAAGACTTTCCATCAAGCAAAACTGTCTTATTAGACAATTCCCCTTGGCCGCTCAAACACAAAGACTCATTTGCAAACCAACCAGAAAGGGCAGCAGCTGTGCTTTCCATACCTGTGGACAGGATCAGTTTGTATTCTTCCAGGGACAGACCACTGAAGCTTGTGTCTCTAGGGCGAGGGTACTGGTCACACGGGGCAGAGGGGAAAGAGAGAGGGAGGGGAGAGAAGATTAGTTCTGCAGCACAACCTGGGACTGGATGATCCTGGAGAGAAGCCACGCTCTAACTGCAGTTCACAGGCCATGGGTGTCTGGAGGCCAGAAGGAGAAGCGCAACGCCACCTGGAGGCCAAACCAGTCCGGTCTGGAGAGGCGGCTCTGACTTGAACACGCACCTGAACCCTGTGGAAAATGCAGGCTGGGCCTCGGGAGCCTGGGTGGGGCCTATGATTCTGCATTTCTAATCAGCCCCCGGGTGGTGCCCATGCTGCTGCTCACGGACCACACTTTGAGCAGTGAGGATTTAGAAGAAATCCCCTCTTCATACAGACTAGGCATTTGGCCATGTAAATCTGTGGTTACTGAGCACATTTTTCAAGCCTGGGGAAAAAACACACTAAACAGAATTTGACAGCAATCATGTCAGGGCCGAGGAGAGGTCCAGCTTTGTCTGACAGGACTTTCCCAGTCACCCCATCTTTATCACCAGAGTGTGGGGAAGACCAGTTCCATCAGAGGGGGTGGGAAAATACGTGTGAGATCCAAGAGTTGTCAGACACACCCGGAAGCACCCACTGGCATATAAAACACATGGCTTTTCTTCAAAATTAAAAATGGCTTTCATTTAGGTGACCTAAAAGCCTCTACCAGGTGCCTTAGTTGGCTTGGTTGAAATTACTGGTTACATTTGAAAGTAGCAAAACCACAATTCTTTACAGAACATCGTATAATCAGATTTCACTCACTCTTATTGGTCATCTCCAGTCGAAGGGCTGGGGACAACACAAAAGACTGTGGCCCACTCACCTTGTGTTTGTAGTAGTTTGCATGGAGCCGTGCTAAGCTCTGGTACATCTGATCACAGGCCTCAGGCTCTGAAACCTGAAAAACAAAACCTCCAAGAAAGTGAGCAAATGAGCCCTGCCCCCACACGGGTCTGTACCGTATGCCTCCAGGAAGGACAGGAAGCAGGCCTGCGGCTCAGAGCTGGCTTCTCTGACCACAGGTCCCACGGTCAGAAATCACCTTTTTGGAATAATGGCTCCACCTCAGCAGCTCCCCAACCTGCAGGAAAACTCAACTGGCAAACAAACATTTGCTGAACACCTGTGACTTGTGAACCAGCAAGCCCCACGGTAAAAACAACACTCCAGGAGTGCCAGGGGCAATGTGGGCCACAAGAAGTCAGAGGAGGTTAGCGGATCATGGAAGTGAGACTAAGCTGGTTTCTGAAGGATGCACAGGCGCCGGGGAGAGTGGAGAGGGCCTTCCTGGTGGGGGCGGTCGCATGAGCAGGGCAGAGGAGGCAGGGATGCTATACCTATGCCTCACACCAGACCATCTGGCTGAGGGCCTGAACATGCAGGTAAAAGAGCCTGGGTGGGAGAAAAAGAAAGAGCTTTTTGAGTTAAACCTTCAATATGAAATGTATTAAATAAAGATTCTTTTATGAAAGGCAAAAAAAAATCATCTGAGCTTTCATCTGTGGTTAAGTGGGGAGCTGTTGAATTTTACAAGGAAAGAAACATGAAGAAAGTAGTATTTTAGGATGAAACAGGTGAACTGAGGAGAACCAAGAGGGAGAACCCAGTTAGGTCCTGTTAGGAAGCCTTGCAAATAAAAAGGGGGAAATAAAGCAATACTCCGGATGGCCCTGCTGGAAATTCCAGGGAACGCGGGCAACATGCAGATGAGAGGTGGGTTTTTCCCTCTCATACCTCTTAAAAAGTTTTCCCTTCCTTCTGCCTTTGCCATTATTTAGCTACAGTTCCTTACATTATTCTGCCAAGAATTCTGAAAGCTCCCCAGAATGAAACTTTCTCTTCAATGTTTTTTTCCCAGAATTCAAATGATGGATTTTTCCAACTTAAATCCTTTCTCGAAGAAGGCAGAGCATAAATAAATCAGTAGTTAAGCATTTTAATAGGCAGCTCCACTTCTGCCTCCATGTGCATGTCAAATAAGGTCCCCACTTTACAGCAAACAAGAAAGACAATCCTGTCATTGAGTTCTACTCAATCCATCCCCAGGTTCAGGCCACCCATCATGAGAACGCCCAGGTAGCCACATCAGAAGAGAAAGGGTGACTGGCTGAGGAGGCAGCCAGTGTTTGTTGACTAATGATCAAAGGCATTATTTGAGTGCACTGGGGCTACAGGCTGAAAAAGAAGAACGGATATTAACACATGAGTCTGACTCCCCATCGGGCGGCACTTCCAAGCAAAGTCCAGCTGGAACAGAATTCTGCAGCATACACTTTGGGGGAAAGCGTTTTGAATGTTCTGTCTTCAGCAGGGCATGCAAAACTAAGAGCTAACCAGACGACAGACGAACAGAAGGCACAAGACGCAAAAGGAAAAAGAGGGTAACACCAGCCAAACTTTTAAAGAATATTATGTAGATTATCAAGAGATAATTGTGCATTTCATCATTTGCTTGCCCTCTTCATACCTGTACAGATGTGTTTGCTTATAAATTTAAGAGAACCTACAGTGTGCCCGGCCCATGTCAGAGTAGGTGTGCACAGCTGTGGGGAGCTGTGGAGTCCAACTGCCTGCATTTGGATCTCATCCCTTACCAGCTAAGGGGTATTGGGCAAATCACTCCATCTCCCTCTGCCCCTGACACTTAAAAAAAAAAATTCCTACTTTTCCTTTATCCTTCTCTATATCTATATATACATAATATTTCAGTATGTTTCCTAAGAATGACATTCTCTCATATAACCACAGTTCCATGACCAAATTCAGGACATTTAACATTGATACAACACTTCTATCTGTTCCATTGTCCATATTCCAACTCTGTCAATTGTCTCAGTAAAACTCTTCACAGCAAAAAAAAGTCCTTTAGGCCCAGGATCGCCTCCTGCACTACCTGTCACGTTTCTTTCTCCTTGCAGCCGGGACACCTCCTCGGCCTTTCTTTGTCTTCCCAGCACTGACATTTTTGAAACATACTGGCCAACTTAACTTTTCTTTTAAAAGAAAAGATAATAATTGTCCCTATTTCTGAGGGCGATGTGAGAGTAAGTAAGGTAATGCCTGGACTGCTCTGAATTCAGGGCCAGGAACACTGATGAATGTGAGGGATTAGTCTTGGTTACTATTAGTAGTAAACAGTTATAGTAGACACAGGCCTTTCCTGCACTAACTACAAGGCGAAAGAAGACTTCAGGATGATCCCGGTGACAGCGGCATGAGGGGTGCGTGGAGGGCCCCTGACACCATCAGCGGAGCCAAGGAAGCCCTGCCAAGGGTCATGGCGAGGGTGGGCGGAAGCTACCGGTAGGACGTGGGGGCTCTCCAGGCACAGGACCAGCTCATGCACACGCCCAGGGGACAGCAATTAGGACGTATCAGCGGGTCAGTGCTGCTGGCGTGACTGCAGGGTATGGCTGGAGGTGGAAGTGATGAAGGGATGGAAAATCACCGAAGCTTCACTCTGTCCCTGACTGGACCTCCGGCCCTGAGCCTGATGGCTCTCAGTGGTCCCCAAGTGTTTCATGATCAGCTTGGCGGGGATCATGCACTGACCCTTGGTCTCTGCAGAGCGAGCGGCTGTCTGCAGCACCTGTCCTCCACCTGATGGCCGTGCAACCCGACCTTCCCCTCCCACCACCACCGACCACCCTCCCAACCCAGCTCTTAATTAAGAAAGGCATTCACAGCACTGACTCTGCCCAGCGCCTCTCTCCCGGGCTCCCTCACTGCCGGCAGACCACCAACACATCGCGTCCTCACCAGACCTGCGCTCCCACCAGATCCTCACCTTCAGAGATGCTGCCAAAAGGAGTCCCCTCCTGCCTTTCCTCCAAATCTAACAGTGAGAGCTGGCAGGAGGGCTGCTCAGCCACCTCCGTCTGTACCCTCGGTGGGGTGAGCAGGGTGTCTCATTCCTGCCCAGCTTTTCCCACCTCCGACAGAGAAGTAGGGCTGAGGGGAGGGACACAGAGAGAGAGGATGGGGTCACCGTACAGAGCATTGCTCAAAAACCAAAGTGACCCTCTGTGTTCCCTGAACCTCTCAAAAGTCCTTCAGTATTAAAGAGACAGTCTCCCAGATACTTTCCATAAAGCCTGGAGCCTCAAAGAATAATCTGAGAAGCACCTATAAATAACAAATCACCAAAAAATGACCTTGTCACCCAATTTCTCATCTGAGGTCAGAAGATGTCTGTACGAGGCTGTAAAAGTAGCTCAGTGGAGGTGATGAGAGTTTGAGGTACGGCAACTTCAAGCCAAGTTATTACTGCCTAAGCAGAGATGGAGCCAAGGCCAATTCTGGGTTCCTAGTCACACCCAATCCAAGCTCAGCAATTACAAAATAGTCTTATTTACTACTTAAAAGTACATCAGTAGAAATACCTAATTCCGGAAGCCTCACCACATACCTACATCCTACACTTTATTCACAGACTCCAGTGCAAACATCGCTGAATTTTGAAATACAGTTTTCCCAATGAAGTGTACTGTGCACTTTTAGAAATATTCTCATATACAAGCTTTCAACTACCTGATTTTGCATTCACACCTAATGAGATTATGGACATTTTAGGACGAATGGCAAAGCTGGGTTTAAACAAGGCAGCAGTTGGGATATTACGAAAAAGTCAGCTCTGCTCCCTAAATGTGAATAAAATAGATGCTCAAGTGACAAAGTGTCCTTTTGGGCTCTATGTTGGCTGCTTTTGCATTTCCCCCGCTCAGTAGTCAGTAAATTTCTCTTTACCGTATTAAACTTTTATACATACAAATCTACATCACTGCCACAGGCACTGATGTTGATTTTCAAAATTGAATTTTGGGTGGTGACAGCAATTGGTACAGCGGCCCCTATTCCAGTCACACAAAGGGATGCATAAGCACTTTTGGGAAAGTGTTGCAAATTGCTTCGCTAATTAAGGTAGAGCTGGATTCAGTCCAGGAGGATCTATGAGAAAAGGTTTTCATGGCTTGGTAATGAACTTCCGAAATGAGTTCATTCCATTATGGGAGTCTATTCCCTTGAATTCAACTGAAAATCTATTTCTTGAGCATCTACTATGTAGAGAGCTCTGCTAGGCGGCTGTGAGGGGACATAAAGACCCAGCCTCGGCTCCAGAGAAGTTGGCAATCAAGCTGAGACAAGATACATACACATTAAAAATAAAAAATGACCAGGACAGAGTGTAACTGAGTGCCAAGAGTTACAGGAGATCAGAAGCAGGAGCTAGTTACCAGGCCTGGCTCACATGGCAAGTGTGGTTCCCTTACAGGACAGGTTTGCGTTTCACTGCAGTGACAGGTCACAGAGTGATGGGGAGTCAGAGTCCCTTACTTTGAGGAGTGTAGACTTCAGAGCTGGGCAGAATGGGGATCAGAGGAAGGACTGGGAGAAAGAGGCATGAAAAGGCAGAGGGACAAGGATGGTCCAGGCAGGCAGGGTCTCAAGCTGCACCAAGGAGTGCTTCAAGGCCTGGGAAGCCACCAGATTCTTGACAAGCTGTGTGTCTGGGCTTTGGTCCACAGTGCACTAGGTTCTCAAAGGTTAAGAACCTGGGAGCAGAGATCAAGATGGCAGAATAGAAGGACGTGGAGCTCACATCCTCCCACAAATACATGAAAGACACATCTACATGTTGAAAAATTCTCACAGAATACCCACTGAACACTGGCAGAAGATCTCATACAACCAAAGCTGCAAGAAAGATCACCACATAACCGGATAGGATGAAAGAAAAAAAAAAGCAGGAATCAGGACGGGACCTGTGCCCCGGGAGGGAGCTTTCAAAGGGGAAAGGTTCCTTTACCCTGGGAACCCCCTTCACCGACTGGGAGGTCCACTGGGACAGATAGGGAGCCTCAGAGGAGAGCACAGCAGCTGGCCTGTGGCAGGCAGGACAGAGGGAGACCAGCACAGACAGTCCACGCTACCTTGCTGCACTTCCCAGCCCAAGACACATGCCTGCTGGTGTGCGGAGCGGCTGGGGGCTGGAACTCGGGCTTCAGAGGACTCACTCTGGCTGCGCAGAGACAGCCTGAAGGGCCTGGAGTGTGGTCCAGGGCGAGGCTGGGGGTGCTGTGCGCAGGATGGAGCCCAGGTCTACTGTCAATGTGCGTGTGAAGCGGGGGGGCATGACCCCACCACAGCGGCCCCATTCTCTGGGTGCTCATGGCAGGCACGGCTCCGCCATTATAAGCTCTGGGAGCACACAAGCGCCCGTGGGTTGCCAACACGCAGAGGTAGGGCTGAAATCAGAACCGATTCCTGGCAGGTGTGTGACTTCAGCAAATTTATGCCAGCGGCAGCTTCTACAGGACATCTGAGCTGATTACTGGCACTCCCCTAGCTGAGGCAGGTCTAGTGCCAGCAACAACAAACTTTGTGGGCATGCACACGCAGAAGCAGGGCTGATATCTGAGCTGATTACTGGTATTCCCACAGCAGAGGTGGGGCCAAGGGCAGTCTCAACAACAGTGTACTTTTTGAGCATGCACACCAGGTGACAGGAGATGGTACAAAGTGCATGTCCAGGCAGACAACTCCTGGGGAGGAATACACAGCAGCTCCTTTCCCAGTGGGAGCGCTCCTGTCCCACCAACCTCACACCACAGTTTAGGACCGGATCTGGGGGCTTCTACTTCAACAACTGGGGAGCAGACCCTGCCCCTGATAGGGCTGTGACAACCACAGAGCAAAGAGGAGGCCCTGCCCAACATCCAGTGAAGGCTCTGGCCACCACAACACCAATCACACCCCTTATCAAGGGGAGAAGGGCCAGCACACCCTGAGGAAAGACATGGCAGGCATCCATACCAAAAACAGCCTTTGCACCAAAAATATTAGACTCAGGCTACACAGGGGTGTTTCCACATATAAACAGCCCTTCATGACCACAGTAGATAACTGTTTCCCCTAAATTCATAGAGTCAGAGTAATATAAGTAAAATGAAAAAGCAGAGGAACCACTCCCAATTATAAGAAGAGAAATCCCCTAAAAGAACAAACAATGAAACAGACCTCTCCAGTCTACCAGACCCTGAGTTCAAAAAGAAGGTAACAAAAATGCTGAAGGAGCTAAGAAAAGCTATCGACAGTAATGCAGATCACTGTAACTAAGAACTATAAAGAGGAGGCAATCAAAATCAGACAACTTAATTGCTGAGATGAAAACTGAGCTAAAGGCAATATACAGAAAACTAAATAATGCAAAATGAATAAGTGATCTGGAAGACAAAATAATGGAAATCACCCAATCAGAATGGCAGACAAAAAGACAAATGAAAAAAAAAAATGAAAGCAACATAAAAGACCTATGGGACACAAAGCATGCCAATCTAGGCATAATAGGGATCCCAGAAGGAGAAAGAGAAAAGGGGATCGAAAATGTATTTAAAGAAATTATGGCTGAAAATTTCCCAAACCTAAAGAAGGAAACAGATATCGAGGTACAGGAAGCACAAAGGGTCCCAAACAAGATGAACCCAAGCAGACCTACACCAAGACATATCATAATTAAAATGGCAAAAGTTAAAGATAAAGAGAGGATTTTAAAGGCAGCAAGAGAAAAACAAAGAGTAAGTTACAAGGGGACCCCCATAAGGCTATCAGCTGATTTCTCTATAGAAACTTTGCAGGCCAGAAGGGAGTAGCAAGATATATTCAAAGTCCTGAAAGAGAGAAACCTGCAAACTATGATACTCTACCCAGCAAGATTATCATTTATAATAGAAGGAGAGAGAATGAATTTCTCACACAAGCAAAAACTAAAAGAATACAGCAATACTAGACCTAACCTAAAAAGAATACTGAAAGGTTTTCTCTAAATAGAAGAAAGAATCTATAGGGAAGGTAAAATCACAATAGGAAAAGCAAATATATGAAAGGGTTGTAGATCACTTAAATAAACCAGAACATACATTAAAAAAAAAAAATCAGGGCTTCCCTGGTGGCGCAGTGGTTGAGAGTCCGCCTGCCGATGCAGGGGACACGGGTTCGTGCCCTGGTCCAGGAAGATCCCACATGCCGCGGAGCGGCTGGGCCCGTGAGCCACAGCCGCTGGGCCTGCACATCCAGAGCCTGTGCTCCACAATGGGAGAGGCCACAACAGTGAGAGGCCCGCATACCGCAAAAAAAAAAAAAAAAAAAAAATCAAAAAAATTTGTGGAAGCAATTATAACTACAATGAATGGCAAAAGGATAAACATGAGAATGTAAAATAGGACATCAGAACCATATTGTTCTTACTTGGGAGAGGGGAGTAAGAAAATGTAGATTTTTTGGAATGTGTTTAAGCTTATATGACTACCAGTCTAAAGCAAGCAGATACAGTAATGGGTTAACATACTTGAAAACCAGGGTAACCACAAATCAAAAACATACAACAGATTCACAAAAAAACAAAAAGAACTCAAGTGTAATACAAATGAAAACCATCAAACCACAAAAGGAAAAACAAAAAGAAAGGAACAAAGAAGAAATACAAAATCAACTGGAAAACCAGATTTAAAATGGCAATAAATACATACCTGTCAATAATTACCTTAAATGTCAATGGACTAAATGCTCTGACCAAAAGACACAGAATGGCAGATTGGATAATAAAACAAAAGCCTACAACACGCTGCCTACAAAAGACCCACTTTTGGGCGAAGGACACCCACAGAATGAAAATGAGGGGATGGAAAAAGATATTTCACGCAAACACAAATCACAAGAAGCAGGGGGTCACAATATCATATCAGACAAAATAGACTTTAAAACAAAGGCCATAGGGACTTCCCTGGTGGCACAGTGGTTAAGAATCCACCTGCCAATGCAGGGGACATGGGTTTGAACCCTGGTCCGGGAAGATCTCACATGCCGTGGAGCAACTAAGCCCATGAGCCACAACTACTGAGCCTGCGCTCTAGAGCTCAAGAGCCACAGCTACTGAGCCTGTGTGCCACAACTACTGAAGCCAGCATGCCCAGAGCCGTGCTACGCAACAAGAGAAGCCACCGCAATGAGAAGCCTGCACACCACAATGAAGAGTAGTTCCTGCTCGCTGCAACTAGAGAAAGCCCGTGTGCGGCAACGAAGACCCAACGCAGCCAAAAATAAATAAATAAATAAATAAATAAATAAATTTAAAAGAAAAACAAAACCCAAAACACAGGCCATAAATAAAGAGGGATGCTATATAATGACAAAATGATTGATGCAAGAAGAGGATATTACACTCATTAACATATATGAACGCAATATATGCTATAGGAGCACCTAAATACATAAAACAAATACTAACAGACATAAAGGGAGAAATTGATGGGAATAAAATAAAAGTAGGAGACTTTAACACCCCACTGACATCAACAGACAGATCTTCCAAACAGAAAATCAATATGGCAACAGAGACCCTAAATGACACAAGAGAACAGTTAGACTTAATTTGATATTTTCAGGACACTACATCCAAAAAAACCAGCATACACATTCCTTTCAAGTGCACATAGCACATTTTCTAGGGTAGACGACATATTAGGACACAAAACAAGCCTTGATAAATTTTAGAGGATAGAAATTATTTCAAGCATCTTTTCTGACCATAATGGCATGAAACTAGAAGTCAACCACAGAAAGAGAAACGAGAAAAAAAACCGATTACACAGAGACTACACAACACGTTATTAAAAAACCAATTGGTCAATGATGAATTCAAAGAGGAAATTAAAAAATACCTTGAGACAAATGACAATGAAAATACAACCATATAAAATCTATGGGATGCAGCAAAAAGCATTTCTTAGAGGGAAGTTCATAGCAATACAGGCCTTCCTCAAAAAAACAAGAAAAATCTCAAATAAACAACCCAACCTACCACTTAAAAGAATTAGAAAAAGATGAACAAACAAAACCTAAAGTTAGCAGAAGGAAGGAAATAATAAAGATTAGAGAGGAAATAAATAAGATAGAGATTTAAAAAAATAGAAAAAAATCAATAAAACCAAGAGCTGGTTCTTTGAAAGAAAAAAATCAACAAACCTCTGGCTAGGCTCACCAAGAAGAAAAAAGAGGGGACCCAAATAAACAAAATAAGAAATGAAAGAGGAGAAATAACAACTGATACCACAGAAATACGAGAAGCCATAAGAGAATACTATGAACAATTATATGCCAACAAACTGGACAACTCAGAAGAAATGGACAAGTTTCTAGAAACATACAGCCCACCAAAATTGAATCAAGAAGAAACAGATAATTTGGGGGTTTTCTGGCCATGCTGCATGGCTCACGGGATCTTAGTTCCCTGACCAGGGATTGAACCCGGGCCATGGCAGTGAAAGTGCCAAGTCCTAACCACTGGACCGCCAGGGAATTGCCAAGAAGAAATAGATAATTTGAACAGACTGATCACTAGAAGTGAAACAGAATCTGTAATTAAAAAAAAAGCTCCCTGCAAACAAAAGTCCAGGACCAGATGGCTTCACTAGGGAATTCTACCAAACATACAAAGAACTTAAACTGATCCTTCTCAAACTCTTCTTCAAAAGACTGAAGAGGAGGGAACACTCCTAAAGTCATTCTATGAAGCCACCATCACCCTGATACCAAAACCAGACAAAGATACCACCAAAAAAGAAAATCACAGGCCAATATCTTTGATTGATATAGATGTAAAAATTCTCAATAAAATACTAGCAAACCAAATCCAACAACATACAAAAAGGATCATACACCATGATCAGGTTGGATTCATCCCAAGTTAACAAGGGTGGCTCAACATATGCAAATCAATCAGTATGACACACCACATAAACAAAGGAAAAGACAAAAACCACATGATCATCTCAACAGATGCAGAAAAAGTATTTGATAAAATTCAACATCCATTCATGATTAAAAACTCTCACCAAAGTGGGTACAGAGGAAACATATCTCAACATAATCAAAGCTCTTTATGACAAAACCACAGCCAATGTAATACTCAACAGTGAAAAGCTAAAAGCCTTCCCAGTAAAATCTGGAATGAAACAAGGATGCCTACTCTTATCACTTCTATTCAGCATAATATTGGAAGTCCTAGTCACAGCAATCAGACAAGAAAAAGAAATAAAAGGTATCCAAATTAGAAGGGAAGAGGTAAAAATTGTCATTATATGCAGATGACATGATACTCTATACAGAAAACCCTAAACACTCAACACAAAAACTTTTAGAGTAGATAAATGAATTCAGCAAGGTAGCAGGATACATATTAACATAAAGAAATCAGTTGCATTTCTCTATATCAGAAAGAGAAAGTTAAAAAAATCCCTATTAAAATCACATCAAAAAATATATATATAAAATAAAACCACCTAGGAATAAACCTGACCAAGGAGGTAAAAGACTTATATGCTGAGAACTATAAAACACTGATATAGGAAACTGAAGATGATTCAAAGAAATGGAAAGATATCCCATGCTCTTGCATTGGAAGAATTAAAATTGTTAAATTGGCCATATTATCCAAAGCAATCTACAGATTTAATGTAATCCCTATCAAATTAACCATGATATTTTTCACAGAACTAGAATAAATAATCCTAAAATTTATATGGAACCACAAAAGACCCAGAATTCCAAAGCAATCCTGGGGAAAAGGAACAAAGCTGGAGGCATAACCCTCCCTGACTTCAGACAATACTACAAAGCTACAGTAAACAAAATAGCATGGTACTGGCACAAAAACAGACATACAGATCAATGAAACAGAATAGAGAGCCCAGAAATAAGCCCACACACCTACAGTCAATTACTCTTCGACAAAGGTGGAAGAATATACAATGGAGAAAAGACATTCTCTTCAGCAAGTGGTGTTGGGAAAGCTGGAGAGCCTCATGTAAATCAATGAAGTTAGAACACTCCTCACATCACACACAAAAATAAACTCAAAATGGCTTAAAGACTTAAATATAAGACATGACACTATAAACTCCTAGAATAGAGAACACGGGCAAAACATTCTGCCATAAATCATACAAATGTTTTCTTAGGTCAGTCTCCCAAGGCAAAAGAAATGAAAGAAAAAATAAACAAATGGGACCTAATCAAACTTACAAGCTTTTGCACAGCAAAGGAAACCATAGAACAAAAAGACAACCTATGGACTGGGGGAAAATATTTGCAAACAATGCAACTGACAAGGGCTTAATTTCCAAAATATACAAACAGCTCATACACCTCAACAACAAAAAAAAACAACCCAATCGAAAAATGGGCAGAAGACCTAAACAGACATTTCTCCAAAGAAGAAATAAAGATGGCCAATAGGCACATGAAAAGATGCTCAACATCACTAATTATTAGAGAAATGCAAATCGAAACTACAGTGAAGTGTCACCTCACACCAGTCAGAATGGCCATCATCAAAAAGTCTACAAATAACAAATGCTGGAGAGGGTGTGGAGAAAAGGGAACCTTCCTACACTGCTGGTGGGAACGTAAATTGGTACAGCCACTATGGAGAACAGTGCGAAGGTTCCTTAAAATACTAAAAATAGAATTGCCGTATGATCAAGCAATCCCACTCCGGGGCATATATCTGGAAAAGAGTAGAACTCTAATTAGAAAAGATATATGCACCCCAATGTTCATAGCAGCATTATTTACAATAGCCAAGACATGGAAGCAACCTAAATGCCTGTCGACAGATGAATGGATAAAGAAGATGTGGTACGTAGATACAATGGAATATTACTCAGCCATAAAAAAAGAATGAAGTAATGCCACTTGCAGCAACATGGATAGACTTGGAGATTATCATACTAAGTGAAATAACTCAGAGAAAGACAAATATCATATTACTTATCTGTGGAATCTAAAAAATGATACAAATGAACTTATTTACAAAACAGAAACAGACTCACCTACATAGAAAACAATCCTATGGTTACCAAAGGGGAGGCAGGGGAGGCATAAATTAGGAATTTGGGATTAACAGATACACACTACTATATATAAAATAGATTAACAACAAGGACCTACTACATAGCACAGGGAACTATATTCAGTATTCTGTAATAACTTATAATGGAAAAGAATCTGAAAAAGAACATATATATAGTATATACATATATAGTTTATATATAGTATATAGGGGGTAACAGGTAACATCTTACAGAAAAACCTGAATGAACTTTTTGGCCAACCCAATATAACTGAATCACTTTGTTGTACACCTGAAACTAACACAACACTATAAACCAAATATACTTGAAAAAAAAAAAAAAAAGAACAATTTACATTATGACCAATTTGGGAGGCAATGAGAAGAAGCCCTCATTGGGGCCGGGGCACACGCTGGAGTGTGGTGAGGGGGCGGGACACAGGCTGGATCAGACAACAGTGAAGGCCTCACAAAGCTGCATTACTCCAGGAGGCAACAGGCAGACCCAAAGATCTCTAGGTGGTGACCCACTGAAAGTCGTGGATAATCTAGCCCTCCAGGAGGAGCACCTACATCTCTAAACATGCCTGGAAAACTGCCATGCCTTGGTCTAAACACTACCTTAACTCCCTCCAGCTCCATCCGGAACTGGGGGAGAAAAAGAGATGGAGATGCCTGCGTTCCCTCTCTGACATGATTCTCCTCACAACAGCTGTTTTGCAGTGGGCTCAATATTACAACTAAAAATTGCATAATCTGTTCTCAGGCCCTTCCTCAAAAACTGGACTTCAGAGGACCCACACACGGGGGTGGGTAACGCTGGATGGCATCACCACTGCCAACACACACAGGGCTACACCCCGCCACACTGAGCCACAGACCAGGCCCCAACTGGATGACTGAGAAAACAGAATCACAGAAAACCTTTGAATTCCCCTCTGAGGAGTTGGACGTATCACCTACATTACTGCCAATCCAAGACAAAGTTCAACTCCTTTCAAACGGGGCTGATTATTATTTCAACCTGGGTATTTAATACAAGAACTCCCTGGTGGGCGAGCCCCTTCCTGGGTGGCTCCTCAGAGCTGTGCCCTGTGCTGGATAAGTGGGTGCTGCCAGGGACCTTTTAGGAAGCTGCCTGTGCATCTAATGAACTCATTAGAAGAGTTTGCACCTTCCCCTGTACTTAAGTCAACAATTACTGTTGTTTTGCCACCTTCCCCCATGTTGTGATTCTTTTATTAAGCTCTTGGGGCTGCAGGGAACACGCGTTCTCTTAGGGAAACTGAATTGAAAGGGAGCAAAATCCATAAACATTAGCTTTAAAAAACTGCACAATAGGATAGAGGGTGTAAGAGGTGTTTAGTGTGTTTCTGCTTCCAACCTCCCTCTTGGTGGGTTTAGGGTGGAGTGGACTGTGAGACTCCCCAAAGGGCAATCTGTGGTGGAATAAATGGAGGCAGTTATTTTGGCACCCTGGTTTCAAGTCTGAATGATTAATTTGCTTTCTAGTGGTTCTGGCTTTTCTGTGCTGCTGTCCCACCCGAGGACCATCTTTCTCCCCATCCACACTGGGTAGGCAGGGGCTGGGCCAAAGAAAAGCAGGTGGGTTAACAGAGGGATGTTTAATTCTTTGCCATAACTGTCCATGGTCCAAAGAGGTCTTGAGCAGGAAGTGAGGGGAAGGGAGGGCTTGAAGTTCACGGAACAAGAGGCCTTTCTAACAAGAAGAAGTAACTTGGGAGGAATGGGAGCTGAGGACAGTTCAGGCACAAAGAAGACAACGCTCACTTGTCTTGCCATTTAACTCCTGGGGAACCCCGAATAAGTTGTTTTTCTTTTCAGATCTTGTTTCTTCACCTGTAAAATGGGAACAGCGATGGTGACCTCAACTCAGCTGCACTAAGGAATAGACTAAATGAGACCATGCATGCAAGTGTGCCATGCATGCGTTCAGCGTTATTGTTCAGATGCAGGAAGCCACAAGGCCGAGAGCAGGACTGCCTGCTCCTCTCCTCTACAGGAACAAACACACGGCGGAGGAGAGCTGCCTCCCTCTCTAGTCCTGTCTTTCTGGCACATGGCGTAACCGAGGGGGAGCTCCGCACCCATCAGTTGACTGGGTCGAGTGCCTGCCCCTGGCTGCCAGCTTAATGAACGACCTTTCTTTCTCAAGTTCTTTATAAATGATCCGGGGGTGTCAGTGGGAGTGACTCACAGCACTGTTCTCAATTCCAGCAAGGGACTGCTCCTTCTGAAAATTACCACCAAGATTTACTAAGCCCAGGTGCATTCTTGGATGACATCAGGATGAGGTACCACAACAGTGGTCCCGAGTCATGTGCCTGCTGCCATCATGATGCACTGGTTCACTCTACCAGGGATGCATTCATCAGCTGCTCTGGAACCATCAACCGAGCCATGACTTGCATCTGCAGCCATGACTCAAATTCGTGTGGGCCTTCTACTCATCAGAACTATCTCCCTAGGTGACGACAAAAGATGACAACTCCAAAAGAGAAAGCTCTACCCTCCTTTTCTGGCTCCTCTTACACTAACAGTCAAGTAGGTGAATGTCATACTCTCACCTCCCCAGGGATCTAGCCTCTGTCAGCTTCTCTGCTGGCTGGTTTCACCATCCGAGTTTCATTAAAGCAAGTCACGTGTCTGTCCAACTGTAGGCTCCTTGGTGATAAGGACCAGGTTATGTCCCTCTTCTGTAGTTCCTGCAATTCCCCACACAGAGTAAGCTCACAAATTAATTCTCACCACTCAAGGCACAGAAATATTCCCTTCTCACTCTTCACTACTTCCTTCCATCTAGTTCTGCTACATCTGCAACTATATTCAAATGATTTTTGTCTCATGAGCCATAACCAATCATTTGTTTACCCATTCATTCAGACATTTACCGAGTGTCTTTTATGTGCCAGGAACTATGCTAGACACTGTGGGGAGAAAGATAAAAATAGCACCGTCTCTATTCTCAGGAAGCTCACACTGAAAATATGAAGGGAGCATAGCCCTAGAAAGTCTATGGGCGATGGGATTTGCAGAGTTGGGACTATGACCCCTGCCTTCAAGATCTTTATACTACGGGCCAGTGAAGACCACTGTAAGAAGTGTGAAGGCCCTCAGTGCTGTGTGACACCCCAACCCCCCCCAACAAAGCCCTGAGCCAGACACTCCGTCCATGCCCACCACCCAGTCAGCACTTGGTTTCGATGATGCCACTGGGCATGTTGTTCTTGCTCCATCAGGTGGGCTGGTTTGGGTCTGGGTTGGGCTAAGTTGTCGAAAAGCCATGTTCCTGCTTTGACAGGTTGTGGCCAAATTTCGCAGAAGTCATTTCTTCAGGCTGTGTGTGTATGTGTCACATCTCAGGTGTCTGACCTCTTGCCTGAGCCCCAGGCTCAAATATCCCACTGTCTACTTTGACATTTCCACTTGGAAGTAAATCCACTTTGCATCTCAAGTTTAACATGTCTTAACACCAAACTAAAGATGTTCTTCCCACACCCCACCTGTTCCTCATCTCGTCTTCCCCATCTCAGTAAACGGCACCACCTTGCACCGAGTTGCTCAGGCCCAAACAATCTAGGTGTTATCCTTGGTTCCTCTTGCCCTTTACCCTATATCCAATACATCAGCAAGTCCTGTTGATGCAACCTTCACATTGCAACCCCAATGTGGCCACTTCCATCTCCTGTGCTGCCATCTTCATCCAAGCCACCACCATTTCCTGCCTGGGCTACCAGAGTGACTGTTTCTATTCTTGCCTCCCTATAATCCATTCACTGGTACAACCAGAGTGATCTTTAAAAAAACAACAGTAAACTAGGTCACATCAAACCCCTGACCAAACCTCCCCAGAGGCTTCTCACTGGTCTTATGATAAAATCCAACCCCTAACCAGAGCCTGCCTATAAAACCCTACCGTGCCTGACTCCTGTCCTCCTCTGACTCAACTCTTAGAAAATGGCATTTCACTCACTACCCTTCAGCCACTTGGGCTTGCTTTCTGCTTCCTGCCTCAGGACCACTGCACTGCCTGAAAGAACACCAAGTGTTCATTGTTGGCTCGTCGTCTTCCCTTAGGTCTCATCTACGTGTCACCTCCTCAGTAAGCCTTTATCTATCCTAACTAATATTACCCTTTTACCATGCTACTCTATTTCATATCCATCACAGTACTTCTCTGCCCTGCCCTGTGTGTGTCTACTTGCTTACTGTGTCCTGAACTAGGACGTAAACTTAAATTTCACGTGGGCAGGACCTCATCGAATTAACTACTGTCTCCCCAGCACCGGGAACAGTTCCTGGCACATGGTGGGTGTTCCATAAGTATGTGCTGTATGAATGAACAAATCCCAGAAGTGCAGCGCCAACCTGGAGGAGAGCAAGAACATAGGTCTACTACTCACACACATGGGCACGGGGTGAGGACTCAAACCTGTCGCACGGGCTTACAAGGGCCCGGGAAGCACACCAAGGCTTAGTGGGGACCCTGCATAGGTCCTTGGGCATCAGCTCAATCACTGCACAACACTTCGAGGTTATGGCATCATGTCAGGGGAGTAATAAGCCTATGACTGTCACCACCTAGGACTGGTGTTGTGGGACTCAACCCTGGCTGCACCCTGAATCATCGAGAGCTTTTAAAAACACTGAGGCCAAGGCCTCACCCCCAGAGTTTCTGATTCAATAAGGTCGTATGGTCCCAGGTATCTAGATTTTTAAAAAGCTCCTCAGGAACCTCCAACGTGCAGCCAGGTGAAAGTACTGAGTAGAAGATAGGATCACCGCTCTCCGCAGTTTCCCTGGGCGTTAAGAGGGTCCCCGGATACGCGCGGCCACAGAGGAAAGGCGCGCGCATGCGCGGGGCCCCGCTGCCAGCCCGCTCGTGGGCCCCGCTCTGCCTCCTCCTTTCCTCCCCTCGCCCCAACCGCCTCCCCGCCGCAGGCGGACCCCACAGTCTGGTCACCTTGGTGTTCTCTCCCTCCCGAAAGGCCTGCGCTACCCGCTGCCGCAGATAAGCGCCCAAGTCCCGGCCTCTTTTGGTCTCGTCCACTGGCCATTCCTCACAGAGTTTAAGAAAACGCCTGTAGCGGCTAGACGCCATTTTGGGCCCTGCTTGTCTCCGCCCCTGAGGGAGGAGTCGGCGGGGACAGATGGAGCTTGCGCACTAAGCATCGCCGGCTTCCCGAAGAGGTGGGGTGGGAGGGAGGAGTGAGCATGCGCCATTTAGCCGGCGCTCCGCCGCTTTCTGGGAATGGCCGCTTCTCCCCTGTCTCTGCAGGGCCAGCTGATTCAGTCTTCGTCCTCCTGGAACCAGACTGGTTCCCAGGGGGAAGTCAGTCGTGGAGTATACCGGGGATAGCTTGCTTCTCTTTTTCAGTGACTGCACAAGCTCCAGACTAAAAAACCCTCCTCTGAGACCTCTGCTAATTGCATAAGCGAATACATTTGCATGTAAATACAAGTGGTTATTCGATGAAGATGTGTTTGAACTTAATCGCGTAGCATGCACACGTGGTTCGCAGCCCCCCTTCCCCTTTCTCGCAGTCCCTGTACCTGCCGCTACCATTTGGTGATCTGCCACAATTCCTTCTTTAGTGCTACTCAGCTCTGTCCCTCTTTCCCCAGCTTCTATCAGTATCCTTTTGAGCACCCCCTCCCCAAGCCAGCTACCTTTCCCTGCTTGAGCAACGTCATCTGGGTTGATTCAGCCTGGAAAAACTTGTCTTACCAAGCCTTCTCTTCTACATCTCCAGCTGCATATCATGTGGGATGCTCTGATTTTTCTTTTCAAAATATACCCCCACTTTCCAGATTTTCCTTAAGAAAGCCTCAGCTCCCTTTTGCATCTTTACTGCCTGAATTTAGCCAGGACCATCCTGTGCACACACTTGGCTTTCCGCAAACCTCTTCCTTCTCACCTTGCCTAATTCATAAGTCCAGGAGACTCCTGCCCTGAGTCAGGAAGTGAATACATAACCAAAACACAAAGTTAAAAGTGACAAGGGCTTTCATTGAAGTGTTAGGGAATACTAGGAGTTTGGAGAAAGAACTAGTACTTCTAGCTGTTCAGGAGATTAGGAGGTGGAAGATCAGGGATTGCTTCCGAAGGAGATAGCATTTGGGCTGGGCCTTGAGGATGGTTAGAATTTGGATAAGTGGGAATAGAGGGACATTCCTTCCATGGCAAGAGCCAGGCCTGAGGCAGAATGGGAGAGCTGAAGAGGGAGGAGGAAAAATCAGTGAGTGGTTTTAACAGAGAACAGCTCTGAACTGTCTGGAGTCCTTAAGGGTAAAGACCTATGAATGAGAACCTTTGGGGACCCAGGGTATGTGATGCCCACTTGAGGTGAGTTCAGGGGGAGTGGAAACGAGGCGCTCAAGGGCACCCCCAACGCATTCCCAGCCCAGCAGTACCTACCTGCTCCACTCTCACCACAGCTGTATTTGTAATAGGGAAGAACAAATCTGAGTCCACATTGGATCTGTTTCTTTTACTTTAACCTTTGTATGTATTGCTTTTGCTACAAGAGTGTTGCCTATAGCCTGAGATATACAGGATAGCCCATTCTCAAGGCTCTAACCTTTAAAGGTCTAACACTTTCCACTCATACAAAGGTAAAAAGTTGCAGAACAGAGAATACCATTTGTCTTGTTGGAGGTTTACAGGAACATTACGACTGGACCTATGTGGACAGCTGCAAGAACAAAGGATTCCGGCACCAAGAAGTTTGCAGCAACCAACCACACCCATTTTAGTATAAAAGAAGCCTGAATTCTAACTCTGGGAGAGTGGTTCTTTGGGACACTACTTCACGATCTTCTCAGTCTGCGGGCTTTCCGAATAAAGTCACCGTTCCATGCCCCAACAACTCGTCTCTCGATTTATTTTAGTGAGCTTGGACTGGTTAACATATTTATAACCACATAGTTTTGATGGCTGTCCCGAGGCCCAAAGAGGAGGGTTACATCTATTTACTATCAGTATCAAGCTCCAAGCACCTAGGGCTGTGCTGGGTGCCCCGAGGCCTGTGGCTTTGAAGAGCACCTGGCTGGCCAACAGGTGTCTTGGGAGGCAGGGACAGAGGTCCCTCTGTCTTCAGCAAGAGAAAGAGTAACATGGCTTTCACCTAACTTGAGGCACAAGCAGAAGCACAAGGAGAGGTTGAGAAGAACAAGTGGAGCAGGGGAAACCCGAACCAGTGCCTCTGTCTAAGGCTCT
Organism: Mesoplodon mirus; assembly: GCF_964341445.2. Taxonomy (NCBI): domain Eukaryota; kingdom Metazoa; phylum Chordata; class Mammalia; order Artiodactyla; family Ziphiidae; genus Mesoplodon; species Mesoplodon mirus. Next base: position 66,779,693 of record NC_138988.1, read on the forward strand.
CCTTTCCCCAGCACAGCATCTTCTGGATCAGCCTGTGGTTGCCTTTGTTCAGTGCCCACCTCTCTTCCCCCCACTGCAGCCTTGTCTGACTTGATGGTTCAGTAGTGAGGCTGTGGAGGCTGATAGACGTGGGTTGGAATGTGGACTCGCTCATTCATCCAGGACTATCTATACAATTTGTGGGGGCCCAATGGAAAATGAAAATGTGAAGCTCCTTATTAAAAAATTACGAAAAATTTCAAGACAGTAAGAGCAGAGCATTAACCTGGGGACGGGGTGGGGGTTGGGGGCTTGCCTTCAGATCACAAACCCACGAAGCCAGCCCTGAGCTCCTTCCCTGTGGTCGACGAAACAGGTGAGGACCCTGATCCCACGGATTTTGCATTTAAGTGGGAGGAAACAACCAAGCAAACATACCATAACCATAACAATAATAATCATAATGCTTTATATGTATTCAGTCCTTTAGTAAATGAACAAGATAATCAGATGTGATAAGTGCCAGGGAGGGGTCAAGTCAGGGTGCTACATCCACAGTGATTGGGATGGGGGTGGAGTCTGGGTGGCCTGGAGGGGCTTGTGTTTGAGAGAGATCTGAGTCACACGAGGGGCAAAAGCGACTTCCAGGTAGAGGGTCAGCAAAGGCAAAGGCCTTTGGAGCAGCCAAACTTGGGTGGGCTATTTAATCACTCTGAGCCTCAGCTTGTCATCTTAAAATGGGAATTATAATGATAAATTGACACGTACTGAGTGTTTGCTGTGTGCCTGGCACTGTTCTAAAGGCCTTCCTATTGACTCATTTGGTCCTCACAATGGATCTCAGAGAAAAGTATCACTTTTATCCCCATTTTACAGAGTTGGAAACTGAGGCACAGAAAGGACAAGGACTTGCCGAGGTCACCGGGTGGGTAAGTGGCAGGGCCTGGACCTGGACCCCAGCTGACTGACTCCAGAGCCTGTGCACTTACCCCTCCATCAGATGCCTCTTCAGGCCTCCGAGCAGCATTATCGTTGTGAACTGCATGCATGGTGTGTTTCTGTATTTTCCCAGTGGGCACTGGGGGCCTCTCTGGCCTTGTTTTACCTTGTCACCCCCGCCCCCGCCATGCGTGTGGGTGATTGGAGCCAGAGTCTGGGCTCACTGGCTTATCAGTCACCGGGCGCCATTCTGTGCACATTAATAGGCGTTGCCTGGAATGTGGCTTGGCAGTGCCAGCCCCTCCGGGAGTTGATGACCATGTTAACACCCACCTGCTGACTGTCGCTCATTCCACACTGAATGCAGCCTCCCCTGGCTCCTTGAAAAACCCCAGCGGGGCTGCACCTCCCGATCCATTTAGGATGGGTATTTGGGCTTTATGGAGCCCTACTAGCTCTTTATAGAAGCCAGGCACCATCAGGGGGAGGAGAGCAGAGGGAGGGAGCGCTGCTTCAGTTTTTCAAATTATAATGATCCCAGTCATTGAAACACAGAATCGCACATTTAAATCGCTTGAAAGTAAAAATATCATTTTGTAATGCTGCTGTTAATAATGTAAACATTAAAAACGAATTAAATACTTAGCTGTATTGTGGGGCACGATTGCCTGATTTTTCTTCTTTCAGCTTCTTCAACTGGAGGAAATGATCGGCTGCAGTACCCAGATATGTTACCATTAAAAGTGGGTCCAGACTTGCACTGGAGGACCTAGTCATTTAATGCCCCTGGAAGGGTCACGCTGGCAGCAGATTGCTGCCTTTTTCTGGAGGTGAGCTTTTTTTCAAGATACGTACGTGTTGGAGGTGTGCTGGGAGATGCTGGAGTCTTCAATTTCAGCCTAATACATCCAGACCCCTCAGTTCTGTTGAGATATCTTGTCATCTGCCCCAGGGACCTGCCTCCCCACCTTCACTCTGCTCTGTACTCAATGCCACCTCAGAGAAGCTTTCCCTGGTCCCCAAAGTAGCAGCCCTATCAGTTTTTGTCCCCTTTTCCCTCCAAGCACTAGTCACTATTTGACAACAGTTCCTGGCAAACAGTCATCTCTCACCAAAGGAATCTGAAGAGAAAGGATGTTAGAATAAACCAAGGTCTCCTAGCCTACCTGTCCCCCCCTCTTTTTTTTTTTTTTTTACATCTTTATTGGAGTATAATTGCTTTACAGTGGTGTGTTAGTTTCTGCTTTATAACAAAGTGAATCAGTTATACATATACATATGTTCCCATATCTCTTCCCTCTTGCGTCTCGCTCCCTCCCACCCTCCCTATCCCACCCCTCTAGGTGGTCACAAAGCACCGAGCTGATCTCCCTGTGCTATGCGGCTGCTTCCCACTAGCTATCTATTTTACGTTTGGTAGTGCATATATGTCCATGCCACCCTCTCACTTTGTCACATCTTACCCTTCCCCCTCCCCATATCCTCAAGTCCATTCTCTAATAGGTCTGCCTTTATTCCCGTCTTACCCTTAAGTTCTTCATGACCTTTTTTTTTTTCTTAGATTCCATATATGTAAGGCCAGAAACTATCAAACTCTTAGAGGAAAACATACGCAGAACACTCTATGACATAAATCACAGCAAGATCCTTTTTGACCCACCTCCTAAAGAAATGGAAATAAAAACACAAATAAACAAATGGGACCTAATGAAACTTAAAAGCTTTTGCACAGCAAAGGAAACCATAAACAAGACCAAAAGACAACCCTCAGAATGGGAGAAAATATTTGCAAACAAAGCAACAGACAAAGGATTAATCTCCAAACTTTACAAGCAGCTCATGCAGCTCAATAACAGAAAAACAAACAACCCAATCCAAAAATGGGCAGAAGACCTAAATAGACATTTCTCCAAAGAAGATATACAGACTGCCAACAAACACATGAAAGAATGCTCAACGTCATTAATCATTAGAGAAATGCAAATCAAAACTACAATGAGATATCATCTCACACCAGTCAGAATGGCCATCATCAAAAAATCTAGAAACAATAAATGCTGGAGAGGGTGTGGAGAAAAGGGAACACTCTTGCACTGCTGGTGGGAATGTAAATTGATACAGTCATTATGGAGAACAGTAAGGAGGTTCCTTAAAAAACTACAAATAAAACTACCATATGACGCAGCAATCCTACTACTGGGCATATACCCTGAGAAAACCATAATTCAAAAAGAGTCATGTACCAAAATGTTCATTGAAGCTCTATTTACAATAGCCAGGAGATGGAAGCAACCTAAGTGTCCACCGACAGATGAATGGATAAAGAAGATGTGGCACATATATACAATGGAATATTACTCAGCCATAAAAAGAAACGAAGTTGAGTTATTTGTAGTGAGGTGGGTGGACCTAGAGTCTGTCATACAGAGTGAAGTAAGTCAGAAAGAGAAAAACAAATACCGTATGCTAACACATATATATGAAATCTAGCTATCTATTTTACATTTGGTAGTATATATAAGTCCATGCCACTCTTTCACTTCATCCCAGCTTACCCTTCCCCCTCCCTGTGTCCTCAAGTCCATTCTCTACGTCTGCATCTTTTTTTTAAATTAATTAATTAAATTATGGCTGTGTTGGTTCTTTGTTGCTGCTCACAGGCTTTCTCTAGTTGCAGCGAGCAGGGGCTACTCTTCGTTGCAGTGCGCGGGCTTCTCATTGCAGTGGCTTCTCTTGTTGTGGAGCACGGGCTCTAGGCACGCAGGCTTCAGTAGTTGTGGTTCATGGGCTTCAGTAGTTGTGGCTCGCAGGCTCTAGAGCACAGGCTCAGTAGTTGTGGCACATGGGCTCGCGGGCTCTAGAGCACAGGCTCAGTAGTTGTGGCTTAGTTGCTCCACGGCATGTGGGATCTTCCTGGACCAGGGCTCAAACCTGTGTCCCCCGCATTGGCAGGCAGATTCTTAACCATTGTGCCACTAGGGAAGTCACTATGTCTGCGTCTTTATTCCTGTCCTGCCACTAGGTTCTTCAGAACCTTTTTTTTTTTTTTTTTAGATTCCATATATATGCGTTAGCATACGGTATTTGTTTTTCTCTTTCTGACTTACTTCACTCTGTATGACAGACTCTAGGTCCATCCACCTCACTACAAATAACTCAATTTCGTTTCTTTTTATGGCTGAGTAATATTCCATTGTATATACGTGCCACATCTTCTTTATCCATTCATCTGTCGATGGACACTTAGGTTGCTTCCATGTCTTGGCTATTGTAAATAGAGCTGCAATGAACATTCCCACCCTCTCTTTAGAGGTCTGAGGAAGAAAGGTGAAGGGCAAATCGGGGGCGGGTAGATTTCTGGAGTTTGTTCTAGGATGAGCTCTCAAACTTCCTGTCCCATCTCAGGGCAGCTTAGTGACAGGGGTTCTGAGCAAGGCCTAATGGAAAGGAGCCAACCTGGGTGCAAGTCAGCCTGTCTGGCCAGAGCCTGACTTGGTGTCATCCCAGAGCTGCTTTCCTCCCTCCCTCCCTCCCCTCTGATTCTTGGCACCCACACTTTCACTTTTGTTCTTTCCCTCATCTTCTCTTTTATGTTTTGGCCACAGAGGATGCAGATTTAAATCAAAAGTCCAAAGTTTAGATCATTCTGAAGAGCTGCTGAGAGTGGTCTTGCCTTGCCATGTGTTTTATTAGACTGCTTCCTGCCCTTTCCAGCATGGTCTAAAAGGCTCCGTGCAGCTGGGAAGAGTGATGGGGCTGCCAGTGTGCTGCCCAGAGGCCCAGGCCTTCCTGATGACATTGCATTATGGAAAAGCTGTAATAACACGCTGCTTTTGAGCTTCCTCTTCAATCACACAGGGGACTCCAGAGGGACAGAGTTGGGGCTGGCTGACTGTCTCCCAGGCTGCCCTTGTCCCTGCACCCCAGCCGGTGGTGGGGGTTCAGGAGCAGCTGCTCCTCCCCATCATTTTTCTTGAGGACCGAGTCAGAGGTCCCATGGGACAGATGAGGAAACTGAGGTTGGGGAGAGGCTAAGTCAATCTGCCAGCACTCTGGGCACACTCATTGTGTGAGGACACGGCCTGGGGGAGGATCTGGGTCAGAACCCACAGTTCTGGTGCTGCCAGTCCCCTGCTAACCCCACACGCCCCCCACTTGCTCTTTATGTCTCTGTTTCTCCCCTCATAGGTCAGGTATCAATTTGACGTGAGGTTTATGGAGAAAGAGGTTACAGTAGAGACACACTAGGTTCTCATCAAACCCATTTCCTCATCCTGTGCACACAATTAAAGTAATCTCAGACCCCCCACTCCATCTGGGTAGGGCCACAGGATGGGATGTGAGGGTTGCCTTCTCCATGCTGTCTAAATTTCAGGACTGTGGTTGAAGATGGTGGTGTCACAGGATGGAAGGATCCTGGATCCCTGGATGACTGTGTGGCGCAGAGGCTCTCTGCCAACCCAAGTGGATCGAAATGTGAAGCCACTGATATTTGGACGTTGTCTGCAAATAGTTATCCTCCTCTGACTACTACCTGTGTGTTTCTCAGTTCAAAAAAGAAGAGCGCTCCCCAGTCTGGGGAAGAGAGGTTCTTGCAGTGTTCCAGGTGAGAGCTAGCAGTAGAGGTGGAAGGCTCAGAGGCCCTTTCTAACTCTCACATTCTGGGGTTTCTCCATTTCCATCTTAATCTCCCTCGGTGCCCCGTACATCATCCTTCTGTGGTCAACACAGGCCACTCATTGTGCCCCGAGCAGAATGCTTGATTCCCCATTCCTGTGGTTGTTGATCCTTTTCCTGGAACACCCGCTCTTCTTGATCACCTTTCAGACCTGCCTCCCTTTCAAGGCTCATCTTCACCTCTGTGATCACCCCATGTGGCAGGGAGTCCTCACTGCCTCTGCTCTCCTGTGTAGCACTCTACACTGCTAAGCAAACGGCCTCCATCCCATTGAAGCACCCGTGATATTTTCACATGAGGGTCTTTACTCTCTCATTAAGCCATAAGGTTCTTAAGGATAACACCACAATCCTCACACTTCCTGGTTTCCTATAAGGCCCTGGCACTGTGCGGCATGTACCAGGCACTTGGAAAATATCTGCTGGGTGGATGAATGGAGGGAAGGAAGGACAGATGAATGAAATCATGAACAAATGAATGAGATACTTGGCCAGATTTCCAAGGGTCTCCACCACCTGGGCTCACTCCATCTTTCTACTCACTTCTACTCCCAGACACAAACCACCCCCACTCTGACTGGGCTGGTCTGTCAACAGACTCACACGAGCCTGCTGGATTTTCCCCTCCTTCCACTCCTCACCCCTCACCAATGCCCCAGCCCCTTCCCACTCCTGTCACGTTTCATGGCCCAGATGAAGTCTCACCTCCTCCAAGTTTCTGTGATGACTCAGCTCTCCGCAAACCTGTTCAACTTTATTACAGGATGGATCCTCTGTACCATGTGGATTAATCCGCTGTATCATTGGGTATGTACTGTATGGTTTGTGGTCGGTTCATTTGTGTTTTTCTTGCCTCCTCAACTAGAATCTAAGCTCCCAAGAGCTGGATCATCCATAGCACTTAGCGAAGAGATCAGCAGGGAACAGCTGAGCAGGACAGGGATGCGCTTGCCGATTGCTGGATACCTGAGGCTCCCTCACCCTTTTGCCATTTTTCAGTAAACTCAGATTGGAGAGCAAACACATACACACCCATCACTTTCTCTTCTCTCTGAATCTTTCTGTTCTTCTCCCTCTACCCAGATTTGCAATACTTGGGTGGACTCATTCAGCCAAGTTGCTGAATCTGCAAAGCCTCACACAAGCTTCTAGACCACAGTTGCCCCTCTGAGTCCAGGAGTCTAGGAAGAACAGTCTAAAACGGTAGCCAACTTTGTCCCTTGCAACAAACTGCACTATTGTTGGTGACATCTTCAGGAGGAGGAGAGAATCATTTGGGCTGAGCCTCGGAAGATTTGCAGAGGAGGAAGAAGGCCGCCCGTGAAGGGCACCGTGGGGTAAAGGGGTAGCGGGTCATCACGTCGGCAGGAAGGAGGAGCCAGCCACGGAGAGCCGTTGCAGCATGGTTAGCCACATGGGTGGCCAGTCCTAAAAGACTTAGATTCCAGCTGACATTCCCCTCAGGCTCAGGCAGCTCCCACAGTACAAAAGGCAGAGAATGGGGACAGAAATCAGAAGCTCAGCCAGGGAGATTTGGACTTGGTTGATGTGGTACCAGGTTCTCAAGCAAGGAAGTGACCCAGAAAAAGCAGTATTTAGGGCTCCCTTTTGTCATTAGCAAATATTTTGTTTTCGGCTGACTTGCTTTTGCCACTCAGCGTGCTTTGACTCAATTCTCCACCATGGATGCAGGGCATGCACATCAGTCACAGCCAATCATGAGTAGGTAAGTTACCTTGCTTGGAAATCCATATAATGTAAACTAAAATTAAACAAAAGTTTTTACTGTGCAGGCATTCTTTCCTTCTATTGGTGTGGATTTTTTTTTTTTTTTGGTGCGGATTTTTGAAAGTTGATGATAATTAGCTATGAGAATACAAAAATGGTTTCATTCTGCACTGCATAAGGTTCACGTGAAAGGACCATTTACTTCTCAGGTCTGGTGCCCGCCTTGTGATACACGCAGATATTTTATTAGCCACCATTTCTCACCCAGGTTCCCCAAAGGATTACAGGAAATCGGTGAAGTGTTCTTGCTGTGTATACTTTAATCACCCATAAATGGGAATTACCATACAGTAAGATGATCAGAATCAACAAACAGAAAGGGTAATAATGCACACCAAATAATCACTGGTGACCTCAGCAATTTTATTAACAAATTTATTTGCCTAATTGGGTAATGTATCTCAGTGCTTGACTCGAGGGCATTATAATAGGTCTCCACGCTGCAGAAGAAGGAATTAATTAGAAGCGTTTGCTCTCAGCTCTGTATTTACACTTGTCCACCCATCTCGTAAACATTGCCTGGTTTCCTGGGTCCTCCAGGCTCCTCTCTTCGGACTCCCCCACCCCACCCCCTAAATAAATAAATAGAAAGCGGAGAGTAGAAGTTCACATCTTCCTTATGCGCAATTCACCCCCACGGGAAGCTGCATTTCAAGGTCAGAATCTGACAAAATCATCACTTCCCATAGGACCCGCCTCTCCACGGGCCAAAATGGGGAAGCTGGGGTCTTGGTTTGCCAGTACTGTGACTGGGATTGTCCTTGTCCATTCAGAACCTGGGGACAAAGCTGGTGAGATGGGCAGATCTGTCCCAGTTCAACCTGCCCCACCAACAGTGCCTCTGAGGAAGGTAAGAGACATTCGTTAGCTCTGTCTGCCCTGGGAGCCAGCAGCCCATGTGAGCAGAAAAACGATAACTAGGGAACTCATTCTTCCAGGCTTCCTCAAGTAAGGTTTTGTTTTGTTTTGTTTTGTTGCCTTACAGCTTGTGAGACTGCAACATGACAACAAGAAAGCATCTTTCAATGCAAATACTCCAGAATCTCACTGTAATGCTGGCCTCTAACTCTTCTGCACCCCACCCGTTACTCCAGAAAGGCACCATTTCATCCTGCTGTGCAGCCTACGACGACTGGCGTGAGTGCAAGATGCCAGGGTACGTGAATCACCTCCAGAGCTGGTTTCCTTAGCAGCTGTTCGTATAGCCTGCCATGTATAGAGATGGCTTTTGAATGTAGATATAATTATTACAGACACATCTCAGGGGTGTGTAGGCTACCCTAGCTACCAACAGGCCCCTTTAGAGAACTATCCTTCCGAAAAATCTGGATGGGCCCAACAAGCCTCATTCTCCTTCTTGAATATCCTGAAAGATCTGGATGAGGTTTTCCAGGCCAAAGATATAGCCTGGATCTGGTCCATCGTAGGTGGTGTGTTCATTCCAGGAGCCTTTGTATGTTGTGTGAGCAAAGTCGATCATCCGGATGTCAACTTTGACGACATTGCTGCCGTGGGGCGTCTGCAGAGTCTCCTGCCCATCATAGATGATGAGGAGAGAGCTGGAGTAGAACCGGTATGAACTCTGGCTCCTAATGACTGAGAGGAGGGCCCGGAGCTGGCGCTGGATGGGCTCTAGCAGCTCCATCCGGAGCCGGGTCCCATCGTGCAGGAACTGATAAAGCGCTTGTCTGAAGCCCTCCACTGAGAGTTTTCTTCCATAGTACTTGTCTTTGAAGAGAAAGTGCTTCTTATCGGTTTGATAAACCTTACATTAAAAAGAAGATAGAAAATGTGAAGAATTGCAAACTTAAAAAAAAATCACATCTGCTACAGTGGCAGCATTACAAGCTACCTAATATATAAACAGATTTCTAGAGGTGCAGGGCAAGAATGGCTGCAGTGACTGGCAAGATGGTCTTTCATCAAGCACCAGTGTAACTTTTACATGTTAAAATGCTTTCTGTGCAAGCCTTTAATAGGAATCCAAGGTCTAAAGATCCTTCATCCTATGAAGGTGACCCTCCGCCCACCAGGAAAAGGTTTGGATCTCCTTTCTTGTGAATTTCCAATGCCAACCTCCAAACCATGATTTAAACCCTGGCTTCTGGCCCTCTTTAAATATTAGCAAACCCAAGCGAGAAAGCTTTAGTGGGAATCTGAAATCACAGCCAATGGCCTTGGAAAGCCAAGTAGATTAAAATTTCCCCCAACAAAGTTTATGAAGTCCTTTCTCTGCAGATTCTAAGAAAACCATAATGGCTCTGGGGGTAGAGTGGGGTGAATTGTTTGGAGATGAAAAGACAGGCTAGATCAGGTGTGGATGGAGTTTTCAGGCAGCCAGTGAGGTTGAGGGGAGCCTGGATGAAGCAGGGAAGGTTCACAGCAGCTTTGCGGGGTGGGTGGCTCCTCTCCTTAGCATCAGCCCTTCTCCCCTCCCCTGTCATGGCTTGGCCACCGGAAGGGAGCAGATGGAGGAGAGATGCTGAGGGGGGGAGACAGTGGCAGCCGCTCCCATTTCATTCAGATGGCAGAGGCAGGCAGAGGCTGAACGGAGGTCAGTGGCTGGCATGACCAGAGGGTGAGTTGGCACACCTCTGCCTGGCACACCTGGGAAGGGCTGCCCCTACCTGACCAAGACAGTTTCTCAGGTCTTCCCTGCCTTCAGATTACATGATATGTTTACAGAAAACAGGAATTGAAAAAAAAAAATCAGAAAGGTACCACAGACTTGGTGTTGCCTTTGGAGGGCTGGAGATCATCTGTTACAATTAGCCGTCCTAAGCATAAGACAGGCATCTCTTTCTAAATAAATCAGATCAATTTCAGAAGGTTTGAGGTCCAGAGAGAGATTCCATGTACTCCACAAATTGTCACACTCCATTCTCTTGAGGACTGCATTCCAAGCCTTCCTAGGGACATCTGTGCCACACATTTATAGACTCAACTTCCAGCTTCAAGGGGTGGCAGTTTCAATTAAGGAAAGCGATAACGATTACCTTCAAATCCGTGTCTGGTTTTGCTTTAGTAGATAGACTCTAAGAGTGAGCCACTGGAGGAAGTTTATTTCCTCCTGTTCTCCTGCAGCCCTGGCTATAAGCCACATCAGAACAGCAAAAATGAAGTGTGGAGTCAGGGCAATAAAAAATTAACCGTTCCTTTGCTGGGCTATGCAGGTTACGACCTTCCCACTTTGTTAATGAGAAGAGGTAGCAAGAAGCAGCAGAAAAGGCAGAGAAAGAACAGGGAATGGCTAATAAGGATTCAAAGAGCAGGTTGCCTGCCAGCATCTGAGAAGGAGAGGGTTCAGCTTCATGGTTCAAGAGAACGAGAAACCAACGGAGCACGCAGAGAAACTTTCTCTCAGTTCTCTCCCAGACCTGCTTGCACACTGCCATCAAAGGTCTGCTCTCAACATGGGCAGGACCAACGTGGTCACATGGAGAGTTCCAACTGCCAGAGACCCTGAGATAAGTTTTAAAATGGTGGTTTTTAAAATTTTATTGACGTACAGTTGATTTACAATGTTGTGTTAATTTCTTCTGTACAGCAAAGAGATTCAGTTATATATATTCTTTTCCATTATTGTTTATCACAGGATATTGAATATAGTTCCCTGTGCTATACAGTAGGACCTTGTTGTTTATCCATCCTATGTATAATAGTTTGCATCTGCTCATCCCAAACTCCCAATATGTCCCTCCCCCCACCCCCTCCCCCTTGGCAACCACAGGTGTGTTCTCTATGTGAGTCTGTTTCTGTTTCATAGAAGTTCATTTGTGTCATATTTTAGATTCCACATATAAGTGATATCATATGGTATTTGTCTTTCTCTGTCTGACTTACTTCACTTAGTATGATAATCTCTAGGTCCGTCCGTGTTGCTGCAAATGGCATTATTTCATTCTTATTATGGCTGAGTAGTATTCCACTGTATATATATATATATATATATATATATATATATATATATATATACCACATCTTCTTTATCCACTCATCTGTCGATGGACATTTAGTTTCTTTCCATGTCTTGGCTATTGTAAATAGTGCTGCTGTGCATATAGGGGTGCATGTATCTTTTTGAATTACAGTTTTGTCCGGATATATGCCCAGGAGTGGGATTACTGGATCATATAGCAATTCTTTTTTTTTTTCTTATGGCAATTCTATTTTCAGTTTTTTGAGGAACCTCCATACTGTTTTCCATAGTGGCTGCACCAATTTACATTCCCCCAAAATGGTGGGGTTTTGATATCACTATCCTGAAAGGCGCTCTTTAAAAAACCCAGTGTGTCCTAGACCAGGATACGCGTTTTCTTGGTGAAAGAGGTGCTTGGCCGCCGTCTCTGTTGCTCCCACAAAATGAAGGGTCCTGCGGGGGGCAGCAGCATCTGGATGAGAGACATCCTTGCCCCTAGTGGGCATCCCAGGTTGCCCATCCCCGTCCCCCACCTACCTGCATGCCGCAGATGCGCACGCCCAGGCAGGCCGAGGTGCTCCGTGCACACTTCCTCATGTGGCGGGCCTTCTTCTCCTCTGATGCATCGTCCCCGTGCTGCCGGGTCCCCATCTTCAGGTCTAAGATGCAGGGATGCTTGTACTGTGACACGACGTTTTCCAGCAGCAGGAACCCTGGTCATGCTACTTTAAGGAAGGCTTCTGAGGACATAAAGGCCACTGCCCCACAGGAGGCAGTTAGCAGGCCTCTGAAGCTGGCTGGAGATTCCCTCCTCTGAGCCCCATCCCTTCACTCCCATTTCTTTCATTACAGACCAGCCTGTCAGTCGCTGTGAAGAATTCAAGGTATTAACTTTGCAGGCTGCTTTCATAAGTCCATTTATTTAGGGGGAGTTGATGAGAATGTGAGCTTCTTTTCCTTTTCCTTTTTGCTCTGAGATTGTAATTTAAATGCAGGAGTGAAATCCCTGGCAGACCATGCCCAATTTACATTTTATGGCAGAAAATCATAAGGCTAAAACCTCGAGTCACTGAAAGGGCCAATACCTTTTGGGAGAAGTGGGTTGATGTTAGCTTCGGAGATGAGTTGCAGGAATATTAATTTCAGCGGAGTAATTACCTTGCAAAAGCTTCTTAGGGATGAGGGTTGCAGATGTGTCTTAGTAAATACAGAGAAACCAGCCACCGGTTTGCGGGAAGGAGCCCAGAGGTAACAAAAGGGGGGCATTTCAAGCCTGAATTTGCTCACTGAGTTTGTGGGAGGTGTAAAAGGGAGGTTGGGCGTAGGGACCCACCCACCCTTTGAACCCGCACCCCTACCCCCATCCAGCATGGCAGTCATCTTTCCTATCTGTCCACAGAGACCCCAGCCCTGCCCATCCCCACTGCCCAGGTGGCAGAGACACAGCCAATGGCCCAAACAGGGGCACTCTGTTCAGCTTTTCCCCCAGTCCTCCTTCCCCAGCTTCTGGCTTTTCTTTTGGAGAGATCTGCTTTCTCCTAGGTCCCAGGTGGGAGGGCTTGTGCCTCCCACTCTTCCTCACATCAGGCTCTCTCTCCCTACCCACACCTCCCTTGGCCCTGCCCCCCAACGTCTGTCTATCACCCCCTTCACAGCCCCGCGCCCCTGACAGCACCGTGGGAAGTGGTGCTGTGGTGCCTGGGCGGGCGGGTGGGTCATGGGCAAGGATACGGTGCCTCTTGTTCTCAGGGTACTCAGCGCACAGGCGGCTCAGGTGGGCCTGGTGGCAGTGCAGGCCCCACGGGTTAAAGCTTCTCCTCTCTGTCTGGTTCCCGTTCACAACCTCCACCAGGGAGGGGACTTGGGCCTTGAGGTGGAGCTCGGACCTCAGGAGCGCTGTGGCTGGGCTGCGGGCAAGGGGAGCACACAACAGTCAGGGCCCCTGTGACTGGCTGGGCTCTCCTGGCTGGACCCTGATGTGGACTCTCCCTGGCTACTCTCAGGATGCCTGCAGGACCTCCGAGTGCCCTGCCAGCCCTGCTCAGGCCCCGGGGCACCAGATCAGGCCACGCTGCAGGCCTCTAAGCGGTCTCTCTAAATTCCGGAATAACTCACCGGAGCATGTCACCTCCTCAAGGGGCTGAGGCGGTTTAAATTCACTTGTAAATGACCTGGGTCATTACCTCCCTATGGAGGCAACACAGTATAGAGGCGGCGACCCTGCCTGGAATCAGAAGGCTGGGGATTAGGCTTTTACTGTGGCTTCAGATGCCATGGCGGGGGGTGGGGTGGGGGGAAGAATCATAGGTCTTTGGTCCACCCTCTCCTGCCCTCTGCATCTTGGCTTCCCCGTCTGTAACATGGAGATAATATGCACCGCTTCCTGACGCCAAGCCAGGAGGCTTAATTAGATCCTTGGGGAAGGGAGGTACTTTCATTGTATTAGCTCCCTTTTGTTTCCCATGAGTGTTTAAAAAAATCCCCAGGGATCCTTTTCATCTGAGAAAGGTCAGCTAATCTGAGAACTCTCCAAGGACCTTGGGCATCCTGAGCCGCCGGAGCCTCCAGGGCCCCACTGAGCACTGCAATTGACCTCTCACCTCTCCAGTCTCGACCGCTAAGGAAGATGACTTTAGAGAGGCATTAGCCACACTTTTCCTTTATGTCAACTATTCTGGGGTTTCTGCTCTGCACATTTTCCCCCTCCAGAGACACCTCATGGTCTCAGTGAAACAGGTATTTGATGAAACAAATATACACTGAATGTCTGCTCTGTATAGGATTCGGCGTGTGCATCCACTTCCGAGATGAAATGCATTGAAATCCTCCCTCTAGAAGTGGCACCAAAGAAAATGCATTCCTTTTTTTTTTTTTTTTTTGGTCACGTGGCTTATTCTAGACAGAGCCTTCATCCGAATTTCTCCTTTTCTCGGCTCTGGCCCTAATGGGGAGCCATCGGCCTGGGCACAGGTGGGAGCAGTGCTGGTCCCTGCTAGGGACGTGCTGCCCGGGTTCTGTCATCCTGCCAAGTGGCCCTCACCTCTCCTTGAGTGAGTGTGCCAGCTGGGTGTGCTGCCACTGGGGGAGGGGGAGGGCACCGCCGCCGCTGGTGGTCTGCTGGAGGGTCTGCCATATGGCCACGGCCGCCGACTCCATGGAGACCTTGAAGGGCCCCCGGCTCTCCTTCAGTGGGTTGGCAACCAGGCTGAGATGGCCTCGGCTGTCTTTCCGGAGGTGCACTGTGATGGTGCCTGCAGAAGGGGAGGGATGGAGAAACCAGATGACATTTACGGAGTGGATGCAGTGTAATGTCCTTTTGAACTATAGTTTAATGGCAGTGGTCAACAGCCCCCCCTCCCCCAACTTGTCTCTCAAGGAAGAGCTACGGGGACTGGCCTGAACCCGATCCTGTTCCAGAATGAGCTCAGAGCTGCGGAGCCTGCAGAAAATGGCCTCGTATGGATGCTGGCACAGCTTCTGCTTCGTCACCTCTCCCTGCCCCTTCATGCTTGAAACAAAGCAGCCGCGTACATTTCGTCCTCACATCTCCACTCCTCTGTGCGCGAGCACACCACCCAGGCACCCCGCAGCACCCCACCGGGGCCCAACCTGGGGGCATCCGAGCTGGTCCTCTGCAAAGAGGGGCCCCGCCTCTGAGTGGCAGTGAGGGAAGCCGGGGGCTCCTCTCATTCCTGCCCCTTGTCCTCTGCCTCCTTCGACACCCTGGCTCTCCCCTCTGTTAACCTGTATCTGAGCAGCTTCTTCCAGGAAGCCTTCCTCTAACAGCCTCCTGGTGCTAGGGTTGCTCCTTCATTCATCCTCCCCGCCCCATCCCAGGCTTTCACACTGACGCTCGCCATTGCCTTTGGTTAGACGCACAGCACGTGAAGATTATGGACAGAATGTGGTTCTTTGATAGAAAACAGAAGGCGTGTGAGATTTCTCCAGTGGTACCTCCTAACCACCGGTGTTTGTAATCCAGGCATGACATCCGACTCCAGTCGCTGGCTGTGATAGAGAAGGATGTGAGGACACCCACTGAACCCATGCGCTCGCCGAGCTTCTCCTTTAGGACATTGACCAGGTCAGGTCATTGGCTCTGGCCTGTATGTTAATGGCTCTGTGGTGTTCTTTGGACTTCTCGCTCTGGTGGCAGGGTCCAGCCCTCCCTCTGTGGGTGCCCAGCCTCACCAGAGTTCTGGTGAAGGTGGAAGATACTCATGGTTGTGGCCCAGGAGACGGCCACGTGAATTTTATTTTATTTTATTTTATTTTTTTTTTTTTTTGCGGTACGCGGGCCTCTCACTGCTGTGGCCTCTCCCGTTGCGGAGCACAGGCTCCAGACGCACAGGCCCAGCGGCCATGGCTCACGGGCCCAGCTGCTCCGCGGCATGTGGGATCTTCCCGGACTGGGGCACGAACCCATGTCCCCTGCATCGGCAGGCGGACTCCCAACCACTGCGTCACCAGGGAAGCCCCACACGAATGTTTTTGAGAGAACCGGCTCTCTACAGAGTCCTTTGTTCCCTGTTCTTCCTGCACCTGATGCCGTGAGGACCCTCTCTTTGCTCCTTCTTCTACCAACCCATTCTCCATCCATCTTGTGCCTGGGGGCTGACTCTGGCATGCACCAATGGCTCTTTTGCCTGACATTTGGGCCAATGAAGGATACTGGCTGGAGATGGGGGGAGGGGAGGAGAAAGGTTGGGGCTTTATCCCACTTTTTCCCTCCCTGCTGCGGCGTGGCTCTGCCGTGGCTGTGTTTCTCTGCAGCCTCCCTCTTGCTCAGCTCCACCATGCCCTCATCTCGGCCCTTCAGGCCTGGGGGTGGTTATAGTCTTCCAGTCGTGCCGCTCCCTGGTTGCCTCACCATCCTGTTATTCCCTTTTTTTTTTTTTTTTTTGGCAGCCCTGCATGGCATGTGGGATCTTAGTTCCCCAACCAGGGGCAGAACCCTTACCCCCTGCAGTGGAAGCATGGAGTCCTAATTCCTGGACCGCCAGGGAAGTCTCCCCAGTTGTCCCCTTAATCCTGTGTGCGATTCTGTGAACAGTCCCTTGAAAAATTCTCTTTACTTAACTCCCTTGGTATGTACTGCTCATTTTCCGCTGGGACCCTGACATATGGGAGGGTTGTCTGTGGTCACATCCTCCCAGGTGTTGCTTTCCTCCCCCGGCCACTTGGTCACCTTCTCAGCGTTTAAGTGGTCATTTCTGCTGAACCAGCAGCCAAGGCAGCTGATTTCCCCTCGTGTGGCCCTGCCCGGCTCTCCTGGGCTGCTCAGAGCAGACACTCATTTTCAGGGCTGCTCTATAAGTCAGCGAGTCACGCTCCAGGCCTGTCTGTGCCTAGCTCAGTGGTCTCCCTGGGCCAGGCCTGTCATCTCAGGTTCCCAGTGCCCTAATTCTGCAGCCTGAGCGTGACCTTCGGTTCCCTCCAGTTCCTTAAAAAACTCTGCTCTTCCTTAGCTCATCCCAGGCCCCAGTGTCCCGTGAAGTAATCATGATCGTAACCATAACAGCGCACTTGAACCTGGCATTCTGTAGTTTACCTGGACAGTAGCCTGCATCCCTAGACCGAGCCCACCAGGGCTGTCCTGCTCATGAGACCAGGGGGCTGATGGCAGGTCAGGGACACAAGTACAGTAGTAATAACCACTGCCTGGTCTTTTACACCTACTGTGTGCCAGCATTATGTGCATTTTGTTGATCACTAAGCCTGCAAGGCACTTGACTGTGGTCACTGAGGCTCAGAGAGATTGATAACTCACCCAAGGTCACACAGTTGGTAAGGGATGAAGGCCACGCCAGCCGTGAATATGGGAGACGGAACAGGCTGTCACACTGAGCCTGGGACTTAATTGGGAGACTCCTGTGTCATCACGCTATGTTTACCCGTGTGTGGATGAGGCACACTCCTGCTGTGTCCCCAGTCACATTTGTTCTGGTCATTCTGTTCCACAGGAGCGAACGGAGAGGCTACGATGCCACCACCTCGTGAGAGTGCCGAGGGCCGGAAGCGCCAAGAAGCCCAAGGATACGGTGTTACATTTCCAGCCTTGACTTCTTGGTGGGAGGGTCGCTGTGCTTGTTCCAGGGAGGAAGACTGACCTGGGAACCACCCGCAGGCCCCAGAGCCTACCCTCCAGGTGTGAGAAGAGGGGGAGCTGGCTGGTCTCTGTGCTTGTCCTTGGGGGGCTTGGAGCCTCCTGGCTCCTGGGGAGGCAGGAAGGGGTTCTGGCCAAAGACAAGGCCCTTTTGGATCTTGTTAAGTCCAAGTTACCCTCCAGCCTGGCCTTTCCCACTTGTGAGGCGAAGGTGACAGGCCTGCCAGAAACCACGGTCCTGGGGAGCCCTGGGCCCAGGAGGCCTCCCTGGAGGGACAAGAAATGTGACCTTCACCCACTTCTCCAGGCTCCAGCTCTTGTCTCATCTAATCCATTCTGAATGTCTAAATAGATGGAGGCAAGCAGAGGTGCAAATAACCCCAAACCAATAAGATACGAAAGTCTTTTCTATTTCTCATATTGTTAGAGCTACCCAACAAGACTCCATGTCTCTGCCTTCCCGCTCGGTCTCCCTGCATGCCTCTCCCTGGCTCTGTGTCTCCGTTGGTCTGTCTTCCTCCCTCTCACACACTCTCGGCTCAGCCCAGCCCTTCCCTCTGAAACCTGGGACCATAGCACATAGCGGCCTTGCAAACAATCTCGGGTTGCCTGCCCTTGACAAGAGCAGCAAGTCAGTTGAATCCAGACTCCCTGGGGCTTGGATTGTTCTTTTAGTCTAGAGCCTTGTTGGCTCCAGCCTGGCCTCCAGCTTGCCTTGGGTGTCCATGGGGACTTGGCGGCCCACGGGCTCCCAACACTCTGCTGCCCCTGCCTGGCCAGGAGAGTGGGGGACCCCGGCCCTGTCTGCCTGCTCACTAGCCCCCCAAGCACCTCCATTGTGACCATGTCAGCTGGGCAGATATGAGTGCTCACTGCCTTGGCTGACGTGCCCAGAGCATCTCAGCAATTTCGATTTGGCCGAGCAGCTTCCGTGAATATTCTGTCATGTATTTATTTTTAAGCTCATGAGAACATTTATTTGCCGCTGTCTGTAATATGAATCTGGCTCATCCACTACCAACTTGACCTAGGAGTATGTCCTCACTCACCCAAAGCCGATGGGCAGACTGGGAGGCAGACGGACACAGCCTCAAGACGCTGTCATGCCCAAGGAACCCAGCAAGGGGTCCAGGATGAGCTCCGGGCGCAGGGAGGCTGCCCTTGGGAACGACGTGCCTGCCCAGCAATCCGCTGCCATCACCGTGCAGGGAGTGAGAAGGAAGAGGGTGGGCTCCGGGGCATGCGGCGGCCACGTCAGGAACAGCCCCTCTTTCTGGGTTGTTCCCACCAGAAAGAAAAGGGAGACCCCTGTGGCAGCTTTGTGGGTGTCCGAGTTCCCCTGACCTGCGGTCACTAGCTGAGTGACCCTGGGCAAGTCACATCCCCTCCCACGTTGGGCTGGGTGACCCCTGAGCACTGGCACCCGAGGAGTTGTCTCTTCACTGATCGTCACTGGTGGAGCCGGCCTCGGGGGCCGAGAGCCCACACGTGGGAGCCAAGCTTGCATTCGGGCTCTGCCTCACTAGCTGAGTGGCCTGAGGCAAGTTGGGTAACCTCTCTGTGCCTCAGTTTGCTAACCTGTGAAATGGGGATGATAGAAATACCTTCCTCAGAGGACTGTTGTCAGGATTAAACGAGTCAGTCAGGGAAACTGCTTCCAGTGTGTCTGGCACTGAGTGAACACTAAGGGTTGGCTGATATTACTTTTCTGGTGAAACAAGATGCCCGCACAGCCTGAGGTCCTTCGAGGGACCTTTTCCCATCCCAAACCTGACTTCAGCTCCCTGCCCCTGGCGTCTGAGGGCTTGAGGGTCCCAGTTCTGAGCCCTTTCTAGTGTGTCCTCAGAAGTACGTTTCCTTGGGTGGTGCCTGGATGCTGGCACCACGTGGATGTGTTCGGGCAGGTGAGGGAATCAGCGTTTCTGCATCATCGACACCTCCTGTCACGCGAGCCCACGGGCTCTGCCACACCCTCACCCTCGGCCAGGCTGTGTGGTCTCACCTGAGAGATGTCCTGTGGTTCCCTGACCCGGCCCCTCCCGACTTTGTTTGCAAACATCATCTCCTGAATGAAGCCCCAAGGCAAAGACTGATGCAGGAAGTGATGACTCAAATTAATCTAGCAAGTTAGCAGGGCCCCAAGGCGGGTGGTACCAGGATGGGCCCAACCTGAGAGGGAAGCAGGGCAGAGGAGGGGTCTGGAGAGTCGACAGTGCCCAAGACTCCCCAGAGAGAGTGATGCGGTCCTAACCCACCCGCGCCCCATCCCCCCAAATTGGAGGATGGTTCGTGCAAACGGGGAATGGGGAGGGCACCGGGATGTGGTCCTGGAAACCCACCGGCCTCTTTCACTTCCCCACTCTGCCTGGGGCTGCCCTGGCAGCCTGTCTCAGCTCCAGAGCTGTGTTGAACCAGCGTGAAATGCTGTGGGCAGGAGGCCACCCCACCCGAGATCCTGCTGCCCCTTTGCTGGCTTGAGTTCAGTTGTGGAGGGCCAGATGTTAGTTCCAGCGGGTGCTCAGACAAGATGGGCAGTGATCCACAGCTGATGGACAGCACTGGCCTGTGGCCCCAGAAGGCCCCCCCGGGAGGCCTGCAAAGGCTGTACACCAGCCATCCACCCCTGTCTCTCATTTGTCTTATCTCAGACTCTCAGAGGTGCTGGCAGCCCATGACTGAAGCAATGCCCAGGGCTCAAGGTCTTCGGCCCCTCTCAGTGGGTCTGAATCTGGAGCATGCTGAATACGGATTCCAGGGCCCTGACCCCAGGGATTCTGATTCAGAGGTCTTGAATGGGGCCTGGGAGCCTGCATTTAAACACACACACACACACACACACACACACACACACACACACACACACGAGCAATTCTGGTAAAGTTGGTTGATCCTGCATCCCACTTTGAGAAACAACGATGAAGACAGGCCCCATCCTTCCCAGTTATCCACATCACTGCAATGCAGGTAAGTTTTTTACTGACTTATTAGAGGTCTAAAATCCTCTAAAGGAGGTCTCTTCTCTGAGTATGTATCCCTTTGTGGGCCCGCGGCTGGCAGAGTCCTGCCCTGAGCCCTGTGAACGGCTTTTACCGAAGGCTGGATGTAAACAAAACAGCCTGCCCCGCGGATGCTGGCAGCCCACAGAGTGCCCCTGTCCAGAGGCCAGCAAACAGCAGCCCTCCCCCCACCAGCCTTCTCTGCCCAGAACCCACTCTGTGCTCAGATCCAGAACACACACTGCTCCGTGCACCGTTTCCCCAGCTACACCGCGGAAACGCCCCGGCTTTGCCCCTCGATGAGGGTGGGAATTCTGGTTTCCCAAACACACTGTGAACCAGCCCCTCCATAACCTGTCTCAGACCCGAGGCTCCTGCCATGCACCTGGGTCACCTGAGGGAGGTGAAGGAGGTCTCCACCTGTCCTATGTTTACCAACCACAGTCACAGGACCCAGCCCTGGCACTCCCAAAGCACAGACCAGGATGCCCCATCAAGGCGGGGTGGGGCTGGGGAATCACTTTATCCCATTCTCAATTCCTCGAAGCCTGGTGGCTTGAGCTAATTTGTAGGACGCCAAATGGCATAACACTCCAGGCCTGGAGCCTCAAACAGTTCAGAGAAACTGGGGCTGTGAAGGCCAGCTGGGCTGTGGAGAGGGGCAGGTCTCCACGGCAACACTTCAACACACCACTGTGCTTGAGGAGGTGGCAGGTGTGTGCGCCCGCCCCGTGCTGGCCCCATGCGGGGATACTGAGCACAGGGGACTGCCCAGACACTCACCTTTGTACTGCGGAGTGAAGCGCTTCATGGCCAGTGGCAGGGACTCGTAGAACCTCTGCTCCTGGGAGATGAGGGGCTTGCGCACCGTGTGCTCATCATACCTCAGTACGCTCAGGTGACCTCCGACCTGGTGCAGGAAGGGCTCCAGTGGCACGCCAGGGGTGTCCATGCTGTCCTGCACCACCATGCTTCAGCGTGGGAAGGGGGCAACTCGCAAATCCACAAGAGGAGGGAGGGCCCGAGGTCGCGGTAGCAGCTCCCGGACAGAAGGCGGGGCTGTCAGCAGTCCTCAACTTTCTCCTTCTTGGCCTTTATCACTGTCATAGCACAGGTGTCTTCCTGACTGAGGGCTCTTGGCGGGGTTCCCTGGAAAGCAGAGGAGGAAGGGGAAAGATGTGAGGGAGGTGGTGTGCTGGTGGGGGAAGCACTTGAAGTCGCCAGCCAAGACCCCCAGGTAGTTAAACAAGACTGTAAATAGGCATTGATTTCTTCTGGAATAATCTGTTACAAGCAACTGGTAACAGTTACTGCCTCTGGGGAGCAGGGCTGAGATGGAGATTTTTCACAAAACACCATTTTGTGCCTTTTGAATTTTAATATTAAAACGTTCAAAAAACAAAAAAACAATACCTGAAACTGTAAGCTTTCAGAGTGCAGTGAATGTGTCTGAACTTCTCATGTCCCGTTGCCTGCCTTCCTTTGGGAACTTTGATCCCAACCCAACGAGAACAGAGTCCCTGCTGGTGGGGACTCACCATCCTGCAGGGGCTGGAGGGGTACAGGAATGCTTCATTTTAATATTGCATATACATCTGCTGTGCACCATCATGGCTCCACAACATCATTGCTGTGTGACCTGGGGAAGTTACTAAACCTCTCTGGGCCTCAGTTTCCCCATCTGTAGAACAGGATAATTATGATACCCATCTCATGGACTTAGGGTTCAGAACTGAGATATAAGCCCATGAAAAGGTTAGCCCAGTGCCCGGAGCTAAGTGCTCAATAAATGTGATTTATCATGATTATTTCTAGCATTATTGCCATGGTGGTCATATTTTCCTACCGGCCCTGGGAGGGCCGACTTTATCCCTGCTGCTTGCAAATGAGGAAAGCAAGGCCTTCGATGGCTTGCTGGGGCCCACCTCAGGCCAGGAGCACAGGCAGAAGTTAAGCGGGGGCTCCTCGTCTGGTCCCCCACCACGTGTGCATCCTTCACCCTCCCTAAGAGAGGGCCTGCCAGACCTCAGGCAAATGCTGGAACTCTGGGCTGGAAACATGGCCCCTAACAACATCCTGACTTTGTCTCAGGAGAGTGCCAAGGAGACACTGCAAGGGGAGGCTCTTGTTGTCGTATTCATCCTGTTCGAGAGGACATTCCCGCAGTGGTGCCTGTCACCACGGAGTTATTAATACTCTCTTCTCTGCTGGACTCCTGGCCGGCCAAGGATGCAACTAGGCTAGGCAGTGCTGGGCGTGATTAACCCTCTGTTGACCTTCAGTCCAGACCATGGGCATGGCAGGCTGGCTCCACACACAGCAGTACCTGTCACTTGGTTCAGGACTCCAGCTCAGAGAAGCTCCCACCGCCCACCTGGACCTCCAGCACCAGGCGGCGTTGAAAGCCTCAGCCCGGTCCGACACTCCCCTCCACGGTGCCGCTCCCGAATTGGCTACTATGTGGCAGGCCATAGAGCTCCCCTTTAGGAAGGGAAAGGGGGTCGCTTCTGCCTGGTTTGTGCATTTGCTTTGCTGGATGCGTGGCTGAAGCGTGACTGGGGAGGCTGGGGTGCTGGGGTGAGGCCTTGGGGCGAGGAGGACTGGAGCCTGATGGTGAGGGGCTCCCCCCAGCCCTGCTCTGAGACCACCCAGAGGTGAGCCCTGCTTGGGGTCTGCCCCCAGGAGCTGAGGAAAGAAGTTGGGAGGCATCTAGATGCGAGGAAAATCGGGAATCAGCCCTAGGATGAGTTGATACCTTCAGTCTGGTCATCAGACAAGACATCACAGTTCCTTGGCAAACCCAATCCTCCTTGCAAACTTGGCTGAAGCAGGAAGGAGGAAGGAAGAGAAAAACCAAGGCAGCCCGACACCTCTCCTCTGACCGGGCTCACTTGTGTGTCAGACTTTGCCAGCTCACCTGTCCCCGGGTCAGGGAGGAAGAGGCACTTCTGGTAAGCAGAGGGACAGCCAGGTTGTAAAGTTTATTTATAGCCACTCCTGGAAGGAGCCGAGACCCCATGCACCACGCTGTCTCCTCAGTGCCTGGCGCTAACCAGGCCTGGCCTCACCTTTGCAAGCCCAGCTCTGGCGGCGTCCAGTCAGCGTCCCAGTCAGGCCCTCATGCTGCTGTGCTGGGAGGCCCACCGCCCTTCTTTCCCCACACCCCCTGTCCCCCCGAGGAGCTCTAAGGACATGGATGTCACCTACCAGTGGTGGCATGGGGAGAAAATAACAATAAATGGTAACAAACACACAGCCAGGCAGTGTTCCAGGAGTTTTACATAGATGAATCCATGTAAGCCTCACAACTGCCCTATGAGGTAATTAGTTATCGGCCCCATTTTACAGATGAGGAAAATGAGGCACAAAGAGGTTAAGTAACTTGCCTGTGTGTACCCAGCTATTAGGGGGAGAACAGGGATTTGAACCCAGGCACACTAGCTCAGAGCATGCTTACCTACCATGATGCAGAGGGTTTGGGGGCTGCTGTTTCTCTACTTTGAGAGTCAGGAAACTGAGCCTCAAGGAGGCTGGGGCTTGGCCAAAGTCACCCGCAAGTCACTGGCTGTGCTGGGACAGGGACTCAGGTTTTCTTGTCCCCAGGCCTGGTTTCTCCTACCCTGATGCCCCCTGGCCTGCCCTCCCGCTACCTGATGACAGTGATTGCATGTCCTAGTGGTGGCTGGGATCCATACTGCTGCAGAAGCCATCGTGAGGGGTCAGGTGAGGCTCCCCTGGAGCTGGGCCTTGGTATTGACCTGCTTGGAGCTTTCTGCCTGGGTGGGGGGTGTCAGCCAGACCCAAGAGGCACTGTCATTCCTAGCGCCTCTGCCTCCCATCCCTGCCATCCCCAGGGTCGGATGTTCTCAGGAGCCCTGGCCAAACCTTCTCAGGGAGCCAGGATCAGCCAGAAGACCCCAGGCCTCCGAGACGGCTCACACACAGCAACGTAAACTCCCCTGCCCCAGACTTGGTGTGGGTTGGCATTGGTGGGGTGTCTGCTGGGTAACCAGTTTGTACTTTTAAAAAAGCTGGGGGTAGGGCTTCCCTGGTGATGAAGTGGTTGAGAGCCCGCCTGCCGATGCAGGGGACATGGGTTTGTGCCCCAGTCCGGGAAGATCCCACATGCCGCGGAGCGGCTGGGCCCGTGAGCCATGGCCGCTGAGCCTGCGCGTCCAGAGCCTGTGCTCCGCAACGGGAAAGGCCACAACAGTGAGAGGCCTGCATACCGCAAAAAAAAAAAAAAAAAAGCTGGACTTGAATCTGGGGAAAGTGAGGCCCTTCCACTCAAGGGTCATCTTAGGGTGTAGCTTAGGGGATATCTGAAGGTCCTCCAGCTCCAGAGCTGTGTGGTCTGAGGTTCTGAGGCAGGTAGTGGGAAAGGGCGGAAGGAGGACGGGTGGGCAGTGGCTTCAGCCCCCGGGGTACCTGCCTGAGGCAGGCAGGTGGGTTTTGCTGCTGCTCGGAGAAGCACTCTGCAGCTTCCCCTTGGCACTGATGCTGACCTTGGATTCCCAAGGAATCTGAGGTTTCCTGTCTGTTGCTGTGGGATTGAGCTAGAGAAGACCTCCATTCATCCCATCCTTCCTGCCAAGTCCCAAATGAATAATTCAGGTTGACAGACATTTCTTAGCCCAGACCTTCCTTTTGCCACACGTAGGCACTCCTGTCATTGACCCAAGCCTTGGCCTTTGAGCAATGCCTCTGGGCCCCGTTCTGTTTCCCAAGAATAATGGGCAAGGAGTCAGGTGCCCGGGTCTGTTCCAGGCGTCCCCACCAGCTTGCTGAGGCCCCTGGGATGAAGTGGGTAACTGTCTGAGTGAGTCTTGGTTTACCGCCCATTGCCACAGCCTTGTCAGGACGCTCAGATGACAGAATGCACAGCCCTCCTTTGTGGAGTCCTCTTCCCAAGCGTCTCTACCACTTGAGCTTTGTCACCGTGTGGGCTGTTCTCAGGACTGACCCTTGTGACTCAGCTTGGGTGCTGGGAAGTCAGGTGAGGCGGTCACCAGAGACAGGTGACCCCTCTGACACACTGAAGGGCCCCCTTTAGTGCTTTGAACGGAGACAAATGTCCCTCTCTCCAGCCCATGCCTCCTCCCGCAGACCCACAGCCCAGATCTCTTGGCCAGCATCCTTCCCTAGTGCTCCTTGGAGAGGGAGAAGTGGGAGGAAGGATGAAGGAGGGAGGGAGGAGGATGAGATGCTCCCAGCCAGAGGAACTCGGCCTAGTGCCCCCTCCCCTGGGAACAGTTGTCAAATGCCCCTAGATCCCTGTGTCCTCCTGCCCTGTCATTGGGTCATGTCCTGAATGAATGAAATGACTCTGGGCATCACCCCAGGAGACTCAAGGGCTAATTTCTCTGATGGGGCCCGGCCATCAAGCTGGTCGTTAAATAAGGCCCTGGACCGTCTGTGTCAGTGCAGCCCTGCGGGGCCTGAGTGACAGCAAGCCTGCGCTGGGTTGCAAGACACTCCCTGGTTTGAAAGGAGGGTCACGGACAGCAGGGCCTGCAGTTGTATTTGGCTCCCAGAGT
This sequence comes from Mesoplodon mirus, assembly GCF_964341445.2. Taxonomy (NCBI): domain Eukaryota; kingdom Metazoa; phylum Chordata; class Mammalia; order Artiodactyla; family Ziphiidae; genus Mesoplodon; species Mesoplodon mirus. The sequence continues at coordinate 66,805,634 of NC_138988.1, forward strand.
GGGGACGGATGACAGTACCAGGGACGTCAGGCACAGTGACAGATGTCACCCATCAAGCTGAGGTGGATGAAGGCACTGTGGCTCGTCACCACCAGTCGGCACATTTTAGTTCCTCTTCCTGAGATCCTTTCTGTATATAAAACCTCTCCCCACAGGCTAAACCAGAGTTCATTAAAAATTACGGAAGATACACCTCTTTTAGAACTCGCCTCTCCCATTTCAGGGAAGGTGGCAGGTGAAACCACAAATCAAACTTGTAAGGGTTCAGCTTGGACTAAATGAGTCATGATCTCTATCTTATCAGAGGCTGTCAGCTCCTTATATCTGGAAGCTAGTTGGTTGACTGTGGTTACTGGCAAGACTGTTCACAAATATTCTGTTTTTTCCTACGGGAATGTGGTATGATTTCACTTCCCTTTGAAGGTACGTTGGCCAAAGTGTGATTTGCTTTGGCCGACGTCGCATGGAGGGGAGTGACATATGCCACTTCTGGTGGGAGCTTTTAGAGAAAGCAGTGTCCTAAATCCTCTTTCCCTGGCCAAGGTGATGTTGGAAGCACAGTCACTTCCTGAGTGACTATGCATGACAGAGAAAAAAATCTGGGCTATATTAGGCACTGAGGTTTGGGGGTATTTTGTTATGCAGCTCAGCCTAGTCCATCCTGACTAATTCACCAACTCACAGCCGGATACCCTGTATGGAGCAACCTCAGGCACTCAAATATTTCACTGCACAAATATATCCTCTATGATCATAGTTACTCCTATGAAGCATCTACTATGGACCACTGGCCTTACAATGCCCATCTCTGTTTCTCAGGAGAATAATTTTCAGATGGAGACAAGTAGAAGAGCTTTCCCGGGGTCCAGAGCCAGTGAGCACTGGTGCTGGGATTCAGCCATAGTGAGTCTGTCTCATTCTAAGGCCGATGGCTGCTCTGCCCCCAACATGCGGTCTCCCTTGTAAGGGAGGGGCAGCCGCTCTGGCTCCCTCTGGGAGTCCTGAGCCCTAAGTGGGGGCCAGGGTCCTGTCTGAGGCGCTCTCTACGCTGTGTTCTCAGGTGTGCACATCAGGAACGGGAGACTTGTCTTTGACTGGGCGGCGGGAGCGCCACCCTCGGGGGGTAGTGTGGATTCACCTGCCGTGGGTGGACGGCTCCCATCCGTGGGTCTCTTGAGCCCTGACCGAAAGCCACGTCACCACCACCAGCATTATCTGCAGACTAGAAAAGTAAGACCCACGGAGCTCGATCATTTCTCAAATGTATCGAAATGCTTTGGTTTTTACCAAAATACAAATTGATTTAAAGGCGTTATTGAGTTCCTAGTATTTTTTTTTATCATCATCTGTTTTCTCAATCAACAGATATTAAAAGTCTAATGAGTATTGCAGGGGGACTCATAGGGAACAAATTATGTTGAAAAATGAGTCTTAGTTGAAAAGGTTAGAAGAGATACTGCTGTCGGCCAAGACAGGGGTGGAGTGAGGGGTCCAGGAAGGGGTCTGATACGGGAGAGATGGAGGCTCAGCCTGGGGGAACTTGAGGAAGGCCTGTTTGGGGGCGTGTGTGTGCAGGGAGCGACAGGGAAAGGCAAGGACAGACAGGGAGACGGGACTAGAGGGAGGGTTGAGTGGGGAGGCCGAGGTGAATGCTGCTGGGGGTCTGGGCATGGAGTGGGTGCAGAGGAGGTTGGGCCACGTGGACTGGAGGTGCCTGTCTGGCCCCCTCATCAGTCTAGGCAGGAGGGGGGTTGCCTGAGATCGCCAAGGTGTGGAAGCCTTCGGGACCGCATCCCAGTACATCCGAGGGGGAGGGGTGCGTTCTGGGGAGGAGATAATTGAGAAGCGGCTTGCAGCAAAAGAAGACTGCAAAATAAAATGTGTTGGGCTGCAGACTCAGAAACAGCATGGTTTATGGCCTGCCCTCTCGCCTCTGAAGCTCTAAGGTACGTTTTGCAGGTAGCTCAGAGCCAGAGGTTTGGTACAAGTACCATTCAGTGTATCTGTGATGCCCAAGGGAGCATTTTTTAATCTATTAGAGACGAGAGGACCAGAAAACCATTTAAAACTGCTGAGGTCGTAACGGGCAGGAGAATTTTGGAGTTTCTCATACAGCAGAGGGCTGTGTATCATCTGGGGCCATCAGGGCCTGGAAGGCACAAGATTATTTTCTGGGGGGGAAAAATCAAGTTTTAAAATCCATCCTATGAATGACTCAAGGGCTGTGGGGTGGTGAGCTCCTCCATCTGCGCAGTCCCGGCCCAGTAGGATCAATACTGAACGCTGGGGGAATTCACACATCACCTTCTCAGCCATGGCTGAAAGATGAGGCTTTGGAGAGCATCTATTTCCTGGGGAAGGCTTGATTTACAGAATCACAGAGCAATACTTCATATTCCTGACTTATTTCCAAGCCGATGTTATCCTTTGAGGGAAGGTTTCTTTTCCCCCCCTCTCCTTTTCTCTTAACATTTAAAATTTTCCAATGTTCCTCCAGCTTGAGGACCAAATGCGATTTTAATACAGCGATTATTAGTTTAGAAGCCCTTCATCTCCTGACAAATGTCCTTAGCCGCAGCAGTGATGTTCTGAGCTTGCTGTCAGGGCGGGAGACGCATGGTGTAAAAATGACTCAGAAGCCGAGCGCCCTGGAAGGGCTGCCCCGGGGGAGGGCTTCTCCCTTCCCAACTCCGACAGAGCCAGACCTCATGACAGCACCTTGGGACCTTGGGCCCCCCTGGCCGTGGCTGGGAACAACTCCAACGGCCCCTCCCAGGCAGGCTTGGCTCCTGGGGACCTCTCCACCTGGAAGCTGTGCCTAGGGTCTTGGATACTGCTAAACATCCAGACCTGCACATTTCCCAGCCTCTGATATCCTTCCCCACACCTTTCTCTAAGTCACATAACCAGCCACCTGCCTTATGAGCCAGAGATAGACAGTCTTGCCAGTGGTTAGTATGGCATCTTTAGGACTCTAAGAAGAAACAGCTTTTTAAGGTCAAAACACAATAGTGGGGTGGAGAAGCGTGTGTGTGTGTGTGTGTGTGTGTGTGTGTGTGTGTGTGTCTGGGAGTGTGTGGTCACCACGGGCCACAGGGCTGAGCTGGTCAAGTCTGAAGGGTGAGCCTTTGCCCAGCAGAGGGCAGCAGCAGACGGGCCAGAACCTCCCAGAGAGGAGGCCCTTGGGCCAGCAAGCACCTTGGCCCAGCCATCAGGGGCCGCTTTCCCCAACTGCCCTGGGTTTGCCAGGCCTGTCTTCAGAGAGCCTGGACGGTGGCTGAAGTGCCCCTGCCTGTCCCAGATGGCTGTTTTTAAAGAGCTTAGAAGTTACCATCAAGGTGGACATCCCCCCACGTTCCCGTCTCTTCCTGTCACCTACGGGCTTTTTCTAAAGGTTGTCTGGCAGGGGCCGGGGCGCTTCCTGACATGGGTGAGGCACACTTTGAGGAGTGCGGTGCCAGTTTCGATTCACAGGGGAGGGACCCCAAAACCGGAGACAGGAGCTTGCCGAGGAGGTGGGGCGAGGGTGATGGAGGGTCCATCCGAGCAGAGCGGAAGTGGTCTTCAGCATCTACAACCCACCAGCTCCTCCCCTGGGGGTGGATGGACCCCACACCCCCTTCGTTGGCCATCTGGGCCAGCGTCCCCCTACCCCCAGGTCCCTGAACAAGCCGATGCTTGATGCTCACAAAGTTGATTGCTGTTCCCTTGGCGGCCGCTGATGAACAAGATAGCAGCCGCATGGGAAGGATTTCTTTAGGGACTCTGCTCAGAGCAGGAGAAAGCAGGGGCAGGCTGCCGGCCATGGGTGGGCTCAGCCCGGCCTGCCGCCCCCAGGATGCCCTGGGACAGAGCCACAGCCCCTTTGCAGAAGAGGAGCTTCTCAGATCCCTGATAAGCAGCCGTCCTTGTGGGAGCACTACGGGGCAAGGGTGCAGGAAAACTGCACAGTGGGGGCAGGAGACGCGGTTCTGCCTAGACTCCCCGTCCCTTCCTCTCCAGGACTCAGTTTCCCTCTCTGTAGTGAGAGCTGCTGACCCAGCCCTGTTCTTACCCTCCCATGGGACAGCTGGCCTTTCAATTCAGCAAGTCATTGTGGTGGGGGGAGAATGGGGGAGCGGAGAGTGGAGGCTGGCAGAGATGCTACCAGATTGAAAGAGGCTCGGAAGACACACTGACCTGATGCCCCCTGATTGAATCCTGGTCCAAAGCATTAAAAACTATTTAGGGGGCAATTGGGGAAATTGGAATGTGGCCTGGATGTGGCCGTCTTTGGAGAGCCAATCATCTTGTGAGTGAGGTAAGGCACTGGGGTTATGTAAGGACCTGTACTGAGGTCTTTGAGGGGAGTGCGGTGATGTCCATAGATTACTTCAAAATACTTTAGCCTTAGAGAATACAGTGAAGCAAATATGGCAAAACTCAAACAACTGTGAAAATCCAGACTCAGGTTATGCACATTTCAATGTGCCATTCCCTCTATTTTTTCCTGTAGGCTTAAAGTCTTTCACAATAAAAAGGCTAAAAAATAAACCAGTAGCTTTTAAAAACTGTAGAAGCCCAGGTCTTGCCCTGTGGGATCTGAATCCCTGGGGAGGGGCACACCATGGATGTTTTCAAGGCCCCCAGAGAGTCTGAGGACCGTGGCAGGCTCAATTTCAAGTCTGTTTTACTGGAGTGGGGGAAGAAGAGCCCATGGGGAGGGTGACCCTAAAGACTCTGCCACTGCCCACGGCACTGGGGGCCCCTGGTGGTGACACATCTCTGATGGCCTTCGTCCACACTCTCCCTCCACTGGGGGCGCCCGCACCCAGGCCCCAGCCACTGCCTGTAGGTGCTGACATCATCTAGCCCTGTGGCCCCTCTCAGGCGGAAGGGTAGGGCTGCTGGGACAAGACATGCTGTTCCCAGGGCCCATCCTGCCCAGTTCTCCTGGGACAGCTGCCTCTGTGAAGGGTTAAACCCAGAGTGGTGTGGAAAGGATGGCTGCAACCTATGCACCTGACCCCACAATTTCCCCTATAGTCCCGGCTCGCCTAGGCCCTCCCACCTTCATGCAGGAGCCAAAGTTCCAGACTCCAGAACATCCTAGGAAGCAGAGGGTAGGAATGATTCTAGAGAGAGGAGGAGAGAGATGGGGGAAGAGCCTAGGACAGAATTTCTATGTTGCTGAACTGTGCCAACATCCCCACCCCCACCCCAAAGCACAGACACACACAGACACACTGGCACCTCCATAGAGCGGACCTCTAGTCATGGGGTCCTGGACAGAGATGAGGCCCATCCCTTCGGTCCCCCATGGTTTGAACAGGCCCTGTGGCCGTGAGACCCTCTCTCCCCTCACTCAGGCGCCATCAGGGCCCTCCCTGCCCATCCCTATCCCCCGAGGCAGCACTCACCAGAGCCTCACTAGTGGCGGGGCTGTGGGAATGTGTGGAAGAGGGGGTCCGGTGGAAAGTAATCTCCTCTTTCAGTGCCCGCCGTCTGTGGTGTTGGGCAAAAGCCCTTCCCAGGGTCCCAGCCTGGAGAAGTCACCATCCACTATAGCACTGGTGGAGAGGTCTGCCCAGAGGGCTGGGCTGCAGAGGCCTGGGGAGGAGAGGTCACCTGACCCTCGGGAAGGGCCTGCAGGGGCTGGCTGGCATGGCCAACTGTCAGCTGGTGTTGGGTGGCTCTGGGGCAGAGCCAGAGGGTGGGAGGGTGTGGGGAGGAAGAGGAGGAAGAGGAGGAGGCTTCTGCCTTCTGTCTGGATGGATGTCAGGCCCTGTGCACCAAGAGTCAATTGCCCCAGGCCCCTGGTTAGTTTTTGATTCCCTGTTCAGGGGGTAAGCCTGGGGTGGGGGTCATGTTCTCCCTTCCCCTGTCTCCCTGCCCCCACCCCACTCCCTACAACCTCACTGCCAGTTTGACCCAAGCAGTGGCTGCTGGAGAGAAGGAAAGTCTCGCAGCAAGACATTTAATCAACAATCAGCTTGAGGACAATCAAGCATTTTTTTGAGGCCCTTGTGGGTGCTAGATACTCTGCTTGGCCGACCCAGGAACCTGCCAGAACAGTGCCTGTTGTTGGGAGATTACAGTCAGGGGCTTCAGCAAGTCAAAGGGCAGTTCCAGGTTAAGTGTTTGGTGGGAGGACAGTGGGCTTAGGGGAGGCCCCTCACTAGCCTGGGGGAAGCAGGGAAGGCATCCTGGGAGAAGTGACCTGTGCAGACCTGAAGGAGAAGGAGGGTCATCCAGGTTTGGTTCAGGGGAGGGTGGTGAGAAGAGCACATGCAAAGGCCCAGAGGCAGCCGGGGTGGAGGTGGGGGGCGGGGAGGTGGAGGCACTCAGGGTGGCTGGAGCAGGTAGGGAGTGGGGCGTGATGACACATGAGGCTGGGGGGTGGGAGGGGGTGGGGAGGCGGGCCTCACAGTTCTCTGTCCTCAGCTTGTTGGGAGGCCCTCAAGGGCTTTATGCCAGGGGTTGGGGGGAGGGCCAGGCCCCGGTGTGTGTGTAGAGGGCTTGCTCCGCTTTGAGAAGGGCGGACTGGGGAGGAGTGGATCACAGGTGGGCAGGCAGGTGATGAGGCCCCAGGTGCTGTCCTCCAGGTGAGTCCCAGCCTGGTGCGGAGAGCGGGCAGTGGGGTGGAAGGGAGCGGGAAGGTCCCTGAGGTGTTGAGAAGGCAGGCTTGATAAGGTCTGATGACGAGTGAGAGATGGGGTGGGGTGGGGGCAAAGGGCAGAGACTCAGCAAGGGACAGGCTTCAGGTCTAAGTGACCCTGGGCCAAGTATTAGAAAGGTCTGACGTCCGCCCTTCAGGTGACTCCAGCTACCCCACACTTCTGGCCGCCGTTCTTCTGGGCGCTGAGCAGCCCACTTGCCCTGACCCCAGCCTGCCCCTTCGGGGCTTCTCCATGTGTGGGTGCTCGGTTTTCAGAGCCTCCGCAGCAGCCTTGGGGCTAGAGGCTCTGCCCGGCCCCCTCTGCCAGCTTCCCCCTGGGGGCGTCCGGCCTCTCTCTGATTCTGGGCCGCATTCCCCAGGGTCCCCTCCCCCACCCCCTGGTCTAACAAGGACCCCCGCCCCCCCTACAGATCTGTTGCTGCAGCACTGAGGCACATGGCTTGCCCCGCCCCTCCCCGAGTTTCCACACGTCCGTGGAGCACGCACTCGGGGCAGTCTCTCCCTCACTGCTCACTCACGCAGCAGGTGAGCACGGAGAGGAGGCAGGACTAGAACCTGGTCTCCTGGTCCCTGTCCCAGAGGTGCCCTAGGTCACTGTCCACTCAGTGCCCACCGCACCCACTCTGGGGCCTGGCACAGCACGTGCTGCTCAGTAGATGTATTGTAGGCAAAAGAAGGGGCGTGGGGCTGGCCGCCCACAGCCCAGCTGCCTTTCCTGTGGCCAGCCTCCTTTCCCCTTCCTGCCACGGGTCCTCCCCCTGACAGGGCAGGACAGAACAGGGATTCCCAGGGCGCCCTGAGGCCTGGTTTAAAGTGGAGTGAGGATCCCGTGCACCCCCAGTTGCTGCCCAGCCCAGGCCGGCGGATCCCATTTCACTAGGGAAAGCAGACGGTCAGGCTGCCTCTTGAGCCTCCAGGGTGCTTGGCCCCTCACTGCCCAGCTATGCTCCGGGCTCTGGTTACCTGGCCGTGACCTCCCTTCCTCCCAGCCCTCCTCCACTTCCCCTCTCCCTGCTGGCTGGACTCAGATCCCTGTTCTGGGAAACTTAGGGCCACCACAGGCTGAGCAGGAGGCCCTTAGTGGGGCAGAGGGGAAGGGACCTCCCCCCAAGACGGCTGGTGAGGGGCAGATGCTGGGTGGACCCAGGGCCTCAGGAGGGTCGGTTCACCTGCCAGTACCTGGTTTCTGTTTTTGTTTTGCTGTTGTAAAGAGCAAGATTCCACGCTGACTTCTCATTCACCCACTTTTTGAGCCCCCAGTATGTGATCCGAAACACACAGCAGTAAACAAAAGCACCCATGATCTTGTCCTTTCTGTTATGCAATTGGATACGCTGCTCTATTTCTGTTTTCTGACTGCATCCAAGTTCTCTCCATGGTCATTTCCCTGAAGCTTGGCTTCCCCTGCAAGATGCCTGCTGCTCCGCCTTTTTCCAATGCCACCCCGTCTGGGACCCTGTGACACTGGGTCTGGCTCTTAACTCTCCTCCAGGAAATCAGTCCTGACCAGCAGCCAGGCTCTTCCGTGCACTGAACGTTCCAGACTAGCTCTCAGATGTCACCATTTGAAGGCAGAAAATGCCTGGGGCTCATAAGCATACTCCAACTATTTGGGGCCCATCCTCAAGGCAAAGGGGTGGGCTGGTCCCTTCCTGACCTTTCCCCCCCACAGACTCGACTGACCTTTTAGGACACCCCCACCCCCATCCCTACACTGCTCCCTTCCCCACCAGTTCATCCAGCTCCACATCTTGTGGATTTCATATCCCAAACTGGTCCCCTTTGCTCCATCTCTGTGGCCACCACCCTGTTGTCTCCGGCACGATGGCTTCAGTAGCTCTTCGTGCTGTCCTCCCTTCTCCTCAACTCTCACAAGCCATTCTCTCCAGACTGATGTTTTGGAACAATTTGGGTCATGTCATTTACCTGCTTAATGCTCTTCAGTGGCTCCTGGTCCTAAGAATAAAGTCCAAATGCCTCCCAGGGCCCAGCTCCCCCAGCCCCATCTCGCCTCTGTGGTCCAAACAAACCTTGCACAGGGCCTTTGCATCTGCTGTCCCGTCTGCCCGGGATGCCCTTCCTCCACCTCTCTGCCTGGTTAACTCCTCTTCACCCTTCGGATGCCAGCTCAAGCATCACCTCCACCAGGAAGCCCTCCCTGACCTCTCCAACAACGTCACCCACCCAGTACCTTTAGAAGCACTTATCCCAGATGTGGTCTCACTCTTACTTGTGTGATTATTTGCTCTTGTGCGTTTCCCTTCCTTGAGGACAGTGACTTGGCTCATTTTGTTTCACACTATGTCCCCAGCATGTGGCACAGTGCCAGCCTCCCAGTATGTGTTTGATGAATGAATGAATGCATGAACTCATTCTGCGTCTCTGGCTTTCACAGCTGGGGGTGTGTGGAGTCATGAGCTTTCGGGGATTTCCTCTTCTCTTCCTGGCCCCAGGCATGGAGTCCTTGGCCTGGTCACTGTGACATCCTTCCTTAGCAGCTCCCCTCATGACCCAGTTTCTTGTTCTAGAGACGACAACAAGCCTCTGTGTTCCAGGACATGTCACCACCCCGTTCCCACAGGGTAAACATCATGGCGGCCACAGATGCTGCTGAGCTGCCCAGGTTCCAGCAAAAGCCCCTCCTCCCTCTTGCTGCACCCAGGCTTGGCATACCGCCCTCCCCTTCTTCCCCTTTCCCCTCCCTGGTCGTGTGGGAGCCTCCAAGACAAGTGTGCAGACCACCTCCTCTACCCACCGCCCCCGCTCTGTGTGAGGAGCCCCATTTTGCAGGCCAGGATGCCAAGGCTCAGAGCAGAAGCACCCTCAGTTGCGTGATCCCCTCCACAGTCTCTCTCTGTCTCCCTCCTTTTCCTGCCTGTCGGTTATTACCTGGGCTGTCTTGGCTTTTTCTGTCTCTGGTTTTTCTTTTTGTCTCTTGCATTCTCTTGTTACCTTTTCTGTTTCTGCTGACACTTCTTGTTCTCATTCTGCTGTGTTCAGGCCATATGTGAGTGTAGTGTGAGTGTGCATGCGTGTGAGTGTGTGCACGTGTGTACTTGTGTGTATGTATGAGTGTGAGTACGAGTGTGTGAGTGTGCATGTGTGTATTTGTGTGTGCATGTGTGTGTGTGCATGCCGGCAGGTGCAGGTGAGCATCCAGATGTGGGTGTGTGAGCACGTCGATGGTGGGGGAGCACGCTGGGCTGAACAGGTATGTCCTAATTAGTGGGCCTTTGGGATAGGCTGCTCTGGGGAGGACAGGGGTATGGGATTCTGCCCAGAGACTTGGGCCCTGAGGGACATTACATAGGCCCTGGGTGCTCCAAAGGGAACCGCAGAGCAAGGTCCCAGGCAGGGAGCCCCTCGGCTTCCTTTGTGGTTGATGTGTGGATCTCTCTCACCTGCTTCCCCAGTTCTCCCTGAGTTGTCCAGAGTCCCTCCCCCACCACCACCGCTGGGCCCTCTGGGATTTGGCCGCCACCTCCTCCATCAGCTGCCGCTCCCTCCCTAGAAAGCCCAGGATGGACCACACGCTGAGAAAGGTCACCGGTCACTGGCAGCTTCTCGCTGTCAGAGGACGCTGGGCAGCTGGTGACTCCCCCTGGATTGGGTCTGTGCTGGCCTGACTGAGCTCCTGGACCCCACCTGGGAACTTGTAGCCTGGATCCCATCCGGGGCTCTGCATCAGAGGCTGCCCGGGCTTCTGTTGGGCTCCCAGATGGCTGATGAGCTATGACCCCTGGGGTGGAGGGCCGCAGGCCACGGCAGCCACTCCACTTCCTCAGCCTCCACTTGACCCAGGGAACCCTGGAATCTGAGGAGACTGCACACAGGAGGGCAGGTGTTAAACCCTCTGTCAGTAGGCTGGGCTCCCTTGACCAGGACACAGCAGGGGTGTCACCTACCAGTCCTGGGAGTAATGTCAGGGGGAGGGGAGAGCGTTGAGGGAGCCACCATCACGGCCACCATTCAGCAGGGGCAGGAGCAGTCGGTGGGCACCCGCTCTTCACACGCACACGTAACCTCATTTGACCCTCACATCCAGTGTGAGGTTGGGGCCATTATTAACCGCAGTTTTCAGCTGAGAAACAGAGGCCCAGAGAGGCCACATGGCACACAGCAGGTAAGTGGCAGAGCTGGGATTTGAACCTGGGGTCCCCCGCTCTCAACCGCTATCTTATTCACCAGGCAGCCCCACAATCACACACCCGTGGTGCAGGAACTCATCCCCCGTCGGTGGGGGGATGCCCGGGGTGATTCCCCCACTTCCCCAGCCAAGCCCAGAGCCAGGTCTGGGCTGGGGAAGTGGAAGGAGGGAGGTGTCATCCGGTCCCCCCATGGGGACACAGGGAGGGGACCTGGCACAGGGCTGGTTACGTCCCCAGCTCACATCTGGCTGGGGCTTGGTGAAGATGCCTTCGCCAGACAGTGCTCGGGGGGCGGATTCTCGTGGGCTGTTAATCCGAGCAAGAGCCAATGAGTAGCACTGAGAAACCAGTTACACGTCAGGACTGCAGCATCTGCCTCCTTTGCCCTTTAACTTTTATGAGGCCTCCCCGGTGGCTGACATCAAAGGCCATCAGAGGAAGGACCATGCCCTGCCCTGCCCTGAAGCCCGGAGACTTTGCCACCGTTTCTAGGGTGGAGGACTGCCCTCCTGGAGGACACAGGCTGCCACCTGCTTTCTGGGCGTGAGGGAAGGGGCACCGGGGGCGGCCTGCCCCAGAGCAGCTCCCCAGGAGGTGAACCCACTATTCGCGCCTTTAGTTTTCACAACTTTGTTGGTTCCGCTGGTCAGAGCAATGCTTTATAGAAAGAAATAAACTCTCAGAACATATGAGCTGGCGGGACCCTCAGAGGCCACCGGCCAACCTTTTCAGTTTACAGGAGAGGAGAGAAAAAGCAAGGCTGCAGAGAGATGAAAGGACTTGCCCAGAGTCACACAGCGGCCAGTGAAGGAGCCAGACTTGAACCCTTGGCCCGCGCTGCACGCGATGGGGGGCTGGTGAAGAGTGTGGACTGAGATGTGGACACACCTCAGTTCGGAGTTCCAGCTCTGCCATTTCCTGGTGATGTGATCCTGGACAAGCATCTTAACCTCACCGAGCCTCAGTTTTCTCATCTGTGAAGTGGGGATAATTTTCTTAGGGTTATTGTGACATTGCAATGACGTAGTACAAGTAAAAAAATGTTTAGCACAGTGTTTGACAAAAGGCCCCCCCAAAATGTTGACTATTATTATTATTATAAATGCCAGCAAGTCCTCGTGTGAACTGGGCCTCAGCTGGGGAGGGGAACCACAGTGGCCACACTTTCCAACCCTGAATTCAGTCTCATGCCCTGACATGGTTATATGGGGACAGTGGCCCAGAATAGTTGAATCTTAGGCTGTACCCCCAATGCAGGACCCATGGGTACCACAGAGACACATATGAGGTGCTGTGGGAGTGTAAGGAGGGAGAGATTAGTCAGCTTGCCATTGGGGGGTGCCCTTCAAGGCATCCAAGCTGGACCTTGAAGGGTGCATAGGAGTCCCCAGGCAGAGAACTGAATGAAGGAACAGCAAGGGGAAGAGCATCCACGGAGGCTCAGAGGCCTAGAAGCGCATGGCGTTCCCAGAAGCCTTCAGAGTGGCTGGAGTAGGGGTGGGGGCAGTGAAGAGAGGACCCTTCGTCTCTCCCCACTTTAAGGGGTGCTGCATTTTGACTGTGAAGCCAGGACCATACTTCCTGGCAAGGGCAACCCTTCATAGCTCACACAAACTTTTTCTGTCATTTCTCAGATAAGGAGCCAGAGGCCCACTGAGCGGGTGGCCTCCTGGGGACCCGCAGCTGGGTGGGCAGAGCCAGGTGGGAGCCCAGATCCACCTGCTCTCAGGCCAGGGATTGACTAGCAGACGTGGGTGGTGGGAGCTGGGGAGGATTTACTTGGAGAACTGGGATGCACAGGGTGATGGTGTGGGGCTTGCAGGAAGGGCCAGGCTGGGCCTGTAAGAGTGATGGGCAGGGGTGACAGCTGGGGGGCGACTGACACACATTATTTATGGCTGACGCACATTACTTATGCCTGTTTCTCCGCGAGTCCTTCAGGGCCGCAAAGGTAATTGAATAAGTGAGCATGAGCAAACGTGGGCGATTATTTAATTGTGGCAGAAAATGAAGTTGGTTGCAGCTGGGGGCCGCCAGCCCATTGCCGTTGGCCCTGGTTTCTGCTGAGCTGGGCAAGTGGGGCTGGAGCAGCCATCCATCCTTGGCCTGCCCCCATCTGTCCCTGGGCAGCCGACCCCATGCCAGCAGGGCCCAGGGAGGCTGGTGGTCAGGGAGTTTGTTCTTTGGGCAGCCGCTCCCCAGGCCCGCTTCTCTGCCCCAGGAAGGCCCTGGAGGCTGCTACAGACAGTGAGGGGCCTGGGAGAACCCAGGAAGGCAGGTTGAATGCCTGGGGCCTGGTGGCAAGAACAGGGGTTCAAATCATGATATTTTCACAGCAATGTCAGCAGACACGTGTAAGGCCCTTGCTAAGTGCCGGGCACTGTTCAAACCACTAATTTTTATCAACTCCGGTTAATCCTCCCATCACCGTATGAGGGAAGTACTATTGTTGTGCCCAAATTGCACAGGTAAGGAAACTGAAGCTCTGGCTCCTGACTCCTGGCCCTGGATTGAGAAGCTCTGAGATTCTGGGGGGCCCCATGGGGGGCTACAGCAGTGATCAGGTGAGATGTAGCAGGGGCCTGGCTACGAGGATCCCACAGGGCCCCGTAAGCTTTCTCTCCCTCACCTCTTGCCCTATTTCAGCCTGGGTGGCCACCTACTGCCTGTCCCTCTGGGCAAGACCAGGGCAGAAGACTGGACCCCAGGTCCTGAGGCAGGAGGAGGCCCTTGTAGGCCTGGGCCAGCTCATCCCCAAAGCTCTGGCCCTCTGGGCTTTGTTCCTCTGGTGTCCTTTCCAGCCCTTCAGAGGAAGCAGAGAAAATTAGGCCTGAAATGTGAGAAGCCAGTTCACCTTCCCCAGGCAGGGCAGCCACAGCGGCCCCAGGGCGATGCCACGAAGGCCCAGCCCAGCTGTCTGGGGGGCCAGAGCAGGGCTGGGGGCTGGGCTAGACCAGGCAAGTCCCTGCGCTTCCTGCGTTTTATCTGACGACCCTGCCTGCTTCTGGCCCCAGTCTTCCCCTCCATTCCCCTCCACTCCCACGCTGGCACTGGCCCTCACGTCTCACGTGGAGGGCATCCCCATCCTCTCTGTGCACCCAGCCTTCTTGGGGCACAGCCGTCCTCACGCCTCCACCCAGGCTGCAGCAGGGCCGAGCAGTGGGGCAGGGCCGATTGTCCGCCTTGCACTGGACCTCCCCGCCGCCCTGCCTGTGCCTGGAGCTTGGCTGCCCAGATAGCCTTGACCGGCCACCCCCTCCAGCCTCCTCTCATGCCTCCGCTGTCCTCCCCGCTGGTGCAGGTGGCATGCTCGACCTGGCAGCCGAATTCCCATAGCCTGTTGGCTGCATGGCCGCCTGCAGAATCCGTCCCATTCTGAGTTCTGGTGCAGGGATTTGTCTATCTGCTTTCCCCTCCCTCCAACCTACATCCTCCACCCCATGGGGCTGTGAGGTTTTTGAGAGTAGAGGGTCGTGTCTCTCTGCCTTTCATTCATTCGTTTATCCAGGTGGCACCTGCTACATACCAGGCATTGGGCTGGGTCTCAGGGGGTTTACAAAAACGAATCAAAGATGTCCTTGCAGTTAGTCCACATGGTGGAGTGAACACTAGGTCCACAACCCCTACTAAGTGATAGCAAAGGGGTCAAAAAGAAGGAGCCACAAGGACAGAGAGGATGAACCAGGAGAGGGCTGTAGGGGAGAGAATCAGTTTTGGGAGACGGAAAGAGACAGACGAGTGGTAACCAACTAATGTCCAGCTTTCTCCACTTTGGGGAAGGCCCGCAGTCAAGGGATTCAACAAGGAACAGGGCGGGGGGCCTCTGAAACGAGGCAACTTATACACCTGATGCAGGAGGATGGGCTGAAAGCTGAGCAGTGGCAAGACCACATCCCCTCCCCAGCTGGGCTCCAGGGGCTGGCGATGTCCTACTTCTAGATCCGGGCTCTGGACCAGGCCCTGCCTGCAGGGTCAAGGCTCCCACAGACAGAACAAGGGAGAGGCAATACAAGGAGGTCCAATGACTCAAAGCCAAGTCCAGAAGAAGCAGTCATCATTTTCACATGTATTCCAGTGACAACCTCTTGTTTCATGCCACTCAACTGTGAAGGAAGGCAAGAAACACAGTCCAGCCAGGTAGCCCCGCTAACACGTGCAAGGAGGGAAAGCAGATCTTGGTGGTTGCCAGCAGTCTGCTACAAAGGGGTCAAAAAATCTAATTCCCATGCAGCTTGAGTCAGAAAGCTCTTAAAAGATGACCTCTACCAAAATGAGGAAAGAAACCAAGAAAGAGAGCAACCCAGCACCTGGCAAGCAGGGAATCTAATGTTGGAAGGTGGTGGAGGGGAGGCCCAGGGCCTCAAGGTTCTGCAAGCTTGGAGAGCCTTGCAGGTCAGATTACCAAAGGGATGTGACCACCTTGAGAGGAGATGTTTCTTCTGTTTGTTTGTTTTGTTTTGTTTTGTTTTGTTCTGTGCTGCATGGCTTTCAGGATCTTAGTTCCCTGACCAGGAATTGAACCCAAGCCCTGGCAGTGAAAGCGCCGAGTCTTAACCACTGGACTGCCAGGGAATTCCCCTGAGAGGAGGTTTAAAGTCTGGTCAGAGAGTCTGGCATAGATTGATGACAGTTACACAGAAATCTCAAGGAGTAAACAAACAAAAAGCCTCAAAAGGCAACTTATTAACTTCAGGAAACAAGAAGTTTCCTAGGAGAGAAAATGTAATCCTGAGGCACTATAGGACTCAGATTCAATCATATGTACATGTTGTGACAGGAATGTAAACAGGAGATGCTGATTTAATAAAAATGGCAATAGAAGTATGAGGCAGGATGGGGAGGGGAAATAGCAATAGATTAGTTAAATCTTAACGGGAAGTAAAATTCTAATCTACAGTAAGAAATCAATAGAGGGACTTCCCTGGTGGCACAGTGGTTAAGAATCCGCCTGCCAATGCAGGGGACACGGGTTCGAGCTCTGGTCCGGGAAGATCCCACATGCTGTGGAGCAACTAAGCCCGTGTGCCACAACTACTGAGCCTGCATGCCACAACTACTGAAGCCTGTGCACCTAGAGCCTGTGCTCCCCAATGAGAGAAGCCACCACAATGAGAAGCCTGTGAACCGTAATGAAGACCCAATGCAGCCAAAAATAAATAAGTAAACAAATAAATAAAAGAAATCAATAGATAAAACCTAAAATAGAAAAATCACGGACTTCCCCGGTGGCACACTGGTTAAGAATCCGCCTGAATGCAGGGGACACGAGTTCGAGCCCTGGTCCGGGAAGATCCCACATGCCGCGGAGCAACTAAGCCCGTGAGCCACAACTACTGAACCTGTGCTCTAGAGCCCTCGAGCCACAACTACTGAGCCTGCGTGCTGCGACTACTGAAGCCCACGAGCCTAGAGCCCATGCTCCGCAACAAGAGAAGCCACTGAAATAAGAAGCCCGTGCACCACAATGAAGAGTAGCCGCTGCTCGCTGCAACCAGACAAAGCCCACATGCAGCAACGAGGACCCAACGCAGCCAAAAGTAAAAGAAAGAAAGAAAGAAAGAAAGAAAGAAAGAAAGAAAGAAAGATCACAAATTTGTAATATCTGCACATAGTGTAGAAATGAGACAGAAGCAGAAGAAAATGGCCAACAAAGGTGAAAGTAGGCCTGGGGGCGGGGCAGGGGCAGCTTTCTTCATCAGCCATGAAGTACTATTTGATTTTTACAATTATGTCCATGTGTTACTTTGATAAAAGTTAAATTTACTTAAAAAGGAGGGGAGGATGTTTTGCCACAATAAAAAAAAAAAAAGGAAAGGAAAGGAAAGGAAGAGGTCTCCCGGCATAACGACCTAATGCACCAAGGTGGACCCCCTTGCTCAGCTGAAGCCCGCAGGTGGATCCGGGCAGGGGGGCGGGGCTGTGGATGCAGAGGGCAAGGACGAGGGAGGTCCCAGGCTGATGTCAACGTGAGAAGCTAATCCTAGCTAATGGGTTAATCGCTCCGCCTCTCAGATGTCACAAGGGCCTTCAGCAGCTTCCTGCATACGCTCCAAAAATATTCACTGGCTGCAATCAGTAACTCTAAATCAGAAAGCAACTCCTGGGGGATGCAGCTCAGGGCAGCCACCCTGGAGAGGTGTTGGGAGGGGACGGTAGAGACCATTCCATCCTTGCCTTCCCCGGAGGGTCATCTGGGCCCAGAGCCTTCTCTGTTCTGTATTCCATGTCACGCACAGGAGCTGGAGGGTGAGAGCTGGGGGTGGGAGCATGTCCGCACATGTCGTTTCTCATACACGCACAGGTGTGCACAAGAGCCCACGGATGTGCGGACGTGCGCACATATGAATGGTGTCTGGTTGGAGGGCTGTGAGTCCGTTCTATCTGTTCTCACTCCCTGAACCCAGGAGCAGCACTGGGAGGCTTAGCTTCCCTCCCCTGCAGGTGTCTTTAGAGCTGGCCCTCACCCAGTGCTGTGTAGGCAGGGAAGTAAATCGTGAGAAACCCACTCCCCTGCTCTCTCCCTTGGCCTCCTCACATTTTTTCTTCTCCAGGATGCTATGCATTCTCTCTCTTCTTTCCTTTGACAAACCTACTCTTAAGTGAGGCTCTGATGGGTTTGCATTTTTAAAAAGGACAAAGTGTTAAGCTAAAGGAATGAATTTTTAATGGTGGAATTTTAGGCCTTTTCCTCTTAGGAGAGGTTTTATTTGTTTTGGCTTTGGTTTGGTTTTGCCAGGGAAGCTTCCCTGTGTCCCTGGAGTCACCCTGAAGCCCCAGGCTCCCTCTTGGATGCTGCTGGACAGGTCATTCTCCCCACGAGTTACCAGAGCATTCCCTGGGGTGGGGGTCATTAGCTTCCTGTGGCTCCAAGTGGGCCCCCAGCCCGGGAGGGTCTGCTCTCTGGTCCTCTGCTGCACCTTCAGCCCGCCCCTTTCCCTCCTGCTCTGCCCTGGGACACCCTCCCCAGAGGGAGGTGAGGGGGGCTCTGGGGGCCAGGAGTGACCTGCACGCCCTCCCGAGAGGCAGGGGCTGGGCAGAGGGCACCCCAGCCACCTCTGAGTCTGGTTGACAGCTGTGACACCTGGGCCTGGCTTCCCTACCTCGGTCTGGGGCGGCAGCTGCCTTCTCTAAGGGGGGAGGCCTCAGCAGAGCCAGTGAAGGAATGAACCCCTCACATACCCTCAGCCCCCAGCAGCCCACCCGGGGGCTCTGTGCACCAGAGCGGGCTGCAGGGGATGTATTGGGCTCCCCCTCCCTGCCCACTCTCAGAGCAGCCCAATTGCGGGCTGGAGGTCAGGAAGGGAGATGTGCCATCTTTGGGTACGTGGCTGAGTCCCTGCCCCTCCCTGGATCTGGTCTCCTCATCCTCGGTCTCCTGGCCCCGGGAGGCCCCCAGTGGAGCTGAGGGAGGGCTCGACACAGGGCGGGCATGACGGATCCTGGCAGCCCCCACTGTGGAGATCAGAACAGATGGCCGGGTCAGCTACCCGAGTGACCCTTCTGGTGGCTGTACCCAGAGCTTCGTCTCCTGGGGTGCCAGCACCACTGTTCTGGTCTCCCCAGTCTGCCCAGAGCCCCCTAAGGTCCACTGTGTGTTCAGCTACGGGGCTCCTTATGGGAAAACTTAGAGCCCTCCTTTTCCCATCACCCCTGCCCAGACCACTGGGTGTCAGGACTCTGGCCTGACCTGCTGGACAAGCCTCAGCCTGGGCCAGAAGCAAGGCTGCCTGACTCGGGTATTGCTGCTGTCCCCACAGCTAGTGGGGAGGTTAGTGGTGACCTCCCTTATTCCTGCTGTGCTGCTGACCCCTGCTGGCCATCCTCACACACCTGGGAGGCCTCCCCTCCCTGCACAGGCATCAAGTGCAGGGTTTGAATACTTCCCGGGACGGGGGGCTCATCACTCCAGGCAGCAGCCTGCTCCAGGGCAGAGATGTTTCTGCTTCTTGGACAAGTTCTTTGTAATGAGCTGAAGTCTGAATACTGGTGAATTCCATCTGTTTATACATTTTCATCATCCTCATCATTATCAATACTGTCTATGCGCCAGGCACATTGCAAAATGTCATTTAATCCTTTCAACACCTGTGAAGTTGGTGTCTATGTCATCCCCATTATATAGATGGGAAACCTGAGGTCCAGAGGAAGTGTGTCACCTAAGTATGTCACACAGCCAGGAAGTCACAGAACCTGGGTTTCCAATCCAGAGCCCAGGCCCTTGCTAGCTAGGGATGTGCCCATCCCACCCCCACTGTCCGCTTGGCCCCTCTCTCCAGCTGTTCTTACTTCTCTGCCAGGTGCTGCTACCCACATAAACTCACACCTTCTCCCCCAGACCCTGCAGCTGGATTAACTCCTTCCACAAAGCCCTCCCGAGACAGACAAGGGGTATGGAGGGAGCCCTCTTCCCCAGGTATCTTCTAACAGTGAGAGGAGGAGAGGTGTCATGTTCAGGAGGATTCCCATGGATCAAAAACCTTGGGTAAGGGCTTCCCCGGTGGCACAGTGGTTGAGAGTCCGCCTGCCGATGCAGGGGACGCGGGTTCGTGCCCCGGTCCGGGAAGATCCCACATGCCGTGGAGCGGCTGGACCCGTGAGCCATGGCCGCTGAGCCTGTGCGTCCGGAGCCTGTGCTCCGCAATGGGAGAGGCCACAACAGTGAGAGGCCTGCGTACCACAAAAAAAAAAAAAAACAACAAACCTTGGTTAAGCTTTAACCAAGAGCTTCCCTAGTGTCATGCCAGCTCATGTAGGGCAAGACCTTCAAACTCATCTAGTTCCATCCATCTATTCCATGCTAGCATCTCTGTTGAATGCCCGTGCAGCCTCTGCTTACATACCTCCAGTGATGGGGGGCTCATTACCTATCAAGGCAGCCCAAGGCTCAAAATAACAAGGGCCTTCCTTCTCCTACAGAGCCGAGGTTTGTCTCCTTGAGGCTTCTGCTCACAAGGCCCAGCCCTGCCCCTCAGGGGTCATCAGAACTAGCCTAACCCTTCCCTTATGATGTTTGGAGCAAGGGACCATCTTCCTGCTGAATCTTCTCCCAGTCACAGCCAAGAGAGGGGGCCAGTAAGAGACCCCTCAGAGAAACTGGGAGGTGCTGCCCAGACAGGAGAAAGACATGTCACTCCCAATCCTCAGCTGAGCTGCCAAAACTCTGAGCCTGGCCCTGTCAGCTTTGGGGTGCAGGGTGGAGAGAGTTCTTGGAAGAAGTGACCTGAGTCTGCCCCCACCCCCACTTTGACCACTTTGGGAAGTCCCAGGCCTGTCTCTTGCTGGGACGTGTTTGAAGGGAGAGGCTGCCTGGGGGGGGCCCTGGCCATAGGAAGGAGAGATGGACATGGGGGCCTGATTACCAGGTGGATAGCATGGAGGGAAGTTGGGCTTGAGCTGCCTGAAAGGTACCTGCCCAACGGGACGGCCTGACCACATGGAGCTTCAGACTCAGGTGCTCTGACTCACGGTCCCCGCTAATCTCCTCAATCATGGGTGCTATACCTTTATTGATGCAGCCACAGACCGACCTCCCCATTGCTTCCCATAGAACTGACCATGATCCCTAAATCCCCAGTCCCCTGCTGGAGCTCAGCCCCGGCCCCTTCCCCACCCCCAGGTCTGCACAGTCACGTCTGTGGCCCTCAGTGCAGGCATTTCATTGCCTTCCTCCTGTGAGCCACTATTCCTCCCCCATTCCTTCGTGCATGGAGGCAGGGCACAAATCAATAAATAAAACAAACTAAACATGTTTGTCCCTGTTAAGTTTCATCTCGTTAGATCCACCCCATCGCTCCGGCCTGTCATCTTCCCTTTAGATCCCAGCTCTGTCATCTGACCTATTTGCCATCGTCCCCCCCAGCTATGTGGCATCTGCAAATTTGATAAAGTACATTGAGAGTGTCTGTCTCAGATGAAGCCCCCTCCTCCCATTGGGTGGCTGGAGCACAGCCGTGCATACACGTCTGTCCACACACACACACACACACACACACACACACACACACACACACTTCCCTCTGTCTGGGTCCTGTCAGCCCTGTCCAGCCACCTTCAAGATCCTGGTGGGGACACTGGGCACCTGTGCCCCACAGAGGGCAGCCACTCACTGTGCACATATCCCTGTGGGGGATGGGACTCTCTGGGAACATCCACACCTTCTCACTCTACTGGCCACTGTTTAAACAGCCTCTGACCTGGCCACACCCTATCAGCCTCTTCCACCAAGCTCGGGGCAAGGCTGGCTAGCCAGCCTGGGTCTTGGCTCTCTGGGACGGCTGTGTGGTCCTCCCTCCCCTGCTAATCAGGCAGCACATCCTCCTCTAGGTTGTGGCTGTCAGTGTAGAGCCAGCCCAACTGCCTGGGGTGAGGACTCCTCGCATGCGCCTGCTGTGCACGTCTCTGTGATCCTTCTCTTCAGGGGACCCCAGACCTTGTCTTTGGAGTAATTGCATAGCAGGGGTAGCCAGCTTGGAAAGATCCAGATCCTCACTACAGAGCCTGCCAGACACTGCTTTAGCAGAACGAAAATAATCCCAGGGCCTAAACTGATCTTCCAGAATCTTCTAGTCCATTCCCAGCCTCCAGCGTGTAGAGGACTCAGGCAGGCTCCTCCTTCTCCCCTACTGCAATACCAGCCGTTCGTTCTTCCCTCTGGGCAGGTGGCCAAAGTTAGTCGCCTGTATCTGTCAGCTGATGTTAGTAACAAACACCCCCAGATTCTGGGTGGCCTATGCCAACATACAGTGATTTCTCACACTACTGCACTGTGGGTCCGCTGGGGATTCCGATCCAAGCCGTCGTTGCTCCAGGACCCAGGCTGCAGAGGCAGCCCCAGCAGCAGCCCCACCGCAGAGGAAATGAGGCAGATCGGTACCAGCTCTCGAAGCCTCTGCCTCCTAGGGCCATTGCCACTTCCATTTCATTGGCTAAAGCAAGTCACATGGCCAGGCCCAATTTTCAAGAGAGTAGGGAAGTGTGATCTTTTCTTGTGGCAGGAATTTTGGCAAATGGCCTCAGTGACACCTCTGCATACTAGCCGTTCCTGTCCCTCAGTCACTGGAGTTCCCACCGTACCACTTGGATGCTGGTTCTCTGAGCCCAGCGTGGAGGGCTCGTACACCTCCCTCCCTAAGGTCTGCGTGCCCAGGGTTTGGCCCTTGTCTCTCACATTTCTGCTCTACAGTGCGTGTATTTTCTCTCCTCTTCCAGCCTCAGTGTTCCACCCCTTCCTTTGAGAGGCCCTCCTCCCACCTCCTACCTTCAGTACAGGATGTGCCCTGGCCCAGGGGAGGCCCAGGTTCAGTTCTGAGCAGCCTCTGGTTCCATCCCCAGTGACTGGCTGGGAGGCGGGCCCCCACTCATGTCCGTCTGAGCCCTTCCCGTCTCTCCTTCCCTTCGATGTCCTCAGAGCGGTAGTAGCCAGGTGGAGGAGACCTCTGAGAACATGTGGCCACACTCAGGCCCTGATGCTCCGCCTGCACCTGGGTGGAGCTGCTCTGAGACCCGCCCACCCCTGCCTCTCAGGGGACTGGCTTACCTGAGCCAATGCTTGCACCTTGTGCTGAGGTTTGTCTGTGTTTCTGTCACTTCTAACTGTAACACACACTCCTGGAGATCTTGTCCATACCTGTATCTGTTCTATCACAAGCAACAAACCACCCGAAACTTAGTGATTTTGTGTGATAAAATTTCATAGAAACACACACGAAGCACATGTCAAACTGGTGAGACCTAAATAAGGTCTGTGCCCGAGTTAATAGTATTGTATCAAGATCAGTTTCCTGGTTTTGACAATGTACCATGGTTCTGTGGGGTCATTGGAGGAAGTGGGTGAAGGGTACAGGAGAAATCTCTGTACTATTTAAGCCTCTTTTCTTGAGTCAAAATATTTCAAATGAAGAAGTTACAATAATCATACAGACTTAGTAGCTTAAGACAACACCAGGCGTTTACTCCTGATCCACTGATGTGCCAGAAGCTTCTGGATTTGCTCCTGGGGTCTGGTCCAACCTCTTTACTTGGGATGCGGGGATGGAGGCTGGAGAGGGGAAGGGGGTCAGCCACACGGAGAGGGTCATGGGTTTAGGGGCAGAGCTGGACTCCCAACCAAGGGCTCATCCCACGTTACCCCAGGGAAGCCCCAACCTCATGCCGGGCCGCTTCACCAGTCTGGCATCGCTGCTTGGGATTCTGCTTTGCACATGTTGGTGTTTGCAATCAGAAAGTTCAGCGGCCCTTCCAGTGTGCTTAAATTAGTCCCCATGCAAACCAAATCATTTCATTTGCAGAGAAGGGCTTAATTGCAAGGGGAATGAGGCAAAGGGAATTCTGTTGCCTGTTTTCATTGAAGAAAATTACTGTACTTTCCCCTGTCTCCTTACTAAACAGAAGCAGCTTAGAAATCGGGCTGTAATCACCAGTGATACCTCTCCTACCCTTTCTTCTCAGACCCTGCTCAGTAATTCCGCGCTCCTGAGACCCTGCTCTGAGCTGTTCTTGCCCGTCTGCCTGGCCTGAGCAGCTGGTTCCATCCCTGGTGCTGGGTAGCACCTCCCCGGTTTGGCTGGAGTCTCACCTCACCCCTGCAATGTTGAGAGGATGGCCCGAGATGTCACAAGGGCCTCAGCCAGGGATCAGCCCACACTCTTGGCAGGAAGAAACATCTCATCACTTTCGAAACACATGAAATCTGCTCCAAGCCCCCACTCACCAGGGCTGCAGAGAAGACACATTTCGGACGAAGGACATCCCCAATCAATATCTTATACAAATCCCGGGGCTTGTCTGCTTTGGTGCCTGGCAAAAGGTAGGGGACCTGGACCATCTTCACCACAGCTCCTTCTGTCCTAGGATGCTGTGGACTGGCAGGTCCTCGGGGCTCTGTTGGGTGTCCCCCAGGAGGAACTCCAGCAAACAGACTCCCTCCTGTCTGGGGAGGCTGGTTCCTTCTCTGCTTCTCTGCCCAAGAACCCCACCCTGGCTCTGATAGTCCAGCCCGATTCCCACTGTGGCCAGTGTTTCCCTAGGGTGGGGCTATGGACCCTTCAGGGAGCCAGGTAACAGGCTGGTAACCTGCAGGGGGCAGGTGCATGAAGAAGTAAAATATGTAGCATGTCTAGTGTTAAGAGAGAAATACAGGAGGACTGGGCCCTAGAGGGTGTGCAGGGTGGGAGGGCAGCTACAACTCCCCACGGGGATGGTGGTCTGGAGGAGGGAGTGAGCCACGTGTAGATTGGGGGTGGGAGGGATCAGCAGGGTGGGTGGAACAGCTAGCACAGAGGCTCAGAGGCAGGAGTGGGCCTGGTCAGGGCGAGGGCGGCAAGGTGTGTGGCCCGAGTTGGGGGAGAGCGAGAGGGCAGGTCAGAGGAGCCTCCCAGAGCCTCTGTGAGGTCCTGGCTCTTTGTCTGGAATGAAGTGGTTTTATTCTGTTCCGGCAAACCCACAGCAGCACAACAGATTTGAGAGCTGCTTCCTCTTCCTTTCTTTGGAGAAGGGAAGAGAGCTGGGCTGTCTGGGTTCAAACCCCGGCTCCATTACCTTCCTGACTTCGCCACGCCTCAGTTCCCCCCCCCCCAACCCCAACCAGGAGGGGTAACAACAGCACCTGCGGGATGGGGCCATCCTGAGGCTTCAGTGGGCTACGGTGATCACGCTGTACTGTGTTGAATAATTTTATCATCTTTTTAAAAAAAATTTGTTGGCTGCGCCATGCAGCATATAAAATCCTAATTCCCTGACCAGGGATTGAACCTGCGCTCCCTGCATTGGAAGCGCAGAGTTCCAACCACTGGACCGCCAGGGAAGTCCCTATCATGCCCTTCTTAGTAACTTCCCCTGCTACAGGGATAAGTTGATTGGCCCAAGGTCCCTGCCAATAAAGGGCAGAGTTGGTCCTGAGGATGCCGTGTCCCCACCCCCACCCCCTGGAAACACGGCAGCACCAGGCAGCATCGTGCCCCCCACTCACCCCTCTGCCTCTCTTTTCCCGGGCGCATCATGGGACACTCTGTCCAGATTCTCTTCTTCTCTCTTGAGCTTTCTCTGGGGATGGGGGTGCAGAAGCTGTCCTGGCTGCCCAAGGAGGGCTGTTTTGGAGCAGTTGGGTTGACTTCCTGCATAACTGCTCCCCTGATCCCTCCCTTTGGGGGCGGCTGACAGGATAATGGATTTGAGTCCACACACCTGCCTCAACGAAAGGATTTTTTTTTTTTTAAGGCTCAAAGTCAACGGTGTATTAATTAAGGGGGACCAGCTGCTACAGCAGTTCTTATGATAAGTCAGTGACAAATGGCCGTGTTTACCTTTTTCCCAAGCAGAGACTCCGGAAGGTGGCCTGGAGCTCCTGGGTGGACGTCCACGGGCGAGATTGGTGGGGTATACCTCTCCCTCCCTCAGCCCTCAAGCTTCTTTATCGGTGCCCCCCAAGTCTGAGAGGGCGTTTGTCACCGAGGAAGACAGGGCTGCAGCTTGGGGAGCCTTGGAAGGGACTGGGCGGAGCAGCAGAAACTTCTCAACAGTGGCCGCCACCCAATGATGCCCTCAGACCCCTTCCTCGGGCAAATTCCACCACCTCACGCTGTTCCTTTTGAAATCAGAGTCGCTGAAAAGGGGGCTTGGCCCTTCAAAGCTGAGAAAGGGTGCAGAGTTGAGCCGAGACGCCTCGCTCAGGGCTTTTGTGCCAGGCGCTCTCTACCATAAAGGAAGAGGCTGGACATTGGGGGCCTTTTGTTATTTCTTTATTTTGATCTCCCTCCTGCTGTCCAAACAGCGTCACAAAATAGAGCCTTGCGTTAACTCCCTTCTCAGCTTAAAACAAAACACGGCAGCGCAAAAATCTTGTACTGAAAACCAGAAAAAGGAAAGATGGGCTCATTTTTTTCTGAGTTGTGTTTCTGGGTCCTTGACTACCCATTTACCCACCGAGTTTCCAGCTAATGCGAGGATAGCAGGATGGCGCTCACGTACCAGTCGGACCTGTGTGGACGGGCCGGCAGGGTGGTGGAGCAGCCTTCCTCCCAGGCTGAGAAAACGAAGGCCCCGCCACATGGGGCGCGGACCCCCAATGCCAGCAGCTCACTCGCTGCGACCCCAGGGTAGAGGCAGTGCTGGTGGAAAGCGGCAGGACCCCCAAAGCACTCCCAGCAAACCCCTGCCTCCACTGCAGGTGGGGGACCCCCATGTGTCCCCCGGGCTGTGCTGTTCTCCCCAGTGACACCATCAGCTGCCAAGAGGCCCCGTCCAACCTCACCCGCCTCCTCCTTCCTCCCCCTCCCAGGGCTGGTGCTGAGCACCTCCAGGAGCCTCTGGGGCCTCGAGGGAGGCAGAAATGGGGCCGGAAGAAAGAGGCTCTATTGGCCCCCACTCCTTGCCACCCACAGGAACCAGGCATGCATCTTGCGAGTTCACCCTGCAGGGTAGGTCGTCACACCGTGTTATAAACATGGAAACCAAGGCTCCGAGGTATGTGGTTTGCCCGAGAACCCGTCACAGGGAGGCCGCTCCCACCTTCTCTCCCAGCTGACCTCTCCTGGGCCAGCGCTTAATGACTCAGGACGTTGCCTCTCCTTACACATTGCTTTGAGGGGAGAGGAAAAGAACCACGGACGAGAAACACATCCATTTTTAATAAATAGTTTATTTATCCAACAGTTTCAGCCCTGACAGTGAAGCCTGTTGCAGTTTCTTCTTCTGGCTGGAGCCTGATTATGAGACTGTTGCGTTGCCACGGCGCCGGCGCTCGGATTCCAGCCCCGCCGATCACCCAGACATCAGAGGAAATGAGAGAGAGTATTGCTCAAATGAGAAAGACTGGCGCTTTATTAGGGAAACAAAAAAAACCAATAAGACCAGAGAGAGGTGCTTAATGCCTTTTGGAGGCAGCTGTTCCGTCTTCTCGGCTCGCCCCCTCTCCCGCCCGCCGCGGACAAGAACTTGTGGAGATGCTGCTCTGATGGAGAGGCTCTCGGCCCTTAACTAATAAGGTCCCCGCGGAGGTTTCCGGAGGTCGCTCCGCCTGGCGGGGAGGCGCTGGCGGGCGGGCAAAGGTCCGCGCAGCGGGATCGCTCCCGGCGGCCAGCATGGGGAGGAGGTGCGGCCGCACCCCGCGCACTGAAACCGCTGGCTGAAGTTCCCGCCAAAGTGCGCGGGATGGGGAGGCGTGGTCGCCGTAAACGAGGCGATCTTCGCCCATAGAAGTGCGCGGATCCCCAGGTCCTGGAGCGCAATCGGGTGACGCGCCGCGGCTGCAGGCCTGGGCTGGGGAGGCCGCCTCCGGCGGGGTCGCCCAGATAGGGGCTGGCGGCGGCTCGACCCTCCTCTCTGCTCTGGGGGGGCGCGTCGTCGCCGACTCCAGGTTCCTCCGGGGCCACCCTAGCTGCTCATTCCTCCCGACCTGAGGCCCCGTGTGCCTAGACAGTTCTCCTACAATACTTGTTCTAATTTCTAGCACCTTACCCCTCCGGGATAAGAGGCCCAATCCAGCTACAGGACAGGCTTTCTCCCCTCACCCTTGAGCTCCCACGTAACACCCCCCGAAGGCACATGACCGAGCTGCTCCCCAACCCCTGCCGTCCCAGCCGCCACCCCGACCCACCTCCCACGGGCGCGGGGCCCACCTCCCTGCCGCGTGCTCCGCACACCCAGCTGCACACTTGCTCTGCAGGGGCTCATGGCTGCTGAGCTTTTATCTTTTCATGAAAAACCCTTCTCCCCTTTCTGCCAACAAAATGGGGCAGAGAGGAGCGGACCATCACAGAGGGCAGCTGCCCACCTGGCCTTCTCCCCTGGCCTTTCGAGGAAGCCCACGCTTTCCTTCTGAAAGCTTGTCTCTGAAGAGTCTCACAGAGACACCTTTGGAACCAGGGTCAGGAGGAGGGTGAAAGTCAAGGCAAGTGTGAACTCAGCACCAGCAGGATGGTGGCCCTCTCACGTCCCTGGAGGGGACTGGCCGGGGACAGGCTGATTGGGAACAGGCCCCTGCCCAGGGTTTATCGCTCTGAGTCAGAGAAGGAAGAGGGCTTAGTCCATCTCCACACCAGCATGTCTTCTCCGGCCACGCGGTGGGACTCTGTCTGGATCCGGGATTCGTTGGAGGCCAGGAACTCCACGGCCCGGTCCCAGACCCGCTTCATGCGTCTCCTGCAACGAGGGATGGGGGTGCAGGCTCAGCAGGCAAGCGGCGCCCTTGGCCGCTGTGCCCAGCGCTGCCAAGAGAGGCAAGCTGGTCTCTGGATGCCCTCTGTACAAAAGGGGGCACAAAGCTCCAAGAGCCCACACAGAATTTATCTGTGGGAAGAAGAGCAGTCAGGTACTAACTGGACTCCTGCAGAGGAGAGAAATTTCATGGGCCCCAGAGAAATGATTCCTCAACATTCTCTGCTCCAAAAGCGTTCAATTAAAGGGAGCTGAAAAGGGCTGGAGCGCTGCGCCCCCCCGCCCCCAACCGGGTGTCCAAGTGGGAAGACTCTTGCTGGGACCCATTACTGCTACAGCCCGGCCAGGCGGCCCCCCCCAACCCCCGCTTCCAGTGCAGGCTGCATTTTAATGCCTCGTGTGGGCTAATTAAAGAGTGGCCACTGGGCTGTTGAGTCCAGACTCCACAGCACTTCGGGATGGGGATGAACTAGGCATCCAACCGGGGAGGCCAAGACGCTGGAGCTGCTTTTGGAACCTGAGCCACCAGGTAGGGCCCCTCTGCAGACACCAGAGTTCCTGCTCTGCCAGATCCCCGGGGCATTGGACCCCTCGGACAGCCCCCTATTTCCTCGTTCCCCCTCCGAACTAGACAGGAAGATTCCAGGGCAGTGGGGGAGGGCTGCTTTGACACCTATGCTTTGGTGAGCCCCGGCCTCCTGTCTGACTGCAGACCACTCCCCAGCACCCCACACGTGCCGAGCGAATATGGGTATGTGTGGAAGCAGGGGGTTCAGCTGGGGGAGCGCAAATGGAGGGAAACTCCCGGGGTGGCCCGTGTGTCAGGAGGCAGAGTCGGGTGGTGGGGCTTTCTTCCCGGGGTGGTGAGGTCCTGCTGCCAACCAAACTCCACGGCTGTTCAGCAGCCCCCACTTGGCTGGTCTAGCCCTGCCACACAGGCCCTGGGGGCTGAGCCCCTCACACCGGGTCCCGGAGGTGGGGGTATTGGCACCATGTGGGGGCCACGGCCTCATCCCCAGCCCCCTTCCCAGGCTGCCCATTACCAGGTGATGTACAAGCCACCCCCGTGTGCCTCCCTGGACAAGCTCTTCATATCTCCCCCAACCTCCCACAAGTGGGCCCTCACCCACAGGACTGTGCCCACACAGGGCCCACAGGAGCTGATGGGTCCTTACGAGTCGAGAGCTCGGCTACACTGACCGGGCGGCTGAGCCTCCTGGGTTCACGGACAGGGGTCCAGACCCTGCGGGGCAGCTGCCCGCCTGCAGTCTCTGCTGATGCACAGGAGCCGAGGTGTGGTGGCTCAAACCCCTGATAAGCTGCAGTGCCACTTCCTGCTCTTATTAAAATGACCATGAGTGCTGCCCTTTGATGAGGGCTCAAGTGCTCCGTGCTGCCTCGGTGAGGTGGGAGGCCACCTCTCTGACACCCTGCTCCCCTTTCCTTAAGACCTGCCACTACCTAGTGGCAACACATTTTCCTTATGCGTCTTGTCTTCTTTCTCCCCAGAACCAATGCTCCAGCAGGGCAGGGATTTTTGCTTCTTCCTCTCCCCGTCTCCCCATGACCCAGTAGAGTGTGGCATGCAGTAGGTGCTCAATAAACATTTGTTGAGAAAATGAATGAATGATGGCCTCTCTTCAACACAGCCCTCTGCAAGGCAGTGGGATTCTCTGTATTACAGCTCAGACATGGCGTTACCCATGGTCACATGATGATGAATTCTGGCAGGTCCAGGAATTAGGGGGGAGTCTGGATCTACCAGTGGCCTCCCCTGAGAGCTGGAGGGCTGTGTGGCAGACTCATGCTGGGGACCAACAGCTAGCACAAGCCCCACACCGTGGCTGGTCTGCTCTAAGCTTCCTGCCTGCCACTGTCCAGGGGGTGGGGTGGGCATGAGCGTTACTCAGCATTTTCACATTTAAAAGGGGCCCTTAGATGCTCTACTCTTCCAGCTCCTCTTGGGTTGACAGAACGGGGTGACCTCGACCACAGAGCCTGGCACTGGGAACACAGAAGTGGCACCAGTCCTGGGTCTCTGAGCAGGTTCTTAACCTCCCTGTGCCTCAGTGTCCTCATCTGTACAGTGGTGTCCTCAATGTACTCCCTCCGAGGGCCATGCTGAGGGTGGAGTGAGCGAGCTGCACCTGTGCAGGGCTCAGAGCAGTGCCCAGCTCACAGCGAGCATCCAGCGAGGGTGAGTGCTTAGCATCATCCGAGAGAGGATGGCATCTGGCCGGAGACTGCGGCAAAGTCTGAGGTGACACCGCAGTGGGCCCTGCTGGCTGCCTCCTGGGACTCTGTCCCCCAAATCTACCCTACTCCTGGTTTTGTCAGGGATCTACCCAGCATCCGCAGCCCATTTGGAAGGTGGTCCTGGAGTCGTGCATGACAACGGCCTGCCACCCCCTCCCATGAGCGGTGCACCCTGGAAGCTGACCCCATTCCCTGCTGTGAAACCATGTTTCCAAGTACATGAGTGTGCCTTCGTGCATGGGAACTAGACCATGACACCTTAGGTAAGATGTGTTTCTGACTGTACACCATGGTTAAAAATGTTTGAAAAACAATCTCTTCCTCCTTGCCAGTGACTGATTCAAGAATAGACAAGTAACCAATTCTGGCCAGTGGAGCCTCAAAGAGGTGTGTCCCCGGTGGCTTCTGGGAATGTTTTCCCTTGCTCATGAGAGCAACAGGTAGCCCGTCTCTCCCCTGCTGGTTGTTGCAAGGCAGGTGTTGCTCCGGCTAGCTGCTGGCCACCATCTTGTGGTCACCAGGAACTCCAGCCAGCCAACAACATCCACAGAGGGCAGGACCATGAGAATCAGAGCAATGGAATCAGAGCCCTTACTGTTCTGTGCCTGGACTTCCATTCATGGAAACCCATCAGGTCCTTCCCTGCAAAGCCCCACGGGGAGGGGAGGGGTCGGGTCCTAGGGCTTGCTCCCCAAAGCACCCCAAAGCGCCATCTCTACAGAGGAGCGGGACCATGCTTCTGTACCTCTTGTCTGCACTCTGCCTTAATAAGCTGATGGCAAGAGGTGTGGATGGTGCCCCACCTCCAGCGATCCTGGGGCTGAACTGCCCCCCTCCCCACATGACTGACTCGAGGCTCTGGGCCTCCTTCCGTGGCACTCAGTGGGGTCCGACCCGGGTCTCACCGGCTCTGTGGCGGGATCAGGGTGTCACGCACGTGTAGGATGCCCACGTATGGGTAGCGCTCCATGTCCTGCTCCCAGTCCACGTAGTGGTCCTGGACCACATCTGCAGGACAGAGGGCACTGTTTAGGGTGAGGACCCTCTGGCGGGAGCCAGCAGCCCTTTCACTGGGGGCCACGCACCTATAATCTTCTTCACCATCTCATACATGGCCTGCTCTTCCTCTTCCAACTTCCGCCACCGGTATTTCAGGAGGATCAGGAGGCCCCACAGAAAGGCCAAGCCTGGGAGGGAACAAAGCACTGTTAATCATGCACACCACCTTCCCCGGCCAGGCGCCCACTGGCTGTCTCACTAGGGCAGGTCACTGCACTGGAGGCTGAGAGGGTTCTGAGTACCTACTGTGTGTCAGACCCAGGGCTAGTAAGCAGGTAATGAAGGACTGGGAAATGCAGAGGGAGGACAGGCTATTAAGTGATCATCTTCCTCCCTCCGGCTGTCACCACAGAGGCCTCCCCAGCCGTCTGGATCTCGGCTCCTCCCAACCTCATTCTGGGCTTTCATCTCTTCCCTTGTGAACCAGAACATGGCGTTTCATACATATATACATGCCGGGCCCTTTGTATTCCAGATGCTGCTGCCGATAATGATGTCTGTGCCTGCCAGCGAGGGGGACGGAGCTGTGTGCATGCCCAGACGGCCTGTGATTTGTAACCCAGCTCTCTGCAGAGCTGGTGGTTTCTGTGTCGCGGCCTTTGGCCTTCAGAGACACCCCGAGGCCTCTGCTCAAAGGCAGCCCCTCATGTCGGGAGACTCTGCTTTGCCACTCAGCACCCTGGGCCCTGCCTGCTTTCACTGGGCGTCTGTAGCTCCTGAGGAGGTGCTTACATTGTTCAGGGAGTAAAATTAGGCCAAGCTCCTGCTGGGCCTCCCCCTCGGAGCGGCCTGCGGTCTGGGGTGCCGGAAAGGACAATGCCCACCTCCAGCCCAAGCCAGCACCCTCTCGGGGATGCTGATGGCCCCCGGCCCCAAATCCAGGATGTCTTCTAGTTATCTTCCTGCTCCAGCCACCCAGTCTCCAAAGGGAAAGATGACCCGGGGCAGAGGCTGACTGGTTCATCTCCTCAGTTTCGTGAGACAGACCTCAGGTTCACTAGACAGAAACGAACTCCGAGAGACCGCATCACCCATGCCCAGAAGTGTTGCTGAGCTGGGCTCCCCGGAGGCGCAGTGGGAGGGACAGGGTGACACGGTGGCGGGACTTACACCAGAAGAAGATGAGCACATTGGTGACAGCCGTGAGCAGGGCACGGCTCAGGCGGCAGCCGACACCCATGCGGGGGCGGGTGGACTCCAGGCAGACCACCTTGTCCACCGTGGTCACCAGCTCAGATGGGTCTTCCCCTTTCAACCTGAAACAGGACACAGGGCTGTAGACACGTTCAACAGCTCTGAGGAGCGGCTGTATAAGCCTCACTATCAGCAGAAGGAGGAGGAAGGCGGGGCTTTGAGGTCTCCACTTGCTTATAAAATGGACTCGCTATCCTGGTTGCACTCTTTCCAGAAATTTCCCACGTTGGCTACTTAGAAAGAATAAAACTTTAAAGACGGCAGCAGGCTGGAACCCCTGCCGCTGAAGTGACGCCTCCCTCTGTCGGGCGCGGAAGATTAAAGTGTAAATTGGATGCCCCCCCGCCCAGCACAGAGAAACGGAAATGTTTACGGAATCACCGGCTTTGTGCAGCACGGCAAGAATGGAAACAGAATCTGGGAGGGGGTGCCTTTCCTCGGTGATGAGGAGGCACATAAGCTGTTTACGTGCAGAGACCGTGGGGTGCCACGAGACTCGGGAGCACGAACACCACCAGGCTCCTGGAGGCCAGACCCCAGCCCCAGCAAGGAGGCATCAGGACGCGTGGGGACACTGCCGACACTCCACCTTCTCCCAGCGAGTCAACAAGCTCCTGGTCTGGATTGCACAGCCGAATGGCTGGTGCCCAAACTGTCCGGATTTCTCATGACCCACTTCTTTTTTTTTAAATTGAAGTATAGTTGATTTACAACGTTCTGTTAATTTCTGCTGTACAGCAAAGTCTCACGACCCACTTCTAACACTGGTCGTGGGAGCCAGGCTCAGCTCCCCACAGGCCACCCTCCTCAATGTGAAAAGGCAGTGTCATCATTCCTTTGCGTTAGCAGCTTCAGTGCATGCTGCCGAGGATAAAATCCGTGTTTTTTGCCTTTCCAACACACAGGAAAATCGCTCAGCCACTCAGGGAAGTTTCTTTTTTTTTTTTTAAGCCAACGAATTTTAATCGTGCCATGCATCCAGTTATCAAGCTTTAGGCTGAGCTGCCCGAGGGGCTTCTGCTGGATGCACTGCTGATGGAATCAGTAATTTGGGTAGATTAGAGAGAAAGAGAACAAAACCCTAGAGTGTGCTTTAGTATCAGCAGCTGTAACCTGAACAGAGACCCCGACAAACCCTGAAGGGTGGGAGGGGGCGATGAAGCGAGTGTCTCTCCAGCAGGGGACTCCGGTATCAGGCAGTGGCTGGTGCCCGCCCACCCCTGGGCCGAGCAGCCAGATAGGGCCTTTCAGGAGGGTGAAGGGCACGCTGTCTCTGCTAACCGTGCTCACCAGAGACAGAAACAGGTGGAACTGCCCAGCTGGAATAAAACCCAGTCTTTCCTTTTGCAATTTCCATACTGAGTGAAACCAACATACAGAATCATTTCATCTACAAATGAAAACTAGCACCAAGGAAAGGAAGTGCAAAAAAATGCATCTCCAGCAAACTGTGCGGGGCCCGTGAAGGAAAGGGGCACAGACTGAGTTACCTGAAACAGGTTTAGCTGGACTGCTAGGCGATCCCCCTGACACCTGGATTTTTGTGTCTCATTTTGAAACTGCTCTGTACGCTGCATTCCTAATGCTTCTCCTTCCGCTGCCCAGCTTCAGGCCTGGCCCAAGACGACTTGGCTGGGAGACCTGCCCTCTACCTCCCGGCCTGAGACACCTTGATGGGTGATGACAGGGCCTCAGGTGCTTCCAGACGCCCCGCCCACACTCACCAGATGCCCACGTCCTTGTTACTGCTCAGTATCCAGGTCAGTGCGGCTTCAAACTTGGCGGAGGAGCTGCTGGTCACATTCTGTGGGAGGGGGCGGGAGATTAGTCTTCCATCTGGGCGGAGCAGTTGGAGCGACATTATTCTGCTGCTAGATTAAGGAAGCCCTCTCCATGTCCTCCGCCTGCCCCAAGGCCCTGTTCTGCTAAATGCCCAGCAAACTGGCAGGAAGGAAGCCTGTAGCTGATGATACCAGGGAAGAGGCTATAACCAGAGGAGGTGATGCGGAAGCACACACAGGGAAACAATGCAGGTCTGAGACAGCAGAAGCATGTAATTTTCTCAAGGACTGAAGCACCAGGCCAGAGAGCTGGCAGCTCATCTGCAGTGAGATGAAAGAAAGTGTCGGGGTGGGGGCCCTGCGGCCAGTCCCGGCTGTGTGGCCTTGGGCAAGTCCCTCCCCTCTCTAGGCTCCAGGTTCCTCATCTGTGAAATGAAAATTGGACGAGCTTTCTGCCAGTTCCAAAAATCTGTAATTCTGTCACCCTGAGGCCACAGTGAATATCAAATGGACTCAGAGCAACCCCGACGGTAATCCTGAGGGGAGAGAATGACAGGTTAAATGTCTTAAGGCTGCTGAGAAGGGGGGAAAAAATGAGCCAAAGGAAGAGCAAGTCACAGGGCCACTTAAAAAAGGGGCAGCGGCAGCAGGCCACGCCGGCTGGTCAGGGAGCAGCAGGTCAGGAACGAGCTGCGGCAGGCCTGGCTCTGGCTCACAGCTCACCTTGGGCCCAGTCACCCCATCACTGCCTTAACTTAAGGTAACCTAACACTCAACTGAGTTAAAAAAAAATTTTTTTTTAAAAAGGGAAAGCAAACACAAAACAAAAAGGGAAAAAAAAACGCAGGGCTTTAAAGATCAATACAAAAGCACCAGGACCTTCCGGGAACGGACGCGCACTGCAGCCTACTTACTGCTATATATTCCTGGGCTTCCATTACAGGAATGCATTTGCTTTTTAGCTTCTCTGGATTTCCACATTCAAAATTACCTAGGAGGGAAAAAACACACATTCAAATACAAAGAAGAGGTGAAAAAAATTTACCCTGAAACCAACTAAAAACTGCAGCAAAAATCAAGCCATCAGCTCTGATGCGGAACATGTGGCCCGGCGGCTCCAGCTTCTGTGGGGCATCTTCACTCTGCAGCAAGATCAAAAGCCACTTAGCTTGGATCGATTCCAGATCATTAAAACCTGACCTGCAAAGCAGTGCAGCGATTTGCATTAAATGACTAAAAAGCTGCCCAATACCAAGGTCTGTTTGCAACTGATCCCTAAAAGGATCAGACAGACAGCTTCAGAAGGCACTGGGATGGCACTATAAATAAACGCAGCCTGGGAAAAAAGAAAGGCAGGGAGGCTGTTGCATTGCAGGGATTTTGACCCATGACACAGGCAGGTGACCTAGAATGCCAGGTTTTGAGGGGCCCTAGGGAGGGATGTCCAAAATGCTCCATAGAAGAAGAGGTGTCTATGTGCTGGGGCCCCGATATGGTGCTCCAAAGCTCTCTTCTGAGCACCCTGGGTGGCTGGCTCCCACCTAGGATGGAGCTGGGAGCCTCCCCCTTAGTCCTGCCCAGGCTCCCAGGCCCAGCCCAAGGCCCGTCCCCTCTGAAAAGCCCCCAGCCCTAGGGGTCTCTTGTTTAGCCAAATCGGCTGGACTTGGGGCCCTGCCACAGCCCTTGGCTCTTGATCACCCACAGTGGCTCACCCACCAGGTGCTGCTTCACCACTAGATCCCTTGGAAGCAGGGACAGTGCAGGGCTGGGCCCGTACAAGATCCTTAACACCCATACACAGCCTGACTGCCCTTGACCTGGCACAGCCTGGGGGCTGTGATGGCCAGTCTGTGTGTGTGTGCTGGGGAGGGAGTGGCTGAAGATAACATTTTAAAAATCTTGAGAATGAACTGAAGTCTGCCCCTCACCCCCTAACACAGCCAAATCCTCCTATTTCAAAGTTGATCTCATCCTTCTGGGTCCCCTGAGAGTCAGTTGGCTTCTCTTGTGCTCCTGCCCCACCCAGATCACCCTGCCCTGCCTAGGCCTGCCAGGACCACTGCCAAGGTCTCCTGGTTTCCTCCTCTCCCCTTTCTCATCCATGTTTGGTCAACAAAGCTTTAAAATGATTCTGCTTAAATTGACACTGCTCCACTCAAACCGCTGCCCCATTTGCCTCCCTGGCACCTGGCTCTCCGTCCATCACCCCCCTGC
The DNA here is from genome assembly GCF_964341445.2 of Mesoplodon mirus. Lineage (NCBI taxonomy): Eukaryota > Metazoa > Chordata > Mammalia > Artiodactyla > Ziphiidae > Mesoplodon > Mesoplodon mirus. The sequence continues at coordinate 66,842,095 of NC_138988.1, forward strand.
TCAAAAGCCTTCCCGGCCCTCACTGCCTTCAGAAGGGACTCCTGGAGGCCTGGCAACCATGGCCAGCCAGGGTGGGACTCAATTGGCCTTTCCAAACTCCATTCCCTCTGTTTCTCCTTCCTCGTAAAGCTGCTTCCATCTCTGACCCTATAATTTCCTGCCTCTCTGGCCCCACCTTTCCCCCACAAAGATGTAACTAATCCCACCTGGGCTTCAAGGCCTGGCACAGATGCCACCTCCCCTGTGACGCTTTCCTGACCACTCTAGCTAAAAGGCATTGTGCCTCCCAGAAGTTCTGGCCTCTTGGTTCTCATCCAATGGCATTTTATACCACTCAGTGGTCAGGGGGGTAGGTGGCCTATTTCTTCTACTAGACCACAGGCAGCCTGTGGGCAGGATTCTGGGCTGAGTCACCTTGTATCCCGCAAAGGCCAGCCAGTGCCCTGTCCATAGCTGACCTCCAGCAGGAGGTGGGGGGAGGGAGTATGGCTGAATACAGAGCCTGCACGCCCCTGCGGCCTGTCTCATTGAGATGCGTACCCTCAGGGCTGCCCCTGCCTGGCTTGTGGGAAGACGGTGGGTACTAGGCCCCTTGATGGCATGAGCCAGGACCACACAAGGAGGGTGGGATGGAGGAGAACTGTCTACTAGGATCCACAGTTTAAGAGCAGAGCTTCTCGACTTTATATCCTGGGGGTCTTAGTAAAATTCAGACTTTGATTCAATAGGTTTGAGATGGGACTAAGATTCTGCATTTTCCAGTAAGCTCCCAGGTGACACTGATGTTGCTGGACCTTGGACCACAATTGAGTCACAAAGGTTTCAAACACCCCCTCAGGCCAGAATTTATATGCCAAGCACCTGGGCCACAGATGACTGTGATGCTGTGAGCCCCAACTCCTACCTCTCCTCTGAGGAGCTCACAGAGGCCTCCCTGACCACCCCAGTCTCCCAGCAGTCAGGAGGGAGGAGGTGGCAGAGTTGAGGCCCACAAGACTGGCCCTGAGGACTGAGGGCCCAGTACAGGTCCACCCAACCTTGACTTCCCGGCGACAGCCTTAGACAAGGGTTGGCCCTACAGGTGAGAGGCGCCCCTTGAGCCTCCCACAGACTGACGTCTGGTTCTCGCGTCGAGTACACTTAACACAGGCACAAGCCCTGAGCCGTCACCCACGTCATCAGTGATTTGGAGAGCCTCCTGGATGCCAGGTGTTGGGCAGGACACAGTATAATGCAGGTGCCATCTCTGGCCTCAAGGAACATGTTTACTAAAGAAAACAGTGGGGGAGCCTTTTGGATGGAGGAGATTTCAGGGGGGCATCTAGAGAACAGCACTTGGCTTTCATTTGGTTAAGAAAAGACAGACCCAAGATCATTCAGTCAGATGGGGAGACTGAGGCCCTGAGATGTCAGGGACTTGTCCGGTGTCCCACAGCCAGATGGGGACATGGGACACTAGGGCCCAGGAGGGCGGGCTGGGCCTGAAGGTGCTTGGCCCCCCGCTCAGACCGCTCCACCTGTAGAGGCCTCTGCACCGAGCTGGGCCGACCACCTGGTACAGGGAGGCCCTCCAGGTTCGGGGACCCAGACTCTGAGAAGACCTGAGGCCTGGGCCCTTCCAGTGCAACACTGACCCCCAGAACATTAGGTGGGGGGCATCCCAGAGAAGGAGGCACATCTGCTGAAAGGCCTATGCACGTGCCAGGACCCCTGGGATCCTTCAGGAACCTATGCGTTTTGCCCAGATGCAAGGCTTAAACAAGATGCGTCTGTGGGGAGGCAGGGAAGGGGAGACTGGGCTTCTGAGCGTGTCTTCTGGGAGATGACACAGCATCTCAGCCCACAACCCGCTCGTGAGGAGTCGTGGGCCTCGGGAGACCTACTCACCGGCTTGGATGGCCAGGAAGTTGTACAGCTCGTGCAGCACCTCCAGCAAGGCCGCCTTCTGCTTGGCCTGACAGAACTGGAAGGGCACGGGACAAGCGGTCAGCAAGGAGGGGTGGGTGAGGGGGGCCTATCTGTCTGATTTTACCTCTTCAGCTACACCGTCAAGGACTCAACAGCAAGGTACACCTCGTACTTTAAAACAACGACAACAAATTCTGCAAAGGGGTGGGCCCAGGAATAGGGCCGATAAATACTGGGTTAACTGACTGAAAAGAACACCGTAAAAGCAGAGGCAGATGGACAGCAGACACAGTAACTAAGGGTCCACCATCCTGGAGGCTCCTGGGCCTCTGCCCCGTGGTCCCCATTGGAATAAAGGCCATTGGTGGGGCAGTGGAGCAGGGGCGGTGTGGTTGTGGGGAAATGCAGGAGCCCAGTCTCCTCGGAGGGAAGAGCAAACGCTGCACGATGCAGTCTGGTCTCCCACATGGGCCATTCCTGTCCGTTTTGGGAGAGCCAAGTGTCTACAGTCTGCCTGTGGATTGTCTACTTTGTGGATTATCTGATGCAAATGTTTAATCTTAGACTGCGTTTCCCTGGAAATGGAAAATTTCGAGGAATCTTGCAACTGTAGGGAGAAAATAAATGTCACCTGTCTGAGAAAATCAGAGTATCTGCACATTCACTCCTTCAGCACCTGTAACAGTGGGGACACCATTTTGCTAGACTTACTGGATTTGGGACATTTAAAAAAGACCGCTCTTCCTTGAGAGTGGACGACAGGCCAGGTGCCATGCTGAGTGGTCTATATGTGAGGGAGCACTGCATCCTCGCTGCTCTCCTCACTGTACCCCAATTTCTCAGGCGAGGGGTCCAAGGTTTAGAGACCTTAAGTGGGCCACCAAGAACCCACAGTTCGTAGTAGATGGTGGAGCCACTTGAGTGTGGCCAGTCGACTCCAAGCCCCCACCCCTCGAACTCCAGGCCTCTTGGGGGTTGTCACTGGGCAGAGTCCTGAACTGGGAAGTCGAAGGTCTGGGTTCTGGACCTGGCTCTGCAGCTACAGAAGGAACCAAGGTCGTTTTCCTTCTCGGGGCTCATTTGTTGCCCTGATCTAATTTGGTTTCTAACAGTCTCAGAGGCCAAGATTTGTCCCTTCACATGGCCTAAAGATCCTAATGCCTTTACAAGGTATGAAATGATGCGACCAAGATTTATGCACACGACTATAAATGTCCAGAAACAACTGACATGCCTCCTAGTAGAGTGAGAAACCCCAACTACTTTTTAAATGCTATTTAACAATATGGGAAAAGTTGATAATTAAGTGTCAAATGTAACTAAATATACAGAGATCCCAATTCTACACACACACATACACAGAGAGATAAGGTGAGAAGGAAATGCTCCCAAAACGTTAATGGTGATTATCTCTAGGTCTCAGAAGCACGAGCGATTTTTGTCAATATTTTTCAAATTTTCTAAATATCTATTATTGTCACAACCAGGAAAAAAAAAAAAAAGCAGTAGCAATTAATACTGTTCCAAACTCACAGACATTTAGGCAAAGCAGGGCTGATATCACCTAAAGGACAGAAGGTACCAGACAACTGAGACAGCTTGATTAAGACAACACACCCACTCCCAGCCCATCCCCAGGGTTTCAGCAGGACAAAGGCAGAAAGAAAAAGAGTCACAGTCAGCTGAGAAGGGAAAGAATGCGTGTATCTGAAACCCAAATGCCCCTCTGGGTTCTGGGTGAGCTTGAGCCACACAAGGAATGAGACTCAGCAAGAAACTCACCCAAGCTGAGAAGCACCTCCCAACACGCCTGTTCCTGTGTCCACCCACCATGAAGGCCAAGGGTACCCCAGCTCAACCGAGCCCAACATTGCAACTGAAGGGAGCCTGTGATGTCGTGGCACAGGCCCTGCCTGTCTGTGCTCACTGAGCAAGTCTTTAGTGAGGACCTGGATGGTGCCCGACTGGCTCACTCAGGTGGGGCCGGGTGCGTCCAGCGCAGAGGAGCACCCCGGAGCATATCTGTCATTCGTCTTGGGCCCGATACACTCAGAGGTGTGAAGGACCAAGAGATAGAAACCAGGGAACCCGTTTCTAAATAAAAGACAAATGAAACTAACATCACCAGAGAAGTCTTACAGAAAAAGTATTTTTGGTCCCTGTTTTTGTTTTCACTCTTCAAAATTCTAGTTTCCCCTTCTGGCCATGTTTCTGGGCCACTTCCTTCAATCATCAACTGCAGTTTTTATGATAGAAGGCAGATTATAATTATTATGAGTCTGTTTTTACAAAACAATAGAGAAGCACAGACATCTGGTGGATGAAAGCAATAAATACGTGTACTAAAAACACTCCCCAAATATGACACAGCAGAAGCCAAAGGGAAATAAAACCGGTTGTCTGCGTCAGGATGCCCCTTCGTTAACACAGGAAAGAGTCAATGCAGGGGCCTGGAAATGACCGTGGGTGGTTCCCAGCCCCCAGGCTGCCAGAGATGTGCACTCAGGGCTCAGGAGGCCAGGCCGTTGCACACTTAATAATTAGACTACTAAATCATGCCCTCTGGCAGCACAAGGCTCCTCCTGGCAGGATTTATGACCTGAAAATGTACTGCCTCGTATCTTCCCCAGATTACCACCTGTACCGGAGCACCCCAGCTCCTCGGTAATGCTGTTTTCATGACTCGTAAATGGATGGGGCTGCTCACCTTCCCCAAATATTATTTGTAGGGAACATTAAAGCTTCATAAAACAAATCTATAGACTAAGAGGGCTAACTCCACTTCAGATGTGTTTAAAACAACTCCCCGATGACGTTTCAAATCAGAACAGCATTTTCAGAGCCACAGACGTACAACTGGAGAAGGTGGAATTGAGAACCTGGCCTCCTGACGCTTAAAAAGCCGCCAGCCCTTCCTCCTGAAGCAAGGGGAGCGTGAGAGGTCCCTTGACCACAACCTACTGCATCCCCCCAGATCGACTTAGGCAGAAGACCAAAGTCCTTAATGCTGCGATTGATGGGAAAGTTCCCGTAACAAGCCGGGGGTTGGATCTTGGAAGGTCAATCCTCTCTGTTTCAAGTACTTCTTCACTGCGACAATTGAGTCTGACACATACATCACAAAACACAATATGATTCTGGTACATTACAGGAAGCACTCCTGAAAGCGATCCTATTATGATGTTTTTCTGGGCAAGTTTACCTCCTGATGGAGGCCGACATCCTTGGGAGGAAGAGCAAAAGCTAGAGAAACTCGAACTCACCTCATCTGTTTTTGTCTCACAGTCCACTGGCAATAATTTCACTGAGACCAAGAAAAGAAACAGAGGAAATTAAAAGTGCGGGTTGTGGGAAAGGGTACAAAAAGGGATCACTCTCAAAATTCAGGGTAAGTAAAACATTACCAACGTAAGTGGGGGGGATATAGAAAGATGTCATCGAAATGAGGCATTTTAAAAATGCGGACAGTAAAAAACGTAAGGGGTTCTCGGTCTTGGATTAGGGATTAGTACAGCTGTGTTCTAATCCCAGGGGAAAATGATTAGCCACAGGATAGTAGGCAACTATTCACTTAACCACTCTGAACCTGTTTCTTCATCATAACATGGGATCACTAAAGCCTTCCTTGCTTAACTCAGACTTAGTCTCAAACAAGACAACACGTATGGTTTTATAAATTGTACACGTTATGTTAAACAGGGATTAACACTATCATGGGAGGGGAATTCCAGGTAAATCCCAGTATTTATCCAGGAGCTATTGTCTTAAAGCATCTCAGCAGTGAATACAACAGTATACCGTTTTTTGACGTCACCAATGTAAATAGTTATAGTTAGTACCAGTACAGTACCATGACACTCCTGGGACTGCTTAATTTCTCTAGCAGGTGGATTAAACTGCTCTCATAGACAAGAAATTATTTGGGTGTGTGCACGAGCCTGGGATCCCCGTGCCCACAGACGTGTTCATACACCCAAATATCCATCTGCTGCAACAGCTAAGACATAATTTCGCCTTTCCCTGCATTTTGGCTGTTCCTGCTAGGCGTGGAAAGATGTGGCCTGGGCTAGAGGCTGGGAATAGTATTAATCACAATCATTCTTTGCAAAGAATATTAAAAGTCAGTGAACTAGAGTCATTTTATACTTAAATTTATAAAGAAATGGTCTCTGTGCTGTTTCCTATTAGCCTAGAGCCCAGATTTATGGAAGAAACAAATTTTCCTTTTAGGAAACACAAACCCTTAACTATTCGTTAACATACTGTATCCTGCAGACTTCTTGTTGGCATGTCTTATCACGGAACTATCTGTGGACAGAAGCATGGCTGGGAACATCCTTGAGTCACGGGACCCTCTCTTTTAACACACCCCAAGAAGGTGCTGCAGTGATAAATGCCATCATTTACATCAGTTTAAACTCTTTAAAAGGCTCTTCCACACCTGTCTCAGAGGCAGGGCTAGTATAATCTTTTGACAAATGAGGGTCCTGTGGTCCAAAGAAGTGGAGTACGTGGCTTTTTTGGTGCTGCGAAGTTGCACCAAACCAGAGCCTATCTGTGAGCAGTGACACCTGGGGTGCCTTCAAACGGGCACTAATGTGTGAAAGAGCAAGAAATCAAAAGGGAAGAACGAACTCAAAAGCAATGGGGGTGGACCTTTGCAGGGGTGTGTTAGAGAGCTTTCTTTGGAGAGGGAGAATAAAAGTGACCACAGAAAGATTGCTTCCAGCACGTGGTTGAAAGGGAGTTTAGTAGGGAGGGCTAGGGCAGAAAATGAGAATAGGAGGAAGTGAAGACAGAAATTATAGCAGATGCAGGAATCCCAGCCCTCTCCTCCCATAACTGGAGGAAGGAAAGTCAAAGTCTGGAGGGAAGAAGACGGCCATAGTCATCTGACAAGCCCCGGAACTGTTCAGCCTGGTGCTGAGAGGACCGGGGTGGGGGTGGGGGTCGGGGGATTATCCTGGTGGACACACGCGCGCTCAAGGCCCTCCCCTGCGCCGGCCCGGGACGTACTGTTGTCCTCCGCCTCCTGCGGCGCCGAGGGCTTGCCCATCTTCACCCAGAGGATGCCCAGGAAGACGAGCAGCAGCCCCAGGCTGGCCCAGAGCAGGAGCCGGGAGAGGTAGCGCTCCAGCCGCCGCCCCACCTCGGGCCGGGCCCGCGCCGCGCCCGCATGGCCCGCTCTCGTCGCCCGCAGGCCCGGGCGCGGGTCGGGACCGAGGAGGGCGGAGGACGGCCGCACCGGGGCCGGAGACGAGGCCCACCACCGACGGACTCCGTGTCCGGGGCCCGGCGCGGCCCTGTCGAGTGGCCGGCAGTCCTCGTCCTCCTCGGAGCTGCCCCGGACCGAGGCGCGGCGTCTGAGCGGCGCGGGGCGGGGCGGGTAGGTGAGGCCGCGGCTCTTTGACCAGGAAGCGGCGGAGGCCCCGATGTCGCCGTAGGCCCCAGTGGTCGCGTAGGCCGGGCCCGAGGCCAGCGGGGAGAGCCAGGGCTCCGACCGCAGGGAGGACGCAGCGGGCCGGGCGCGAAGCGGAGCCTCCTCGCGCAGCCGGGCCTCCTCGCGCAGCCGCTCCTCGCCCCTTGCCCGGGCCTCCTCGCGCAGCCGCTCCTCGCCCCTTGCCCGGGCCTCCTCCCGCAGCCGCTCCTCGCCGCGCAGCCGGACCTCGCCCCGCAGGCGGCGCAGCTTGTTGCGGTAGACGTTCCGGGTGGTGTCGGTGATGGGTCCTGGCTGGAAGCCCAGGGCCTGCAGCTCCCGCCGCAGCTCCAGGTCCGAGAGGCCGGCCATGGCCAGGACGCCACCCCCCGCCTGCCCCCGGCGCACACCGCACCCGGAACTGTTCCCGCCGGCGGCCGCGGCGGAGCAGGCGGGGCCCGCGCCATGTTGAGAAGGTCGTTCTTAACCGCCATGTTGAGAAGGTCTGCACCGCCCTATGGGCGGGCCATGATGAGGAGGTCAGAATCAACCTCCAAGGCTGCCATGTTGGGGAGGTCTGAGGGTTATTGGCGTTTTGTTTTTGTTTTCCTTTTTTCTTTCCCACCTTGCTCAGTCCTTCTCGTCTGTAAGAGCAAGTGGTGTTTACCTCTGAATCCTCCTCCCCTTGCACAGTCCCTGGCACGTGGTAGGCACTCGATAAAGTCATGTTGATTTGATGGATGAATTACTTAATGGTAAGAAAATATTGCCTGCCATATCAGTAAACTAGGGATCTAGCCACCACGTTACAGTCACCCCAATGATGAGCCCTGAGGGAACTCAAGAAGGAAACAAGGGATGCCCGCCATCTAGCAGCCACTCCCCACAGTGCAGCTTGAGGAAACTGGATGAGAAAACACAGGATACTGGCCCCAGATAGCTGAGGTGCATGTGAAAGAATGGTTTAAGTGAGCCCAGACTCTTGCATCTTCCCATACATAGAAAAGTGCTAAATTCCTTAACTTGAGTTATCTGGTTTTCTTTTATTGACAGCTATCTTTTGTTCCAACTACCTGGTGTTATTGCAAAAACTCCTATATATCCTGACTGCCCCTCTTCCCCGTCGGAACCGTTTTCTCAGTGTTATCTGAGAGGCTCTCTCCCGGGCTTGAAGTCCTAAGAATGTCTGCTGAATAAAACATAACAACTTTTAAGTTGTGCATTTTAGTCGACAATGGTGAAAGACAAGCACTGCCGAGAGTGGGGAGATGGAATCCTTTGCCTCTCTTTGCGCTTGGGGACCAATGCGTTCAGGGAAGGGCTTTGTTTGGGTTGTGGCGTAGACCCCAGGCATGCTCTGGGACCTGGTCTGAACTAAGGTCATGGTCGGCAGGCCTCTGTGTTTTCCTGGATGTTCACTCACTGACATTGAGCCCCAAGGGGCTGCAGGGCCTGCCCTTGGCCAGATGCTGGCAGGAAAGGATCTCCCGCCAGAGGACACTGCATCCCATCGTGGGGGCAGAAGAGGCAAATGCCCTTGGGCTCTTAGGGGCAGTTTGAGCCTGTGCGAGGAGGCCGTGTGGCCGGATGGTGGGATTTTCATAGGGAGAGATAGGTAGGAGAAGACCCCAAGACGTAGTCTTGTGTCACCTGTGGATTTAGGTAGGGTTGTTTTTTTTTTTTTTGCGGTACGCGGGCCTCTCACTGTTGTGGCCTCTCCCATTGCGGAGCACAGGCTCTGGACGCGTAGGCTCAGCGGCCATGGCTCACGGGCCCAGCCGCTCCACGGCATGTGGGATCTTCCCGGACCGGGGCACGAACCCGTGTCCCCTGCATCGGCAGGCGGACTCTCAACCACTGCGCCACCAGGGAAGCCCAAGTAGGGGGTTCTTGAATCCAAACTCCACCACTATTAGACGTGCGATCATATCCAACTAACATTTCTAGCCTGTTGGCCAGTAAACTTCATAGGATTGCTGTGAGGATTAGAAGAGGTAATTTGTATAAGGTGCTCAGGACACATGCTCCATAGTGTTTGCACTTAACCCATTTGTGTGCAGCGTCAGTGCTGTGTAGACCCTCCCACCCGACAGAGAAACCCCTAAGGAAAGCATGGGGAGTGGTGACAAATGGAAGTAACACTGTGGTCTTCGTTCTGCCTCCCACTCCCTCTTTGTATTCCTTCCACATCGATCATCAACTGCCTTTCCCAAACACTTATTGCTGGTCTCATAAGTCCCATTCTCTTTCTAACCCTCCAATTCAGTTCTCGCCTTCCCCCAATCTCGCCTCCTCCCCTATGGTCCCGTTGCCCACCCCCACCTTGTCTCCCCACCCTGGGTCCCTGGACAAGGCACCTCTGCCAGCGTTTGCATTCCTGCCACTTGCTCTATCACGGAGCATTTATCACTGGCCACATTGCAGGGGAAATGACAACCTCCGCTTGGTCAGGCTTCCGAGTTAGCCTCGCCATCTCCCCCGACTTAGCTGCTCCCATGTGGTGCGATTTCTCTCACCAAGTGTTGTTTTCCTTTTCTCTGCCTGTGTTTGCATGGAATACCATGAATTTGATATAGTGATTGCCTAACACATATACCACATAATAGTATTTTCTTTCTTTCTGAAGCACTGTTTGCATGACAAATGAGTTGGTAACATTTGTGCTTCTCCTTGCAGCTGTGCAGTTCAATATATAAAGAATGAGCCTTTCAACATCAATACTGGCCCCATGTATTCTAAGACGGCTTGAAACTGGTGCTTAAACAAAGCTAATGTTACAGCATTTCGCAGAGTTACAGTCTATTTCCACACAGTGGATCTCGGGCGATTTGGTATTTTAAAAAAATACCAAAACGGGGCCACCCCTGGGGTGGTCCCCAATGTGGGCTTTGTCAGCTTTCCTTGTGTTTGGGGTCCCGGTTGCTGCTACATACACCCAAGGACAAATGACCCCCAGCCCTCCCCCAGCCCCACCCGAACCCCGTTGTCTTCCCTTCAGCCTCGAACCCATCGTGTTTGCAGCAGTGCCTTTCCTCGCCCCATCCCCCAGCGCTCCACCTCTGCCTCGCTGGGTCTAGCAGGCCTTTGGGGTAATGTGCCACCACTTACAGCATATTTGCCAGTCATACTTCCCTTCCCCATCCCTCCAAGAAGAAGCCTCACAATCTGTTTGGAAAATCCAGTCAGAAAAAACCTCATGAGGGACCTCCCTGGCAGTCCAGTGGTTAAGATTCCGCTCTTCCACTGCAGGGGGCGCGGGTTTGATCCCTGATCAGGCAACTAAGATTCCTCATGCCGCACGCCGCAGCCAAAAAATTTTAAAAATTAAAAATAAGAAAATCAGAAAAAAGGAAAATTAAAAAAAAAGAAAAGAAAAAAACCTCATTAAAAAAAAAAAGAAGAATAAAACCTCATGAGTCAATCATTCTTCCCAGGTCTCGGGCCTCTACATTTTCCTCCTGAACTCCCCGATCCAGTCCACCCCTTCCCTGGATTGATAACCCTTCAGGGTCCTCCATCAACATTCTCCACCCTCAAAGCACTTTTACCAGCTTCAGTGAAGTCAGTTTGTTGCCCATCACCTTTTTTTTTTTTTTTGCGGTACACGGGCCTCTCACTGTTGTGGCCTCTCCCGTTGCGGAGCACAGGCTCCGGACGCACAGGCTCAGCGGCCATGGCTCATGGGCCCAGCAGCTCCGCGGCACGTGGGATCTTCCTAGACCGGGGCACGAACCCGTGTGCCCTGCATCGGCAGGCGGACTCTCAACCACTGCGCCACCAGGGAAGCCCCGCCCATCAGCTTTTATCCACGTGACCATCCCCACACTTCCGACACTGACCCTTAGGTCTTCCCCTCCGAAGGGCTCCATCTTAGTGCTTCTTTGCCACCATTGCCCGTGTCCTGTTGGGAGCTGCCCACGAGGCCCCTTTGGGCCTTCTCAGATCTGCCTTTCTGTGTCTCTTCTAGTTCTGCCGCTGGGCCTGTCGAGTATGGGAACACACATTTCCAAGAAGAGGGCAATATTGCAAAGTCAACGGCTGTCCTGTGTGCCCTCCTTTCTCATCACTTTGTTGTGGTTTTTTTTTTTAAGGTGAGCACCTCAGGCTGCGGTTGGTCTTCCTGATTTCTTAAAGTCAAAAGAGGGAAAACAAGCTCCAATATCTAAATCTACTTCATAACCACATCCACACATTTAGTAGAGATGAGGGGCCGCTTGGAGGATGCTCTGGATTCCCAAGGGGCTGCCATGCTGCCTGCTGTCCTGCCGACCTCTCTCTGTCTCGGCAGAGCCTTATAATAATAACAGCCATAAATCTTTTAGTGGGTTCCTTTCTCATTCTCTTCCTGCGAAAAGCCCTGCACACATTTATCAGGTCCTTAAAGATGCTCCAGACCATGGACTTGCCCTTGATCCACCTTGTCCCCGGCCTCGTGCATCTCTCTTGGCTATTCTGGGCTTCCTTCGAACCATAGCATGGGTGGCGTCACACCGTGGTGGGGGCACTGGGAGAGTATGGTTGGAAAGGGGGACGATGTAGGTGCAATTTTTGGCTCAGATTTGGACTGGAACGGCCCCAGCTCTGCCCAGCATCTTGCTGCCTCATCTCAGTACCCTGCCCTATCTCTCTAGGTCAATGAAGGGGCAAATAGAGTCACAGAAAAGTGTCAGAATGGGTTTATTGAGCAGTTACGTTACCTGCTTTTCATCAGCAGCTGAAAATTAAACAAAACTCTCACTCTTTTGGCCACTTTCACACCTTGATATCTGTGGGTAAGAGTTCCTTTAGAGGCATGGAATACATTCCCCAATGTCAATAATGAATTGTGTATGAAGAAAAATGTAATGCTTTCAGAACATTTTCTTTTGGGCTTTGTCCATGATTAGATTACACTAAATTATAGAGTACAGATATCAGGCAATTACTCTTTGCTTTTAAGTATTCAATTTCATGGCAAATCCACGTAGCTCAGTAATTATAAAATCACACCGACGTGGTTACCAAGAAAATACCTCATCATCTCCATCTTGTGAAACTAGGCTCAGGTCGCCCTATAATTACCCGTGGTCCTAAGTGTAAAAGTACATTCCAGATGAAAACGGGTAATCTGTAACTCTCTGTAATTGCCAGGTATCTGGAGAGACTCGTAGATTTTGCTGGATAAATCTCAGCCAGATGTTGAGAAGCCGCATCCTCGCCCTACTGGTTCCTCTGGGCACTTTCCCTGTCTCTGATGCTGGCTGGGTCCTGGTCTAGGCATCCTCTAGCTTTAGTCAAGAGTGTGTCTCTCTTTACTTCTGTTTTGTGAAAACATGGTCATTTTCTCCTTGGCTCAGCTCAGAACCTCCCCAAGCTACCCCCCTGCCCCTGATCCAGTTTTAATTTCTTCCAGGGCTGTGCATGTCCTGTAAGCAGTCGAGTCTGCTGTCCTGGAAATGGAGGCGCTTATTGGAGAAAAAGAATTATTTGAGCCGATGATGAGAAATCGAACCAGTGGCAGGAGGAGGAGGAAAACGAGAGAAGAAAGGGGCCGACATATCTAAACAGGCAGCCGGGGCGCTGTGCATGAAGAAGCAGGTGGTGGCTGGGTCCCCATTGTGGCTCATTACTGGGAAGAACTTCAGAGGCCACCGGGTGAGGGTGGGGGACAAGTCGGCTGCAGTGCTGAGCTTTGAACCGGGCTGTTCTGCGGAACCAACAGCATCCTCACGCTTCCTAGGTGCTGTGCTTGCTGAAGCAATTCCCATTGAAAAAGATGCAAACCATCCGGGGTGAAATCTCCTAGGTGTCTCATTTCCCTCCATAGCACCCATTTCAATCCTCAGAAGCTTCGGGAAAATTCCCCAGAGGATGCTGGGACACCCCCCCCCCCGCCCCAGAAATGGGCGCCCCCTGCTGGGGGTGGGGGAAGGTGGTCTCACTGTAGGGGCAGATCTCAGCAGAGGGCAAGGAAAAGACGCGAAATCTGTGTTTTCCACAAGGAAAGAGACAGTGAACATTTTATTTTTTTGCTTCTTGGAGAGCGTTACTGATAACGGAGGAACTTGGTGAACTCGGAAGGGCGAGGAGGAGTTCTGGATCCAGTTCCTCCAATCGCACGCTTTATAGCTAGATTCCTGTGGCTTTTCCTCCCTTCACGTGCCCTGCTGCAACCCTCTCTCCCCGTTTATTAGCGGGTGTCTGGGCAGCATCTCCCGGGATCCGACAGCTGTGCTTGGGTTGATCAGTACGTGCACTGGAAACTGTGTGAACATGCTGTGTGCAGGCTCTGGGTCCCGTGTAAGCTTCCTCGAGGGGCATTCAGAGCACCCCAAGCAAGGGTCCTTTTTAAGGGCTGAAGTCGTCTTGTTCTGACTGTTATCCACGGCTAAGCCCTTGAAGTGGCTGGGGCGGGTGGAGATACGGAATGGGCACTGTCGTCTAATTGTTGGTAACCTATGGATGGAGCTTGGGTTCCTAAATGGCCCCAGTTTATAAATAAATGAACAGTCATTAGCGTAAAATTAAATTAGAATGAAATTTCCCATCAAGTTTTGTTTAGAACGCAGAAATAAATGGGCTGGCTGTGTAATTTTGCCATAGATGCTGGAGCATGTAGTCACAAGGTGATAATAATAATAGTAATGTGCTTTTTGCTGGTGCCTCCGTCCCCAGATCTCAAGGCAGATATTACCACCTTGCTTTTGCAAAGGCTCATTGAGGTTAAAGGGCTAGCTGGAAGTTACCCAGCAAGGGGTTGAGCGCAGAGGCCTTAAAAAGCTCTGGTCCATTAGACCTTGAGTCAGTAAACAGAAAATGGACCAGGATTCAGGAGGCCTGAGCTCCTGTGCTTGCTCTGCCACTGACTCAGCACATGGGCAAAAGATGCCATCTCTCCGGGACTCAGTTTCCTTACCTAGAACGGAAGGGCCAGTGCAAATCTTCCGATTCCGTGGGTCTCAATTAATATTTGCACACAGAACTTACAAAAGGCACATGCTTTGCTAATATACGCACCATTTATGGCCAAACTCTCTCTGAGCTTTATTATTTCCCCCTTTATGGCATGACCTGACTCTGACCTTTGGAAATTAAAATATTAAATAAAAGAGTCATTTCTGTATATTTCATGATTTATTTGCTGGAGGGGGATTTGCTTGGGAGAGGGTGTTTTCCTTCCAAGCCCAGCAGATGGGCCGTGCAGATGGGCTCCCGGGGCCTCCCGGGGGGTGGGGGGATCCGAGTTCCATCCAGCTTCTCCCCCAGGTGACCTGTCACTTGGCTGCTGAAGAAAAGCAAAGGAAATTTGCAGCTCAGAAGTGTCATCAGGTCCATCTGTGAAACCACCTTCTAAACCTGCCTGCAGGTCTGAGGAACGTGGGGAGGTCTGGCCAGACTCTCCCTCTAGCTTTTTCCATAGCCTGAGGCTAGTAATTTAACCTCTCCTCCGCCCCAAACATTTTCCCCTGGCCTTTCTCCTCTCCTCCTGTGGACTAGGAGAAGAAATTGGTGGCTCTTTGTCACATAAGACCTAGCTTTGCACAAGTAACTCAGGCCGACCTTGACCCGGGGAAGGCCAAATGGGGCTCAGGACTTCGATTTGCAGAATGGATGGGGGAAAAAGAAATGCAGGCTTTTGTGGCCAGACTGCACCAGGGTTTCCTTTTTTTTTTTTTTTTTTTTTTTTTTTTTTTTTTTTGCAGTACGCGGGCCTCTCACCGTTGTGGCCTCTCCCGTTGTGGAGCACAGGCTCCGGACGCGCAGGCTCAGCGGCCATGGCTCACAGGCCCAGCCGCTCCGCGGCATGTGGGATCCTCCCGGACCGGGGCACGAACCCGCGTCCCCTGCATCGGCAGGCAGACCCTCAACCACTGCGCCACCAGGGAAGCCCCAGGGTTTCCATTTGAGTCACCAACCAGCCTCAGTGGCGTTTGGAGAGGGAAGGAACAGATCTGTGCAGGGGGAGGGGTTGGGGTTGCTGTCATTTGTGGTCCTCTGCCAGAAAGGCCTTAGGGAAAGGGGTCTGAGCCCTGGAGGCAGGGCCTGGAGATGCCACTGGCTGGGGAATTGGGCCTCCCCAACCACCAGCAGCCATCCGAGGCCCGCCCCCTCGCCCCCTCGCCTCCTCCCCATACCCCCACCAAATCTGTGATTAGGCTCCCCTCGGAGATGGGGTAGGGTGTGGAAGCTTGCGGCAGAAGGCAGCTCCAGGTTCTCAAGAGCAAAGCAGAAAAACAAATCACAGCCCCCAAACCCTACTTGGCTACGCTGCAGGAATATGAACCCGGAGGCGCCCTGGCTCCGCTTACCGTTCTGGCTGGACAGCAACACCTCACGCAGCAGACCTTTCAGGGTGGCCCGGTACTTTTCCAGCTGCCTGGAGTTCATCCTCATGCCAATTTCCACGGGAGCAGTCAGCTGTGAAGTAAGGCAGAGTTAACAGGAAGGCAGAGTGCGCCGTTGACCCCTAGGTGCCCTACAGGTGGTTGGAGGGACCGCGGGGGAGCCGTGCCACTCTTCCAGATCCTCTGGGGTCCTCTGGGAATTCTGGCCCCTCTCCCCAATTCTCTCCTGGGGGCTGGATCCTGGAAGTTGCTGAGACCACCAGGGAGGGAGGAGGATCAACCAGCCTCACCCTGGTGGGGGAAGCTGGGATCAGAGGAGGAAAGTCCCCTCCCCTTCTCCTGAATGATAATAGCTAACACGTGGGAGTGTACCAGGTGCCAGGTGTCACTCTAAATGCTTTCCATAGGTTAAGCCTCTCAATGACCCTATGATGTAGAGACACTAATGGGGATTAGTATCCCCATTTTGCAGATGAGGCAACTGAGGACAAAGAGGTCAAGTAACTTGCTCAAGGCCACACAGGTACTAAATAGCAGAGGGAGAAGTGCACCCAGAGGGCCTGGCTCCAGGGTCCATTCCCGGGACCCATAGGCTACGCTTTCTCTAGCACCTTGGGGACACACGTGAGACCGTGGAGGAGCTGTCTGGAGGCTCTCCACCAAGAGAGGTTGTTGCGGCAGAGCAAGGGGCACCAACTGATCTCCCCCCCTCAGAGCTTCCTGGTTCAATGGTCTTGCTGCACAAGCCAAGAACCCCTAACTCTCCGGAGACCCACGCTGGAGGAGTCCCAGGCCTGCTCCCCCACCTCCCACCCGACACACCGGGGATGGGAAATGGACTCAGGAGGCCTGAAGGACAACCTTAGGGGCGGCTCTGCAGGCTGGCGGTTCCAGCCCTGCCTGTGCTGTTCCCTTGCTGTGGGAATGGTTTCCTTACTTTTATTTTTTATTTTTTAATATTAAGTTTTAAATTTTTTTTGCGGTACGCGGGCCTCTCACTGCTGTGGCCTCTCCCGTTGTGGAGCACAGGCTCCGGACGCGCAGGTTCAGTGGCCATGGCTCACGGGCCCAGCCGCTCCGCGGCATGCGGGATCCTCCCGGACCGGGGCACGAACCCATGTCCCCTGCATCGGCAGGCGGACTCTCAACCACTGCGCCACCAGGGAAGCCCCAGTTTCCTTACTTTTAAAATGAAGAGGCTGGACTGGATGACCCAGAAAGGACCTCCTGGCCTGCATGTCATGGTTCTAAGGATAAGGAGAGGGGACAAGAGGTATCCACCCCAAGCCTCCTGAGATGTTACGTCGGATATAACCTGTACCGTGGGAACCTCAGAGTCAGTGCCATAAACTCTGTTTCAGGTGCCTTTCGAGGGCAGTTCTGAGTGAGCTCCGCCTTTGCCAGGCGGATGACTCCCTCCCAGGCTCCCTCCTCTAGAACCCAGGGAGCATGCGGGAAGGAAAGGAGTGCCCCCCCTTCCTCCGCTGCAGTGACAGCACAGAGGTCACACTCTGTGCCACATGTGTGACCTCACTGTCTGTGGACAGCATGCTGTGGGGACCCAAGGGGGTGCAAAGATCACTGGCCAGTGTTCACTGGGAGGCAGGAGGTGTGGAGTCCAGCTCTGTTCTGCCTTGACCACTGTGTGACCTTGGCAAGGCCCCCACTCTCTCTAGATATCAGTCTGCCAGTCTGCCCCACCCCCTTCCAGACCCCTTTACAGGAAAGTGTTCCACACTCAGTCCTGGGACTTCTTCTCTCTCCATCCACCCACCACCCCCACAAGGATCTCGCCTTGTCCTGGCTTGAAATTCTATATAATCGCTGATGACTCCCACATTTATGTCTCCAGCCCCAACCTTTCCTAAAGTCCAGACTTGCATATCTACCTGCCGGTGCAACATCTCCATCTGGGTGCCCAACAGGCATCTCACAGTTCACAGGTCCAGTCTGACCTCCTGATCTTCCTGCCAACCTGAGCCAACCACAGGCTTCACCAGCTCAGTAAGTGGCAAATCCTTCCTTCTAGGTGTTCCAGCCAAAAGCCTTGAAGTCAGTTTTTACTTTTCTCTTTCTTCACATCCTATATCCATTCTTTTAGCAAACCCTGTGGGCTTGTGCCTCCAAAATATTTCCAGAATCTGACCACTTTGCTCTGCCTCCCCCATGACCACCCAGGGCTGAAGCGCACTCTCTCTCTCTCTCCTTCCCCCTCTCCTCTCCCTCCCTCCTTCTCCCCCTCTCCTCTGGGCCCACTCCTGCCTCAGAGCCTTTGCACTGGCTGTTTCTTCTGCCTGGAAAGCTCTTCCCCCAGATATCCTTATGGTTCACTCCCTCCCTCTCTTCAGGTCTTTGCACAAACACCAATCTACTCATGACACCTGCTCTGATCACCCTATTTAAAATTACCACCCACCCCATCTCCTTTCCCTGTTTTATCTTCCTCCACATCACCTATCCCCAGGCGACCTACTGTAAAGTTTGCTTATTTACCCTGTTTGCGGTCTGTTGCTGATGCTTCCAGTACCTTGTTTCTGTTCTCCCCGGGAGTATGAGCTCCATGAGGGCAGAGGATTTATCTGTTTTGTTTGTCACTCTACCCCCAGTGCCCAGAAGTGTGCCTTGCACGTAACGGAGGCTTAGTAAGTGTTCTCCGTCTGAATAAATGAGTCTGTGAAATTAAAGAGTCCTACTAGACAAATTCAAGGCTCTCTCCAGCCCTGACAATCTGTGCATCCTCACTGGGTGCTCAAGACCCTGGACCCTGGGTCCTGACACAGTAGCTGTCTCCCGGCTCCAGTCTAGGGCAGGAAACGGCACCCCCGTCGCCTCTCCCTGAGGACCACAGCTGCCTTCTGAGTGGCCTCCTGCCTCCACTCCTGCCGCCCCCGTTCTTTCTGAGTCGGAGCAGATGACCTCCCTGCTCTGAACCCCCAACAGCCTCCCAGGTGTCTTGCCTGGCCCACCAGGCCCTGCTGGCCTCTTGCCCTCTCTCAGCACCCCCTGGGCCTCGAGGGCCTCCGACCCACCAGGGGCTTCCTGAGCCGGGCCTTTGCACTCCCTGCTCCTTCTTCTGGGATGTTCCTGCTCGTCTCTTTGCATGGGTGGCTCCTCCTGAGGATTCAGGCTTCACATCAAATGTCACCTCCTCTGAGAGGCCTTCCCTCCACTCCCGCAGCCAAAGCAGTGCCCCCAGCCCCACCGTCACTCTCTACTCTACCTCCTTATTTGGTGCCTAAAACGGTTTATTGTCTCATCTTTGGTATCTGTTTCTCCCTCCTAGGATGGAGCTTGTTGCCTCAGTGTCTGGTTCACAGAACATTCTGTGGTGGCTGGGGACCACCCCCCTACTGGGTTTCTCTGCATTGCCCCCGTCTGCTCACCTTGGTAACTTCCTTTTCTTCTTCCTCCGAGGGCTCTGCGGGGTCCAGTGGGCCCACCTCCTCTGCTGTACACTCAGGGATTTCTTTTGCCCTTCATACTGCTCCTTTGCCTAGGGGTCGAGCACAAAACAGTACAAAACTCACTCTCCCTCAACCACCCATATGGCCCCTTGGAGTCTCTACCCAGAGTGCTAAGTGGCTGGAGCTCCCGCTCAGGCCGAAAGAACCCCTTTTCCCAGGCACCTCTCACAGGGTGTCTCAGACACCCAGCAGCTTGACAATGGCCCTCGATTTGCCCAGCAACAAGTCAACTCGAAGAGGAATCCGTTCCTTTGTAGTTCAAACATTACACCCAGGTTGTTACTGTTAATTAAGTTAAAATGCTGAAAATAATGGCCACCCTTCTTGCGTATTAAGTGTGAAAATGTGTTTTTCTTAGCAAAGAGCCTGTAAAAGAGATGGTGAGGGCGCCATGGGGTGGCCCCGAAACTGGAGTCCCTGGGAGGTGATTTATGAGGCAAGACAGGGAGATGAATTATGGAGGAAGGAATTTGCAGCTTCTTCATAAAAATGCCAGTGCCTGGCAATTATAAGGAGGAAAACCACAGAGCAGATTAATGCCAAGCGTCCTTTGGTTGCCATTTTGCCAGTTCGTGTAATACTGAGTTTGACTCTTTCTGTCCAGCCCCACATCTTGCCGGGCATCCTGCTTGCTAGGTCCCTGAGCACTGAGATCAGATACACCCCCATTCCTTTGGTTTCTCTGAGGACACTCTGGGGGTTCAGCTCTGGGCCTGCCCTGGGACATGGTGATTCTGGAACAGCTGGTAATCTTTCCTGCAGAGGGAGCCAAGTGGTGGATGAAGGTAGGTTTAGGGGATCCTCTGTATCTCCTCCATCACTTTGCATGTCCACCCCGAAGAAGGGGAGCTGGGTCCAGCCTGGCCTCTGTAAAGGATGCTGTTCACTGGATGTGTGGAAACCTACCCCGGGACAGAGCACGTTGCTACAGAGGCTGTGCCTCAGGGCCACATGACCTCCCAGAGAACTGACTCAGTCATGGATCCCTGTTGGAGCCTTGGTCTCAGACACGTGGGACATGAACGTCCATTACTTCATCCCATTTAAAGAGAAACAGGGAATTCCCTGGTAGTCCAGTGGTTAGGACTCTGTGCTCTCACTGCTGAGGGCCCGGGTTCAATCCCTGGTTGGGGACCTAAAATCCCACAAGCCGTGTAGTGCGGCCAAAAAAAGAAAGAGAGAAACAAAGGTGGCGAGACACTCAGAACCCCTTGATGTCTAAAGTAAAAGGCCCAGGGAGGCAGGTCCAGCAGCCCAGTTTTCCTTAGGCTCCGCTGCCTGAGTTCCATTAAGCCTGCCCTGTTTTCTTCTGGGCTCTAAAGAGAAGGAGGCTTTGGCCACCACTCCCTGGAAAGGCACCTTCTTTCCTGCTCAGACATTTGCACCCACCTGTCCCCCATCCTTCTCTCTCGAGGCCCTCAGCTCAGGTTCCCCTCTTCCGCACCAGCCCACCATGTTTTCTCCTGCCCTGAACTCAGCGCATACCAGCAGCATTACTTACTGGACAATTAATCACGTCCTGCCTTGTGACATCTCCCTTTTGTTTTCTGTTATTAGTGAATCTTTCATATGTTTGTGTCTTGGCTCCCGAGCCAGCTCCCTGAAGACGGGAGGTTCTGAGATTTCCTTGCGTGTCTGGCCTCTCACCCGGGGTGGCCCTTTGTGCTGCAGAGATGCTCCACAAATATTTATTGGCTTGTTAATTGAAAACTTCCCCTGAAGGATGGGCAGGGGTGGGAAAAGATGTCGCCCGTAGGAGCCACTGATACCTTTGTGGCACTAGTGTAAGAGTGGAAGTGGCCGTGGGGACGGCTGGGGTCTGGGGTTATCTGGGGTCCTGGTTTTGCATATTCGCCTCAGTGTCCCTGGCATAGCTGATTAAACGTGGGTTTACTGAAGGGACACTTATGCCTCAGAGAAACTAATGTGACTTCAGTGCTGAGCAGGGCTGCGGGTCAACTCGGCCACACTGGGGAGGCGGGCACCCTGGGAATATCTTACCTGCATCCTCTGGACTTCGCCGTAGGTGAAGATGGGAATGTAGGCTTCCGTCTGGGAAGCCAGCATGGTGGCTGCATGCACCGCCAGCAGAAAGGCCACGGTCTCGTGGGACAGCATCCTGGAGCTGGACGAAAACAGGGAGCTCCTGTCACCAATGTAGGGTACAGGGACACGCTGCTGCGTTAGAGGCAGGAGCCCTCAGCTCTGGTCCGTGGCCCACCTGGAGCTGTGTGATCTTGAGCAAGCCACTTACCCTGTCTGGACTTGGGTCTGGTGTGGGGCTGTACCAGAGGAACTCAGAGCCCCCTCTCTGCCCTAAGCACCTGGGAGAGGCTGCCCTGCCCCCTGCACACACGGGGGAAGAATCATTCCACTTGGCCCTTCCCTTTGTTACTGACGAGGCCTCCTGGGGTCAGCTGGGCTAATGAAGCAGGAGGGACCCCATGTTGCGATTAAAAAACTTTTAGATTGTCAGCAGAACCAAGCCCCAAGATCCAGAGAGCCCTGCCTGCTCCCTGAGCCGATTAGGATGATAAAAGGGATGCACCCAGGCCCAGCTGATTCCAGCTCTGCCCTGGGAGCACTGGGCCAAGACCCCAGGTCTAGAGAGGAAGGGCGGAGACCCTCTGCCCATGCGGAGGCAGAGCCAGATGGAAGACGTCAGCTTGGAGCAGCTGAGCAGGGTTTCCACCCCTCTGGGCCAGCACCGGCTCTGGAACAAACCCTTTCCCAGCTCCAGCGAGTCCAGCTGGCCACCATCCAGAAACAATTTCCTCCCTGTGACAACCCGCACCAAAGCCACCAGTGCTGGCGAGGTGCCAGCGTGAGCATGTGTGAGGCCCTCCCACATCCTGGAAGTGGGTGTGTCAGGAATGGCTGGCGGGAAGGAGGGCTGCCAAGACACCAGGGAGCAGGTGGGTGTGAGGACCTCAGGAGTGCAGGGACTTGAGAGAGGGGCCGGGGCAGGATGGTCCTGTGGAGGGGGGCGTGGCCTGCTGGGCACTGGCCTTGGTTGATTCCTTACCATTCCAAGCCCTCTCCCGCACACTCCTCATGCCCACCTGGGAGCAGGTGTGATCTAGGGAGTGAAGGAGGCCTGGGGAGGTGAAGGGACCCATTTGAAGGCAGTGTGGGCTGGAGGCCTGGCCTTCTGAGGCCCGGCGCTCGTCCTAATACCCTCTCCATGTGGCCTCTGCCCACAGAAAGGGGAGGAGGGCACCACAGGGGGCAGGACCCTGGAGCAGGGAAGGGAGACCGGAGCAGCCTCTGCTGCAGTGGGGGTGGGGGGATTACAGGGTTCAGATAAAGAGCTTCTGGGGGTCACCTCAGGGCTCCCACAGCCCTTGGGAGGGCTGGATTCCATTGGGAGGAGAGGGTCCTGCCCCAGACTGGCCTCCAAGCTTCCCTGTAGGTCCAACTTCGACTCTCCCTTTGGAGAGAATCTTCCAAGGCTGTGGGCTTGCGTCCTGCCTCTCTGCTAGGGCCCGTCTCCTTGGTTGTGTGAAGGCCCCTCCGTCTTCTTGCTCTCCCACTGCCCTGTCCTACTTGGTCTCTCCATGTCGCTAAAACTCCATGAGAAAGAACACGAGAGCTCAGACAGCCAACGCCCCCTATGCCGGCTGCATACAAATTCCCAGGAGAGTGGGAAGGACCACCCACCCACTGAAGACCACGTCTCAGAAACTGAGGCCCTGTGCTCTGTTGAGGTAACAGAGCCCGGGTGAGGGTGGGGTGCTCTGAATCACTGTTCCTCTTTTCCTTTCCCTGTGGAGTCTCTGGGGCCCCAGCTCCCTTTCAGAGGAGACAGCTGTGTCACATTAATGGTGTCCCATTTCCTTCACGGAGATGCTATGGATCCCTTTTCATTCTGGTGTTCACATTTAATTCACTCCATAGGAATCAATAAAAACTTTAAATTAAAAAAAGGCAAAAATCCAATTGCTGCTCATTTTCGTGCTCCAACTGGCAGCCGGCTTGTCACCTACATTCATTTGCGTTCTGGGGAGCTCAGAGTAGGAGCGAGGGCTTTTAACTGTATGATGAGCTGCTGATTTTCCTTTTCCGTTACCGGGAGTGGGGCTCCAGGCTTCAGGCGCTTGGCTCTGGCTGAGGGGACACCTGTCTCTTCTCTCTCCTTTAGGAACCCTGGGCCCCACTAGTCTTGCCATGTCATCTCCCTAGGGACCCAGCCTTTCCCCTTAACTTCCCAGAGCCAAGATCCCATGCCAAGTGGGATGGCCCTGCATCCAGGCTGGGCTCTGGCTTGGGTTCCCGGCCTGCAGTCGATGGCACCACCGACCACAGACAGCTTCACTTTTGCCAGGATTTGCACCCCCTGCTGCTCCCTCCAACCTGCGCGCCTCCGGGCAGCCCTGTGCTTGCCCACTGTGTGCAGCTTTAACCCGTATGCTGGAAACCAGCTCGGGGCACTCAGTCTGAAGCCCAGGTGGGTATTTGAAGGTGGCAGAGGGCCACAGGAGCGGGTCAGCTCACCCCAGAGAGCTCTGGATGCGGCTAGCTCGGCTCACATCCCATCCTCAGGCTACTGCTGATACCTCCCCCGCCCACCTTCTCTGGCAGTGTGAGTGAGGTCTGAGTGGATCAGGCGGAGCCTCTATCTGCTTGTCCACTGGTGTCTGACTGGTCTGATGGTCCCTTATATACCTCCTGCCCTCCCTTTGGAGCCCATTAACCTTTGGCCATACCTTTGGGGGCTCTGGGTGGGGAGCCTGGATTCTTGAAGCTCGTGGAAACAATGGGCAGGGCCTGCCACGCTGTGGACATCAGGGCCTTTCCTGGAAGTCCTTTTCCTTGAGTGAAAGTCAGGGTTTGGTGGAGGCCAGCCCCCGCCCAGATGGCACTCTCCTGTCCACTTAGAGCTCGACTGCCGCTCAGAGGGTCATTTTAACAAAAGCCCTTTCTTTTCGTTACTTAAATATATAATGTTGACCGTCTCCAGGCCGCTCTATTGATCAGATTCTCTGTTGGCCTGTCAAAGCGCTGTACTAGGAAGATAACTTGTCTTCAGCCTTTTCCCCTGAAGCTCCTCACAAAAGAAAGGACACCAGAGTGTGTGGCAGCATTTCAATAGATTAGGGAAAAGCAAATGACAGTCCAGACCCAGGGCCGTGGAGGCCCAGAGTCTCCGTAGAGCGCCAGGGAAGGTGTAATGCTTTCAGTACAAAAGGTTTGTAGCCTAAATGGGGAGAAGGGACACCTACCCTGGAAATCTTTTGTGGTAATTGTGTCATTCAAATGGTAACTTAAAAAATATTCAAAGAGGGAAGAGGTGAACGTATTCTGCAGTCAGACAGGACTGGCTGCTGCTGGCTGGTGACGTTTCCAAATACAGTGGCGACTCTGGCACCACTCAGGGAACGCTCGACACACGTGTTCTAATTAAATCTCAGCAACCCCGTGAGGTTGGTGCTCTTATTTTCCCCATTTTACAGATAAGGAAACTGAAGCACAATTAGATCCCTCTTCTGTGACCCTACTGCAAGATCTCTTCATATAAAGGCCAAGGCTGGATGTGACCAGGTGTGGCAGAGGGTGGGAGCGGGGGCTTCTGGGATGCAGGACACACACAGGTGCAGAGGATGGTGGTGTTCTGGGAGGTCCACTGTGTGGTTGGAAAAGGGTCAGTCTGGGACCCTTAGAAACCAAGCAGAAGGATTTAGATTTGATGGAGGAGGAAGCCGGGGGTCCTCACGGTGTCTTGAAGGGGATACAACAAATGTGTCATGGTGGAAGATCACTCAGTGTCTGGGTGTAGGCGTTGGAGCAGGGAGAGGCGGGGCTGGGAGACCAGTGGGGAGGTGGCTGGGCAGACTGGTGTGAAGTCCCGAGAGTCTAGTGGGCAGAGGCCTTTCCCCAGGTGAACCTTGTTGGCCATTAGTGTCTTCCAGAGAGGCTGCCCCAAACATTCAGAACCCATGCTCCTCATCCAGGAACACCTATCCTGTCGTCCTTCTATCAGCTCTGACTTTTGCCCTCTGAAAGAAACAAATGTTTGCAGTGCTTCAAACCCAACCCAGATAACCTCTAAATTCCCTGCTCAGCAGGGCTTCCCACCAGTTGGGGCTCCGTGTTCTATTCCAGATGCAAGGTTAGACCTCTTCCAGTGCACTGGATTGGTGACACACTTGTGCATTGGGTCTCTGGAGTCTGAAATTTATCTATCTTAGAGGAATTAGAGCTCAAAATGCCAGGGCTTGGAACTGAATTGCCATTTCTTAACCCTGGCCTGATCAGAGTCTCAGTGTCCCCGTTTTGAAAGAGACTTTTAAGACAAGGTCAGAGAGCTTGGTGGGGGCATAGTAGCCTGAGGGCTGTGAAGGAGCCCTTCCCAGGCTCAGGGAAGCTCATGGGCTCCTACGGCAGGACATAGTATCTGCAACTCCAGCGCCTCGACCAAGGGTCAGCCAATGTGGGTCAAATCCAGCTCTCCCTCTATTTTTATATAGACTTTGAGCTAAGAGTAGTTTTTACATTTTTAATAATTAAAACAATCAAAAGAATAATAATATTTAGTGACAGGTGAATTGATATGAAATTCACATTTCCGTGTCTATAAATAAAGTTTTATTGGAACACAGCCATGCTCATTCTTTGCTTATTGTCTATGGCTGCTTTGGGGCTATAGCAGCAGGGTTGAATAGTTGAGACATTAATGCCCACAAGGCCAAAAATATTTATTATCTGGACCTTATAGGAAAAGTTTGCTGACCCCTGACCTCGACAGTGTCTGGAGTGTGAAAGCTGTTTGATACGTAATAAATATCAGCCAGACATCATATGTTTTTTAAAAATCTCACAACAATCCTATGAGGCTGGTGTGGCTACTATCCCATTTTATAGGTGGGAAAACTGAGCTGAAACAGCTGGCCTAACGTCACACAGCTATTAAAATGGCAGGACCAGGGTTCAAACTCAGGAGTCTGGCTTTAGAATCCACTGTGCTTTTTTGCCTCTCAGTATCTGATGAGTGAGCACATGAATGTTTACAGCTGGGGAAGGCCCACAACAGAGGCCAGGTACAAATTCTCCAAACCTGTGGCTCTCTCCCTAAGCCATCTGCCTGGAAGGCATCTGACCGTGACGCAGTCCCAGATGACCAACTGGGACACGCATAGATGGTTCTCGTATGTTCTTAGGTTTGGAGAGACCAGATCTGGACCCAAGAAGGACTGCAGCTGGCGGGGGGTGGGAGGGCGCGGCAAGCCTGTCCGCCAAGCACGGGGGAGATGCGAAGCTATTCCCGCCCCCCGCCCCTTCACACTCTGCTGGGCCAGTCTGGGCTCTTGTCCAGAGACACCTTCAAGACGCTCTGTCTGAGAAATGATTAGGAGCCTGGAAACCGGAGACAGGCCTGCAATGAGGGATGGGGAGAAGGGAAGTGCTGGAAACAGTAAATAACCTGGGATCAATTTTCTGGGCGTAAATAGCATTATCCTGAATTGCTTCTGTGATTCAGTACTTCTGATCCAAGCAATTTGCAGTGCTACGCTATGATATCTGCAGTTTGGTGTGGAAGGAAGGCAAATCGGGGTTCATAAAGGGCTACTCCTCGTAATGCAGAGAGGGATGTAGACTATGGGGGAGGGGGCGGGTGGGGGGGGCTCAAGGTCACAAACAGGGTTAGTGGCACCAGCCACAAGGACATGTCCCTCTTGGTGGCAGATCTTGTGGGTCGGCCCTTTAGGAACCGACTCAGCAAGAACAGGCCTGTTTTCCCCTAGCTGTCAGGTGCCTTGGCTTCAATGTGTATTTTCCACTGTCACGGTTACTCCTTCAGGAATGGAGAGGTGGACGGATAACAAGCCTGATAACGACAACTTTGTCTTTATCATGTACACCGTCTCTCCCTCCAAATGTTCACTTAGTGGCTGTTTCTCCTGCTAGAAAGTGGACAAAAATAAGACGAAGGCATAATCTGATGTTCTTCATTCTCCAAATGGGAATTGCCCTGGATGTGCAGCGGCTGAAGCTGAGGGGAGACATAAAAACCTAACGCAAGTCAGAGAAAGGAAGTTCCCAAAACCCAGAGGAAATGACTCAAACCACATGTGGGCACTTGATTGCCTCTTTCCCCCCCGTGTTGGGCAGAGGTATTAGCAGCTTAGCTCTCCTCTCCTCATGACCTTGAAAATATCGTTTGCGGGGTACCGCGGTAACATCTCCATTAATGGCCTGGAACAGGGAGACAACGGCATGTTAATTACATTTGCAGCTGAGACTAAATTGGGAGATGTAGCCAACAGCAGGATCGACAGAGACCTAATGCAAGAAGACGTCAGGAGGTTAGAACTATGAGCTGGAAACGGGCAGGTGAGCTGCTGGACATATGTCATCGAGGCCCCGAGGACACAGCACGGAGGATGTGGGTGACAGGGAGGGGCCGGCAGAGAAGGAAAACTGCAACTGGGGGCTCCTGGGGGGAGGTGTGGCGGCTTGAACACTGTCTTGTTTCCCCTCAAAGAGGCAGAGGGCGTCTAGAGGATGACGGAGTTCAAATGAGCAAAAATAGCCCGGGATTGCTGGGAGTGCCAAAGCTTATGGCATCAAAATGAAAAATGAAAGGTTTCCAAAGGTCAGCTTGCCCAGAACTCTGGGAAGAATTAAACGTGCACTGCTCACCTTATGCCAAGGCCAAGGAGAGGCAAAGAACCCGCTTCTCAAGTGCAGGAGCTGTGGGGGAGGGGGAGGGATAGCTGTTGCTTCCCCTTCGGTTCCAAGCCCTTGATGCCCCCCACAGAGCTGGGGGTGTGCGACTGGGTTCACAGGCAAAACTCCTAGCCCATGGGGATGGCATTTAAAACTAGGGCAGGCAAAGCACCGAGAGATGTATTTTAGGCAATGACTGTGCCCTGGCCCAGGGGACACAGGCTTTGGTGACCTGTGGGGTATTTTTACTCTTTTCCTTCTATGGCTCAGGGTCCTTTTTCAGAACACAAATGATTCATTGAGAAATGATACACAGCAGACACCACTGTAGCCCAAGAACCCCTGGTAGAGAAGCAGTGCCAGTGGAGAGGAGAACACAGACATGCAGATGGGTCCACCCAGAATTAACTTCCAATTTGTTGAGCTTCTTGTTTGTGTGTTACATCTGCTACATGTTCAATGAACATTCCTGTGTCTCCGGTTTCCTGTAGAGTCCATCCCACACTCGACCACAACCTGGACCCGAAACAATCCGATAAGATCTATTCGGTTAAGCCGCCTGGACTGTTGACCGTGTGCACAGAACTTCGGGACTCGGCTGAGTTTCACAATAGCATTCCTGCCGACTTCCCGGTCAATACATCCCTGGGTGGTTAATATATTCCTAGAAATGTCCCAGTCACCAACTTGCTCCTGGGTTCCCTTTCTATTTATGGGGGTTTATCACGAAAGCTGCTGCTATAAAACTTTAAGAAGAAGAGGTCACATAACTTTTCTTCCAGGGACAGGACGTGGATGCTAAGAGCTGGGTCTGTGGCCCGGACTTTGGTGAGATCTGTTCCTTCTGTGAATTGAACTGATGACACCGGGTCTCCTTTTCATTGAATTTTAGTTATATGTATTTATTTTTATGGAGATGATAGATGTGTGTGAAGAGAAAGCAGATGGCTTTGCAAGTGATGAATTAATTTTAAGGAAAGTTTGGCCTCTCATAAGCTGAAGCACCTCCTTTCTCTTCAACCCCTTCGGGGCAGGCAGCTCCCAGCTCCCTGATCCCAGGGCACGAGGTGCTAGAACAAGGAGGCAGAGACAGCTGACACATCTTCATAAACCATCAGGGAAGTTGGTGCTTGAGAAAAATTCATGCTTTCATGTTTAAGAAGGAGAGAAGTCTTGGTAGAGGTTTTATGCTGTGTGGATGGGAGCCAAAGTCATTTCAAATGTTAGCCTAATCCAGGGTAGATTCAGGTAAAA
This sequence comes from Mesoplodon mirus, assembly GCF_964341445.2. Taxonomy (NCBI): domain Eukaryota; kingdom Metazoa; phylum Chordata; class Mammalia; order Artiodactyla; family Ziphiidae; genus Mesoplodon; species Mesoplodon mirus. Next base: position 66,871,128 of record NC_138988.1, read on the forward strand.
GGCGTTAGCTGTCCCAACTTCTTCTTTTCCATTGCATCACTGAACCTCAGTCGCTGACCTTCCCACATTTGCTGGGCTGACGTGTTTTGGATCTGGGGGGCTGCCAACGGCTCCTAACGGGAGCAGTGGGCCACATGCAGCCTCTGCCATTGACAGCTGTGGCAGTCACGCAGGCTCCTTCACACCAGCCCACTCTGGAGGCGAGTGGCAGGGGAAGGGGGAGGATTCTGTTTCCTCTGTGGTCCAGCGCTAGGGTTGGGTGGCCAGGTGGGGTCTGGGCAAGCGTGGGGGGCAATGGAAAAGGGTGAGTTTACCCAGGAATTCGGGGGCATTGTTTGCTGCTAAAGGGGCCATTCACAGCTCCGGCCTCTTCATGAATGTCTGGCTGAGCAGAGACCTGGTCTCCCACCACAGTAAGCGTGGTCCTCAGGTCCTGAACCATTGTGGTCTATCGTGCACCACATCTAAGTGAAGGAGGTGCCAAATGGGCAGGTCCTAAAATCCCAGCTGGGATAGCAAGGCAAAACAGAGGCATGATCTTGTGCTCACACCATAGGATCCAGGACATCAGCAAGATGAATTTGGAGAGAGCAGCTTAGATAGTGGCAAGCCTTGACTATTCTCCCCTAGACCTAACACAAGAAAGAGCTGCCCAGAGCAGCCCTGAAGACGGGGGGCATTAGAGCTCACCCTCACCGCCCCTGGGAGCACTCATCTGCCTGTTTCCTTTTCCACTTCTTAGAATATGATTTTTCTTGAAAGAGCAACCAAGTTATTGGGAAACTGCAGCCCAAAACACTGCAGGACTTTGAGGGAACACCCCCCAGGTCTCAGGCAAGACCCAATCACAGAGATAATTCATTTAATCGTTATTCACCCAGGGCCTATCGCATGAATGTTTGACTGTCAGAACTGAATTCCACCCCAAAGAAAAGCTATCCTCAGAGAAGATTTGCAGTTGTTCTTTGTAAAAAGGAGAGAAAAAAGAGGGAATTTATTTAAAATAGACACGAGTAAGCTCCCAAGGGACAGAAGGCATAAATTGCAAGAATAGCTCCTATCAAACTTGAATCCTTCCGGTTTAGGGTTCTACTGAGGAGGAGGGAAAATGAAAGGGAACCAAGTATCCCCACTCACTTCCAAGTCACATCAAGGCAGTCAGCTTGTGACAGGAAGATTACCTGCAGGAAGGCTTTATTTGATGTGAAAAGGGTTAACGTCATTTTAGTAGATTAGAAATTCTCTGGGTCTCTTAGGGGTGAAAAGCAAATTCAGAGCTTTTACATGAAGGGATGTGCATGAGCCCTTTCTAGATACTGGCAACAAAAGCGGGGGAAATGGCCAGACTTGCTTTGTGTTTTAACACACAGGCTCGTGAGGATCACGGTTTTTATTATTCTCAATTTAGGGATGGACTTGCTGCGTTGTGGGGAGGTGATAGGGTGCAAGGGTGGGACTATGTTAAAAGCTTCAGCCAGGGCTTCCCTGGTGGCACAGTGGCTGAGAGTCCGCCTGCCGATGCAGGGGACACGGGTCCATGCCCCGGTCCGGGAAGATCCCACATGCCGCAGAGCGGCTGGGCCCGTGGGCCATGGCCGCTGAGCCTGCGCGTCCAGAGCCTGTGCTCCGCAACGGGAGAGGTCATAACAGTGAGACGCCCGCGTACCGCTAAAAAAAAGAAAAAAAAAAAGTTTCAGCCAAAGACACTGGGTGTGGACTGATAAAGTAATCACAGTCCATATCCACAGAAGCACATGCTCTGGTTGACAAGGAAGACGAATAGCCAGGAATCAATGCTGAATACCAGGAGAGGGGAGTCAGCTCTAGAGGACTCCAGAGGAGAGGACTTCCTTAAGGCCAGTCATCAGGGAGGGCTTCCAAGGCAGGGTGGGATGGGAGTGGAGTGAGCAGACTTTGGCTATGTGGTGGGAAGGCGTGTGAGACTCAGAAACCTCCGTTCCCACGCCACCATTTTCTTCCTTTCCGACTCTTTCTCTTCCCTCGTCGCCGCATTCCTCTGTCCTCAGCACCTCCCCACACGCCACCTCCACCCTCCCCAGAGACTGAGGACACATTTCAGGCCAGCCGTGTTATTGGATTTTAAATGATGCTATGGCTTTTTAATTCTTGCTTTAATTGCCTTTCCATGCAGGGCACCGAGAATGGTTGATTACAAGGCATCTGGGCCTGGTGATGACATTCCTTATCCGATGTCCCTTCAAGCTGCAGTGAAAAGGACGAACTCTCAGGGCCTTGAGGATGGGGTTTTCTTATGCCTCTCACCGCCACCCCCCCTCCCCCATCCTCCAACCTGCAGGCACCGGGTGGTGGCTCGGGACTGAGGCGCTGTCCGTGGTGCTGACGGTCCAGGCCGTACCCAGTTAACCAGGCTCTCTGGCCAGCCCAGGGCACACCTTCAAGCAGCTTTGGAACTTGGAGGGCCGAATAATTGAAACGAATGGACTTGGACATACTTCCCTTTTCCCCTAAGGGCAGAAAAACATTCCCTGCTGCGTCTCTGGAATGACTACCCCTCATTCAAGGGTACTCAGCGGCAAAGTGGGGTTGAGTGGCCCTGCCGGGAGCTGGGAGAGCAAGAGATTTGGAAGGATGGGGAGAGGAGTGTGGGCAGGCTCTGCTACAACCTTCCTGCTGTGCGTGGGGGCCCAAGGGAGAGGAGCCCTGAAAATAAGACCCAGCCTGGCAGCCATGCCCAGCTCCTTCCCTCAGCCTCTGGCCTGGTCAGGCCCATATGGGGGGTCCAATTTGTCCCCTCATCATTTTCCCTCAATGCTCGTCACAACAGGCTCAGCACTGTGCCAAAGAGAAGGCTCCCACTTTGTCCTAAACGACTCACAGCTGCTTAGTGAGGCCAGGCTCCCACGGATCCACACGGGCAGATGCTGCGTGGGGATGAGACAGCTCATTAGAGGATTAAACATTCTGGGTGTGGTGGTAACTGCGTGGGGTGGGCAGCAGGCCTTTCCTCAAACTCACAAGCTGCTGCCCAGAGGTCCTGCATGACAGCTTCCGGCCTGGGCCCAGCTCGGGTTCAAGGGAGGGGTACCCTGGAGGTACCCAGGGAGGGGTACTGCTCCATCTCACTGGCTGCTGCTCTGGGTTTCTGCTCTCTTCTCCAAGCATTCTCTGTTTCCTCCCTCACACCCCGTCTCACAGCCTAGCGGTGAGTAGCTACATCTGATGGGTCCCTCTCCATAGATGTCACACATCTCTTTCTCTACTTTTCTTTCCTCTGAGAACTTAATCCACTTGGAATCCTCCTGAGTCCGGTAGATCCATGGTCATAGTCAATGACCAGGGGGCTATGTATCCAGTGCTCTGGAAACAGGAATGCAGTCCACTTCCTGAGGGCTGAACACACTCTGGGACAGAGGAGGGCAGGAGGACCACTTCCCATCCAGGGGGGTCCTGAAAGGGGTGATTTCTAGAAAGCCAAGGAGGCCACAATTTCTTGCTGAGTCCACCTTGGCACCAGCTGTATTTTTTCCAACACCAGCAAACAATTCCATGTCTAAGGATACAGATGAACAGCCAGATGAAGAGATACACAGGGCGAGGTCTGGGAGGGTCCTGAGTGCAGGAGCTTCTGTCCCAGGGGACTGGGGTTCCCCACCCTCTCAGTGTGTGAGTGCATTCACCAACCCAGAAGCTCTCCGAACCCTGTCCTTTTGATTTTTTTAAGGAGGCTTCATTACATAGGTATGATCAGTTATATCATTGGCCACTGGCAATTGATCTCCATCTCCAGCCCTTCTCTCCTCCCTGGAGTGGGGGCAGGGAGGGGCTGAAATTTCCAACCCTCTAATCACGTGGCTGGTTCCCCTGGCAACCAGCAACCAGCCCCCAGGCTTTAGGGGTTTTCCAAAAGTCACTTCATTACATAAACTCAGGTTGGTCGAAAGTGGCTTGTTAGGAATAACATGGTACAGATGAACCTGTTTGCAGGGCAGGAATAGAGACATAGACGTAGAGAACGGACATGTGGACATGGGGGGAAGGGAAGGGTGGGACGAACTGGGACATCAAGATTGACATATATACACTACCACGTGTGAAATACATAGCTAGTGGGAACATGCTATGAAGCACAGGAAGCTCAGCTAGGTGCTCTGTGACGATCTAGATGAGCGGGATGGGGGGGAGGGAGGTCCAAGAGGGAGGGGATATAGGTATACATATAGCTGATTCACTTCATTGTACAGCAGAAACTAACACAACATTGTAAAGCGATTGTACTCCAGGAAAAAAAAAAAAAAAAAGACTCGCTTCACCTTTCTGGCTCGGGCGGGGGCTGTTTAGGAACAGGGGACAAAAGGCCAAATATTATAACAAACGATGCTCTCCTTTCTCTTATCACTTAGGAAATTTCAAGGGTTCTTGGAGATCTGCGCCAGAAATGGTGGGTGGGTGGGGAACCAAATACGTATTATCATAAATCAATATCACACCACCATTAGGGAGCACTCTCCTAAATGACGAGGGGTGTAGGGGGCTTAAACACGGCGCGGTGGTGGGAGGGGCTGACAAGAGAGCTCCTCCAACCCATCCTGTATGAGCTGGAGGGCGCGACGAGGAGGGGGAGCCACAGGGGAGGGAGCTCAGGAGACTGCAGAATGGGGGCGCTGACGTCAAGCCTCACAGCCTAGCACTGCCTGCGTCCCCCACCATCACCACGCTGTCACTGTCAGCACGGGTGTGACAGGCTCCACCCAGCAGTCCCACTTTCATCTCCGGCATTTCAATTCGCTGATTTAACATTTCCCCGGAACGCAGGGCTGGGTTCCGCCCCACCCCCCCAACTTGATTTCCGAGGGTTTGTCTCTTCGTTGTTTTTCTTCTTAAAAGAATAAAGCCAAAGACAAGCACCTGTCTTTTATGCTCTCCGCTGAAATTTTGCAGCTGTTGGTGGTGAAGAGCTGGGGGGGGGGCGGAAGGAGGCGCGTCTGGGGAGAAGGGACTCAGAGGGACCGGATTTCTGTGCCCACTGAGGATGGGCCCTGCCTCTGGGAGAAAATGCTGGGCCTGGAGGAGGGTGCGGCTGGCACCTGAGGGTGCTCCCTTCCAGCAGGGAGGCTCTAAGTGGCCCTGACAACATCCCCATCTCAGAAAATATGCTGCCCCAGAGGCTGGGTTAGGATCACTCACCACAGCTGACTGCAGCATGGCCTGGGCACCTACCGGATACAGGATTAGCTCCCTCACCCCTCACACCCCTCCAGCAGGGAAAGTGGGGGGTGCAGGAGGGCTTCAGGGCAGCCCCAGGGGTCATGGGGCACTGCTCCTCTGTGAGGGGCAGCCCTGTTAGAGAATATAGAGACAAGAAAGAGCTTGACTATGTTTTAGAAACTGACAGGTCAGCATGGTGTGGAGTGAACCCCAGAGGGGAGGTGGTGAGGGGTGGATGAGCTGGGGATGAAGAGGAAGCAGGAGCTGGATCATGCAGTGCCTGAAGTCCACCTGTGGATATTTATCATGCTTTGCTTTGGCTGCCCAGCATTCATCCTCCCTCTCTTTTGGGGCTGAGAGAGGGAAGCCAGAGAGTTAGATTCTTTCTCTCTTGTCTAGGATATGGCACTTGAGCAGGTTTGTCTGACACCTCCCTCCTGCCCTGGACAAGTAGCCAAAGATGGGAAAAAGTCAGGCTCCTTCTGGGCAGTGATGGGGGATGTGGGGCCTAGCAGCCTTGGGCATGCTCTGTCCTGGTTGTTCCTGCCAAAAGATGCTTCTTGCCTGTTTTCCAAACCTAGAGTCTCCTGCCATCAATTCTGAGGGCCCAGATATCTTTCAGCAGAGCCTTTTTTTCTTAAGTCATCCAGAAACAGGTGATATTACATATGAATGGACACATCCTGATTGAGTCTGGATTCAAATGGGATCCATTGAGAAGTTTTAGGCAGGGGGCAGTGGTGGGGGTGGGGGACAGGATCTGAGTTTTGTTTTTAAAAGGCCATTCAGGGTGCTAGGTGGAGAAAAGATTGTGAGGAGGCAAGAAAAGAAGACTGGACACCAGTTGGGAGGCTCCAGGCCAGGTGAGAGATTATGACGGTGATGGAAACCAAGGATTCAAGATATATACTTGCAAAAGGATTTGGTGATAGACTGGATATATGGAAAAAAGAATCAAGGATGGTGTTTAGTTTTCTGACTTGGGTGCTGTGTGGACAGTGGTGGTATTTACAGAGCTGGAGAAGACTGAGGAAGGAAGAGATAAGTGTTGGGGGAGGTGGAATTAATAGTTCCACGTTGAACATTTTATGTGTGAGTTTTTGTGTCAGTCAGCGTCCAGGCAGGAAAAGAGAACTTTCCCCAGGTAGTTTCAATAGAGGGAATATAATATACAGAACAAGTTACAGAGGCATTGGAAGAGCTAAAACAGGAGATAGGGAAACAACCCAGAGACTGCCGATGGCAGGAATCTGCCCCAGCCTAGGATGGAGGTACAAGGGAAAGAGGTGATGGTACCAGCCCAGGATCTGGGGCTGCTTGGTGGGAGCTGGGATATGGGGAAGGGGTTGCGCAAGGGGCCTCCCAGGCTGGAACTGGAACTGTGGAGGACACAGCAGAGATGTGACCAGTGCCAGATAAGCAGCCACAGGCAGGGACCACAATCAGAGAGGGAAGAAATACCCTGGCTTCTCCTCATCTCCCTCCCACCAGTCTCCAGCCAGAGGCTTCCACTGGCCAAACCTGACAGGAAGCCAGCAGGTGAGGAGCCTGGGAAATGTAGTTTTCTGGGGGCAGCTGCTGTGATACAGAGCAGAGCAGGAGAGGGCAGGCAAAGCAGGCAGGGATCAACACACGTGCCTACTGGAAATCACAGGGGCAGTTTAGTCTCCCTCCAGGAATATTTGTATTTTTAACATGCCCTTTTCAAAGGGCTAAATCTCTAAGGAGGGGATTCAGGCATCAGGGACAGGTGAGTTGTGGGCCGTGGGGTCATAAATGTCTCTCCTAGTTTCCCTGCCGAGAGACTGGATGTGACCTTCTATTCCATCTTGGACAGCTCTACCTTGGAAGTCACACCGGCCTTGTCACATTCTCAGAAAGCCACCCCACACCCCTGCAACCCCCAGTCTCCCTCTCCAATGGCCTTCTGCCTTTTTGCGCAGGGAAATGGAAAGAGCAGACCTGTCAGAAACCTGCCTCCAGGATAAAGAGAAGGAGAAATGTGATTAGGAGAACCGTGAAGCGGTGATGACAGCAGCTGCTTAATATGGAAAAAGGGATCCTAATTATTGCTTGGACAAGCGGGGAAGTAAAAAATCAATCAGAGCTGAGGGAGAAGGCAGACACGTGTCCGGGCAGGCTGCACCCCGCTAGGAACCAGGGATCCCCTCACCAGGTGGAGGAGCCTCTGACCAAAAGGCAAGGAGGGAGGGAACTTGGCCAACCACTCACTTGGCCCAGTGGGAGAACTGATTCCAATGAGGAACAGGGAGGGCTGAGGCAGGAGAACTGCCTTCTTATTTCAGCCAGGAGAGCAGGGGCTTTGAGGAGTCTTGTAGTAATCAGATGCCTCCTGCTCCTGTGGGGAAACTACAGGAACTGGGCTTCCTTCAACACCCACACGATACCCTGAGCCCCTTCCCCTGTGCACAGGAAACTCAATCTTTCCCAGGTTCCCCTCCAAAGTGTCCTGCATGTCCCCCAAATCCATGGCGGCAGGTCCCCCAGCAACTTACCGGATGGTGCTCTGCCTGCCACCTCCCCACTGTGGGCATTTTCAGGCTAATTCCTTCCTTCCCAAATCCTGCCCCTCCAGGCTGGAACGGGGTCCTAATTCCTATGATTCGCAAAGCCTGGCTAAGATTAAGCTCCGGAGTTTAAGCAAGCTTTCCTTGGGGCTTAGCCAGCAGTAGAGTAAAATGGGTTAGCAGGTGCCCCGATTCTGGGGTCTGAAGGTCCCATGCCTCCATGGGCACCTCTCCAAGCCCTCTCCCTCTGAGCGGCTCTCACCTTTGCTTGGACTTGATGCCCTGGGGTCTGCTCATACCCTTAATGAGAGTGCCATTGGCCACAGCCCTGTTATCCAGAGCCCAGGCCCTGACCTCTGCTGGGCTGGTGGAGAGAGGGAGGGGGACAGAGAGAGAGAGGGAGGGAGAAAGGCCATATTGCTTCCAAAATCATGTCCTTCTCATCAGCTCTATCCTCTCTAGTCAAGAAGAGAAGTTTGGCTGCACTTTTACACCAAAAACCTGCTAAATTATTTCCCACAGAACAAAAGAGCTCTCTTTCCACAACATGGATGGGAGAATTGGTGACAACTTTGACACAGAAGTTTGTTCCCACTTCTGGCCATTGAGATTGCAGAAATACTGGGGCTCAGCTTGGTTAAAGTGCCTTTTCATGTGAATGATGGGGATCATAAGGTCTGCCCTGCTGGGGCGTTGTATTAATTAGATGATGGATGTAAAGAGTCTGATGTATATGGAAGGTGCTCAATAAAGGCTGAGGCATTTCCCTATCTTGGCTCAGTTACTTCAACTGTAATATAAGGAGTTGGGGGAAAAGAAGGCCATACAGCAGGGTTTTGGATGCCCCTCCCAACTCTCTGATACCAGAGACAGGAAGGAGGAAGCCTCTTCCAGGTGATGACAGGCAGGCATGGGAGGGGCCGGACCAAGCATGGTGGATGTGGAGCCAGGTCTCTGCTCAGTGTGGTCCCTGGAGGCCAACAGTGCAGGCCGCTGAAAAAGCGTTGACACCTGGGTTTACGTCCAGGCTTTCTCCCTCCCTGCCTTGTGTGCCCCTTGGTCAAGGCACAACCTCTGTTTCCCTTTCATCAATCGACAGCTGGACCTGTTAACCCCATCAAACCCCACTTTACTCCCGGGTTGGCCTGAGATTTAATGAGATGTGGAAGTGAAAATGTTTTTCCAATTTAAGTGTCATCTCTTCCAGGATGGGCCTGAGTATCTGGCTTTGACTTTCCAACGCCTAGATGTGTGGCAGATCCAGGCCTTGTGGGGATCATTGGAGAAGCTGCCGGCAGTCGTGCCTACAGATACGTGACATTATCCTCGTCCCTGCACCCTGCTGACCTTGCCTCCTTCTCTCTCTGAGCCCCGAGGGCTTGGCCCTGCACCAGGCACACAGTGGTGCTTAATCAGAGTTTGTGAAATAAACAGATTTCTGGGTGAGAAGCCTGGTTTATTTATTTATTTTTTGCGTTACACGGGCCTCTCACTGTTGTGGCCTCTCCCGTTGAGGAGCACAGGCTCCGGACGCGCAGGCTCAGCGGCCATGGCTCACGGGGCCCAGCCGCTCCGCGGCATGTGGGATCCTCCCAGACCGGGGCACGAACCCGCGTCCCCTGCATCGGCAGGCGGACTCTCAACCACTGCGCCACCAGGGAGGCCCAGAAGCCTGGTTTAAAAAGCGAGAAAATGGCCAAAGGGGTGGAGAGAATCAGTAAGGGTGGGAGGGAGAAGTAATATCTGAGTGGAAAGTGGGTCTGCTATTTGTTCAGCTGTAAGTAGTTACCAAGAGCTTACGGTGGGGGAGAGGGAGATGGACAAGGCACGGCCCCTGCCCTTCAGGAGCTCACAGCGAATGATCCACAGTAAAGGGTGGACCAGGCAGAGTCCAGAGGATGAGAGGACAAAGGTTGGTGGGCTTTTAGTGGTAGGTGGGCTCCTGGAGGGCTCCCTGGAGAAGGTGGCATTTAGACGCAGAGTGGAAAGTAGGGTTCTTGAGAATAGCTTCTCACAAGGCCTGAGGGAGTTGGGGAGAGGTTAAATGGGTGAGGGCCCCCAGGACAGTGGCTGGGGATGCGACCCTATTCTGGACAGCAAGGGGGGAAGCTGACTCTGTCCCCCCACCCCGTGTCTGGACCTGGATGCTCTCCTGGTGGGTGTGCTCCTGATAAGAGGCAGGGTGCCCACTGCTTGTCACTGCCCACCAAGCCGTGTTCCAGCATAAAAGTGCAGCTCAATGCAATTGAACATGTGTTTATGGAGCATCCACCGTGGAGCCCTCAGTGGTGGTCCTGACCTGCCTCTCCCCTGCGGGTTTGGGGGGAGAAGAGGATTTTGACCTGGTTTCTGGCCTGAGGTTGTTGGGGGGTGGAGTGGGGTGGAGACTAAGGGGCATGCCCAGTTAGAATCAAGTGACAGGAAGACATGAAGGCTGTGGCAACCTGACTTGACAAGTATAGGATCCATGTTTGACATAAAAAACTTCCAACAGCTTTGAACGTGGACTAGGATACGAAAGAATTACCACTAAGTTTGATGACGGTATTTTGACTTTGTTTAAAAATGAAGGGTCGGGGCTTCCCTGGTGGCGCGGTGGCTAAGAATCCGCCTGCCAATGCAGGGGACACGGGTCCAAGCCCTGGTCTGGGAAGATCCCACATGCTGTGGAGCAACTAAGCCCGTGCACCACAACTACTGAGCCCACGTGCCACAACTACTGAAGCCCGTGCGCCTGGTGCCCGTGCTCTGCAACGAGAAGCCACCGCAATGAGAAGCCCGCGCACCCCAACGAAGAGTAGCCTCCGCTCACGGCAACTAGAGAAAGCCCACGTGCAGCAACAAAGACCCAACGCAGCCATAAATAAATAAATTAATTAATTAATTTAAAACAAAACAAAGAAGGGTCCTCATCTTCTAGGGATATACAGTGAAATATTGACAGATGATATGATACTATGGCTGGGATTCTCTTGAAAGTAACTGGGGGGGCGTGGCTGGGGGGGTATAGATGCAAAGACTGAGTCGATGCTGGAGGATGAGTACATGGGCCTTCATTAGACTATTCTCTGCACTTCTGTACATTTTTTAAAATTCTCCGTAACACATAAGTTATAAAAAAAAGAAAAGAAAAACCAACAGCACCACTTAGCCTGAAAACAAAAGCTTTCAACTGTACCTTCCAGTCACTGTGTAGGAGTTCAAGATGATGAAATAATCCACCACAGCGCTTTGGATGCATTTGGGTTTTATTCATCACAATAGCATCAAAATGGTAGTGCAAGCATGGGGGACATTAGGGTCACTGTAGGCTGTGCTTGCCTGGTGTGCGATGCAGGAAATCTCTGACATAATTTGACAGCTTCCTGAGGGCTGGGATGTGCAGGCTGAGGATGGGCCTTGGGGGACGGATAGTTGTGAGGGTGACGTGACCCAAGGCTCCCTAGGAGGAGGATGGAAACCCAGGGGCTCGGGCACTCCCAGAGATGTGGTGGTGGGGGGCTGGGCCAGACCCTGCTGAGGACCTGCCACATGTGGCTACTATGTGTGGTGGGGGTGGGCAGTGGGGGCCACCTTTGCACCGTGTGACCTAACTCCACCTGCTGCATCGCATTAGGCAGGCGACAAGGTTCCCCCAGGCCCGGGGACAGGGAGGAAGATGGCTCTCCCAGGTGCCTGCCCCAACCAGGACGGGGCTCTGGGCGCGCTTGCTGTGGGGTTGAGAGTTGGAGTCAGCCCAGTTCTCTCCCTGCCCACCCTGACTCTTCCCTGCGGGCTGGGGATGACACTTTCTCGGCTTCCAGCCTCCCCTTTCTCTGTCCCTTCTCCTCCCGCTGTTGCAATTCACAAAGCAGGGTCCAAGGGGGTCAGTGGGAGTCCCCGCTGAGAATGGGGGTGTTCTTCACCTGTCCACCCCTTTTGTGTTTTCACTTTCCTCCTTCCAGGACCTGCCTTGCCAAGGTCTCTTTCTGTCATCAACAGCAGTGGCTGATATTCCCTGAGAACATCCCCAGGGGTATTTAAAAGGAGGTCAGAGGAGGAGGGTGAGGCTTAACCCACAGGAATAACCTCCGGGGAGGAGGAGTGAGGAGGAAGGCAAGGAGGGGAGAGACAGGCGGGAGGGGGAGGGAGAAAGAAGGCAAAGACCCATGGGGGTGGGGAGTCGGGGTGGGAGCAGGGTTGGTGAGAGAAGGATGGGGTCAGAGCAGCATGGGGAGTGTGGTTTGGGGAGAGAAGAGAGTTTGGTACAGAGGGAAGCAGAAAACAGAGGAGCTGGCAGTGTTTTCTGCAGCCACCCAGGCCTGGGTGGGGTTAATCCCGATTTTGGGGAGACTCATCTGCATCCTACTTCTGCTCCCGCAGTACGCCTGTATCCACCTGATATTGATGGATCTATCTGCAGGTCTGGACGCCTGGTGCCTGTCATGCTGTTACTTCCACTCAGATCCCCGCCCACCGAGGAGAGGTCTCCCGCGCTCTGCCAGCAGAGCATCTGGCAGCTTGTGGCTGACGCTCTGGAGGGAGGGTTCAGAGAACCACCAGGCCAGATGGGTGGTCACTAGAATGGGGGGTATGGAGGCAGGGCTGAGGTTCCTGAGGTCTCCTGACCTCAACCCCAGGCCCAGCCTCCTCTTCCGGCCTCCAGGGGCCTGCGGCTGGAGCTGAAGGGGTTTCTGGGCAGCCTTGCCTCAGGTCTGCAGAGCCCCCCGGGGCTCTGGACTCTGAGTCAGCATCTCTGGGCCAGTCCTTGGTGTCCCATACAGGCTGGAGATTTCACCGCATGCTGCTGGGCCAGATCTGACCACCTCCGTGGGGGAAAGAGGCCTGGATTTGAGGCCCTGCAGGGCCACTAACTGAAAGTTTGACTTGAGGCCAACTGCTGCTCCCCCTGGGCTCATTTCTTTAGCTGCAGGGAGGCCACACTCCTTGCCAGACCTGCTCTCAGAGAGCCCAGGCCCCACGGGCAAAGGGGGCAGGCAAGTCAGAGCTCCTTCCCAGGTGTAGGACTGCACTGGGGCTCCTCTCCTGAGAGGGCTGGAGAGGGAGAGATAGCCTTTAAGGACCTGCCTGGCCCTGTGCTCCTGCCATGGCTTCTGCCCTACCCTCTGCCCATCTAAATCCAACTCTCTCCTCCAGGAAGCCCTCCCTGATAGCGCCTGCCCTTTCTGCCCTCCTTTTCAATGAATATCATACTGAGGGCCCAGTCCTGTCCTGGGACCAGGAGGGTGGCAGGGGTATCAGGGCTGAGCCCTTAATTATACATATTTTGCAAAGGAATATTCTGGAGTAGGTCTCCATCCCCCCAGGTGTTTCCCCCACCATATGCCTGGATGTGGACCGAGTGGCTATGGGGAAATAGGGCCGGGTCACAGGACACAGACCGTGGCACCACTGCAGCCCTGTGTCCAAGCTGGAGCCTCAGAGCATGTCTGCTCCTCCTTTTCGCTCTCCCTTCCCGAGGCCAGGCATCCACACCCACATTGTCCCCCAGCCCAGGGCCCCATTACCCCTCTCTGGTCTCCAGCCTCTCTTTTCTGCCTCCTCCCATCCAATCTACCCGCACAGCCTCTGAGACGTCCTCCTGAAAGAGCTGAGGGGCTCACCTTTCTACTTCAGCCCTTGGAGGGCTCTCTGTGAAGTCACAGCCACTTAGCTCCATAGACAGCGACTTCTGCCACCTCCCCCCCATCCCACTTTTTCTGGCTTGCCTCCAGTGCCTCCTACCCCCCCATCCTGGAGGCCTCCCGGCACCCCAGCCTTCTGGTCCAGTTCCCTAAAACCTCAGGTACCGGTTTCTTCAGGCTCTGCTCATGCTGGTCCCCTTGGCTGGGGTCCTTCAAGGCTGAGCGAAAATGCTACCTTCCCTCTGGCAGCGTCCTTGCTGCCTCAGGGGGGATTCATTGCCACCTGCATGCCCACTGTGCCTGTCAACGCCTCGAGTGAGGTCCCTCCTTCTTTCCTTACCGCTGTTCTGTCTGTCTCACTCCCCATCGTGACCCTTCCGTGTCCAGACAATGGGATTCTGGGTCTTATTCTTTAAGATTTTGCCAGGCACACAGTAAGCGCATAATAAATGCTTGTTAGGTTGAACAGATAAATGCCATTTCACCATGCATGAATCACTTCTTTTCCTTAAAAAAGTTATTACAAAAATCATCCCTACGGGCTTTTTTTTTTTTCTTTTTTCTGTTTTTGGCCATGCCATGTGGCATGTGGGATCTTCCCCAGCCAGGGACTGAACCCGTGCCCCCTGCATTGGGAGCGCAGACTCATAACCACTGGACCACCAGGGAAGTCCCCTACAGGCTTTTAAACGTCCATGACCGTACCGAAGTGGATAAATAAAAAGCAGAAATCCCTCATCCTTCTCTCCCTCCAGATCTAAACCCCTAGCTCGAGCCTGTGAACGGAGGGGAGAGTTTTTGCCTGGCTGGTAGTTCTCAGAGCTGGTGCCCCTTCCAGCTGCGTGGGCCTTTGTTGGAAGTGCAGATTTGGGGCCCTGCACTCTATCTGTACGAGAGAAGTACTGGAATCCCAGCCTGAGAACAAGCTCCATGAGTCCTGGTCCAGGCAGGAGTGGAGGTGAGGCAGGTACAGACCCCATCATAGGAGTCTGGAACAAAACCCCAAGTCAGCTAATTTCCTGTCTTTTGCCTCCTTCAGCCTCAGTGGGTGGCAGAAGAGAGCCAGTGGGCTGGTGGCCAGCGCCCTCCCCTGGGGGTCCAAGTTGGGGTCGGGGATGGGGCTCTGGCTGGGCCACTAACTTGATTTGGCAAATCATTGTACCCCCCTCATCTCAAAAAGGCAACGACTCTCTAGATATTCTCCCACGTGCCCAAGCAAATACATGAACGATAACAACAAAAATCTGTGCTTTGAGCTCTCTGAGTGCTTGCGGTCCAGATACAGGGAATTTTATGGGGAGATGCCACCAGTTTCCAGATTTTCAAGGGGAGGGACAAGACCCGGAAGTGACACGAAAGGGCTTACTTCTTCCCTGCGCTGTCCCAGTGTGGACACACCCTGCCCGTCATAGCCCATGTGCCCATGTTCCTGGATCAAGGCAAAGAAAAACTCTGCCACATAAATTGACTCTTTGGAAAGAATAAGATGTAACAAACATTTCTTCAGCACCTGCTACGCGCCAGGCACTAATGCAGATGCTATGGATACAGCAGTGAAAAAAAAATGGGCAAAAATAGCTGTCCTGATGGGAGTTTACATTTTAGTCTGGAGAAACAGATAATAAACAAATAAAGAACTATGTGGAGAGAGTGTGGGGGAGAAGGGTGGAGGAGGGGAAGAGAGTGGGCGGGGTGGGCTGGGTGGGAGCGGCTCTCCAAGCACAAAGCCAGCAGGCCAGGCCCCTCCTGTGCAACTGGAGGAGGCAATCTCCAAACATTCCTCACCCGAGCCATGGTGAGTGTCAGGCTCTGCCCTTAAGGGGCTTCTGGTGTATTTAGACAAATACACTAGACTGGCCTCAGGGGCCTGTGGGATTCTCCCCTGGACAGGATTCCCTACACGAGCTGGCTTCAGACAAGTCGGGAAGGAGGGAGTCAGGAGGTTGGAGGCTTCAGAGTGGGCTTCCTAGAGCAGGTGTCATCTGGGCTGGGCCTTGAAGGATGAGTAAACTCACAATTGCACAGGAGGGAGAGGGCACCCCAGGCCAAGGTACAGTGTGAGCCAAGGTGCGGCAAGGGCTGCTCCACCCACCCCGGCCCCGTGCAGGAGGGGATGGGCTGCCCCAGCCCCTGACCTGAGCTTGGCAGACACTGCTGGCACAGAGACCTCCCTGCCCTGGCACCTCTTAGAGGCCTGTGATGCCAGCCTCTACCCTTGGCAGGACATTGATGACCTTCCTTTGTTTCCTCCCAGGCCTCACCTTCCCCTCCCCACTGCCAGCCTTACCCAACAAAGAGCTGTTTCCAGCAAAATCCAAACAGAAAGTTTCCATCTGGGGGGTGGACTACAGGAAGGCACAGATATCATTTCTCTTTTCTTCAAGGAGACCCCAAAACTGTCATTCCATGATCTCAAGGACAACTCTGGTCCCCTGCAGGTCCCTGAGTGGGCTGGGAAAGCCAGAACAATGAGCAGGTCTGGTGGTCCAGAAAGGACTCGGGTATATTCCTGTGCTGTTTCCCTTCTTGGAGTTGTGTTATGGAACTGGGGTGAGAAAGCCAAGGCCTTTCGAGCTCTGGATCTTGCATCAGAAGGGCCTGGCTTGCCAGTGAGACGGGGGTGGGGATTTTACATCCATCCTGCAGCTCATTACGGGCTTATAGGCAAGTCTGGGCCGCAGGGCCCGGGGGTGAAATATGGCCCAGGGAACGGGAGGCTTGTGGGCAGCTAAGCCTGATGAAGGCGGCCAGGCTATTACTTAACCATACTGATGGGCTTTACGCTCCCAGTGGTGACATTTTTGCTGCGTTGCTTAAAAAAACAGTAGCAGCACTTCCTCCGGTCATTTTTCTACTTTTTCCTCATAAATGAAAAGGCAGATGTTTCCCAGAAGGGTTGCAGCTAGAATCTCATTTCTCCCTAGTGCCTGAGAGCTTAGGATGAGAAGAGAGATACTGAGGCCCCTCCGGCCCACCCTCCCCTGCCCACCTCCTCTGATACCCTGGTCCCCCGAGCCCCCAGTGCCCACTCTCCCACCTTCATTCCCCTCCTCACTCTCGTTTTCTCAGTTAAGTCCCTTCGTCTTCAAGGTCTCTTAACTGCCACTCCCTTTCACCCTGCCCTCCCCTCTTCCTTTTCAATCCTACCCCTCGTTTCCTCCCCATTCTCTCCTCTCCCCTCCTCCCTCAACCCTTCCTTCTCTCTCCCACTTTCTAGGCCTCTCCCAGTTTTGCAGATGAGCAGAGACAGAAGGAACTTGCCCAAGGTCACATAGCTCATCCCCTTGGGTGGTTTGTGACATTATAGGTGGTCAGGGCCTGTGGCTCCCATTTCTGTGTCTGCAGCACAGGGGGCTGGAAGATGGGCCCTCAGACTGGGTTGTCTGGGTTGCAGTGTCCACCTAGGAAGCCATAGGTCAGCTAGACCAGACCCTTGCTCTGTGGACCAGCAGCATCAGGGTCACCTGGGAGCTGGTTAGAAATGCAGAGTCTCACCCCCCACCCCACGCCCCCTCCAGCCTGAGACCTTTTGAATTAGTTTCAGCATTTTGACAGTATCGCCCAGCAGAGTCATGGGTACACAAGCATTTGTGCTGGCGTGCTTTCAGGGGAGGGTCTACATCCCGCTAGTCTTGCATGTCTGTATACCCCTCAGCCGTCCCAGGAGTGTGCTCACAGCCGCTGCAGCACCCCCCTCCCCGCCCCTCTTCTGCACCTGGGAAAGCATGTCAGAGTCCCCACCATGCTGCTGGCCCAGAGCGGGGCGGCAGTGGGCAGAGGCTTGGCTGGTTGCCTCAGGGTCTCTTGATGTTTGATTATGCCCTGATGAATAAGGGCTTGCAGATGTCTGGAGACCACAACCTGGCTGGGTCCTTCTACCTTTTTCCTGACTGTGGCCTGGGCCAAGCTCCCCTGTGCCAGCGGAGGAGTGCACCTGAGCCCAGCCCAGAAGCAGTGTCAGGATAGCAGGGAGATGGGCTGAGAGCTGGGATCCTGCTCTGTGGTGCCTCCCAAGAGCTGCCCAGCCCCAGTCTCAGGCCTCCTGAGCAACATTCTGGGAGCAACCCTGGGAGGAGAGGTGATCTGCCTCCTGGGAGCTCTCAGGGAAGGCAGCTCCTAGCCTCTGTAGCTGGTGTTCCTGGGCTGGAAGGGACAGCTGTCTTCTAATCCAAACCCTTCACTTGACAGGTCCAGCAAGGAGAAGGGACTTGGCTAAGGTCACACAACTTTGTCTCTGGAGGGTAAGATAACTGGGATGTAAACAGCGTCCCCCATCAGGAGGTAAGTGGCCCAGCCCCCAAATCCTGGAGTCTCCCTGACTTTCTCTCCTACGGAGATCAATGATGGCTGAAAATTCTCTGTCCTCCTGCCACTGAAAGATGAAGGTGGCATCAAATCTCCCTCCCCTGAATCAGGGCTGGGCTTGGCGAGCTGTTTAACCAAAGGAGAAGGTGGAATTATGTTCTGGGACTTGACCCTTGGTCACAAGGCACACTGGTCTCTTGGCACACCTGCTCTTGCTACTGAGCTGCTATGTTATGAGAAGCCCCGAAAAGAGGCCGGTGTGAAGAGGAACTGAGACCTCGGGCCAATAGCCCAGGCTAAGCTCCCAGCCCCGTCAGCACACACTTGCTGACACTGACTCACCTTGGCAGTGGCTCCAGCGCCTCACGCCAGGCTGCCCCAGTCAATGTCACATGCAGCAGACGAGCCTTCCTTGTTGAGCCCTGCCAAATTGCATTCTCATGAGCAAAATAAATGACTGTGGCAGTTTGAAGTCACCAAGTATTGGGGGTGGTTTGTTATGTAGCAATATAAAACTGGAACACCCCTGAATCCAGTCTGTCAGCAAATCTTGTCAGCTCTGCCTTCTAAATATACCTAAATCCAACCTCCGTCATCTTTTGCTTGGAAGATTGCAAGAAACCAACCCTGCCTCCGGCCCCTTGCCCCTACAGTCTGTTGTCCTGCTAAAATCGAAGTCAGATCCCACCTTCCTGCTCAAACCTCTACAGGCTCCCCGTTTCACTCACAGTGAAAGCCAGGGTCCTTTCCACGGCCCATAAAGCCTTGTGGGCTCTGATGCTGCTTTCCTCCCTGCCCTCGATTCCTTCTCCTCTCTCAACACTCTCCACTCTGGCCAATGGTCTTCCTGTTAGTTCTTGACCATCCCAATTTCACTCCTACCCCAGGGCCTTTGCACCTACTGCTTGTTGAGCTTAAAGCACACTGCTTGCAGGTACCCTCCTGGCTACTCCTTCATTTCATTTAGGCTGTAGTCAAATCTTTTCAGAGGGGCTTCGTGATCACACTACAGAAAGCAGCATTCCTGTCCCTCCCCAACCCCCTTATCCTGCTGCATCTTTCTCCATGACACTTAGCACTGACATTCTATATGTTTACTTTATTATCTCTCTCCCAATTAGAGATAATCTCTCTGACACAGACTTCTTGAGAGCAGGGATTTTTGCCTGTTTTCTTGAATCCCCAGCACCCAACTCAGTGCCTGGCCTGCAGTGGGTGCTCAGTACAAGTTGGTGGAGTGGAGGAACGAGTGTGGGCTGGCCTGGGCTGGGAAGCCTTGCAGGGGGCGGGGATGCTGCCAGAGCTCTTTCAGAGCCCTCCTGCCTTTCTCCTGGGAACTACACTTCCCAGGGCTCCTTGCCAGGGGCTTCTGGCTCCGGTTAGAGGGCGAGGAGGGAGCATCACTGCTCAGCGGCCCTCCAGCCTCCTCAGCACCTGGTGTCTCCCTCTGGGCCTTGCTCAACCCTGCCCCTGGAATGGCTTCCTCCAGTCTCTGCTGCTCATTGAAATTTCACCTGGCTGTCAAGGCTTGGATCTCAATGTCATCCATCTGCCACCTCCTTCCCCAGGAGTCTGCTCAGATGGCCATTTGGGAGTTCACCAAGGCTGTGGAGGGCAGAGAGAGCCAGTGCCTGGGTGCAGATGTGGCCCGGTAGGCAGGCCATCCCCAGGGAGTCTGCCTCTGGGGTCTCCTGGCTGCAGGTGGCCAGATGAGGTCCAGAATGTGCTTCTCTGCCCTCAGCTCCCCCTGCCTCGCCTCTCCTCCACATGGCGTTCTCTTTCCTGATTCCCAGGCTTTTAACATCTGGCCCCCCAGCGGGCTGATCCTCTTACCTGGAGACAGTGCCAGGCCCATCACCACTTTAAAAGCCTCATTTTTAAAAGAGAGCCCCGAGCCTTCCTCCCCAGAAGTTCTGCACCCACGTTTACATCTCTGACATCCTCCCAGCTGCGAGGCAGCGGAAACTGCTTCCAGCTACTTTTATTTAGGCTTCAGAAGGAGGATTGTGGCCGCCGGCAGATGAGGTCTGCAGGGCCCTGGAAGCAAACCTCAGCCCCGAGTCTCTAAAAATAATTTTCTATTTGGCTCCAGAACCTGGTTCTGCTCTTCATCTGCCTGCAGGAGGCCTTGGGAGGGCCTAGATCCTGAAGTTGTGCCATGAAAAGCTGACGCAGGAGGTGCTGAAAGGTTGTCCAGCTCCAGTCCCCTCCCCTCCCCCACCTCTGGTGGAGAGCGGGTGTCACCTCTCAGCTGCATCAAACCTAAGATACCATTCCTTGAAAAAGTAACCATTACGTTAGGTACCATGAAGGGGAAAAAATGCTACAGATTAAACCAGAATAAAGCATCGACTGTTAGACATATTCCAGTTTCAGGGGTATTAAAATGTGAAAACACATGTGTATCTTAGATGAAATACAGTCCTAGTCTGGGTGGAGTCTGGGTAGAGCCCTTTCCTCTCCAAACCGACACTCTCTGGCTCACATCTTCCCTGGAAAGGAAGGGATAAAAGGTTTGTCTTGGGGCTTCCCTGGTGGCGCAAGTGGTTGAGAGTCTGCCTGCCGATGCAGGGGACTCGGGTTCGTGCCCTGGTCCGGGAAGATCCCACATGCCGCGGAGCGGCTGGGCCCGTGAGCCATGGCCGCTGAGCCTGCGCGTCCAGAGCCTGTGCTCTGCAATGGGAGAGGCCACAACAGTGAGAGGCCCGCGTACTGCAAAAAAAAAAAAAAAAAAAAAGGTTTGTCTTGGATCCAAAGGCTTTTGGCTCCCACTCTTGCTGGGGTTGTGTGTGTGAGAGGAGACGGTGAAGGGGGTGATTGATAGAACAGAGGACCCAGGGAAGTGGAGAAGGGGGTCCTGTCAGCGGAAAGTGGGAAGCCATCTGCCCCCCAGAGCCTGCTGAATAACAAAGTTACAAGCCCACGCTGCTGCCTTGTGAGCCCAGAGCAAAACGGGTGGCCTCAGCCCCTGTCCCACTGATCTGAGTCACGGAGGACTAGCGAGTGGGAGGGACTGTCCTCAGCCCTCCCCGGATTACGCAGCCCCCTGTGTTCTGTGTTCGGAGAGGCTCTCGGCCCCCAGCAGAGGAGGGCGCTGGAGGGAGCCTCGTCCACTGCTTTCTGAGAGGGAAACAGAAGCCTGCAACCTGGAGCTGTCAACACAAGTCCAGGGAGATGGGGTGATGTGGGAAGGACAGACAAGGGAGTGGGGCCCAGAAAAACTCAGGAGAGGAGCATCCGCCTGCAGCAGGAAGGACTGGAGTGAGACCTGCAGTAGGGAGGGAGTGTGGGCAGTGGACATAGGCCTTTGCAGCCTATGGCAGTTACCACCATGTTGCCCACACCCCCCCCTTCAAGGCCTGAGTGCCTGTTCTCCCAGCAGTGGGGAGTGTGGGCAGCGGACTGCTCCAAGGTGAGCCCCTCTTCCTTGTGAGTGTTCTTGGCTGAAGGGAGCCTCCTCCCTCAAGGTTACCCCATTTTCTGGAGGCAGCCCACATCCAGTGACTGGTAAGTGGACAGCATAAAGGATGGCCCCCCTCACACCATGTGTGACCACCTGCAGGGCCAGGGGTGGCTGAGGCCTCGGCTGCGACTGCATCGCAGCCCAGCTTCTCACTCTGCCCAGTCCTGCCTCCTTCACTCCCCACAGGTGCTGCTCCCAGGAATCTACACACGAATCTCCATTTCAGAGTCTGTTTCACAGGAGCCTGACCTGTCACAGAGACCCTGAGTAAACAAGAGGGAACCAGACAGTTCCGCTCTGAGGCCCTGGAGACTCCTCCCTGGCCTGTGGGTCCTCTAGGCTCAGGGGGAGCTCTAGGGGACTCCCCAGGAGTTTCCTCCAGGTCTACCTCAGCTCCCTGCCCATCCACCGACCCAGAGGAGAAGCAGCAGATACACGGACCACGGCAGGGGCAGGGGATGCAGACAGAGCCCAGGCAGGGGGACTCAGGGACATCTGGCAGGTGATATAACTGCTGGGGGACCCCAAGTGTGGCTACCCCAGGTGATATAACTGCAGGCTCCCCACCTATGTGCACAACAGAGCACATCTGAGCTATGCACAAAGCCGGGGGTTGGCCAGTGTGTAGGTCTGTAGATGATCACATGTATGGGTACATGTACATAAATGCATGTGTGCATGTATGTGTGTGCACATGGAGGTAGGAGAAAGCTCCTATGTACTTACACCTGGCATGCAAGCATGTGGTTATGAGTGTATGTGGAGGAGTCTGTGTAAGTAGGCGCGAGTGTGTGCAAACAGGACTGCGTGTTTATCAGTGTGCCTGTGTGTGGGTACAGACAACTCAGAGGCAACTCACTCTGTGTGTCATCTCCCTCACCAGCTCCAGCCTCTCTCTTGCCTCAGATTCTCTGCCTAAGCTGTCCTGAGAACAGCTTCTTTTCCTTGTGTCTCAGCCTCCTCCCAGAAGCCTTCTTTGGTGAAGCCACCAAAAATTCTAGGCTACCCTGTCTTGTCACGGGGTGTTCTCACCCAAACGATTTACTTATAGGCTTGGCTGTCTGTATTTGCCTGTGTCGCCATCAGACTGAGCGCTTTCTGAGGGCAGGGTTGTGTCTCCCTCATCAGACTGAAGTTCCCAACCTTGAGAACTGCCTCTCTCATCAGGCCAGGATCTTCCCAAAGATGGAGCCTAACTCTGTCTCCCAGACTGAGCTCAATAAGCCCCACTGATAATGCCCCGAGAGAAGACAGAGAGCTGAGGACCACACTCCCTGTACCAAGCCCAGTGCCCTTCCTGGTGACCTGTGTGGGTGTCCAACAGAATGAGCTGTGGGTCGGGCGTTAGGACATCTGAGTTCCAGTCTTGATTCAGTGTGACTTAGGAAAACGTTTGCTTTTGGGGGTCCAGGTACCTCATCTGTAATGTGAGGGGTCAGTTGGCCCCAGGGGACCTCATGGCCCTGCCCTTTGCCATCACAGCTCTGGTGACATCCAGTCTCCAGGGTCCTGTGCGGCCCCCTGTCATTTACGCTGACCCTGGCCCACCTGCCCATCCCCACTTTAAGCTTGTTAGTTGACCAGCTGCCAGCAGCATCCTCTCCCTCAGCCACGTGGAAGGAATGAGGAGGGTCAGTGGGCCACATGTCCTGGGTTCTTACATTGAATAAACTGACAAAAGCCATCAGAAGATATATTGTTTAACAAGAGATTAAAAACCAACGAGAGCGGCTGGGGTTCTGATCCTGACCTCTGTGTTTTTAATTTCTTTTGCCGCTCAAATCACCACATTCTAAAATGATAGAAGTAGCTGTGTTTGCTCAAGGGTTTTATCATTAATTGATTTGGCTGAAGTCTTCTCATAAGCCCCATCTTTTGGAACACGCTTCTCATTTTAAGCCTCTAGACTCACTGAGAAGGAGAGTGTCAAGACCCGTGGGGGCAGGGGTGGGCGTCGAGGGTCACCTCGGCAAGCATCTCCCCACAGGTCAGCGGGCCCAGGTCCTGCCCAGAAGCCCCGGCCCCTGGAGCAGGCGTCTCCCCATCCTTCTAGCTGAAGGGCCAGAGTCTGCGCAGTCTGCCGCAACACTAGGCGGGTCAGAGCCTGGCGGGTGCCCTGCAGAAGGCTGGCAACCCTAGGCTGCAGGGAGAGGTGTCTGGTCAGGCCTCATCTCCCAAATCCGTGCCATTCAGTGGAGATCAGAGGCCCACTTGGGCCCCCACTTCCCTAACAGACCTTCCCCTCCTCTGTCTCTCCCCTCCCCATCTCCATCGGGACCCCTTCCTGGGGAGGAGCCACTACTGACCTTGTTTCCCACGCTCCAGGCCAGGCCTCAGCTCTGATGGCAGTTGGTCTGGGCTTCTGGCTGGGTGATTAGAAAACCTTCATGGAAGACAGATGTTTGTATCTAACTGTGAAAGATGAGGAAGATTAAACAATGATAGTAAGCGTTAAATTTCTGATGGTACATAGTAACATATGTGCCTACAGTAGAAAACATGAAAAACGCAGACAAGTCTTCCATGTTAGCGCAAGCCCTCCCGGGTGCACGTGAGGAGGCGCCTACTGGAGCCCATCCCTGGGGCAGGAGGTAGTGACCGGAGGGCTGAGGTGTGTTAGACATGTCTGGCGGGCCCGCTTCACCTTCACTGCTTCTTTTCTCTTCAGCATGTGGCTCTCCTGGTCTCAGGCTCCTTGTCTCGATGAGGCTGGAACGACGGCCTCACATCCTCACAACCTCAGGGTTGAGGAGCGCTCTCCCCCAGCTCCAGTTCTGGAAACCGCAGGGAAGCTCTCTGATTGGTCTGGCTTGGGTCACATGCCTAAGCCCAGGCCAATCACAGGGCAGAATCAGGTAAGAGGCTAGCAGTTCCCATTGGTCCACATGGCGGTAGCTAGTGGGAGGGTGAAGACTGGGGGCTGGGCGGGGTGGTGTTGCCCAAATTGGGGGTAGGGAAATGCAGACAGGGACACCTCCCCAAATTAAGTGTCCTATTACTATAAAGAATATACAAATTACTTGTTAAACCACTGTTAACCCTGGGGTGTAGTTCATGCTAATGTATTTCCTGTTCAAAATGTCTCAGTAGGCAAAGGCATTTAACAGAAGAGCAAAGTGAATTGGACACACGTGGAACGATGATAGCACCGTAAACAGGGAAGCACACTTGAAAACCACAATGAGATACAATTTCCTACCCCTTGGATTGACGAAAATGAAAATGTCTCTCCGTCAAGGATGTGGGAAACGGGAACTCTTCACTTGGACTTGGTATCACTACTCAGCAGCGCACTCAGCAGTCCTTGTAAAGATGATGAGCCCCCTGTTACTCAGCTACTGCACGTAAATCCCCAGAGACAGTCTCACGCGTGTGTGTGTGTGTGTGTGTGCACGCGCGCGCGCGCACGCACACACAAAGAAACCTAAGAGCTGCAATATTTTATGGGAAAAAATATTGTTGATAATCTCAGCGTTTATTAACCAGAGAAAGGATAAATAAAGTGTGGGATACTCAGAAATGGAATTCTCGACAGCAGTTAAAATTAATGTTACGCGTTATCAGGATGGATTAAGTGCACAAACATACTGTTCTTTGAAAAAAAAGCAGGTTGCAGAAAGTCTCGCGCTATTTATTAATACGTAAAAACATGTACAAATATTATGTATTACTTATGGATACATTCCCAGGAAGTAAATGTTTAAAATCATGCATGGGAATGATACCAGCTGAGAGGGACAGAGAGAAGGGGGCTATATAAGGAACTGGGGAGAGGTACACAGAGGATTTCAGCTGCATGTGTAATCTTTACCTCTTTTAAAATGATCTAAAGCAAAATAAAAATAAAATGGGGATCATTCTGTTTATATATATAAATGTATAAATGTAGGTATATGGGTGTTTTGTGTCTCTCTATATTTTTTTAATGTCCTGCTGTTCACTTAACGTGTTATAATGAGCATGAAAACATGATTTTTAATGGCTGCATAATATCCCCCCAAAGGGATGTGTCATAATTTATGAAGCCATGTCCTGTGGTTACCTATATAGGTTTTTTTTTTTTTTCACATGGTAATGAGTGTCCTTATACGAATTATTTCCTTAGGGCAGAAAGCTGGGACAAAGATTTGAGCTATTTTTAAGGCTCTTGATATTTATTGGGTGGAGCATTAGCCAGAAGTCTTTGGATTACTAGTGACAGACCAGTTCAAACTGGCTTAAGAAGGGACATGTGTTGGCTTATGTTGCTGAAAAGGTCGGGGAAGGAAGGCTGCCTTCAGGGGTGACCCAGAGTCCTCAGGGACTTGTGCCCCCTCTCTCCATCCCTCACTTCTGCTTTCCTCTGACTCTTCGCAGGCAGGCAGCCCCTCTTCTCATGGCACAGGATGGCCGCCAGCATCTATAGGCTCACAGTCTAGTTTCCTAGGGCTGCTGTAATAAATGACAACAAACGTGGTGGCTTCAGGCACCAGAAATGCAATCTTTCACGGTTTTGGAGGCCAGAAGTCTGAAATCAAGGTGTCGCCAGGGCTGTGCTCCCTCCGGAGGCTCTAGGGAAGAATCCATTCCTTGTCTGCTCAGCTTCTGTGGACTGTTGGCATTTCTTGGCTTGTGGCCATCTCTGCTAGGTTTTCACATCACCTTCTCCTTTCTGTGTTTAATCTCTCCTCTGTGTGTGTCTGATTTCTCTTATAAGGATACTTGTGATGGCACTTAGGGCCCACCCGGATAATCTAAGATAAGCTTTTCCTCTCAAGATCCTTAACTTAATCATACCTTTTGGCATCTTAAGTTAATATTCACCCTTTTGGCATATAATGTAATGCTTACAGGCTCTGTAAACATTCCTAAACATTAGGAAGTAAATATATCTTTGGAAGGGAGGCATTTTCATCCTACCATACCATCCCTACTGCCCAGGATACCAGAGGATCCCAGGGGAGGGCTCTGATTGGCCAGCTGGAGTCACATGCCCATTCCTAAACTGATCACTGTGGCCGGAGCACAGAGGACTTCCAGTTGGCCTGGCCTGGCTTACACACCTAAACTTGCAGCTGGAGAGTGGGGCCAGCCAGCTCCACCTAATCACATGGACGGAGTGGTATCACTGTGGGATGGAGGAAGGGCAGCTCCCCAAAGAATGGGATGCTGGGCAGGCAAAATGCATGTCCTCCAGGGATGGGAGGAGATCTGATGGGCATTCTAGATGGAGATACAGCGTGAGCAAAGGCTCAGAACTGGGAGAATCAAGAGTGATAATAACAACTGCCCACATTTACTGAGTCCTTAAATGTGCCAGATACTATTCTCAGCATTTTGCCTGTACTAACTCATTGATGACTTACGATTCCTTATGACACAGATGTACTGTTGTTATTGCCATTTTTACGGATGAGGAAACTGAGGCACAAAGAGATGAAGCAACTTCCCAATTTCTCACAGCTCAGAAGCATGGAGGCAGGATTTGAATCCAGGAGGTAGGTGCCCAAGTCTTAACCACCATTCTAGAGGTAGTAAGTGATCCTGTTTGGCAAGAATGTAGGGGCTGTGTGGGAAATAGCTTGAGAACAGGTTTGTTGAGGGTGGGCTGTAGAGAGCCTGAGGTCAGGCTGAGGTGCTGGGGCTCTATTTAGAAACCACAGGGCCCCAGGGGTGATAGAGCAGGAGAGTCATGGGACCCAGACAGGGCTTTAAGGGGGATGGGAGAGAGGGGGCTGAGGGGGGATGGGTGGTGTGGCTTGAGTGAGGATGGGGGCAGCACAGAGGAGAGGAGGGTCTGCAAGAGGGCCCAAGGGTGGGAGTGAGGAGGGGACACATCTGGAAGGCAGAGCCACAGGCCTCAGAGACTGGAGACCTGGGAGCCCCTGTGGCACAGACAGGGCATTTGGGAGGAGGAAGTAGGAGGAAGCAGTTTGGGGGCAGAGGGAGGAGGGGCTTTCCCATTCGGGACACACTGAGCGGCTCCTCTGGCGGCCCAGGGCCAGGGGCTCGTCACAGATGAGCTGGAGCCCTCTCTGAGGGGAGGAGGGTAGAGAGAGTGCGTCGTCTCTGCCTCACAGTGGGTGGCATTCCTGGGTGGCCCGTCCCTATCCTCCAGCAGCCTGGAGTGTGCCCTCCCTCCTCTGGAGCTGCGGCCCCTTCATCTTCCCAGGGAGCAGTGAGTGGCAGCAGCTGAACTATTTAATAAGTGCAGGAGAGAGAGCAATGCCACCAAGGGCTTCGGCAGAGGATGCCCCTGCCACAAGGCCTCTCAGCTACTGGGTCTGGCATCTCTCGCCCTTTCTGTCCTGCCCGGGGCCAGTGACCTGCAGAGAGCCGGCCACTATCACTGTTGGAGGAGAGGGTGACCTGAGCCCCAATGCTGGTGTGCTCCATTCCCACAAAGTTTCCCCCTGTGGAAACCTGAGGCCAGAGTGTTTGTATTGCAATTATATTTTGAAGAGAGGGATGCTCTGGGTGGCCTGGATTTTGAATTGGAGACGCTGAGATCCCCAACAAATATAGGTCAGGGAGAGATAAAGACTTCGGCTTATCAGAAATGACTATAATGACACAGGACGGCTGGACGGAGACCCTGGAATTTGTGAGGTTCTCCCCCCATCCCCCGCCTCCACCTCTGACTTTGCCACTCGATTTTAACTGCCTTCGCTGCTCCAGTTATCAGAGGCCTGATGAGAGTGTGGGTAGAGCTGGGCTCCATCTCCCAGCCGCTAAGATGCCCTCTACGCCTCTTTCCCAGATAGGCGTGGGCATGTGCGTGTACACACACACACACACACACACAATCACAGACATGTACCTGGCTCTTTAGTCCCCTGCCCTCCATGGACAGATAAACCCTCTTGTGTTTACACAGCTTCCCCTGGAGCCAGGCCTCAACCAAGGGCAGTCATCCCCCACTGGCTGTAAAAGATGGACCAAGTCAGCCTGTGGGGTCTCTGGGGAATCTGGAATTAGGCTCCGAGATCCGTGCTTGGACGCAATGGTATTCTATCCCTCCTGATGCTGCAGAGGCTGCAAAGCTAAAGACTATGTTTCCCAGACTCCTGTGCACTGAGGGGTTCATGAGTAAGGTTCTGCTAAATAGATGCACCTGCATGAGACTTGGAAGGCAGAAGTGAAACGCAGCCAGCTTCCTGGTCCTTTTGCTATTTGCTGATGGCACATGGATTTTCCTTCAGCAGCGTTCCTATGTCCAGTCACCAGCTCTGTGGGAGCCCAGATGCAGGTAGGTTGCTGACAGCAGCTTCCAGATCCTGGGATGGCAGCTGCAGCCCTGTGTCCCAGTGGTGGCTCTGGACTCCCCACCTTCCTGATGGGCCAGTTCAGCAGTGTTGTCCTGTCATTCCTGGACGCCCAGCTGGGAGCCAGCTCCTACAGTACTTCCCATGGCTTTGTAGGCATCTGATTCCCTGTATTAATTCCCTCTCTGCTTAAAATCCCAAGGCTGCTTCTGTTTCCTGCACTGGACCGATTGAAACAGACACAAATGCACTTTGTGCTAACAGTTGGGACTTTTAGCATGAAGTTAGCAGGTCACAAGGGGCCCCAGGACCACGGTAACTGTGAAAGGCCAAAAAAAAGTGAATTCGGGAGTAGAATCTGCAGAAATGCCCCCCACCCAGTGGGAGGAGGCACAGCGGCGCTTTCTCCCTTCCTGATGCTTCAGTGTTTGGGGCCCCTGGCCACATGTGGCCTCGTGTGGCAGGTTGACACATCAAAACGTTCATTTGTATCCGTGGTAACCCCCATCCTGACCTTGACTGTCTCCCCTTCAGTAGCTGGCAGGACAGCTGCTGTCTCAGGGAAGGGATGACTCAGCATAAAGAAACAAGCAGTCCTGGCCTGACTTCCGAGTTCGAAATCACAGCCCTCAAAGGGAGACGGAAACGGCTCACGTAGTTAACAGTTCAGGAGATCAGGGCAGGTGGATGACACAGAACACGCTTCCTACTCCTGCCTTCTCCCCCAGCACAGTTTTCTGTACTAGGACTTGCAGGAAAGGCAGAGGGAAACCAAGCAGGACTTGGGTCCCTGAGAAAGATGAGTCCTGAGGTCAGCTTGTCTCACTCTGCTACCTGATAGGGTTGCTCAGTGTCCCAATTCCAAATCCCCCCAATCTCATTGGCTTAGCTGATCTTTTCCAGCCAGGCCCCAAGTCAAGGTCAGTGACCAGCCTCTGAGGAAACAGCCTTTGGCTCCAGTGACCACCTCTGGTCTGAGCAGCCTCGGCCAGGAGCTGAGTCACATGGATGGAGCCATGGGTACCGCACCTCGGAGGGTTAGCAGGGGCTGCAGGTGGGGGCCCAGCAGACACACCTAGTCCCAGAACACCCTGCTTCCTTCACAGGTGGCAAGTCTCTTAAGGCAGGGTCTGTGTGTTACCGGGCTTTTGTGGTTCCTTCACCTCATTGGTCTGTAATGGAGTCACTGCCATGTCACCTCCAGGATCTAGGAGTTTGGCCAGATGGAATGTTTATTTGCTTTTGAATTTTTCCATGTTGCTTTGTTTAAGAATTCCAGATATCCCAGCAGCAAATTTCCAGCCCCAGTTTCTGCTAATGGCGAGCAAGTTTGGGGCATCACCCAAGTGCACTGTGCCTCAGTTTCCCAAAGTGTAAATGCAGACACCTCTGGGAAGACTGATGTGACATTTACCAGCATAAAAATGCTATGAAGAAGCCCAAAGCAGACCGTGTAAATGTAAACCCTGTGGGGAATGGTGATCTCAGTCCTCCTCTTCCCTGTCTCTCCCCCAACCCGGCCCCCAGCCCAGGCCTCCCCCAGTCTACCCTTAGACCCGAGGTAGAGAGAGGAGACACCCCCTGCACCCCCTGGGGCAGGCACGGTGAGGGGCTGGGTCTGGCCAGGCTGGGGCAGCGAGGTGCTGACGGAGCCTTTCCCCCGTGATGGATGACCTGCCGGCTGGAGCCACAGTTCCAATTTGCTCCCCATTTGGACGGATGCTTTACCCACAATTCACCTTGTCAGGGCCACAAATCACTCTGCGCAATCAGACCAAGGAGGCGGTGGGGGAGACGGGAGGCGGGACATAGTGGCTCCCGGAGGAGTCTGGGGAGGGGCACCACGGGGTTGGGGTGCTGATGGTGTGAGGTTTGGCTCCATCATGGGCCCTGTTTTCCCTCCAAGCCTGCCTCCTGCAAGCTCAGCCACCCAACAGCTCCAGATGACCTGTTCGGTATTCAGTCCTAACCTCGCACCCCCTTCCCAGTTCCCTCGTCCTCCTGAAATAAGTACAATGAACACTGTGTTTATTGTCCTACTGCCCCAAGCCGTCCTTTGCCCAGCTCAACCATCCTGGCTCCGCTATGCTTAGAAATCTCCAGGGCCTTCTGCTGCCTTCTGCCCCCTCCACGGGACAGACCCACTACACCTTCAGGCCACCATGAGACTTAGAGCTATTCATTCATTCATTCACTCATTCATTCGTTCGGAAAACACTGATTGAGCATTCACTATGGCACAATGGTGAGCAAAACTGGGAGCGCACAGTCCATGGATGGCAGACACTAATTGAACAATTAGAGAAGTGTACCCAACCTCAAACTGAGACAACAGCTGAGGAGGACATGGAGATGGTGAGTCGGCCAGGTCTCAGTCTCTCTCCACTCTCTTCCTTTAAAGCTCTGCTTAGGCTCACCTCCTCCAGGAAGCCTTCCCTGCCTGCCCATCCATATACCCCATTAATGGGCACTACATGATGGGTCTCTGGATTCAAGACTTCTCCTGGTGGTGTTTGTCTTTCTGTTTAGCCTCCAAGGGTGAAGACTCCCCCAGTTAGAGGCCTGCCTACTCAAGCAGGGTCTGGATATCAGCAGTGCCTTCTCAGGACTCAGTTCAGATGCTTCCTCCTCCAGGAAGCCTTCCTTGGCACATGTCTTGGGCCTGGAACCCGTCCTTTGGCCCCCGCCACACCCTGGGCTCAGAAGGCATTGGAGCTGCCCCATTCACCTCCACTGGGTACCTCTGGGCCACACAGCTTTACCCCAGGGCTCCAAAGATCTCTCCTCCAGCTCTGCTCCTGCCCTCCCCCAACCCTGGCCTCCCCCCACCTCTGCCCTCTGCTAATGATGATGTAGAGGCACAGAGAACAGGCTTTGATCTACAGCAGCTGCCTTCCTCCATGGTGGATTTCCCAGCCTCACATATCATTTTCCCTGCACTGGTCACAGTGTTCCTGGATTCATCTTGCTGAGGGAGCTGGTGTTGCTGTGCTTGGAATAAACAGGAAAGGTGACTCTCCCCGTGTCCCCGGCCAGCCAGGTCCTGGAGGCAGCAGGCAGTGAGGGAGTCAGGCCCCACTGATGGCAGGGCTGCTGACTGGCAGGCTTGAGTGGTGTCTCAGTGCTGATCCATCTGTTTACCTCTCTGCACAATGAGTAGAGGCACACGGTACTTCTCTCTCTTGGAAGGACTAACACTTGCAGGGGTGAAGCAGAGAGAGAGATGAGAGTGCTGGCAAGCTTCACCCAAACCTGGGGGTCTGGGAGGCAGAGGGGGCTGTCACCCATCTTGGTGGGGCCAGAATGTCCCCATGATGAAATCGTATAGACAGAGCGGGCCCACTTTCAATAGCTCCAATGTATGAGCATCTGCTTTTAGACAAAAGCCGAATGAGGGACAACTGTTCTCCTCGCAGCGGAACTCACTCTAGGATCCTCAGCGATGCGTTTTCCTGTTGAATTTAAACGAGGATTTTTCTGCCTGGCATTGATTTATGCTCCCAACCTTTCAGGCACTCATGGCTTGTATAAACGGAGGACCGTGCACATCAGAGGCGGGTCTGTGGAGCTGATCTCAGCGGAGATCCGTCCGCCTACCGGATATGTGGGAACTGTCGCCGCCGGTGCGGAGGAGGCTGAGCTGAGCGCCCCTGTGCCTCCGCCTCCCCATCCCCCCTCAACCACGTGCTCACATATCAGCTTCCTAGGGTGCGCTGTTCTGACACAGAGATCTGGGGCTTTGGACACTGGCAACAAACCAGTGCTTCTAGGTGCGGCAGAGCAAAGCTGCTTCCACCCTCCAGGCCCTCTCCCCTCCCCTCTTGCTCCTTTCAAGGCCCTCTGTTTTGCTCCGGCCCAGGTTTTCATCTCCCCTCTGCGTCCTCCGCTTCCCACAGGTTTCTCCCAATCCTCCCTCCACTGGACAGTCTGCATTCGCCCCTCGGCCCGGCTCTTCACCCTCTCCACGTGCCCAGTGCTGTTGGCACCAGCGGGCATCCTGCCTTGTGGGACTGATGGGGTTCGCCAACAGGGAGGTACTGGCAGGAGCTCAAAGAGTGTGCAGGCAGGAGGGTGGGGCATCTATAGTTGACAGCAGCAGGCCCTGCCGGTTCCTGCGGGTCAGCTCCTCCACACCCACCCTTTCTGGGCTGCTGTCCCCCGTGCCTCTTCAGGTCTACGGGTGGTCGTGGCTCCCCGTGCCGCCAGCCCCCAAGTACGCACCACCCTTGTTGGTTTCCAGAGTCCAGTGTTGCACCTATGGCAGAATGTACCCGTTTGAGGGACTGTTTCCTTCCTCTCTGGTCCTCTCCCCTTTCTTTGGTCCTTTTCCTGTCCTTGTCTTTGCTCTTTTGCCCCTCCCGGGTCTCATTCCTGCTGGGAAGGGGCTGGTGGCCCCGTGGGGTCTGGAGTCTCCAGCCAGTGTGGTGAGGCCCTTCAGCCACTTGGAAGATTCTGAAATTCAGTTATAACTGATCCAGCACGCACAGGCCCAGGGGAGTTGCTTCAGATTTAGTCAAACCCTTAGGAAGCAGATTCAGAAAACAGACTCCTTCCCTCAATGTATTTAATGTGGGGTCACATACCCAGTGGGATGGACATTTCTAGTTATTTGCCCAGGACGTGCCCTTCCAGGCCATCAAGGGCAGGGAGGAGAAATTTGATTCCTTGCAGCATTTTCCAGAAAACATTAATCTCATGAAATGCTCCTTACAAAAGGGGGTTCCATGATCAAATTAGTTAGAGAAACTCTGCATTCTATAAATTTCCAATATGTTTCTTTCTAGCAAAGGCTCTGAAATGCCCTGAAGTAAAAAGTATTTTGTTTGATACTGTATATGTTTGGCCCAGTGTCCCCCAGGCTGGATCTGGGAACCGAAATGCTTTTTTACCCCCAGTGACTCATTTCCTGAGCCCTGGGTTCTACCGAACACACTTTGGGAAACCTTGATCTCAGGCCCAGCGTGCGTGGTTCTGTGCTGTAGAGTATTTCTTATTTAGAGCAGGCTTTGAGCCATGCAGATGAGGCTGGAGTCCTGGCTCTGGTTCTTAGTGGCAACCAGGTCTGGGGAAAAGCATTTACCAACTTTCAAGTCTCAGTTTCATCTCTAAAAAAAGGAAGAATCCATTGCTCTGAGGATTCAAGGTGATAATCATATCTAGGTGAAGATACTCTTGGTTGCAAGAACATGATTCACGTTAAACAGAAAGGGGGATTTATTGGAAGGATGCTGAGAGTTTTCTGGGTCCCCCGGGGTGGGGGTGCAGCAGGAGTGCCAGTGTCCACACTCCACCCTTCATCTCTTGCTCCTCTCTGTACGTCTGCTTCCTCTGTCTTCCTCTGCAGACCGTGTTTGTGGCTTCCAGGGGTATAGGGCTGGATGTGCTCAGCTGCAGCCCCCATGGCAGCCTCAGCTCCTGAGTTCCCGTCATCTCTTCCTTGCTGTGATCTGGACTGAGAGGACTGCCCCTCAGACAAATTCCGACCACCTAGAGAGAGAGCCTGATTGGCTCAGCCTCGTAAGTGTCTGCTCCCGTCCAATCATCTGTGGCCAGGGTGCCAGGGTCACCCTGGTGCCACACCCCATGGCCCTTTTGTCTCAGGAGTGGTTCTCAGCACACATGGTACAGGGACACTGGCTGAGGAGATGCTCACAAGGATGTCCTACAACATGTAAAGTGCCTGAAAGCAGGGTAAATACTCAGTAAGTGTAGCTGGTATAATTAAGCAATTCTGTGTCTCTGGCTGAGAAGGAAGTGGGGGTTTGCAATAACAAGGACTGCTGTCCATCTGGAAGATCTCCACTCACACCCCTCAAACTTCCATGTGTATAAAATCACCTGGACACAGAACACAAGAAATGTTACCCCTCCCCGCCAAAAAACCCCCAAAGGATAATTTGGACTATATTCAAATGAAAAACTCTGTTCAAAGGATATCATTGAGTAAAAAGGCAAGACACCAAGTTGAAGAAGATATTTACAATACACATCTCCAACAAAGGACTGGAATTCCAAATATATACAGAACTCCTATAAATCGATAAAGAAAAAGACAATCTGATTAAAAAACTGGCCAAAGATCTGAACAGGCACTTCATGAAAGAGGATGCCCAAATGGCCAATAAACAGAAGAAAATGTGCTCAACATCATTAGTCATCAGGGAAATGCAAGCTGAAGCATAAAATGATCCCACTACACACCCACCAGAATGGCTCAAATGAAGAGAGACATGTACCAACTGTCGGGGAGGATGTGGATCAACTGAAACTCCCAGACACTTCGGGTGGAAGTCTAAATTAGTACAGCTACTTTGGAAAATCATTCGCGGTATCTGTTGAACCTGCACACAAGCAAACCCCAGGATGCAACGTTCCACTCATAGATATGCACTCTTCGGAAATGCATACAAACGTCCACAGGGGTACACGTAGTAGAATTTTCATAGCAACTCTCTTTTGCTATCCTAAAGCTAAGAAACAACCCAATGCACACCAATGCAGACAAATTGTGGCACAATCATAGGTTGGAAAGCTACTTGGCAGTGAGGGG
Organism: Mesoplodon mirus; assembly: GCF_964341445.2. NCBI lineage: Eukaryota > Metazoa > Chordata > Mammalia > Artiodactyla > Ziphiidae > Mesoplodon > Mesoplodon mirus. Next base: position 66,906,029 of record NC_138988.1, read on the forward strand.
AAATAAACCACTTCTGCATGTAACAATAACAATGAGCCTCAGAAACAATGTTGGGCAGGAAAAGCCAGACCCAAGTGTCTGTAGAATTCCATACACGTGAAGTTCAAAAGCAGGCAAGACTGGTCTAAGCTGTTAGAAGTAAGAGTAGTGGCACCCTCTGGGGAGGTTGGTGGGAAGCGGGCAGGAGGGGGTTTCTGAGGGGCTATTGATGTTTTATTTCTTGATCTGGTGTAGATTAAACAGATGAGCAGTTTGTGAGAATGCATTGAATAATTCACTTATGGCTTATACGCTTTTCTGTATTTATGTATCCACTAATAACATTTATGAAAAAAAACCCTGCAGGGCTTATGTGAAAGTGTAGATTCTTATGCCCCATTTCCAGAGAGTCTGATTCATCGGGTCCTGGGAGGGACCTGGGAGTCTGCATTTTGACCAGCTCCCTGGGTGAGCCTGAGCAGCAGGCTTTAAGCCTGGCCCTGGCCAGCGCTGGGAGGGTTGAGTGGAGCTTGGCTGTTCTTGGTGGCCTGCCCCATCAGCTTGAGGTGCTGGGGGAATGTTTTGGGGTGTGAGCAGGAGATGGGGAGGTGGAAGGGGCAGGAAAAGCCTGTGTACCCGAGGGAGCGGCTGCTCTCCGGAGCACTCACAGTAGAAAAGACAGTGAGTGGACTCCCAGGCATGACCCTTGGAGGGCCAGCCTTTCTCAGGGTGGGGCATGGGTACCAGGAGGGCTCCATTCAAGGTCCTGATTAAGTGACTCTCTGGGCCTCAGTTTGCCTTGTGCGGTGTGGGGAGGCAAACTCTTTACAGCCTCAGAGGTGGGTTCTAGCTTGAGTTCCAGTTCTGGTCCTGCCCTGGAATAACTGTGTGCCCTTGGGACAGTCGCCTGCCCTCTCTGGGCCTTAGGTTGTTCACCTATAATACAAAGGGTGGGACCATGTGTTCACCTTGCCACCTGCAAGCAGCTCTCTCCTATTCTTAAGCTGAGACCCCTCCCTGAATACCTTTTGGAGGGTGCTGCTGTCCACAGCACTGGCCATGGACAGTCTGGCGAGCGTCGGTTTCATATCTATTTCCTCCATAGCCCCGCCCCTTCAGCTGACCATGAACTCCTGGAGGGCAGGCCTGGGCTCATTCATCTTTCTTTCTAGCACCCCACACCATATCAGGCACAGTAAATGTTGCATTGAAACCTCTCAGGGCCTCCCTGCCCTGACATGCTGGGGTTCTTTCTGGGAGTAGTACAAGGACACACAGGTCCCAGGGGTAAGAGGATCCACCATGCCATCCCACCACCAGCTAGCCTATGAGGTGACTTGACTCCTGGTCGCCAAGGGGATCCAAAGAGGCACTGCCACCCCTCCTTCCAGCCTGGAGCCCTGGCAGGCAGGCAGGCAGGCAGGCAGGCACATGGAGGGTCGGTGGTTCTGGCTGTCTCTGCTGAGTTAGTTCACTTAGAGGCTGAGTTGTTAACTCTTGGCTTGGGCAGGGCAGCCAGGGCCCTGGGCGCCCCTTGGAACCAACAGGGGCAGGCCTGCGCTAATTGAAGGCTTAATTAATTTTCCCAGTGGAGGCTGCAGCCAGTGCCTTCTCTCTGCCATCTGGCCGTTTGTCTTCTCCTGGTGGGATCACCCTCTGCCTTCCCCGGGGAGAGCTGACTGCTCCTCCATCTGGGCCCTGAGTACTGCGGGCTCCCAGCTGGGCTCTCCACTCCAGAGAGCTCCTTCCTCGGCTCCTCTACCAGGTCCTGTGCCCCAGGGTCCCTCCTCATTCTTCGGCCTTCAGGGTTACCCCAAGCTTTGGGCGTTTCCACACAGGCCCTGGGGCCTTGCCAGCCACATCTGAGTGGTCCACCGGGATGTTCCAGAAGTGGGCAGACTGAGCACTTTCTACTGGCCTTCCAGGTCATCCCTGAGGACGCAGGGTATCAATCTTCACACCTCACCACTGTGAGCAAGGCATCCTCTCTGGCCAGATTCAAGAGGTAAGTGGGTGGCCCTGAGGGGTTTTCTGGCGACAGAGGCAGGTGGGGGAGAGAAGGGCTGCCCAGAGGTGACTCCCCAGAGATGCAGTGGGGACAGAGGAAGGAACTAAGGCCAGGGAGCTCCTACAACAAGCCAGGCATTGAACCGGGCCTCATCCAGTGCTAACACTCAGCATCCTGGGGCACCTGTAGGTCCCACTGTACAGATGGGGACGGGGGGGGGGGTGCAGGCCATTAGCTCACTTGATCAACATCCTGCTGTTGGCACGTGGGGTCTCCAGGGCTGGCTGCTCCGGAGATCGGCCTCCTTCAACTGCAGCCCCAAATAACAGAAGTTTGTCCTCATGAGATTCTGGCTGCACTCTGCATCTCCTCCACTCCTGAGCTCGGGGGCTGGGAAGAGGGAACCAGAGCTGCCTCTGAGTCTCTCGAGGAGCGGCAGGGAGGATGCACCCCCAACCACCCCCAACAGCTCCCAGCTCCCCCAGCCCCTCCCAGAGCCCTAGAGGCCCTTCCTGCTGCGGTGCGAGCTGTTGAATGGGATCTTCATGGTGGCCAACATCAGCGGGTCTGGCTCTGACTCGTATAAGTGCTCAGTGGGGAACTCCTCCCATTCTGGTGTCAGAGCCCGTCAGCCTCTTAAAGCCACTCTTGGGGGCAGGTGACCTTGGGGCTCCACTCACAGAGCCATGAAGAGGTGCAGGGCCTTTCTTTCTGGCCTTGAGTCCAAGGTCTGGGGTGCATCAGGCCTACCCTCGACCCCATGCCCCCTTCTGCACAAGGCTTTAGACTTGCCCCTCTCCTGGCAGGGACAGGTGACCGTGCACAGGCTAACACGGGAATGAGCCTCCCCTTCCCTTGTCTAGAAGCTCCTGAATTGTTTCCATCCACTGGGGGTGTTTTGATATTGTCACTCAGAGTGGCGGCTCTCAGAGTCTACTCTTCAGGGCCCAGCACCCTCCCCACTCCAGCTACCTGGAACGTGACTCCTGCTTCCTCGGCTTGGAATGCTGTTGCTCCACAAATCCATTACTAAAGCTGTTCTCAGGGACCTCAAAGGCAGAAGCAGGCCTCCCTAAATCCTCGGAGCCCCCCACCTGGCCTGTGGCTTGGGGACAGGGAGGTGGCTGGGGGCGGGGCTGGAGCTGGTTCCTGGATGAGTGAGGCGAGCCCAGCTACAGCAGTGGCTCCAGCGACAGCGGGACCGGGGCTCTGGAAAGCAGACTGTCTGCCAAGGGAGCACTCACCATGTGCCAGGAATGCAGACCTTGGCGTCATTTGGCCCTGTTGCCTCAGACCTCACATCTGCGATAGGACAGCGGGTCCCTGAGCCCTTCTGGTCCTGGCATTCTGAGCCACTGGGATCTGGCCTGAGAAACAGAGACACAAAACGGGAATGATCTGATGCGGGGGAGGGGAGAGGGTGATTGGGTGGAAGGTTGGGGACTCAGAGAGGAAGGGTCTGGTAAGAGGGCAGCATGAGGCCCGCAGAGGGGACAGGTGGGATCTGGAACAGACTCCACCCTCCTCACCACTTTTTGGGTCTCTCGCCCTTTTGCCGAGGGGGTGAGTGGCTCCCAGCCTGGGGAGCCTGGGTTGTGCCCTGAGCAGACACTAGGGGGCGCCGGTCTCTTTGGGAACTTGGCTGAACTTACACCCTGGGAAGGGGTGGTTGGGGGAGGGGCACGTTTTGGGGTGGGATGATCCTGGGCTGACCAGCCAGGCTGAGGACTGGAAGGCCAGCAGCTGGGTCCCTGTACCAGGGCCTGCTGCCTGTAGGAATGACACCAGAGCCTCTCGATAATGTCCTTGGCTCCCTATGACAGCTTGATTCCTTCTTCCATATCCACGGTGGGCGTGGCCTTCTCAGAGCTCCACCCCTTACCGACTGTTGACCTTGGGAGAGTTATTCAATCTTTCTGAGCTTCAGCGACCACAGTCAGGTTCCTTGCAGATTCTGACTCCAGCAGTGAGGGCCTCCCCCCTAGCCTTCACTCTCCAGAGGTGGAAGAGACAGTGGCTCAGGGTGACTCCTCCCCACTGAAGAGAAACAGCGGGGTGCAGCCGCCACCTCCCTGGGGGTGCCCTCCTGAATGGAGATGAGCCCAGGCCTCGGCCCCGCCCCTCTGCCTTGGAGCCGATGATGGCTGGGTGTCTGGGGCCCACTGAGGCCTGCTGACAAGAGCTCTGGCACAGGTGCCCATGGAACCCCCAGGGACTCCTTGCAGCCTCCATCCTCAGCACTCTATCTGCTGGCCCCAGCCTGGTCTTTGAGCATCTGGCTTGAGGCCCTCTCCCTGTGGAATTCTCTCCTCTCCCTCCAAGACGGGGCCTGATGGTCCAGTTGGCTTGCTCTTGCCTGGAAGGTACTGCCGCCAAGCCTTCCACACGGAGCCTCCAAACACTGGAGACCGTATGTGAAGTGGGTACAGACCAGGGACTCTGGGGTCAGACTGGCTGGGGGTCTTAGAACTGGGGGCTTAGGGGCCTCAGCTTCCTCATCTGTAAATGGAAAGAGTAAGAGACCCAACCTCCCGGGGTTGCTGTAAGGACTCCAGGTGATAATGCAGGTAAGTGGAGTGCCAGGCACAGTCAAGTGACCGGTACATTTTAGTTTTCATTTTTTAGTAGACCTCCTAGTGGGGAAGAAAAGCACAGAATTTGAAGTCTGACCATTCTGGGTTCAATTCCTAGCTCTGATACTTGCTAACCTCAGTTTACCCATTTGTAAAATGGGGTTTAAAGAACTACCCCCCCTTCTTAGGTTCTTGTGGGTTTTAAGGGGTTCATCTCTGCAACTTGGCTCTGGGTTTAGCACATAGTTGGCGCTCATTACCAACTTCTCCTACCTTCCTTCCCTCTGCTGCCCTTGAACCCTGAACCAGAATCTGAACATGCCTCACCTGATCGTCTTTTGCCACCAGGCCTCGACCCAAGTCACTGTCTCATCCCTGCGTCCCTCCACACTTGTCACTCTTGGGCTGCCACAAGTCAGGACTGCGCCGCCCCGGACGGCAGCTGCCGGGAACCCCACCATTAGGCCTAACTGCCCTCATTCCCCATGCCAGTCTCCCTGAGCTGTTCTGAAATCAGGCGAGACAACAGGTGGGAAAGCTCTTTGCAGGCTCTGGATGTGTGAGGGGTTAAGGTGCTGTGTGCATATAACACAAAGAGCCAAGAGGACGCGCCCGCAGTCCTCACCGAGCCCTGTGGAAGCAGAACGCCTTGGCCCACCATCTCCTCCAGAGCCGGCCTGGAGGCCGCTTCCCGCCAGCGCTCTTGCCTCTCCATCCTAAATGCCATTTCCCCCCAACCCGGCCCCATCTAAATGCCATTTCCCCTGTCTGGGCCCGAGCCACTGCCTACTGTCTGGGGCAGCTGGAAATTTCTCAAATGTCGCTTTGATTTATGGCTCTAGTTAATTCTCCAGGAGGCCCGTGAGATGCCCTGAGCTCTGGAGCTTCAATGGGATAAATCATTTAACAGGTGGTTAAATATTTTTTAAGGTCTGAGGAGCACAGGCAGGGTGTAGACTGGGTGGGGTGGTGCCCAGGCTGGGAGAGACTTGGCAAATTTCTAATCGGAAAAAGGGAAAACTGTGCGGTCATTTCAGAACCCGTGGGAGCAATTTGTCATAAGCCGCGCCTGAAGGCAGAACCTGTGGGCCCCCTCCTACCCTCGGGCCCAGGAGGCTGGGGGGCCCCAGGCATTGGAGGGTGTGGGGAGGGGGGCAGGAGGCAGAGGCAGCCTGCTGGGCCCTCCACAAGCTGTATGTTCCAGGCGTGTGATCTTCCTGTCGGGAGGTACCCACAGGACCCCAGAAGCTTCCAGTTGGGAGTGAGGACTTGATGCCACCAAACTTGGGGCCAGACACAAAGGCAGCCGTATGACGCAGCTGGCCGCTCTGAGAGAACAGGCAGTGGGGAGGCCTGGCTCATACCGGACAGTGTGTGCTCTGCCTGATGGCATTCAAATACGAGATGACACCAGGCCAGCCAAACAAAACAGAGCCAGGTTGGCACCTGGAGACCTCAGAATTATGCAGTCCCCTCTACCACACATCTGCAGGGGGCTTCATGGTTTCAAAGCACATTCCCATCCCTTGTGGAGAAAAGGAAACACTCCTACATTGTTGGTGGGAATGTAAGTTGGTGCAGCCACTATGGAAAACAGTATGAGGTTTCCTCAAAAAACTAAAAATAGAGGGCACTTCCCTGGTGGTCCAGTGGCTAAGACTCTGTGCTCCCAATGCAGGGGGCCCAGGTTCGATCCCTGGTCAAGGAACTAGATCCCACATGCTGCAACTAAAGGTCCTGCATGCCACAACTAAGAGTTCGCATGCTGCAACTAAAAGATCCTGCATGCCGCAATGAAGATCCCGTGTGCCGCAACTAAGACCCGGTGCAGCCAAATAAATAAATAAATAATAATTTGAAAAATAGAATTACCATATGATCCAGCAATCCCACTCCTGGGCCCATATCCAGACAAAACTATAATTTGAAAAGATACATGCACCCTTATGTTCATAGCAGTACTATTCACAATAGTCTAGACATGGAAACAACCTAAATGTCCATCAACAGATGAATGGATAAAGAAGATGTGGTACATGTATACAATGGAATACTACTCAGCCATAAAAAAGAACGAAATAATGCCATTTGTGGCAACTTGGATGCAACTAGAGATTATCATATGAAGTGAAGTAAGTCAGAAAGAGAAAGATAAATACCATATGATATCACCTATATGTGGAATCTAAAATACGACACAAATAAACCTATCTACAAAACAGAAACAGACTCACAAACATAGAGAACAGACTTGTGGTTGCCAAGGGGGAAGAGGGTGGAGGAGGGAAGTATTGGGATTTGGGGATTAGCAGATGCCAACTATTATGTATAGAATGGATAAACAAGGTCCTACTGTATAGCACAGGGAACTATATTCAATACCTTGAGATAAACCATAATGGAAAAGAATATTTTTAAAAAGTATTTATATATATGTATAACTGAATCACTTTGCTGTACAGCATAAATTAACACAATGTTGTAAATCAACTATACTTCAAAAAAAAATTTTTTTTAAAGGCACATTCCCGGGGCTTCCCTGGTGGCGCAGTGGTTGAGAGTCCGCCTGCCAGTGCAGGGGACACGGGTTCGAGCCCTGGTCCGGGAAGATCCCACATGCCACGGAGCAACTAAGCCCATGTGCCACAACTACTGAAGCCTGTGCGCCTAGAGCCCGTGCTCTGCGACAAAGAGTAGCCCCGGCTTGCCGCAACTAGAGAAAGCCCGCGTGCGTCAACAAAGACCCAACACATCCAAAAACAAATAAATAAATAAAGGCACATTCCCATCCTTGATAACATTTGACCCTCACAACAGGCTCCGAGGTCAGTAGGGCAAGGGATATGAGCCCAGTGTACAAAGGAGTAAACAAGCTCAGAGAGGCTGAAATCCTGCCTGAGGCGGCACAGCTGGCTAGAGGCCAAAGGGAATCCAGGTCAGAGGCTGGGAGGATGCAGCTCACCCGGAAGGAAGGGAGAATCAGGAAAGGGCCCTAGAGATCATGAAGTCCAAAGCATCCTTTTTACAGATAAGAAGACTGAGGTCCTGAGAAGGGCAGAGACTGGCCCAAGGGCAGGACAGTGCTGGAGATGGGGATGAGGTCCCAGGCAGCAGGCCTGAGGGTGGATGCCTGCCCACCCCTTACCTCCGAGTGTCCTCCCCTCGGGACCTCAGTTCCTGGAAATGAAGCTTGCTAGTAGAGTCTAGGGAAGCTGTGTAAATGGCAGTGGCAGTAACCTGGGTGGGAGGGGAGGGAGGAGTGGGAGACCTCCCCAGGACAGCCTCCCCTCCCTGCCTGGCACTCACCCCCTGCCCCAGGCTGGCTGTATCCTGTGCTCGCACCTCCCTCCTGGTCCCCCACCCCCTCCTGTCCAAGGAAGCCCCAGGGTGCCAGGGCCAGGCTGGGGTGCAGCATGGCTTTGTGCTGTGGAGGAAGGTTCCTCTGGGGCCAGGGCTGAGCTGTGTGTGGTGAGAAGCAGGAAAGGCCTGGGCTTCAGACCACCCCCTGGGCTGAGCCTGGACCAAGGTGGCCAGAGGGACCGTCCCCAGAGAGGCAGGTCTGCTCCAGGGCATCTGGGCTGGGGGCTGGGGTGGGGTCCCGGCATTCCCAAGAGTGACTCCTGCCCCAGCACTCTGGGCAGGTCAGAACACACAGGAACAGGCACGGGGCCCACTCGGGGACGGAGGAGGCTGCCCTCACCTGCACGCCCACCTGCTTCCTATTAGGAAGTTGCAAGGAAGGAGGAGGTTGTTTAGGCGGAAGAATGGGAGGTTCTGAGGGCTCAGAGGCAGTGGAGGATGCTCAGGTTGTGGGCGTGACACTGGCTTTCGGGACAAGGCTAGTCATCCCTTCCCTCTGCTACGACCAAGCCCTTGGGGGTCCTGGAACTGCCATGGACAAGTGCTGGGGGTGGATCCCTAGGGCATCTGATACCCACCCCCACTGCTTGCAACTCTGTATGTGTGTGTGTTTGTGTGACAGTTGGGCAAATGTCACACCACGCCCATGCCCGTCTCTCTAGCCCACAGTGGCCAGTGCTGTGCGGCTGCCTGCTTGTGGTCTGGTTGTGACTGTATTGAGCCCGGGGTTACTCTCTCTCCCAGGCTAGTGCCTCCTGTGGCAGGCCGAGGTCTTGATCCCGGCCCCACCCCCAGGTTACATGGCACGGAGCATGTTAGAGCATGCCACCTAGTCCAGAGGCGTTGCCAGGACTAGAGAGGGCAAGGGAGGGACCCAGGGCCCTCCAATGACCCTGGCCAAGTCCCCCTTGGGCTCAGGCCAGGGCTGGGGGTGGGAGTGAGAAGAGCATGTCCTTCTGGGCAAGAGGCAGCACCTGAAGCATTCCCCCAGGCTGGGTGCCCCCATGGCTCTCTCTTACAACAATGGAGGATGAATAAGTCACAGGCGGCTCTGGCTTTGTGAAGTATTCCTCTGTCCTTGGCCTCCAGGGTAATGAACTCATACCAGCACAGCGGAGCTTCATCATCAGCCTGTGAGTACCCAGTCCCCAGCTCTTCCATCAACCTGCCCACCTGGACCAGGCTTCCTGGGGGGGAGTGGCTGCTGGGTGGCTGAGTGGAGCCCAGGCTGGGTGGGGTTTGGGTTCCAGCACCTGGCTTCTCAGCCTGGAGACAACTGTTGCTCATGGATATTGCCGCAAGCTAGTGGGTTGCAGGTGAGATGCTTAGAAGGACCTCCAGAGGAAGAGGCTGGGATTGAGGAGAGTCTTCAGCCTCTGGGGCTGGCAGGAACTTTGGACATCGTTCTCCTTTTGTGGCTGGGGGCCCGGGGTCCAGTGTGGGGGAATTGCTGGCTCTAAACCTCACGGCTTGCTCGTGGCAGACAGGGGAGCCCGAGTTTAGTGCCTTTTGCATTAATTAGGCTTCTGGCCTCCCTGCTGCCTTGCCCCAAGCCCAGGATTGTCTCCAGTGGGGCGCCGAGAGAGAGTGATCTCAGAAAGGCAGCAGTGAGTGGTGGCGTGAAGCGAGATCTTAATTCCCTGCCCAGGAATTGAACCTGGGTAAGCCTGGATCAAACTAGGAATCCTAGCCACCACACCCCCTGACTCTTGCCCCCAGTGAAAAATGCATTTCTCACGGAGGCAAAACTGTAAAAACAGGTACAAAGTTTATTATTAATGAGACATGGCACAACAACAAGTGGGAGAGCACACAGAGAAACAGTTTGTTAAGATGGAAGCAAGGCAGAGATGCCCACCCGGAGAGAAAGGGTGTGGGCGTTCTCCCCAATGAGGAGGAGTAAGGAGGCAGTTAAATCATTTATACAGGGCAGTTCTTCCGGGTCTTTGTGTACCACTGGCCAATTATCTGGTTTCTTTTTCCATACCTGACCTGCCTTAGGACCCTCTCCAACGTGTGTGAGCAACTTTTTTTCCAAGATGGATTACAGCCCAGAGGCCTATGGGATGGCCTTAGCATCACATATTATGTATGGGGTCGTGCCCCCTCCTTTTTGACCCCCCCAAGGAGCCTTTCTGTGCATGTGCAATACTTCCTTAGCCCCAAGGATGGGAAATGTATGACCTCTTGATCTTTTAACAGGGTTTAGTCCCACTCTGTTCCTGCCATAAAAATGTCCAATGTCTGGTTATTTACCCTATTTCTGTTGCTGGTTTTAATATTGAGGTGCAGATCTCGAAGTACAGACAGGAGTCCGGTCATAAATATGTAGTCCGGGAGTCCGTTTGTCTCTTGCTTCAGGAAATGTAAACAGGGTGCTGAATGAATGTCCGGACTGGAGCCCATCTTCTTCTCACCGTAGGAGGTGTGAACAGGAGGCCAGTTGTAAATGCTTAGCCTGGAGCCCATCTATCTCCTGCCTCAATAGCAGAGACACCCCTCCATGGAGGGTGGGTACTGGGGGACCTAGTTCACCCTGCCCAGGCCGCCCACCCCTAGGGTGCCTGGGAAGGGGGTCTGACCTAGGGGTGAGGACCCTGGGGCGCAGGGAGGCACAGGCCCCTCCAGGCCTGGTTTCAGCCACTCAGCATTTACCACTCACCTCCCAGCTTCTGTGGCACCATCCCTGTCCTCCGGAGCACCCAGGCTGGCGGGGCCTGGGTAGGCTGGGCGGCTCAGAGGCCCAGAGCTAGGGCAGAGGGGGCACAGGGGCCCAGGGGATCCAGAGGTCAGGCCCAGGACGGAAGCTGCAACTGATGCCTTCTCTCAGCCTGGCCGAGGGCCCACGCCATCCCGGAGTTGTTGGCTGTTTGGGGATCCCCTCCCCGGCCGGAGCCAGAGACGGGCAATGGAGTCTGGAGGCAGAGCCTTGAAATGGAGTTCAGTGTAGGCAGCGAACCCCCAGCCTCAGACAGAGTAACATCCCCGCCAGCCCCTCTAAAGGCACATTGCACCTCGTCCTGTCTGAACTGTGCCCTCTAGAAAAGAACCTCAGGAACAAATGCACAGCTGACCACAGCTGACCACGCAGGCCCCTCCTCTAGGAATCCTTTCCTGGTCCTCATCCCTTCCCTTCCCCACTCCCAGTCCCTGCCTGGGGATTGGCCCAGATGTCTCCTCTGTGCTCCCAACACACCTCTTGCATTAAAATGGCTCATGTGTCTGTGTCATCCAAGCAGCCCTCTCCCAGTATCTAGCACGGTGCCTCGCATAGAGCAGCTGCTCCAAAAATCAGCCACTGAGTCTATGGGTGGCCAGAAAACCACGGTATCGTTCTCATACCGGTTTGCTGTGTGACCTTGGGCAGATCACTTTGCCTCTCTCTTTAGGGTCGGATGGAGCTACTATTTTCTAAACGTTTTTGAAATGCATTTTAATATCAGGACAAAATATATACAATATATGTATCTACAAAACCTAAAACTGAGACAAAATTTCATGAACTGACACAAAATCTTGTGAACTGATGCATTTTCATACTATATGTGTTATACTCCGATATTTTGTGCTCTCTTTCCTATTTCCTCCCCCCCCCCTAAAAAAAAAGGCTGGTTGCAAACCATAAACTGACTCTCCCACTCATGGGTGGTAATGTACAGCTGGAAAATACTCCCTGATGGTCCCAGGCTTCTCTGTTGCTTGGTGCTCCCCCAAAGCCTTCCTAATGCCCCAACAAAGACATGGATTTTACCATCCAAGACCCAGGGTCAGCAGCACGTTTATGCCACTGACGTTCCCTTTCCTCAGCCTTGTCCTGGCCTGAGACATCCCACCCAGCCTGAGGGCCGCAACTGTGTGCTTCATTCTCAGCAATGAGGCTTGAGGGACCAGGGCGTAGTCCCCAACTGTCTGGGGGAGATTTCAGCCAAGCTGTGCCCGAGTGCCTCAGTTCACAATAAAGGAACCTCTGCCAGGCTCCCAGAGCAGGGTGGGGAATTAAATCCCACCCTAAACCCCATGCTCCTGCCCTCAGCCTGGCTGGGAGCCTGGTGAAGAGACCTCTGGAAAACTCCACTTCCTGCCCTGTGTCCTGGCCTGGAGGTACCTCAGCCGGCCCATGCCCTAGTCTTGCTGGGATCCCAATGGCTGCCCTCTACCAGCCCAGGACCGCTCCAAGAGGGAAACGGGGGTGCAATTAGAAGTTACACTGGGACAACAGGCATAAACCAGGGTGTCTGGGCAAACCAAGAAGAGTGGTGACCCTGCGGGGCCCATCCCCCTCCCCACCCCCAGGCTCGGAAGCAGGCATGAGCCTTAGTGCAGACGCCTCTCGTCGATCTCCTACCTCGCCGTTGCTGACCACATGGCAATCTCTCTTCCCTGGCAGACTCTGCTGGCCACTGTCCCCTCCTCCTGGCTGACCAACCCCCAATGTTGTGTGGGTTTTAAAGTGCCAGCCCCACAGGTGAACAGTGATTGGTGGAGGGGTGGCCACGTGACTCAGTTCTGGCCAATGAGATGTGAGGGGCAGCCTGCGAGGGGCTTCTGGAAAGGTTTCACCTGACAAGGAAAGGCCCCAGGGGTGGAGCTCTGTGCCCCTGAATCTGGTTTTGGCTGTCTCGGTGGGCGGGTGACAGCTCAGAGCTTCAATAGTCATGGCTGACCCCGAGCAGGACGATGGAAGGAGCCTGGGTCCTGGTGACAGGAATCCTGAGCCTGCTGAGTGACCTTGGGCCAGTCACTAGGGCAGGTGTGATAGACGCTAGTGGTGTTGCCCGCCCAATATCCATTACCCCTTCTACCACTAAGAGCCCTCCAGTTTTCCTCTGAGGAACCAGCCCTTCACGTTTCTCAGTATGCTGGTTTGTGTAGGAGTCCCCTCAGCACACACAAAATACCTCCTGATCCAGGCCGGGCCCATCAGCATTTTCTTCTTCCTGGTCATTATGATTGGTTCAGGGTGAGCACGTGGCCTGGTGGGACCCATGAGGCTCAGTTATGGGGCTTCTGCTGGGACTTGTGGGACAGAGAAGCTTTTGCCTCCACTGGGGTCTCTAATAAGCTGGGACTTCTAGGATCTGGAGCTAGATACCAGCTCCACTTTGCCACCCTGGGAGGTACATGATGTGGAGAGAAAGTCTGAGCCCTAGGGATGACAGTTGGGTGTCCCATAGTCAGTCCTAGTCCTGGATGTCCCAGTGGCGTTAGCCAGTACAAGTCACAATACACTTTAAGGACAAGGGTTTAAGCAGTAGTGTGTTAGTAAATGCTTACCAACACGCATTCTGGAGGAGAGTCCTGATGTGTAGTGTTTGCCGATTCCCACAGTGTAAATACTCCTACTGTGGCTGATTCAAGCTACCAACTGGGTGACATTGAACATGGAGTTGGGAAGAGAGGCACACAATTGGCTCTTGCAAGTCCCTGCAGACCAGCTTCTGCGCAAGGCTGGGTGTAAGCCACGCTGGCCAGGTTTTCGGACCAGAAAAATCTGACCTGGATACCCAGTCTTGCTATTCTGGGAGGGAACTCCTCAGTTATGCTTGGGCTCCCCATAAAGGTCATGCAAGTATCTGGTGTCTCCATTCATTGTAACATTTGTGGCGTTTGTGGTTTCTTTGGACTGCACTCTGCTGCTTGGGGCTCTGGGGGAGACGGAGAGCCCCCCGCAGCCCCTCTACAGCCTGACCAGAGGCTCTGCCTCCCCTCCCCAAGCCCCACCAGATACTAGCTTGTCTCTGAGCTCAGGCTCTGACCAAAGGCAAGAAAAGCCCCTTCAAGCAGCTTCTCTGTTCTCTGCCTCCACTACCTGGGACCTGGCTGCCCATATTTTGTTTTGGTTTGTTATGGGGAGGGGGCCTAGGGAGGCAAGAATGAGCAGGAGGAATGCAGAACAATATCTTAAGCAATTGTCCTGCCACCGGGGGCAAAAGCAGCACCTCTCTCCCCGGGTTGTTGTGAGGATTAAGTGAGATCATGCCTGCAGAGTACTCGGGCGGGAGCCTCACACATGTGCTGTGTTCCGTTCCTGCCGGCAACTATCATGTCTGTGCTGCTGTCCTGTCCGCACCCCCTTGCTCCCCCCCGCCCCCACCAAGGAAAAAACCCTACCTGCTCCTCCTGAAGCTTCCCCATCTCACTGAATGGCAGCTCCAGCCTTCCGGTCAGACCTCATCCTGGGAGCTGTCCTCGACTCCTCTCTCATAGCCCACACCCAATCCATCAACTGGCCACCAGCTCCACCTCCAGATGTGAGCTGGGTCTCACCACCTCCACGCCTTCTCCCTCTGGTCTGGCTGCTCCCTCCCTGTCTCGCTGGACGGACTGCAACAGCCTGGCCTCACCGCTCCCACCCTTATGCCACACTCAACACAGCAGCTGGGCCATCTTGTTAACCCCAAGTCGGATCACGCCACTCCTTTGCTCTAAGCCCTGCGGTGCCTCCCATCAGAGTCCAAGTCCTCCTGATGGCCCACAGGGCCCCACAAGATCTGCTCCACCCTCAGCCCTGTGCTTCCTCTCCTGCCTCTCCCACCTCGTTCACTCTGGTCCAGCCACACAAGCTACACCCCACCTCTGCGTCTTTGAAGGTGCTGCTCTCTCTTTCTGGAACCTTCCCCCCCAGGGTTCCCCCCACTTGGTGCTTTCAAGTCATCTTCTCAGGAGGGCCTCTCTGCATCCCTGGTCGCTCCATCTCCATCCCCACCTCGCCGGATTTGTTTCCCCCGGAGCTGATCACCATCTCTTTCCCCTCTATGTTTGACAAATCATCTGCTCCTGGCCCACCTCTCCCGCATTGCTCCAGGAGGGCAGGGCGACCAAGTCACTCACCTCGCTGAGATGACACATTCCTGGCTGTCCTGGCGCTCCACCAGAGCCTGGCACAGAGGAGGTGTTCCGTGCATGCATGTTTGACTGGCTGAGTGCACGGCTCTCTCGGGATAGATTTATGGCAGTTGCTCCCAAGGGGGTTAATGTTTGGAGCAGGTCCACCATATGCCGGGTGCTCTGTGTGGTGTGTGTGGGTCCTGAGAAGCGGGGAGGGAAGCACAGCCCCTGCCCTTCAGGAACTGCACTCTGCCTGGTGTGTCTCACACCTGTGTGCTGTGGATGACCTGGCAGGTCATGTGCCAGGGGAGTGCTACCCACGCCAGGGCTCACAGAGGATGCAGGATCCTGCGGGAGGTGTGGGCCCCCAGGCCCAGCTGATTGTGCTTTTTACACCTTCCTCAAATTCAGATCCATTTCCTTATCCCTGTCCACGTCTTTATTATCTCCCATCTGGAATATTCCAGCATCCTCCCAGCCACCAGGCAGCTCCCCTTAAAGCAGTTATTCTCACAGCTGCCAGAGTCCCTGTTATAAAAGACAAAGCTAAACATACTGCTCTCCTGGTTAGGGCGTCTCCATCGCCCACATCAGAGCCTCAAACTGGCAGCCCGTGGGTCGAACACAACCTGCAGCCATGATTTGTCAGGACCTTCTTGGCACTGGCCTGCCCAGTATTACTGAGAAATTTAAGTGCATTATCTTTTACAATCAGGGGACTTCACACATGAATCTGGAGTTCTGGCTTTACTTGAAAAAACAAAACCGGATGTTGGCCCCATTGAGCCAAATCTCTGCAGGGAACAGTGCAAAGGGGCTGAGTGGGGGAGGCTCCCATGAAAGCCCTAGTGCTCTCTAGTTGGCCACCGTCCTCACCACTCCCTATTGCCCCTCAGTACCTCTGGGCTTTCTCTGTTCTCTCACACACGCCCTGCTTCCCTCAGTTAGGTCTCATGTTTGACTTTGGCGTTTGGGTTTGTGATCCTTGGTTCAGAGAATGGTCTCAACTCCAAGTGCACCAGGTCTTCTGTGATGGGCCCTTCCTCACAGCTCTGCTCCATCACCTGCTCCTCCTGGGTTTCCCCTTGGCTCCAATAATAAGGAGCTGCTCAGTTTCCTACAATCACAATGACCTTACACTTCTCTGGGCCTTTGCCATCTCCCTTTCTTAGTTCCTGCTCATTTTCCCCCCGACTCACCTTTTAAAGCTCAGCCGTAGTGGTTGCCTGGTGTGTAAGGCTTACATTAGAGTAAGAAAAGCCTTTAGAACAGGGCGTGGCACAAGAGGATGTAGCTCTTCTTTTGTGTGCCCAGGGAAGTGCTAAGTGCTTGCACTGGGTCCTTTAAGCCTTGCACCTGTTTGTTAAGTTCCATCATTAGCATCTCTTCTGAGTTGCATGAGGTCACACATCTAGTGAGCGGCAAAACTGGGATCTGAACCCATTGCAGAGTGGCGACCCTCTCCTGGACTGTGGAGGGGCCCAGCAGACAGGCTTTTTTCCATAGCTCCCCTGTCCTCCACAGCTTGGTTTCCAAGCCTGATACCACTCCATAGTTGCTAAGATGGCTTCCAGAAGCTCTAGGGTCTGTGTGGTTCCAAGTTCATTTATACAGGAAAGAAAGTGAGAAAGAGTAGCCAATGTCCTAAGCTGCATTCCAATTGGACTGGACAGATGCAGGTCACGTGACTAGCCCTGATCCAATCACTGTAGAAGACATACAATTGGCTCAGCCCAGGTCATGTGGTCCAGCTCATGGGTAGCGTGTGCCTCCCCAGAGGGCAGGATCCGCCCAAAGAGATCAGAGGCTCTTGGGAAGAGGGGAAGGGGGAGGGCACACGTTAAGGGGAAGAACCAGTGTTCCTCATGGATGCCCAAGGGCAACTCCCAAGGGTCTCTCCTCTCTGGGCCTTTCCTTGTGTGGGGCGGGAGGTAGGGGGTGGAGCGTGCTAAAGGGAGGGGCCCAGAATCTGAGGGAAAAGGCCCTTCAGGCAACCTGTGTTGTCTCCACATCCACTAACCCCCCATCCTTCCCTATCAGCCTCTGCCCACCTGCCCAGACGGGAGGCCACCCGAGGTCCCACCTCCCATGGCTTATCTAGCATTCTTGGGCCTGAGCTGGGGGCGGAGGGCAGGTCTGAGTACTTGGAGGTAAGGAAGCTTGAGGGAGAGACACAGGCATCTGAGGAGACACATATCTCCCGTGGTGGATCCTTTCCCTTCCTGGAACCTCATCCCCCTGGGGGGCAGGGCACCTTCATTCATGAAAATGCCCTTCTTAAAACATCAGGGCAGTGACTTGACCCACAGTCTGAGCATCTCACAGACACCTGTTTTCGTCAGAACTAAACCAAGCCTCCCTGCAAGTGCTGGGGAGCATCTGCTCCCTCTGGAGCCTCCCGCACCCACCCACCCTCAGAGCCACTCAGCTTTTCCAAGAACTTCACTCCTACTCTGGGCTCCTGAGGCCTCTGTCAGCCGGACCTCCTCATACTCCACCCTCGGCCAGGTCTCTGAGGCTTCTGCGCCTTTGCATAGGGTGCTGCCCTTTGCCAGGACTATCCTGGCACCCGCCCTCCCCACCTTGGCACTCATGGCTGCCAGGGCCCATAGGATCCTGCGTTGTCACGGTTGCCCAGTTCTATCTCCCATCAGAGAAGACAACTCGAGGCTAGGACTTAACTCCTATGTCTCAAAATCACCAACCCTTCACATGGAGCATGGGACACAGTGGATGTTTCAGGAAGGTTAGTTGAAAATATGAACGAATGCACACCATACTGCACAGTGATGGCTCAGTCTATTCAAAAGCCCTCTGGGTGACCCTCAGGAGAAAGGGGATTTGCTGGTTCCGTGGCAGGAACACGGAGCTCCTGCTTTGGCACTTGCTGCCTATGGAAATTACCAATGAGAGCAAATCCACAGGTTTGTGGGCTTTTAGTGAGCACAAAGCCAGGTGACTGGACGGTCCCTTTGACTAACTTTGCCTGTGCGGGCTGTGCAGGCAGAGCACAAATTCTGAGTCTCTGCTGGTCTGTAGTGTGTGCGTGTATGTGTGTGTGAGTGTGTTTGAACGTGTGGGTGAGCGTGTGTAGTTTAACCTGATCCTACTTCCCACCCCAACCCATCGTAGCCCTCAGGAACACATCCTGGAATCAAAATAGAAATTAACAGGGATGATAGGGTTGAAGGTACTCATTTTCACCCACATTCATATGGAAATATTAAAATCTGGACAAAATCCTAGAGCAACAAACAGGCTTCACATTGTTTTTGAAAAATAAATATTACACAGGACCCATACATGCACCCACATAACTTACTTAAACAAGGTTTCATAGAAATTTATTCTTCACTGCTTGCCATACCCGCTGATATATTCTACTTTGTGTGTGTGTATGTGTGTGTGTGTATGTGTGGTAATTCTGGTCACAGCCCATGAAATTGATTTCACTACTCACCGATGGGTCCCCATCTTGCTGTGTGAAATTCCTCATCTTAGGCCACTTCCCTCTGCTCTAGGGTCTGGTAAAAGTGGACATGAGAAGCCAGCTGTCTGTGTGGTTGGTGGAGAGAGGAGGGCGGAAAACACAGCACCACGGCCCTTGGAGGATGGGGTGATGACATAGGACGCGGCTCCTGAGAGGAGACCACCAGCTCTTATAAAGCCGTCAGCAAATAAAGAACCCAGTGGCCATGGGCTGCCTCAAGCGCGGTGGAGACTGCCATTCAGCTGCCATCCTGGAGGTCATAGAAGTGTAGGCAATTTCCCAAGGCTGGGAGGAAGACCTTCCCTCCCTCCCTTTCCTTCAGCCTCCCTGCCTTCCTCACTGTCCGCCTTTCCCCTCTCTCCCTTCTCTTCCCTAACTTCCTTTCTTCCTCCAACGCCAGCAGGAACTCAGCAGCTTAGTCACCGCCCAGGACCTCGCTGAGCTGGCTCCCTGTCTGGACCCTGCCCCTGCCTGGTTCAAGGCCCTGGCTGAGCCCCATCCTTGCTCAAGGCCCTGGGGGTGCTCCTCGCCCTCCTCCTCATTTCTGAGAGTCCCTGGGGTGCCTGATGGCTGGGGGCTGGGCCAGAGGCCAGAGGGCAAAGAGCCTCAGAGGCCTGTCCATCGGTGGCTGGGTACATAATAAGTGGGGTGCCAGGGGGGCAGTAGACGGAGATCCGCAGATGCTGGTGTTTCTTTTAAAGCTTTCTAGACGCGCTGTCCATCCCAAGCATATAATTTTCATTATATGATATCAACATTTAGCTTCAGTGATGGAAATGTCCACTTTAATTATTTTCAAGGAGTCTTGATGGCTCTGGGAATAAATCAATATAAATAATGTTTTCATAAACTCTGAATCATGCTCCTAATAGCTTTATATGTATAATTTTAATATTCAAAACAATTTTTCTTTACATCTTAGCAATTAGTTGTTGCCAAGGGCTCATTTTTCTGTTCCCCGTTGCCGTCAGCTCAGTGCCCAGGGGCTGGGGGGTGACATATTGGCCCAAGGGCCACGTCCCCAATCCTGAGCCAGTTCCTAACACTACTGTCCAAGTGGTCAGGCTTAGTTTAATGTCTTTTCCCCAGAAAACCATCCCCTTTCCTCTCAGCCCATTTAGTTTACTCACCCTTCTGGCCCACCGTCTCCAAGAAGCCTATTGTGGCCACCATGCCTGGCAAGGATGGGTCCCTCTTCTGCACACACGCGGCATTCACGGCTCCCTATGACTCCCCGGGCTGACAGCAGAGCAGGCGGGGAGCTCGGGACTTGTCCAAGGTGTGCCACACCAGCTGTGTGACTCTGGACAGCTGACAGGTAGCAGTGCCAAGGGGTCATCTATCAGGCAGGGTTATTTGCAGGTCACAGAGAATGACGCTGGTGGATGTGAGCAGAAATGGAATTTATTAAAAGGACACGGGGAAGCTCAGACTCTGCAAGGCAGTCGACTAGGAACAATGTCTGAAATTCAGCCGCAGAGCTGGTCCGGAGGCCACGACTGTCACCCCTGAGGTCCCAGCCCCTGCGGTTTACACAGTAGACAGACAGGCCTGGATGCTGGGGGCTGCTGGATGCTCTTGGAAGAACAGCTGGCCTTGGAAATCAGAATAGCCAGGCCTCCACTGTCACTGGAACAGAAGCTTCTCCCACCCCCAGCCTCCCACTCAAGACCTGGGATGCTGTGCGCCACTGGTGGGCCTGGGGCTCATGCCACAACCAAGCTGCAAAGGAGTGTGAAAAGTGAGTATCTGGTAGTTTGCATTTCTGTAAAAGGAGGCAAACTTTCTGCCTAGTAGGGGAAGAGGGGTCCACAGGCATCAGAAGAGGGTTCAGAGGCTGGGCAGCTAAGAAGTAGGGCAAACTACCCCACTGGGGCCACAGACATCCCTCTGCCCGATGGCTGAAGCCCCTCCATAGCTGTTTTGTTTGATGTTGATATTTTCTCAGTAAAGAACTACACAAATGCAGCTCCAAGGGCCTCCCCCTCCAGTCTGATTCCTGCCCCAAACTTTCAGTTATGATTTACCTTCCCACAGCGACTATTCTCCAGGGGGAAATGCGCTGACGGGTCCAACCTTAGGCTGTGGTCCCCATGACAGTTATATTTCTCAATGTAAATAAATAATTGGCATTCTGGTTTTTAAGAATTCATCCCTTGTGAGAGTACAGCCTATGAACCAGTGCCCCAGTCCCTTCTGAGTCACCAGCCATCGAGGGTCCATTTTTCTAAGGCTGGTGACATGGTCCCAGTCCCTGGCAACAGGATAGGGCTGTCTGGACAGCTGCTGGCCCTGCCCATGACTCGGATCCAGCAGTGCCTTCCCATTCACACAAGCACTGGGCGGTGTCCTTGCTTGGTCACCATGCCTTCAGAAGCAGCAATCACACTTGTAGCCTTTGTGAAGTCCCTCGCATAAAGGTTTAAAAAAGATCAAGCCCATTAAGGGCCTTATTGAAATATCACCTTCCCTTAAAAAATGAAATTATATTCAATTGGGACTCTCTGGGAAATTCCAGGTTCCATGCTATAGGATGGATGGATGGATGGATGGACAGATGGAGAGCCTGCCATCCTATCCTAAGACATCAGGGAAGGGAGGATTGGGAGTAGGTGAGTCTCAGCTGTGAAAAGCTTTGAGCACAAGATTATTCCTCTTTTGTCTGGGATGGTTGGGGGGGCGAGTTGGGGTCTAAGCAGAGGTAGGGGGATGGGTGAGATGATTTCCTGGGTCCCTTTCTGGGAATTTTCTCTGAAGACGCCCAAAGAGTCGAGACCTGATAAAAAGCAATGGGCGAGCAGAAGGTGACAGGACCAGTATCCCTATGCACATTGTCTTTAGGGATTTACCAAAGGCATCAAAAAATCTTGCCTTCATGCATGGAAAGCAAGGAGCGAAGTTTGAAAGCTCTTCTTTCAAACTGTGTTCCTTCTAATAAAGAAAGAATACAAGGGTTTCCCTGGAGGTGCAGTGGTTAAGAATCCGCCTGCCAATGCAGGGGACACAGGTTCGAGCCCTGGTTGGGGAATACCCCATATGCTGCAGAGCAACTAAGCCCCTGCCCCACAACTGCTGAAGACCACGCGCCTAGAGTCCGTGCTCTGCAGCAAGAGAAGCCACTGCAATGAGAACCCCGCGCACCGCAACGAAGAGTAGCCCCCGCTCGCTGCAACTAGAGAAAGCCCGCGTGCAGCAACAGACTCCTCGCAGTAAAAAATAAATAAGATAAATAAATTAAAAAAAAAAAAGAAAGTATACAAGTATTTATACTGTAGAGCTGTCCATTTGAGTGCTATACCCAGGGCGACCAATTCATATTATTCCCGAGCAAGATCTTCGGAGATTCACTCTGCATCGCATAGGCCACTTATCTCTGACATCCAGGGGTGGCGGAGTATATTTGCCACTATGGCTTCATTGTTTAAAGCTTCACCTCCTTTGCCCCCATACCACCCTTCTCCCCTGCCTCCCACCTGCCCAGATTTTCCATGACAAGCAGCTGCAAATGAGGAGAGCCTACAGGAGGGAGGCCCCCCGAACAGGGATTCCTCGCGCCATGAAAAGGAGCAGTGGGATGGCACTGCGGCTTCAACAGAGCGGAGGGTGATGCGAGAGACAGAGAACCGAGGCAGGATCGTGGCCAGTGTGGATCAGCAGGCTTTCGGAGGCTCAGAGGGATCAGTAGGGCTATAAGTGTGTTTCTTTTTTCTGGAGCTGGCCTGATAAAGAAGCCACCTGGGGAGTAGGAATAGGAGGAAACTGGGAAGGGCTGACCAGGTGGGTGGTGCTCAGCTGAGGTCTTGAGGACCAGACCCTGGGCTCTTACCTGAGCCTTTCCTGTTGGCCGAGCAGAGAAAAGCTGTGGGACAGCCAGGGGGGCCCTGCCAGGGACAGAACTCACCCCATCAGGCCTGGCTTGGAGGGCCTCTGGGGCAAGTGCCTGAAGAGGAGCCTGGGGGGTGCAGACCCCCAGGAGAGTGGCCCGGCTCCCTGGAGCTCCTGGGCGAGGGCCGTCTCTCTTTAGGGCGGCCCCTGCAGGACCTGTGGCAGCTCAAAATGGGATTCTGGCAGGCTGTCTGAGCCTTCCGGGGGCTTTAGTGCTGGCTGGAGAGATGTCCCTTGGGGACTGCAGGGGGGATGGGGTGGAGACGAGGTGCTGGTTGGGCCAGTGGAGATTCTGTGCTGCTGTCTGCCACCCCAGACTCCCCCTTCCTCTGCGGAGGGACTCTGCAACTGTCTGCAGGGGTGAGGCGGGAGGGGAGAGGGTCTCAAGCCTGGAGCAAGGGCCCCTCACCTGTCGATCCCTCGCTCCCTTGGTTGGAGGCACCTTCCCAGAATGGAGGCACCTACCCCACCACCATCTTCGCCTCTCAACCACTGCCTTAACTTCAAAGCCAGCAAAAGGGCTCTTCTCCTCCACCCTTTCAGCCAAGAGGTACCATGGTTCTGGACCCGAGAGGGGTACGTGGTCCCTGGGGTCCTCCTGTGAATGTCCTGGGTACTTCGGCCCAGGATCTGTGCAGATTCAGCTCTACCCCATAGCTGGGCAGACCTCTGAGATGGATGCCACACGGGCAAACCCTACCCAGCCAAGAGCTGAGCATGGGCTTTGGGGCCCCCAGATGGCTCTCCTCAGCTGTCCTTCTGCACCACCGTCTGGATCTGGGCTTAGAACTGAGCTTCCCTTCCAGCTCTGCCCTCTGGCCTCCACTTCCCACCTCCCACCCCACCCCAAGCCCTAATTCCACCTTTTTTCTCCTAAGACATCCCAACTGGTCAGAAAAAGTATATCCGAAGGGAGCTCTGGCCCTTAGCCATATAAACAGGGGTCCTTTCTCAGAAATACAGCAGCCATTTGCCTGCTCCCGGAGACCCTTCTGTTCTGTCCTGATACACCACCTTCCCAAAGTGGCTTTTCCTCTCTGTCACCTCCGTACTGCAGGCACCTTCTCCACCTGCTTGGTGCTCACTGGTCGGGCCCTGCACTGCTGCTCTCTGTGGGGTCCCGGGGCAGGGAGTTCTCCCATCCCCTCGGTGACCTTGGGCAAGTCCCTCCTGCCCATAGGGCCTGATTCTCCTCCTCTGTAAAATGAGGGGTTGCGGACTCCACCATCTCCGAGATTCCTTGCAGCTAAGAGTCTGTTTCTGTGATGATGTTGTAGTTTCCTTTGTTGGTAAAATGCAGAGAATAATAAATCCATGGAGACATGAGATGTTGAGTATGAAGGCTGCTACCTCTGTCTTTTCTGGGATCAACACTGTCATCTACCTTCAAAGAAGGGAGGGGCCAGACCAACGCATGTGTCAGCCCAGCCCGGAACCCGGGGCTCCCGATCCCCCTCCCTCACATCCCTCCTGCTGCCCACCTCCCTCTAGGGAAGAAAGGAGTGAGATGCTCTGTGTCCAGGTGCCCTGTCAGCAAAGGCTCAGGCAGATAACGCAGAGATTAGTGTCTGTTCAGTTCAGTCATGACGACCAGGCATGGCCCTACCTTCTAGGGAGCAGACTCGGGTCTGCACAGGGTCCTTTTCTCATGTGACAGGAGCAGGGGTCTCCCAGGAGTGTGGAAGAATTAACTACTGGAGAAAGGGCCAGGGCCAGGGCAGTCGCAGATGTGGGACAGTGAGCCCACCACGGAGCCCTGTGGAGAGGCAGGTAGGAGGTGGGAGGTGAGGACCCCAGAAGCAGGGCAACCACATCTCCTCAGCCCAATAGGGACTTTCCCAGAGTCCTTGTGGGGAGGAAAATTCTTTGATGAGTACAGTGGATGCACGCCAGCAGAAGTGGAGGGGAATATGCCCCCCACTTTTGGGTCTAGAAGCAAAAGGCTGCGGTTCTGGCCTGAATCTGGGCAGACAGAGGGCAGTTCCGAGCTAGGGGGCCCATGGGGGAAGGGTGGGAGGCTTCCACACACACAGGTCACCATGCTTTGTACTATGTGACCCCACTGTGACAGGGCCAGGGGTGAGCATGAGGCCAAAGCAGCCCCTCTCTGCTGGGGTGGTGATGTGTTCTGAGGACGGAGGGGGTAGGGGGGAGAGTCCAAGGAGGTGACGTGAGCCAGGAACCTGGCAGGGCTGTGCCTGCATCCACTCCCCAGCCTTGCTGTATCCACGACAAGCCTGTCTCCCAGAGGCCAGCCACCCGTTGACCCCCAAGAGCCCCGTCTCCCAGGTGGCGCCCCATCTTCCAGCAGCCGGTTTCTGCAGGGCTGCTTATGTCAGATTCCTAGAGCTCGAGCAGCAGAGCTGGGCAGGCCCTTAGGATGAAGGGAGCCCTGGGCACCGCCCGAGGACCGAGGGCCTGGTGTGCTGTGCAGCTCCGGACGTGCGGGTCAGGGGTTAACTGAAAGCAGAGGTGTGAGCTCGCAGGGCTCCAGGCTGACTGTTAATAATGATAATTCCATTCATAGGTAAACCTCACACCTTTTGCATCATCTTACCAGGTTTTACATCAACCCAGGGCGGTGACCAGGGTAGGTAATTTATCTCCATTTTACAGCTGAGGAACCAGGCTTGAAGAGGTTAAGGATCTCCCCGAGCACGAGCTCTAATGGTGGGATGGCAGGCAGCGGGTTGACAGTTGAGAAATAAGGGAACCATCGACGCCCCCACCCATTCACTTTTCTCAAGACCTTCCGCAGGTCTGTGCCTCCTGTGCCCCCTGCACCCCCAGGGCAGGAGCATTTCAGAGAGGAGCTGATTGGAGCCCATGGCTATGCCTCCTCTCCTCTGCGTGTCACGTGTCCTTAAAGGATCGGCCCTCAGACAGATAAGTAAACCCAAAGGGTCCCCGGAAGGCCCCTGGTCTGGGCCACGCAGCACGGAGGCATGTGGTCTGCAGGGAGGAGGCGGCACCGCAGCCTTTATGGACAGACAGACGGAGCCCCCTCCGCCCTTGCCCTTCACAACATTCTTTCATCCTCCCTCCGAACCATCAACTCATCTTCTGCACAGAATGAAGATAAATCACTTCGCTCCGGAAAACCACATTTAGCATCTCCTGCTCTTTGTGGGGCAGGGAAGTTCTCCTTGACAGAGCGTGCGCATTGCAGATGGCTCGCCATATGCCACCTTCCTGCATGCTATCACCTTATAAGCAGATTCTGTCAGGTTCTCGGAGTAAAAGCTTAATTAACAAGTGGTGTGTACAATGATGTACTTAATTATCTCCTGCTTTTATTTCTTTGTTGTTTCTTGTTTTTCAAAAGTTTGGTAACAGTTACAGACGACTGTTCCCGAGTGCAATTTCTGCACCTCTTTTTTCTTTTCTTTCCCCCGTTTGGAGCCTGGCAGTGGGGTAAGAGGAAAGCTTCCTCTTTTCTCCTCAAGGCCCCTGCTTAGGGCCCTCAAGCTCAACTTGGCCCACTCCAAACTTGCTGGCCGAAAGGTCGGGGAGGCAGTCTGGGCACCTGTGTTTCTAGAAAGAGTTTCCTGTGGTGCTGACCTGCAGTCCAGACCGGGAGCCCAGGCCTGGGCCTCCCTCTCGCTGGGTGGGCGGTTGAGGTGATCCCTCATCACATTCTGTCTCCTTCTCACCCTATTGGTCAATCCGGCACAGTGGGTGTGGCCGGGCTGGGGTGGTAAGGACAGGGTGGGTGCTGGGGGAGTGGGGCAGGAGACACTCCTGCCTCAGAGTAAGGACGCAGGCAGTGCTGGGGAGCTGAGCACGAAAAGCAATACAACTTTGAACAGAAGCACAAGAAGTAGCAAATTGGAGGGCATTTGGTAGGCTGAAGACAGACCCATGACTGGGGGCTTAACAAGAAGTGACTGGATTCCCCTGGAAGCATTTCTGCCTACAGTCCCATGTGACCTGAGGGCCGGGAAGCCCAGGTCTCTAGCGTGGGTGTCTTCTGGAAGCATCAGTATGTGTGTGTGTTGGGGTGTGTGTCCTATTTTAGTGAACCTCCTTCAGAGTTCCAAACTCAGTTATCAGCTCACAGTGACAGAAGAGCCCCCTACACTCCCCCCCCCACCGCCCCCTGCCCCTGCAACCCGAGCTGATGGTGGCGGAGTCTGTCACCACGGAGGAGGCCTTTGTGGTTTCTCAGAGGGCCAAGGGCTGGCTCTGAGCTCCTCAGCCAGCAAGGGAGGGGGTTCCTGGGGCCCTCCGTCCTTGAGCACCCTCCCCACCACACCCACCAACATTAACTGAAACTGGGTGCAGTCTGGAGAGGGCTGGGGGTGATGGGTGGGAGGAAAGGAGAAGCCGCAAGGACAGAAGAATTGCAGAATCAGGAGATCAGGGCTTCCCTTAATCCCTCCAAGTTGAGGGAGAAAGCTGACGGACACTTCCCTGAAATGAAGACAGACAGGCCACGGCCAGCACCACACTGGGAGCCCTTGGTGGCTCCTCTTCCCAGGACATCCATTTCCTTGACTGCATCGAGCGGCAGAGGCAGGATGAGTTCTCTGGGCTCTGCAGACACACCCCACCCCAGCTCCTATCTCTTAGGGAAGAGTCTGCCAGACTCCAGAGGGGTCTGGGGCTGGAGAAAGAAGCGCAGAGGCCAGGTTGGGCTCCCTGACCTCGTGGTATAACCGAGCCTGGGACAGTGGCTGGCCTGTGATAAGGGCTCAATAAGCGTCTGTCAAGTCAATGAAAATTTAATAGACCCGCCAGTTGCCACTTTGCCGTACTCACGGTTACTTGTAAAGACAACTGCCCTGCCCCAGAGAGAGAGCCATAGTTTTGTGTGGCATGCCCGGTCCCAGCTGACCTAAGGGCAGCCCATGGAGACAAGTCAACTTGATATGTGGCTGGCACGGTGAAGAGAGAACACAGGGCAATAGGATTCTGCTTCTCAGAAGGCTGATCTGGGAAGTGCTCAAGGCAGGAGGTGAATAGCAATGGGAGCTGAAGGTGAAAAGAATCGTTGGAAGGAAGAGGTCGCCTGGGGAAACAGGGAGCTAGACCATGGAAATGATGGAGGAGGAGGAAACAGGTGTGTGCGCGGCCATCCTGAGGTGAGGGGGAACTTCCTCCTGCCCTCCAATACCCACCCCTCTCGGTGTCCCTCACGGCTTCCTGTCCTTCTGTGTAACCCTCCTCCCCTGCTCAACCTTCCGCTGCAACTTCCGTTAGTTTCAGGGAAGGCCTTGAGAAGGAAAGCTCAAAGGGATGGAGGCAAGAAGTAGATGCACCTTCTCAAAACCAGGACCCAGATATCAGAACCTGAGCAGCTCCAAAGGCAGAACAATCATTTGGGGACAGGTAAGGGGATCGTTTACCCTAGCTGGGATTCAGCGAGAAGCTCTGAGAAGGACTTGTAGGGCTCCAGTAGGAGCATGAACAGATAATCACCAGGTATAGTTTCTATAGTTTCCCCAGTGCTGGCGTGGGGCTGGGTGAGGAAGCCGTGTGGGGAGGTGGGGACAGGCAGGAGGGGAATCCAGAGGTGACTGAGAACTCCACTTGCACTGGCACGACGACATGGCTTCTCGAGATTTTTGCCGAACAAGGCAACACTGAAAGAAACACTGGGTCTCTCTCACCTTGGTGGATTAGGAGCCACCCACTTGGCTTTTTACCATCAGAGAAAGAACTTCTTCAAACACATGGCCAGGAAGGCTAAGGAGAAAGGAAAGCAGAAACGAAACTCGACCTGGGGCAGAGAACAAGACAGGGGGCTCTTCTGCTGACTCCACTTCTGCTCCAGGGACCCAGGCAACAGGGCCCTCTCCCAGGTGACTTTCAACCATGGATACAGCCTCTGTCACAGACCCCATCCCCCCAATCTAGTCCTCCCCAGGAAGGGGCGGCAGCGGAGAGGAAGCTGCCTCGCGGCTAAAGGCCATCATCGTGGAGTGGACAATCCCCCTCCCCAACCTGCACCCCAGCCACAGTTCAGGGCCACCTGGGTCAGGTAGCACTTCTCCCCCTTCTGTCCTGACTCATTCCTCAGAAGACCCTCGAGAGGACCAGACTCTGCTGCACGGGGCTGCTGGGATTTCTCCCCTGGGGCAGGGGACAGCTAGGAAGGGCAGGAGGAAGCCCCGGTGAGGGGGCGGTCAGTGCCAGTGCGGGGACTGCTGCAAAAGGCTTGGAGCTCTGGCCTCCCCACAGAGGCGAAGGCTCGTTCACTTCCCGTAGGCGCAGTTGCGGTCAGGCTGGGGTCTCAGACCGTGTTCCCTGCTGCTCTTAAGGACAGTAATTGTCCTCAGCCATGACACCACACCAGGTACTGGGGATGCAGAGCACGGGAGGAAGCCCATTTCTTGCTCACTCTTGTGGGTGCTTATCATTTCTAGCCCCCCGCACCCTGACCAGAAGCTCACTCCTTCAGCCTCCCTGCCCCCTGCCGCCCCCCCACCCCCTCACCCCCACAGGGCCAGTTTGACCTCTCACATCCAGTCTCTCCCAGGCCCGCCCTCACCTCCTCTGGGGTGGTTTCCCACCCTGAGCTCACTGGGGCCCCGACCTCCCCCCGCACTCCCCCAGCCTGCAGTGCTGGTCCCCAGACCACCCCAGGGGAGTTTTTTCACTACGGCGACATCAGGGCACCGGGGAAGGAAGAAGAGACTACAGGGAGAGCCTCACAGTCATCTAAACCTCAAATTTGGTCGCCCACGATCTGCTCCTCTCCCATGCTGTTCCTCTCCTACGCTGGCTGACCCCTCTGGCCAGGCCAGCCCCATGAAGCATCTTGTGAAGCCTTGCTGGCCTCCCCAGGCAAAACCGATTGTCCCCCTCTGATCCTCACTTACACTGGTTCACAGCCTGGTCACTGCCATACGCCACACCGTGCTAAACTCCAGGCACATCCGTCTCCCTGACCAGAGCAGCTGCTCTCTCTCCAGCCTCCTCTTAGGCTCCTGTCCCCACCGGGGGCTTTCTGCTGAGGGTTCCTAGACAGACCCTCCCCCTTTGCTGAGCCAGTCCATGGAGCTGCCCTTCCAATCCTGCTGCTCTGACCCAGCTCGAGCATCACCTCTGTGAACTCTTCCCGGAACCCACGGGCCTCTCTTTGCAGAACACTCTGACCCCTAAGAAATGTGTATCACATGCTCTCATTTTAAATTGTTTTTAGGTCTGTCCTCTGCAGAAATCTTAGTCCTATTCACCTCTGTGGTGACAACATTCATGTCTAATAAGGGCTTCCCTTGCTGATGATGAGCGTGATGTGGGGTGGGGTGAGGTGGGGTGCAAGAGGCCCAGATGTGTTGCTGGGCCAGGTCTGGGAAGCAGGGCCTTGGGTGCCACGGTAGGGGGCATGCAGGAGAATAAGAAATGGGATGGCTCGCTTTCCTGCCCCCTTGCTGATCAGATGCACCTCCCTTGGGCTTCTTCTACAGCTTTACACTAGACCCACCAGGAAGTAAGTGTTCGGAGAAATTAACACCCAGATATGGGGATTGCAGTGGTGCCAAGTAGGGTGGTCTCCTTCCCAGGTGGCTGGACCAGGTTACCCTGAGGACATTCCACGTGGAGAAGGGGTGGGGAGTACAGTGTGTGAAGATGTGCCTGATGGACGCCAGTGTGTGGAGGGGAGCCCGGCTCTTTCTATGAGGCCTGGGGTGGAGGCCACAAGGAGGCAGACAGTGATCATAAGTATCTGGTGGTTGACCCAGTTCTCCACCATGGGTGTGTACAGGCATCGGTGCGAGGCTCTTTGGAGAGGAGAGGCAGTCTAGGTGAATTCAAATTTCATTCTGACCCTGCCCACTTGGGGGCTGAGGTGGGGCCTCTGTGGATAATTCCAGCTAGATGATTCTTTATGGAGTTGACTTGAAAGTTGATGGCTGGATCGCCAGTGTTCTTACAGCCTAGACTGTCAGAGCCAAAGAAGAGACTCTAGGAAAGGTCTGGAATCCAACCCTGGAGGAAGCCAAGCCTCACAGGCAATCAGTGACTGCACACCCACTCAGCAATGGCAGAGTTGGAAGTGGGACCAGGGCCCTGCTTCCTTCCCACACCACTAAGATGAGAACATGCATTTCCTGACATGCAGTCTGCTAACATCTTGCAGGGCTGGGCACATGAATGTGCCTGACCACCAGAATTCATGTAACACCTCACTCTGTTACACGTAATGACCAAAGAGTGTCTCAGACCATCCCACCCGAGATCAGCTGAGGTCCCCTTGAGTGGAAAGACTGGGGTCATGCAAGCAGCAGTCTAGAGCTGGAAAAAGCCAAAGAAAGGAAATGTTTCAAGGGAGCAAAGACAAATAAAGACCAAGAAGCAGCTCCCTTTTCTTCTCTCTGCGCTCAGCCTGAATGTTGCCTTTGGTTCAATGCCTGTTTGGGATTTGTGCAAAAATTTGCCAGATGACTCCAAATTCCACTGGATGGAGGGTAGGAGGCAACTCTGGCAGTCGGGAGGAAATGGTTCTGGAGCTGCTACGTGAACCATGGAACTGAGACAGCACATCCCGTCTGGACACCTGAAGGACCCACTTTTTGAACCTGCGGCTGCCGGCCTGACTGGGTGCCACAGAGAGAACTGTGCTCTCAAGGCCATGCTTGGCTAAACACCTCACAGGTCCTCGGGAGGTGGCAACAAGGAATCCTAGCCTACAGTTATTCCTTTGGCGTTTTACAGGTTTTAAAGCACATTCCCATATTATAAGTCTCCTCTTCACCATGGATGATGAGCAAGGAGAAAAAAAGCCTCCCACTGCAGATGGTGAGATTGACACATGCGCTGCCGGAGTCCAGGGATACCCAAGGGATGGATAGCGTCGGCGAAGGAAATAAATCTATTACACTTCTTAAAGTATCAGCAGCGCATGTTTCTCTCTCTCTTTATTGTTTACAATCACAGGTTTATATATTGTAGTTGATTACATTACCAGGTACGTGACCAAACAATCTTAGCACAATCAAACCTCAAAATATTCTATAAAGATTTTTAAAAAAAATATCCCCTAGTTTCTAGATGTCCTATTAAAATATTTCCCCAAGTTCCCACTAATCACAGGTTATTTCTTAGTAATCAAGCCAACCAGTTATATAATTATTTTAATTGTAGAAGTTGGAGCTACTTGTTCCTATTTCTCTTCTTGCATAGGCAACCTTTTACAATGTTTCCACAAAAATATTTACAATATACCCTGCATGCCCTTTCTTGTTGTTTCCTCCAACTGAGAGAGTGTTTTCTCCCTATCCTAGCAACCAATTCTGCTCTAGGCATTTGCTTTTCTATAATTAATCTTCCTTTATAATAGAACCATAAATTTCCTATGTCATCAGGAACTCCGGCCCATGGCCATAACTCCATACTAGAGGGTGTTTTTCATAAAAACATCTCCTTAGTTCCAGGCTCTTAATGCTTTACCCATTTCCCCAGGGCTTTAGTGGGTACTTCCCATTCTGTGGTAGTTTCAGGAGGGGGAGTCCTTAGAGGAATTTTCTTTCACGTGGAGCAACATCCCCGAAAATTGCCCCTGTATGTAAATTTATTATCATAAAACGTAACAACAGAGCTGTAGTCCACCTTCCTGGCATGGCGCTGCCTTGCAGTTTCGCCTTCCATTGCTTCACGACTTTGTCATGGTGCAATGGCTCCAGGATGGCTTCCAACAATGCGCACTCAGTTCCAGAGTGGGGCAGAAAGACGTCAGGTGGACCTGCGTCTCAGTGCCACCCCGTGTCCCCTTTCCCCTAAGGAGAGCCACAGCCCCAGTGTTCAAAGGAAGCTGCTTTGCCCACTTTTGTCCCTCTGAGTAATCACTCTGCTTCCCACCAAAATCTCCAACCCAGTTCTGGTCCCCGCCCCAGGCAGGAGGCTGCTGTCCCCGCTGCCCAACCAGAGCCTGCCCCTCGGGCCCCCAGACCAAGCAGTGAGCATCTTCAGTGGCAATGCTCCTCAGCCCAGCGGAGATCAATACATCAATAGAAATGTCAGGCCGAACATAAACAGAGGGAGGGTGAGGAGGCCAGGGGCAGGGGGCTGAGTGGGCTCTGGGAGGGATAGAGCCAGACAGCCCTGTCTGGGGAGCAGCTGAGCTCCATCCAGGAAGCACCTCACCTGCATTGTCAACAAAGAGAGAAAGACTCATGAATTCAGGCCCCACTAATTAGGAACCCGCCATGCCTGAGATCCAGCACAGAGTCAAGTTTGCCTCTGGTCTAGGTCTGGGGAGAAGGGTCTTCAGAGCTTGCTGAGCTGGGTCCCCCACAGGCAGGCCTTCCCACTTTGACCTCACAGGCCAGATTGTAAGTTCCATGAGGACAGAGACTGGGACAGGGAGCCCCAGGAGCCACCCCCCTGCCCCCTCTGCCCAGCACACCGTGCCACTGTGCTGCAAGCACCCAGCAAATAGCCAGGACCCCGCCTTGGCTGACTGGGAGCAGCCCAGCCAGGCAGCAGTCAGCAGGGAAGGAATGAGTCAGAACTCCCTGGCTTCAAGCAGGAGGCCAGCAGTTCTCGTGGAGATGAGTGATGGGAACCACCTGTGGCTTGAAGCAGCCATGGTCCATCTCCAAAGGCATCCACCTGGAGAGGCATCTGCCTGCGGCCCACACTGCCGGGGGAGCACCTGGGATGACCCTGGATGGTCCTGTTTGCAGAGCTTCAGGGGATGGAAAGGAACGGGCAACTTGTCAGGATGCCAAATAACCAGTCGGCTGGAAACTCCAGGGAGTTCATTTCTGGACACGGCCACAGAAACCCCTGTCCTTCCCCTTGGAGAGTATGGAAAAATATGCCCAGACCAAGGGGAAACGATTTGGGGGTTTCTTATAGCATGGCTCCTCTGTGGAGGTGGATGGATTTTGCAGGGATTCTCCCTCATGCATCCCTTGATCATGTTTTTTAAAGGAAACAGGAGGAAGCTGACAGGCCTGGTGAACATTCTAGGGTTTATTAAACATGGCAGGGCTTTTTCAAAGAGGTCACCACACTGCTAATTTTCATTTCTCTGGGAAGTGCCCCTGGTCCCCAAATTCCCTGAGTAAAATTACTTTAAAACTTGATTCCTTTACAACTGTTACCTTGCTATGCCAACCCACTCAAAGAACAGAAGTTTTGTGAGGGAGGCGGGGTGCAGAGTGAGAGAGAGGAAAGAGAAGCAATTGTTGGAGACCAGCAAGGCAGGGTTGGACACCGAAGAGTTCAGCAGGAGGGGGGACTTGTGTGTCTGCAGAGCAAGGGGAGGCTGCTGCCCAAGCCCCTGGTGGTGGCATCTGCACACACCCCTGAAAAATCACTTTGGAAATTCTGTGCTCTGGGTTGACAAAGAATTGTCCCCTTAAGTATCAACGGATTCAAGGGTTCGTTGGGTTAAATAAGGGGAACCAGCTAGGCAGAAGAATCTGGGGTTCTTGGGATGGATTAGGAAGTTATCACTGGAGAGAGGTTTAGGGCAGCTGCTGCCCCAGCCTGGTACCTAGAAGGTCTTCAGGAACTCAGGAATGCCTGTGGGCAGCTTCCAGGCTGAGGAGCCTCAACCAGAGCCAACAGGCCCCTTGCTAAGGAGGCTGGGGTCCTTGCAGACACCCATTCTTAAGAATGAGTGGGGTTCAGGACAATTTGAGCTTAAGTTAGGTAGGCAGGGTAGAGAGCCAGGCTCAGAGCCGATGGCCTCCTTCCTCCCCTGAGGGATCATGGGGAAAAGGATGAGTAAAAAGAAAGGATGGTGGGGGGGTGGCTCTTGGGGGGATACTCTGGATCGGTGACCCTCAGGGTCTCCACATTGGCCTCAGGTGGAGTTGCATTTGCTTTCTCTAAATTTGAGACTTGCCTTGGTGGGGAGGTACGCAAGAAGGTGCAGGTCCCTGATGTGGCAGGGATACGGAGACAGCAACAGCCCTGGGGACAGACCATAATGGCCTCAAGACTGATGGTGGCTGGTTCGGCCTGTTGGTGACCTCTTCACTCAGCCAATGATAGTTACAGCATCCTACAACTCAAGGGCTTGGAGATTTACAAAGTCCCATCACATCCATTACCTCACTGGAGCTTTCCAAGGGTACTTTGAGATGGGCAAGGAGAGGCAACTGGGTCTCCGAGAGGTGACTTCTCCAAAGAGATGTCACATGATGGATTAGTGATGGAGTCAGCGCTAGACTCCACACTCAGAGTTCTCGTTTCTGGCCCTTTGCCCTCCTGCCCACCCCACCTCTACCCAGCTGCAAAGGGCTGGTCCCATGGGGAGTCTCCAAGTCACCCCAAGGGAGAGTCACTAGAATGAGAGGCAGTCCAACACTCTCTCTGCTTCCAGTCACCTCCCTCCACATTCAGGCGCTTTGCAAATCCACCCTGGAAGGATGCGACAGAGGCACTGTTGCTGGTTGCTACATGGGACAAGAAGTGTTCCCACTCATCAGAACACTTAGAACAATTCACAGCTGGCAGTAAGTGGGGAGAGGGCTGCCTGAGCCCCTTCGGGTACCTGGTTAGCCCTTGTGGAAATCCAACAGAGCCTCTAGGAACAGGGGCTGACCAGGGGCTCCACCAACTCATTGACTTGTGGGTGATCCAAATCCATGGGGGCGTGGTGGGCAAGGCAGAGAAGCAGCCTGCCCCATTGCAGCCTGTAGGATCTGCCACCAGGGAGGTTGGCTGGCCTCCCACTGGGGCTGCCCCAGTCCACTGCGAGGCTCAATGGCGGTTAAAGTGGGTGCCCCCTGGGCCTGGGCTCTGGCCTCTGGATCTTTCTGGGTGGGGAGAACATTGGAAGAGGAGAAGAGCCTTCACTAAGATCTTGAAATTCAAGTCTTCTGTTCCTGGAAAGGAAAATAGGGTGGATTTGAAAAAGACTTTGATCTTGAAATAGGTAGTCCTGGGTCCAGGCCTTGGATTTGCCACTGACTAGCTGCGTGTCCTTGAGCCAGTCCTTTGATATATCTGTAAAAGGCCCCTCACAGAGTGTCTGTAAGGATCAAATGAGGTGATGGGTGGGAAAGCGCGTTGCTATCTGTCAGGTGCTGTACCAGGAAACGGGCTTTATTGTTGGGATTTGGGGGCTGGGGGGGAGGGGTTGGATGCTATGGGGGAGGGACAGGGACTCTCCAAAATGTGGGGGCTTCCAAGGTGGGCAGGAAATGCTCAACATGCTTAAAGGGCCACCAAGCAGAGAGAAATGAACTGTCACTGGCTGCTCGGCTTCCCCTGATCTTTTTACTGCGCATCATAAATTATCATCCTGTTTTATTCTCGTTTTATAGCCTCTTCCAGGCCATTTCTGGCAACTTATTCTCTGCTCTGGGCCAATGGTATTAGAAACAGTTTCCTGGTCTTTATCTTTCTCTGTCAACACCTCAAATTCCTGGTAACTGACCCAGCAACTGGGAGGCTTCTGTGACCACCTGTTAGTTGGCTAGGGAAGCATTGGCGCTGGTTGCTGCAGGTGACACCAAAGTTGGGCAGCCTACTGCCTGCCCTAGAGTAGCTTGGATGAGCCAGAGGAAAGTAATGTTCTGATTCCACACTGTGTGCTTGGGCTTGTCAAGCCTGCTTCCGGAAGAGAGAGGCTCTCTTCCTGGAACCTGGGCCTCTAATTCAGGCAGCTGTCTGATGAAGACAGACTCTTCAGGGGAGTCAGCTTCCTCTCAGTGTGGATGGTCCAGCCTTTTTGTATTTGGAAGAAAAGTGTTAGGAAGACCTCCACCATACTTTCCATTGTCAACATCTGGTGGTTCTACCACTGTGAGAAGCTGGGCTGGGAGTGGGGTGAGTTGGAGGAGGGTCCTGACTTTGCATTTGACTTTGTGGAACTAGTCCCGGTTCTACTACTGGTTAGTGGCCCTAGGTAAGTCTCTCCCTCTCACTGGGGGCCAGTTTCCTCATCTGTAAGTCAAGAGGACAAAGCAGATGCCTTCCCGAGTTCCTTCCAGGGCTGCCAAGCTGTAACTCGAGAAAGGTTACTTCTCACACATAGGACACCCAAGCATTTGTTTGCAAAGTAACAGATCCACACAACAAATTAATGTACTGTCAGTGTCACGCACAACACTACTGTTTTTAAGGAAATGCTGGCTTTCAAATGAAGGCAGTGGATTAGGGAAGATTTGAATGATGCTCATGAGCCTTTGGTATAATATTTTTACTGAGTTTTTTGTATCCTGATCAAAGGAAAGGCAAAACAGCAGCAATGTTGTCTCTCCTGTCATTATTCCAACAGAGGAGAATTTTTGTTCCATATAATTCTTATAGTAAATTGTCAATTACCATTTTCCTGATCCATTTCTCTGGCATGACTTTCTCATGCCATGATTTTGTGGATACGAGGTGGTAAAAGATAAAGCATCACGTGCTGAGTTTGTGATAAATGGAAGGACACAGATGGGGACCAGCATTGCAGAACTCACAGTGGTGGGGTAAGGGGGGCCTTTGGGGGGAAGGAAAGAGGCCTACTTTCTACCACTCCAAATAAAAGAGGGTGGCATGGCACCAGAGAGAGGCAAGGTTGGTGTCACTCATACCGGAAGGTATACGGAGTGAAGCCAGGAGGGAAAAGTGTAGAGGATGCAGGACTGCGTGAAGGTGATCCCTCTCTAGGCCTCGGTTTCCTCATCTGTAAAATAAGGGCATTGTACCAGGTAGGCTCTGTGCTTCACCTCATTGTCTAGCTCAGAGCGGAGAGGAGGGAGGAGGGAAGTCAAGCTGGGGGTTGGGGGACGGGGAGGAGACCGGGGTGCATCAGAATGGGCTCTTCCTGGCTCAGCTGCATCTCAGAGAGAGCCCCCAATGATGGCAACTTTGGTAGAATTTGCACTCAACCTTATTGATAAACTGATAAATGTTGAAACTGTGCTATCTGGACTTTTGTTGATAAAAAGTAACCCCCTCCCCCCCCAAAATAACAGGTACAGTTTCCAAGGTGAGTCCTGGGGCTACAGAGAGCCCTGTACTCCACTCTCCGGCCAGTCGAATGCCAGAGCAGTTCTTTTCAGGGTCACCTTTTCAAAGTCTGTTCAAATAAATCCATATTCCCAGTCCAAGTGTAGGTCACAAAATCACACACCAACGTGTGACCCCTTAGGATACCACCTCCCTGAGAAAGTAAAATACACTAAGTGTATAATTGTGTGTGTGTGTGTGTGTGTGTGTGTGTGTGTGTGTTTAACATTCGGGGACATTAGAAAGAATACGCTTTTCATTTTCTTCTTTTCTTCTTTGTTTTTACTATGTTTACTTTGAAAAGCTATGTGCCAGAGGTTGCAATGGTAGAAAGGAGGGGTAGAAGTGAGACAGTGAGATGTGGTGGAG
This sequence comes from Mesoplodon mirus, assembly GCF_964341445.2. Taxonomy (NCBI): domain Eukaryota; kingdom Metazoa; phylum Chordata; class Mammalia; order Artiodactyla; family Ziphiidae; genus Mesoplodon; species Mesoplodon mirus. Next base: position 66,943,425 of record NC_138988.1, read on the forward strand.
ACATTTTACAGTTTATCAAGATATGAGTACAGGTCCCTCTGTGTTTAACCCCCCAAAGAATTCCACGTTGAGCTTAAATTAGGAAGTAATGTTCTTAAGGGCCACCCTGAAGCAAGGTTACAGCTAGAAAAGAGCAATCTGAATTATTAACAGAAAGCAGGCTCAGGTGGCTCCAATGCTGGCTGAGTCTGGAGTTTGAGCCACCCCGGGGTGCAGCTTCTAGACAGACAGCATGCCTGGGGTGCAGTGGGGGCCGGGATAGAGACTGGGGTAATGTTTCAGAACCCGCTGGCCTTAGCAAATCTTGGCCCCAGTCAGCCCCAACTCAGTAGGTGAGTTTCCTGTTGCCAGGCTGTGAGCCCAGCTGTAAACTTCTGGTAAAACTCTGGTTCTGCGATTTGGACCTCCCCTTCCAGCTACTTGCCTTGATTTAACCCTTCTGGGTCTGGCAAAGAATAATCTATTATAATCAAAGCCACTTTGTGTACCATCGTTCACATGTGGAGCACTTCACCCACTCTCAGAGTGTATACACACATCTTATGAGACAATGTTAATTCTGAATAGAACTAAACAGCTCATAAGCCAGTCAGCTCCATTTCCTGAGAATTCTGGAAGTTTCAAGGGCTGTGAGATCAATTCCCTTAACCAACAGAGGGTTTGAGAGAATCCCTTTAAAAGACTGGAAAAAAAGAATAAACTGAGATCTGAAAGAATGAGCTTGCAAATATACCACTGAAGGCAAATTCAATGTTTTAAATAAAATTTAACTTAGTGTGACAGGCACTGAGCTAAAGGGCTACCAGGAATGGAAAATAAGACCAAGCCCCAACTCCCGAGGGGCAAACGGTCTACCTGGGGCATCAGTCAGACTGTCTGCAAATTCACGGGACCAAATCAGAGGAGGGAGAGATCAAACTACACTCCATTACCACCCTGCTTCTGCCTTGCTCGGACGCACTCGTTCCTTCCCTTGTCACTCTTGGCGCCCAGACCTCTTTGCGAAATCTTCCGTTCCCAGGTTTCTCCATTGTGACTTGCCGCCGGCCGCCAGTGATATCCACAGGGGCAGACCACCCATTTCTGCCTACATTCCTCCAACCCACCTTTCCTTCTTTATACAGCAAGCCCCCAGGGTTCAGTCCCTCCCGTTTTCTTAGAGAGGGATCTGGCTCCACTCAAGACTAGCAGCTAGAAGGGTGGTCTTCGTGCTGCCCACTTCCTTGCTGTATTAAGGGTTTATCTACAGAGAAATATAGGAGTTGACTAAAATAGAAACATTCAGAAGTGATAAGATACAGGCTCTTCAAAGATTCCATCAGTTCTGGTCCCTAGTTTATAGCTTCTGATTCCCTTCTGGAAGCACCATCGAAGCTCTGCCTTCTGCTTTTAACGCCAAGGGTGTACCAACCAAGACACAAAGCTGCCCCTCTACAGAGGCTTTCCTGACCCTGTCCCTCCAGGAAGCCAGCAGAGGGCTTTGGAGGGAATCATGGTGAACTGCAAATGCTCCCTGCATTCTGAAATCCTCCTGCTGGGATCTCACCATCCCAGCTCCCCAAGCCTGGTTATCCAGTACTGATACTTGGTTAGCCCTCCCACAAGGTGGCGGCCCCTTTTCTATCATTACCAAGGTTTCTAAGGACACTCACTTTGGGGAAGTGACACAATGGAGCCAAAAGCCTGTCTTCAGGTGATCTGAACTTGGCTCTTCTGAGGAAAGAATCTGGGAGGCTGTGAATTTCCCCTCTCAAAACCCAGCCTTTCTTCTCATAGCTCCCCTTCTCAGCTTGGTTCAAACATACACACACACACACACACACACACACACACACACACACACACACACACACGGCAGACCTGCCTTCACCCCCACTTCTACCAGAGACAATTTATGCTTCCTTCTAGTCTAAGACATCCTCTTTCCTGGTGCCCTCTGGCTTCAGATATGAATGGACCACATTAACCTAATTGTCACAGGTCCTGGGGAAAGTTCTCCACCTTTTCTTTACATCTCTCAGTATCTTCCCCCTTCAGACCATCACAACACACATCTGCATTTTAAAGGTAAGTCCCTCTAATTCTTGCTACTTTAAAGTCCAAGCTCTAATTAAAAATGGATTTCCCCTTCCTTAATTCTTTCCTTCCTTCCTTCTTTCCTTCCTTCCCTCTTTTGGGTTATGCTCCCTTGCAATTTACCATGACTTTCTGTGCAAGTTTGTCATAGATGGATTGGGTGGGAGGGCAGGGAGGAGGTTACTGCAAGTGGATGGATTGGGGTCCTCAATGAAAATGTGGATGGTTACAAACTTTCTGTTTTAATGGATTTATGCTAACACAAATGGTATAATTTCAGAGCCACCTTTTGTTTGCCTCAAGGACTAGCCAATTCACTTTACATTTTGTAAAAGGTCTTCAGTTATTTAAAAGCAATGATGGAGGGGGGTGAGGTGGGAAGTATGTCAGAGATTGGTTGCAACCACTTTCAGTTTATTAAATTCCATTTCCTCCAGTTTCCTTCCTATTAGAACAGGTTAAAAGGAAAGGAAATTACTTTTCATCTTCTGTCTTTTCACCTCACTTTCCATCTCCTCAGCTGGAGTTGGGACCTAAGTGAGGCAGGAGGGCAGGGAGGGAGGGAGGGGCTCCAGGGAGTGGAGGCCCAACGGACTATCCAAGGCTCTGTCTGGAACAGAATATGGTGGGAAATGCAGCCCACCCACTCCCTGAGGGAGGAGGCGGCTGGTGGAGAAACTCTGAGGCCCGTATTTTTTTTCTTGAGGGAGCTAAGAAGATCCTTTGACCTCAAGGAGGATGGGGAGGAACTGGAGGGTTCGGAGAGGAGTGGGGCTGGAAGGTGCCCCAAATTCTGGGCAGGGCTCTCAGTGTAACTGGGTGAGATGCAAATACTAGAGCTCGGGCAGACCCTACAACCACCTCTCGCCTGCTCAAAGGTCTTGGCCTTGACACTGTCCATTCCTTCTCAAGGCCAAAGACTTGGGAAGATAACGTCTATAGGCCCCCTTCCCAGCCCCACCCCCCAAAAAAAGACGTTTCTGACCCTAGGGACAAATCTGGTGAATCAAGATATCTGGATTAGCTGGGACCTTCCACAGCGATCCTCAAACGCTTCTATTCTGCTCAATCTGAGGCTCTTTAGAGAGTGCATGCAATGCGCCGTTCTCCAAATCACAGGGAGTACAGCTCACTCTGACGACAGGACAGGATATTTGAAATCAAGATGTCTTGGGAAACCCTCTAAATTGGTCTTCACCCCCGGGCCCAGGAGTCCAGAGACGCAGAGGTCCCCAGAGTCCTACCCTCGGGGAATCTGGTAATTTCTGAGCCAGTGACCGGTGGTGGGGCGGGCCTGGGGAGTGTGGCGCGGGGCGGGACGAGGCGAGGCGCGGGACGGGGCGCTGCCGGCTCCACCCCCGGGGGGCGGAGCTCTGGGCGGTGCTGGCCGTTGGAGGCGGGCAGGGGCGGGGCGTTGAGGGAAGCCCCTCCTCACCCCGCCCCGCGCGGAAGCCTCGGTGTAACTGTCATCCCCAACGTCTTTCTCAGTCCTGCCGCGCGGCAGAGCCACCCAGAGCTCCCTGAGGGCGAAAGCGGGTCTTGACTAGCAGAAGGGTCCGAGGATGGGGTGCGGGAGGAAGCGTGGATGGGGGGCGCCTTCCTGGAGGCTGGGGAGCCGGGAGAGAGACCTCCACGCTTCTTGGTTCGCGGCCCCCCTTGGTCCCAGAGGGAGAGGACCATCCACCCGCTGTGCCCTCTGCGGGTCGCGGGCCGTCAGTCCTGCTGCTGCCAGGAGCGTCTGTTCTTGGTCACTGCCTGGTCCCAAAGCAGGCGAAGGGCGACGCTGGAACTAAAGGGGCTTGTGGGCTTCTGAGCGGAGGGGAGGCATTGCAGGGGCGTCAAGTTAGATGGAATATGTTGGGGTGGAGGCCGCTCACCACAGAGGTGCAGGATTTGGACCCCAAATGGAAAGCAAGCAACTGTACCCCTCCAATGGGTCATAACACTGTGGGGAGCTCTGGGGGGCCGGGATCTGCAAACGTTATCCCTTTTAAAGTTGCACTAAGCAGTCTGTATAGCCCAACCTACAACTTGGTTCCTGTGAAGTGAGCTTGCTGGGACTGCCTCTGCAGGGGCAACTGAGGGCATCCTGAAGAAATGTTGGCATGGAGGGGCTGTGGGGAGAGGCAGAGAGGAGCATGTGTGCAGGGAATGGGCTGGAGCATGCTCTTACAGAGCAGGAGTCAGTGGCAGCTCCAGCAGACAGGCCCTCGGGGTGGGAAAGGTGGAAATCTGATGGACTTCAATCAGCTGACAACATGGGCAAACTCCAAGGTTATTACATGAGGACTGGGTGGAGTGTCATGGTGTAAAAGGCTGGGGAGGGCGTGAAGGGAAGAGGGTGAAGCAGTGCTCCAGGTCACCCAGCACCAGACATCTCATCAGCCTTTTTTTTTTTTTGCGGTACGTGGGCCTCTCACTGTTGTGGCCTCTCCCATTGCGGAGCACAGGCTCCAGACGCGCAGGCTCAGCGGCCATGGCTCACGGGCCCAGCCGCTCCGTGGCATGCAAGCTCTTCGTGGACGGGGGCACGAACCCGTGTCCCCTGCATCGGCAGGTGGACTCTCAACCACTGCGCCACCAAGGAAGCCCCTCATCAGCTTTTTGCTAAGAGTCCTCAGCTATCTTTGGGAGACATGTCCTGACCGCAGAATCCTATTTGTCAGCAAAATGGAGGAAGAGGGGAAGTTTGGGGCCTTACCAGGCTCCCTACATTAAGAGCCTCAGAGAAATATCTTTGTTTCACAGATTAATGCAGAGTACAGGAAAATCTTTGAGCCTGACCCTGGGTTCCAAAGGTTCTGGGTATCTAGGCCTTGAATCCAGCAGGCATGAGTGTTCGCATCTTAGTTTTTCCATCATGAGCCTCTGAAAAGGAGCTCTTTCCATCCCAATACTCTCTCTTCTGGCTAGGACCCAGAGGCGATAACTGTCTCATGACAGCCTCCCTGGGAAGAAAGTGAAGGGCATGGGGATGGCCTCAGAGTAGGCTTCCATCCTCAGGTTCTGGGAGGATCACAAGGCGTCAGGCCAGGATTCAGGTTAGCTGTGGTTCAAGACTTTGCCTGTGTGGCATATGTGGATATATGCAAGGTCACCGAGGTGACGCTATCCCCTTATATTCGTCTGATTTTCCAACCTGAGGCAGACTCCCTGGTGGCCTCATTCACCTCTGGGCCCCTGCGGCCGAAGCACTGAACTGGCACAGGGTTGGCATTGGCGATGCACATACTTACCGTATTTTGAAGGCCCAAACCATAGGCACGTTTATAAGATCCACAGCAGCAGCAGGATGGGGAGGCACTGGGGAGCTGATTGAAATCACGTGAAGTATCCAAGGAGGAAGCTCAACGTGAGCTTTTTTTTTTTTTTTTTTTTTTTTCACCGTGAGCTTTAACTACTGGAGGATGGAGCCTGAGCAGGCCTCCTTTGCTCACGCTTGTAGATAACTTGGATGTGCCTTCCGGGAATGTATAAGAGCCAGTAGGCAGTTCCCTTCCCACTGGGCCGTGAAGGATTTCTGGGTGGACACTGGGTTATCTATGAGCCATGGCAGTAAATCCCCCAAGGTACCTTCCTACTCCCTAAAAAATGCATGGAGATTATATATTCTTGCCTGCCCGATCAGCCTGGGCTAACTTCTTACAGACAGGAGCCAAGGAAGCCCTGGGCCTGCCTGCCCAAAGCGATCAGGGTTGAAAGGGAAATGTCTCTGAGGTGGGTGACAAATGGTCCTGACACTGGGCGGAATCTCAGAGTTGGGAAGGAACTGAAGGCCCTGAACCCTTGCTGGTGACTTGAGTCTCCAGCTTCAGCATCCACCCCATTGTGCTCTCTGGAGTTGCCCCATCCCCAGGGGTGACAGGTCATCCTCCCCTGTATGCTATGCTGCTTTCTGCTTGGCACTAACCTTTGGTCCCCAAAGCCCAGGAAACAGAGCCCCCACAAGAACGTCCCCAAAAGGTCCCGAGACAGCTTGCTGCTCCAGGAACGTAGGGACTCATGTGTGCCATGAGGGCTTTAAAGGCTACGAAGTGGGAGATTCCCAGATGTGGATCAGGGCTACAGGCCCTGGTGCCATCACATGCCACACGTAAATGTTGTGTCAGTACGAGTGCTTTCCAGACCCTCTTCCAAGGCAAACTCCCTCACCTGCTCTGCAGAGTTCACTGTGGAGATACAGGGACTCAATAGGCTTCCCCTGGCTCAGTGTAGCCCCAGCCCTTGGGGCTCAGGCCCAGGCCCCCACGGGGACAATGGTTTCCCACTTTGCCCACATAGAGGCCCCCCAAAAGATGAGCTCACTTGCAAGAAGAGCAGATAAGAACAGCAGGATTAGGCCTCCAGAAAACTGAGAACTATCAGAGAATTCTGGACAGTAGTCCCTGTCAGGATCTGTGTTGGGGCTGGGAGCAGCATCTTATCTCGCAGGGACCCCTGCAAGTGGCTAGTGACAACTATCAAATATTAGACAAGGCAAAGGGAGACTGTCACGCCTGGGGTCATAGTCATTGTTCCTTCTAGACTTTAGCCAGAGGCAGAGCCCCCAGCCTCAGCCCCTCACAGCTCTGCCTGGGAAGAAGCAGGGATGTTCGTTTCTCTCCTCAGCTCCAGGATCACAAGTCCCCTTTTGGGGAGGCGAAATAAAGTACGTGATGGCTCCTTACCTGTGCGTGAGGTCAAATGGAAGCTGGGTGTCAGCTACTTGAAATGGATTACTTTTGTTTGTGTGGTCCTTGTACGTCCTCTGGGCCCAAGACATCCATCCATCCCTCCTTGGCCCAACATCTCCGGTTACTGCAGAGTTTTCCTCCTTCCCTGGATACGTGTCTCTAATATTTACAGTGGGGCCCACAGATGAACGTTAGCCACAAATATAAGACAGTGAGGAATTCACCTAAAAACGTGGTCCTGAGACAGTGATACCCCTGGGGGTCCAGGCAGAAGCAAAGCAAATCTTCCCTTGGGCCCCTCCTCCCCCAGGCCTCCCAAGTAAAGGTGGACTCTCAGGAGGAGATGCTCTCACCTTAGCCTATAGAACCGCCAGCGAATTCTGGACCATGGCTCTAGGTGGGATTAGTGTTGGGGAGATGGGAAGATTAGTAATGGGGCAGGGGGGCTCACCCGGCCATGATTTACCTGCCGCTGCTCCCTGCACCTGCCCTTCAGACCATCTGTCTGCTGCTGCAGAGCCCCTGAGGCCAGAGGGCAGCTGCTGGAGGATGAAATGGGGCTCTAGTGGACCTGGGAATCCCTGTGGACTTCCAAAACACCTCAGTTTCTCATCAGCCAGGAGCAATTCCAGATCCAGGGTGGCCCCAAGCTCGGGCCTGGCAGAGGTCAGGGAAGAGGAGGTTGGGGCGGGAGAGCTCGCCTTTCCTTCCTTCATGCTGATTGGGCAGAAAAACATGAGGTACAGGCTTGACCACCTCCTGGGCTGTAAATTCTTGTGGAGCTCAGGGCCTTTGACTGTTTGGATCATTTATCGCTGCACCCTGACCCCAAAATGCTTTAAGCTGCCCCAGTGCTTAGCCGGCCCGCCCCCAAGGTTGCTGTGGATTTAGGGCTGGAGGGGCAAGTGTTCCCCAGCTTCCCCCAACTGCCCCCGTGAGAAGAGCCCTGTGGGGAGACACACACGGGGTCGTTTAGTCCTGCAGCCCTTGTTTGGATTTTCAGGTACTTCTTGATCCCAAATATGTTTTAATGGCCTAGCCTGGGAAAACTTGGCTGGAAGCCTGGCGTGCCAGCACCCACATCTCACTGAGTAACCATTTGGTCCAAGCCAAGGACCGAGGTTCACCTTTTCCGGTTGGAGAGGGAAGGACAGATGACTATTCTTTCTTCAGATCAAATTAGAATCCCAATAGGAGGAGACACCTTGGCTGGGATAGGGGAAATGAGAGATCAGGCAGCAGGCTGGAGGTGAGCTGGAAATGCTCACGGCACAGGCTGGTAGGAGCACAGACTTCCAGGGCCAGGGAAATCTGCAGTTTGGTCTGTAGTAAATACGTATGGCTCTTCAAATAAATTAATTAGCCAAGGATCTCCACTCAACACTCTTTAAACTCTAACATCTGTTCCCAATAAATGATTCACATAGTAGATATTAATTAGAAGGCTTGGGAGGAGGGGATGGCAGCTTAAAAACTGCACTGAGATGCCTTTCTGCCAAGAAATGTGCGCTAAAACCCGCACCCAGATGTGGAGGAGAAAGTGCTGTGACAGTGCACCTCCCCCTTCAGTCCCTTAGTCACCCCCCCCCACTGCCCCCAGCCTCCCACCGGCCCCACAGAAACGCCCCTGGAGACAGCTGCTCCAGCACAGATGGCCACTGCCCACAGCCACAAGAGGGCTGTCCGTGGACTCCTAGAACAATAGGCGGTGGAAGACAGTGCCCTCCCCACCCACTCCATCACACACGCCTGCCCCCGCCAGCAGGCAGACGACTATTTGCCTGGGAAAACACCATGTCCTGAATGCAGCCTGGAGGCTCTGCTCGAGCCCTCCTCACTTGGGCCCTCAGACACACACACCCCTCTGACGATGGGCAGAAGACAGGGGTCAGCGATGGGAAGATCTTAGGCCAACCCTGAGGAGACACTCCCCTCCCAGCTTGGTGTTCTGGGAGTTCCAAGTCCCTTGCCTCCTTTTCTCAGCAGTTTCCTTTGGAGTTTTGGCGTTTTTAGCAGATCATCATTGTTTTCAACTTTGGAAGGAGCAGGGCTTCTGGGGAGCCCATCAGGGGGCCTTGCATTTACATGCCTGGACAGAGTGGATGGCTGACTTCTCTGGACTGGGCAGCCCAGTTCCTGTTTTCATGGAGTAGGAGGGGTGATGCTCTCGCCAGGCCTGGTCAGTGGGCAGAGAGAAGCGAGTTCATCATACCTTCTCTGAATAGTTTGCAGCTCACTGAGACCAGCTAGGAATTGAAAGGATGCCCAGGAAAGGTACTTTACACCCTCTGATATCTACTCTCATCAAATATTGGAAGAGTTTCTTAAAGACTGGGTTAGAGGAGCTGCCTGCACCCATAAGCAGGTGCTACCCTTGTGGGAGAAGTGTTCCCGAGGTTTTGTGGGTGAACTGGGGTCACTGAGGGCTATCTCCACTAGCCCACTTCAGCCCATTTCGACCCTAAGCCAGCTCGCGGCCTGGGCCAGTAGGCAGCAACACCTGGACAGGGGCCCAAACAGCAGGTGCGAGGACTCTGGTGGGAGCCACGTGGCTGCCCAGGTGAAAGGAGTCCAGAAATCACCCACACACCTTTTTCTCCGTGAATTGATTGAGCGTTTAATTCCTGAAAGCTTTGGTCTCCTGAACGGCTTAGCTCCACTTGTGTTCCAGAACCTCTCAGTGCTGTTCTTGCAATAAACATTTGCCCTCTCATCAGAGGTCTTTGAAGTGGAATGGAATTGGGCTCTTTATTCCACACTTTCAGAACCAAAATCCAGGAAGGAGGGCTGGTCTCCAAGATAGGTGCGTCCCTCCTGGGGATTCCCCTCTTTCCCACAAGGTCAAAGTTAGAGACCCAGCCCTTGGCGGATGCTTTCGACTCTGAAGGCAAGGTTTAGTGGTTGATAATCAGTGCGGACAGCGCGAGGGTGAACTCAAGTGATGTCACAGTGAGCTGACTAGTGTGTGTAGGGCTTCTGTGGAATGGGGGTGGCCTATTTCTTGGAGAACTTTTAAGTCCTCACACCATGGGTCTCAGCTGCAGACAAGGGGGTGGGATGGCCAGGGAAGGAGGCTGCGCCTTGGCATTTCTTGTGTTAGTCGAGGCACAGGTCGAGGCATCAAATACAGGATTGACCAGGTGCTGTGAAAAGGAGAAGGGCCACCCTAATGTATTTCAAAATTCAGTGGAGGTGTTGGGGAGGAGGACTAATCTCTCGAGGGATAGAGGCAGGGCATCCCTCCTACGGAGACAAGGAGGCAGTCCCTTGGCTGGAGGTCAGTGTGGCCTCTCTGGGCAGATAATGCATGGTTCTTGGGTGAAAGGCTGAGGGGCAGCTCGGGTGGGGCTCCAGACCCTATGCCACCTGTTCTGTTGTTTAGTATGTTGCCCGTGAGATCCTCTGAGTGGCCAGTGGTCAGACCACCATTTGGAGAGGTTTAAGTTAGATGGATGATGAGACCGGTGGCCAATGGCCAAGTTAAGTGGCTTTCTTTTCTGTTCAGGGATCAGCATTTCTTAGCCTCTTTTGAGAGGTGCCCAGATTCCAAGAGGAGGAAATACCAGTGAATGAAAAACCAGAAACTGTCCACACACCCAGTGAGAAAGCATGGCCTGGCACAGATCCGCAGAGATGGGAAGAGCACATTTTGGGGGCCAGAAGTGGGCTTGGCAAAACAGAAGAGTAGATTGATTGGTCAAAAACCAACCTACACTGCCCACCCTTGCTTCGGTCCAGATTCTAACTTTCTCTTCCCAATGACTTGTAGGAAGGTTTAGAGCATCCAGCTGAGGGAATTGGGTTGCGTCTGCAAAGGCAGAGTATAGGGATGGAACCAGGATAATCATTGAAAGGCAGGGCAAAGGCCTCTGCTTCCTGCTTTTCCCCCATCAGTGCATCCTGAATCCGAGGTCCCGTAGTCTGAGAGGGAAAAGCAGGGGAAACAAGTGTTTTTCTGTTATTTCCTGTGACTAGAAATGCAGGCAAGGTCAAGAGTGGGAATCTCACAAAACACACATCTTATTTAGCCCACTGCCTGCCTCTCTACCCCCAAGGCTTCCCGAGCCCTCAGGTAAATATCGAACTCTGTCCTCTCTTCTGGAGGTCCCTGGAATGCCTTACTCCCGCTCTGGCCAGGCCTTCTGTTCCAGTGCAGAGAGCTCTTCGCTGACCTGCTTCATCTGCTCAAAGCCTGCCCATCATTCGGATCTCAGTTCCAATGTCATTCCCTGGGGAGCATCTTCCCGGGCCCCTTGGACCTGGCAGCCATCAGGGCCATCTCCATGAGCCACTCTCTTGTGGCATTTAGCACACTTTGAAATCATACATTTATTTGTGTGATTATTTGATTAATGTCCCTCTCCCCGCCAAGACTGGCCTTGCCTGGTTCTGCTCACAATTTTCCCCAGCCTCTCTTGCCACGCCCCAGCACTTAATAGGTACTCAATAAATATTTGTAGAATGTATGAATGGAAGGGGCAACCTGAGTTCTTTTCCTCACACTCACCTGTGCAACCCTCGTTCATTGGGCAGTTCACCTGAATGGCTTGGCTGCCCGGCTCCATAAGGTACATGTAAAGAAAGGGGTCTGGAGCTGCATGGAGGGGGTTAAAGGCCCATCTGAGACCCATTAGCATAAAGATGGTACAGGAGGCCATTCAGAAAACAAACGGAGAAATTCAGGAAACAACTTTCAAGAGGTCAGCAGAGGAAGATGGGCCAGTGTGGAGGGGCAGGGGAGGTTTGAGAAGAAGAAGAAATTCAACCGCAGAGTTTGAAGGTGGAAGTGGGGGGCGGGGCCACTGCCGCAGAAGCCAGGAAGTCACGCCCAGGCCTGGGCAGAAGCTGCCCTGCGAGGTGGGTGGGCAGGGAAGCTGGGACAGCATGGTTGCAGGGCCGTTTGAAACATAAAAAGCAGTTCCACTTTGGGGACCCTCTCCAACAGAGATACTTGAGTAACTTTGTGAGGACCTACATGCAGGAATAGTTGTGGCAGCGTTGTAATGTTAAAAAAGTCATTAATTGGGGAGCGGCTAAATCCATGGCAAACCTGTAGAGTGGGATACAATGCAGCCTCACCAAGAGTGATGGGGATGCGACCGCTGACCAGAAAATCCATTGATCTGTTCACTGAAGCTACAGAACAGTGTGTGCACTAGGATCCCATTTCTGTTTTTACAACAAACTTCTACTGTGTGTGTGAAACTATGTGTGTTTGTGCATAGAAAATAGTCTGAAAGGATACATACATACTCTACTTTTAACTTGTTTCCTCTGGAGAATGGGATTCAGGGTGGGCTAAGAGGGGAGTCACTATTTGACTCTCTCTGTGGTATGATTTGGGTAAATATGTATTCTGTGATGAAAAGGAAAAGGAAAAGGAAAGGTTGTAGGGTGTGGAAGGAAGAGGGAATCCTGCACTCCGGGAGCTCAGATTCATTCGCCTCGGGGAACAGAAGCCAATGGCTTGGGTGGAGTTGGGGGGACGGATGGGCAAGCTGTCTACAGACGGCGAGGATCTTCCAGAAGTTTTCTGGGTGAGTGCCATTTTTGAAAGAGGATGCTAGCTTAAGGAAGAGGCGTGGTGGAAGGAAGGCTAATGGGAGGGGTTGGCATATTGGTGGGCTGAGGCGAGGGAGGTAAGATCAGAAGTAATTTCACAGGACACCGGGGAGAGGGATATTTGGCTGGAGGGCCAGCCTGGGGTGAACCCAAGGGCCCAAGTGGAGAAATTAGCCTAAAAGGGTGAGGAGCATGTTGGGGTGGGGGAGGGGATTTGGATGGATAACCTGAGGTTGGAGGGCCAGGGAGGGAGTTCAGAGTTGATGAGACCTTGGTTCTTATCAGGGAATTGAGAGTGGCTATGTCACGGAAAGGGAGCCGGCTGGGAGTGGGGACAGTGTCTTGAGGGCAAAGGTCTGGGAATGGGAAAAAAGTGTTCGTGAACGGCCAGCTCGCTGGTGGTGGAGGAGGGCCCAGCTGCCTGGTGAATCACACCTTTGTGATGGGACAACCAGCAGTTCTGCTTTCTCTCAGCAGAGCTCAAGTGCAAGACTAGAGAAAATGAAAGTTCATACGGTTCCGAGGCCGGGGATGGCACGAAAGGAGGGGAGTGGAGGATTTTCAATGGGTTGACCATGGCAGAGAAACAAGATATGGAACTGGAGACCTGCGAGTTGGGATGAGCAACTGCAGAGATGAGCATTGGAGAGAATTGTGGAGAGCCAGGATGGGCCTCTTAGGGGATGTCTGGGTTCGAAGTTTGGCTATGGGGATGGGTGGAGAAGAGTGGGGACCGAGTCCCTCGGGAGTTGTTAAAATTGTTGAGGTAGGGGCAGTATTGGGGCAAAGATAAAACCCATCTGAGACCAGAGCTTCAATTCATTCATTCAACAAATATTTATTGAGCACCTATTAGGTACCAGGCACCCTTCTAAGCCTTTCAGGAAGGTGAACGCAGGAGGCCCTGGGACTGCTGATAGATGAAGATGGGAAGAAGAGGGTCAGGCAGTGGCAGGGGTGGGGAGGGTGGGACTCCAAGAGGAAGAGGAAGCATCACCAAGGAAGGACTTAGAATGGTCAGGAAGAGCCGGGGGGCGCTGGCAGGCTTGGGATGGACAGAAGAAGGCAGCCTTGCCTTGCTCTTTTAGAGGAGTTGGAGGAGGGGCACCGTCAGGGAAAGCAGGCTTCAGATGAGGGGAAGGTGGGTGTTAGTGTGTTTCGTGGCTTCCTCATTGTCCCCTGGCCGCCTTCCCCCACACGTCGGGCCTCACAGAACGGCTTGGGGCTGGTGAAAGGGGAGAGGCAAGCCTTTCCTCCAGGCCCGGGTCTGTGACACTCTTCCCTGTGACTTCAGCTTCAGATTCTGGCCCTCAGCCATTGTGTGGAAGTGGAGAGAAACGGGAGGGACATCAAAGATACTCCTGGGAGAAGGGGGTGGATGACACTCGTACACAGAGGGAAATGGGGCCACACATGAGAGACGGTAACCCACCAGGTACATCTGGTTCTGCCGTGTCTCCGGGGTTCCCATTAGCCAGCAAAGCTCCCTCTGATGGCTTCTGCCTGTCCTTCAGGCCACCTTGAAGCCACGGGGGGTGGGGGAGGAGTGGGAGGAAGAGGTCTGGGGGCAGTGGTGGAGCCAGGGGTGCAGAAAGGGCCTGGAGAGAGGTGGGTGGCAATGACCTGGTGACCTGGGTTCCCTCCCGGGAATCTCCGGGAGGACACCTTTCCTTCTCCTTGAACACCCTGGCCTTCTCCCATTGTCACCTTCCAGACTGAGCTCCACTTTCTAGGGTCACCTGCTGTCACTCTGTCCCATTCCCTACACTACTGACCTTGTCATTTGACTTGAGCATCCTGGTCTTCATTCCCCGCTTGGGGAGTGGGCGTGGGAATCCCCAGGTGCTCGAGACCTGCCCGTCTGCACGGCACTAGCAATCAAGTTGTGCTCTTTTAGGCTCCAGATAAAACTTCCCGGCAGGATGACCTGGGGCCTTCGACTTCCCCTGAAGGCCAAGAAGGCTCTGCTCTTGGAGGAGGGCCAATCTGAGTCTGGAATGGTCTTTCTGGAAGAGCTGGATGCAGAAGCCATCTGAGGGTGGGAGGGGAGCTGAACTCCTGGCGGACGGATGTTTTTTTCCTCCTTTTGCCCTCAAAGTCCTTGGAATGCCAGCGAGGGCTGGGACCTCTTCAGCTCCGCCAGCAGGTGGAGAAGAGTGGAAAAAAGAAAGTGCTGGAAACAGATTTGCTTCTGGGGTTGGTGGCATGGGACAAGGACACACATTCACCTCTACCTGCAGTTAAACCCTTTGTTGGGGGGGAGAAGGGGCACAGTGGTGGGAAGCAGCCCCCCAACTCACCCCCTCCTCCTCTCTGCACTGCAGCCCCGTGTGCGCGCTGGCAGGTGCTGTGCCATTACAGTTCTCCCAATGTCCCCCCAGCCGGTGCCGGGGGATGCCCTCGGGGCCTCGGACCTGGACCAGAACTGGAGACATGGGAGCATGGCGGGGGGTCCCTCACTGCTCCCGCCAGACCACCCGCCCCTCACCCCTCACCCCAAGCCTTGCGCCCATGAGCTCTGCTTTCTGCTGAGACTATCGGGCCCATGGCTGTTTGGAAACCACTCTGGTTTCTTACACAGACCAAAGCTCTTCACCTGCCTTATCTTCACCACACCCAGGAAAAGCTCATAGGCGACAATGCCTTGCACACTCCACAGTGGCCTGGAATGTCAGAAATGCCGTGCCCGGCCCCCTGCCAACTTGTGGCCCCAGAGCAGAGCGGGGGTCCCCAGCGCTTCCCCCATAACTTTTATGGGGCCTCTCTCATGCTCCCGATGTATCTAAACCCTACTTTAAATTTCTTTTCAGCTTAGAAAACTCTCCTGAAACTACCTGCTTTGCTAAATGGGTCCTTCCAGCCCCAAAGGGTGTCCTGGTCCTGAATGCGTAGGATTTCAGGAACTGATCCTCGATCCCTGCTGACATATCCTTAGAGACTGGAAGACGCCACACACAGCCCAGCTCAGCCCTCTTCTTTCTTGAACCCCTGGAGCTTCCTGGCACCTTTCTCTGGACTAGAAAAAGCCCTATAATATGTTGCTTGAGGTAGAGTGAAGAGAGCCTCAGGTTGACCTCAGGTGTGGAAGCTCCTGGCTTTGTGTCGGGCTCAGATGAGGTTCTATTTTTCTTTCTGCCGATGATCCCATCGTTTCACCGGCCTCCTGTGCTCAGGGGTGCCCAGACCCTTGTCCTTATCTCAAGGCCACACTGGAGGCCATAAGTCTGTCCACCAGGAAGTTCAAGTCTGCCACCACTCACTTCCCTACTCCCCGAGCTGTGGCTCCGCAGCCCCTCCCCCTCCTGCAGCTGGGAATTTAATTATTCTCTTTTTGTGCTCCATTCTCCCCCCCACCCCTCCTACATAAGACACAGCCCACCAAGCTTCCTCATACCACCCTACTGATCACAGTTCTCTATTCAGAAACATCCACGCTCAGTTCTTCTTTTGAGTTTTGCTTTTGGGGACCCATTCCTCTTACCCGTACAAGTATTGGACACATCTTCTTTCTGTCTTTGATATCTTTCCTCTCACAGCCAGCCCCCAGGGGCCTGCCTGTTTCATCTTTTCCTATCTGCCTCTCCTGGCCTTCTCACTTGGGCAGCACATTTTATCGCAGAGGGAGGGGGGATGGTGGTCTGGTTGACCCTGCCCCAGCCTTGCCCTAGCTCTCCTGACATTGGTTCAAGCACACAGGGTCCTCTCTAGTGAGGGGTGTGATTGGTGACTGTTCCAGACAAGACGAAAACAGGATGAATGAGGGGAAGGTACGAGGGCTCCGGGAATGTCACCGGGTCCTCCCAGCTTTACTTCCTGGTCTCTACTGCAGTATCAGAGACGGGCCTCCATCTTCATTTGATGACTCATTGGAGGGGGATGCATCACCCTGTCCCTGTTCCTTCTCATGTTCTTCTCCAGAGCCACGTTCCAACCCCCTCCGAGGCCCCTCTGCCTCAGGCACAGGAGGCTGGGACGTCTCCCAGTGGGGTCCAGGTGAAGGCCATGATCAGGAGGGAATGAAGGTGCAGAGAGTGGGCACTGGCTGGGGTCCCTCAGCGGGAGGCCACGGCTGGCCCGGCTGCCCTCTCCAGCACACAGCTGTCCTCTCTGAGTCTCAGAGCTGCATGCTCCCCTGATTTTAGGTCTTCTATTTCTCCCTGAAGCATGTCCTAAATCCCACCAGTCACCGTCGTAGAGAGTGGGATCGCTGAGCTTTGCTCAAAGTCCCTGACGGGGTGGTGCTTCTCTCCAGTGTGGCTTCTCAGTTTCCTAAGCTCATGTTTCCTTTCAGGGAACACGCAGGCCTGGCGCCCAGCCAGGCATTCTGATGCACCTCTTGGGTAGTGCAGGAGGCCCCCAACCCCCACGATCAGACACCGTGGATGCTCTGGAGGAACAGACTGTCATTCTGCAACCCACCTGCCCGGTTTTACTGGGCTCTGCACGGTGTGGTTAGTATTGTGAAAACACTCGCTGGTTTCATTTTCAAATGTAAAATTCAAACCAGAATATGCTCTTATTCAAAAGGCATCTCCCTGAGATGCTGAGGCTCTTCTGGGACCTCCAGATAGAATGGCCAGACAGGAAGCCTGAACTTGGCAGGGGCGGGGGGGCAGGGTAGGACCAAGGATGGGAGAGGTGGGGGTCCCATAGTTGGTGTTGCTGAGAGGAGGGGTCCAGAAAAGGAAATGAACCCAGAACTTAGGCGAAAGTTGACACTCAAGAGGCAGGCCCAGGAGGAGAACCAGTGCAGGAGGATTATGAAATGGCAGAGGTGGGGATGGAGAGAGAGGTTGGGAAAAATCACTGTCCCAGAAGTCAAGGGAAGAGTGTCGTCAGAGGGAGCACAGGTGACCATGTCAAATGCCATACAGAGGTTAACTTTTGAAGGCCTGCGCCGTATCCTGTGGACTTAACAAGGCTGCTAGTGAGCTCCGCTGGAGCTGCAGCTGTGGGGCGCCGTGTGGCCCCGGCAGGGGGGGAAGGGGCTGAATGAAGGTGGTTAGCAGCTGAGGGGGAGATGCCCTCAGATAGGGAGGGGCTGAGTTTCCGGATTGAGGGAGAAGACTGAAAGGAGTGAGTCCCGAGGGGGGCAGGGAGGGGGTCTCAGGCCCTGGAAGGCTCCACACACACACACACCCCTCCCCCGAGATCCTGGAGGCCTTGAGAGAGAGGCAGGCAGGTGCTGTGGCACGTAGGGGGACTCTTCCCGGGTTGGGGGATTGAAAGGAGACTGAGACAGGTGGGCAAGGGCCCAAAGGTGTGTGAATGTTGGTGAGACACGGGGTCTAAGCAACGAAGGAAAGGAGTGAAGCCCAGATGTCAAGACCCCCAGGGCACTCCAGGGCCTGGAGCTCTCCATGAGATTGAAAATGGGGACATTTTTTATAACAACTATTTGTTTAATTCTGTAATCAAATAAAAAGGCGATTAAAAAGAAAAGTGGCCTGAATGCCCATCAACAGTATAATGGATAAAAAATATCGTGGTATATTTCTACAATGGGGTGCCATACAATTCCATGCAACCATGTGAATATATCACAGAAACATATAACTGTTGAGCAAAAGAGGTCAGACATAGAAGACTAGGGACTATTTGCAATCATTTATGTAAAGCTCAAGAAACAGGTGAAGTAACCGATGGGGTCAGATTTCAGGATAGTGATTACTCTTGGGAGAGAGATCACTAGAAAGGGATGCGAGGAGCTCCTGGCAGGGGCGGGAAGGTGGTGGGTGATGCTGCTAGTCTATCTGCTGATCTCAAGCTAGTTCACGGGTCCATTCGGTGGGTGGGAGCATTGGCCTGTACATTTATGACATGGACTTCAATAAAAAGTTTACTTTTAAAAAAAGAGGGAAAGAGAGACTATCTAATGTGGAGCAGTTCCACTGGGCTCCAAGGCCAGTCACTTCTGAGGTCACCTCCAAGAGGTGTTGGATCTCCTTCTGGCCAGCTGGAAACAGCAACCATCAATATGGCAGCCATTCTTCCAGTCCGGGTGCTGCATCGGGTGAAGAACTTGCCACCTCTGTCTTCTCCCTCTGCCCTGGCCAGTGACGGTGAAAAATGTTCTAGATGATTAACCACATCATGAATACTAAAGGCCATTTCCCCTCTGGAATCCACCAGGCCTTGTATCCACGTCCTCTTTGGCAGAGCCCATAAGTTTGGCCCTACAGATGGGGCCAGCCTGCTCAGCAGGCCGTGCAGGGCCCAGCTGGCCTGGATCCACCCGGGGGGGTGGGGAGGGGGTGCCTTTTTCTAACTTGCCCAAAGGTGCCCGAGAGATTCTCAACAACCCTGCTAGAAGTTGCTGGGCAAATATTCTTCAGGTCTTACAACGTCTGGCCTAGAAAAAAGGGAATGTGCAGGGTTGACCATAGTGTTACACTAACGATAGCGACAGTGCCTGTGGTGGGTATAGAACCTTTTCTTTTTCGTGGCACTTGTGAGATGTTACCTGTGACCAGGGCTTTGCTCAGCTTCTGGCAAGAAGGACAGAAGCATCTCTCGTGGCCATGATTCCTGTGACTCCCTGGGAGCTGACCAGGCGTCCATGAGAGGCCTGGTTCAGACAGTGTGGCCAAGAGTCCTCCTCCCTCGCCTCTGTGTGTCCCCAGCAGACAGCTATCATTAGTTTGTAAGATGTGTGTGTCCAGGATTCTATGCATCCTTTCGCTGATGGACTCTGCCTGCAACCCCACTTGTTCTTTAGTTCCGGCTTTTGAGGTTTGTGAGGGTCCTCGTCAGGGGCTCCCAGCTCCCAGACCCTCTCTCTGTTCATGGTGGTCTTGTGTTCACCTGCCGGTAGCATCTGGTCACGGGCCTGGACTTTTTGTTCTGCAACTCTCATTTTTTGAGGGTTTTGGTTTTTTTGGTTTTTTCCTGTTTTCAAGTATTCTCCGAGGCTTCCTGTGGGATTTTTGCTCTTTTTCCCCTTACTATTGGCCACATTTCATCATAGTTCCTTTGCCTGAAATGGAGGATCTGCAGGGACGTATCTGGGCCTTCTCTGCCACCACAGCATTAAATACTATCAGGGGGGTGTTAAGAGCCTTGGCGCCACCCTGAGGACCCCTCCCACTCCAGGGTCTGTCTCTTTGGAGAAGGAACCCAGCCTATTTCCCCTCTTTACGGATGATAAAACTCTGGATTGGAGGAGGCATTTATCTTAACCAAGAGCCTCACCTCAGGGTCTCATCCTGAAGAGGAATCAGCAGTCAGAGCCAATAGACAGGAGTTTTATCTTCAATAGTGAAATGGTAACTGACTGACGGGGAGAACATATGGAACTCATCACACAGAAAATGGTGCAACTGGAAAAGAGAAAGTTCTAGAAAGCTTTGGGGACACCTCAGGGCAATCAGTGAAATGAGATTGTTACTGAAAACCCATCCATTTTGGCTATATTACAACTGTTGGCTTATCCGTGTATGGTAGGGTAGGCTGTTTAACCAGCCCAGGGGGTGTAGCCCGTCCTATTTTCTTCCTTCCTGTAGAATTTCCAGTCAGTCAGAGCTGCAGCCGTGGGTCAGTGGCCTTCCACCTGGTCTCTTCTACCCACTCCTATCAAGGATGCACCAAGCATTCCGAGTCATTCATTCTATTTCTCCACCTGTGACATGCGTGTAGAAACAGTTACATACCTTTTCTTTGCTTTTCTGCCACGTGCTGGGCCTGTCGGTTGTCCGATTACGTGGGAAAATTTCATCGTTACCCCGATTTTCTTCAAATCCCTTTACATTCCCTTCTGATCACTGCCTGTCACGGGGTAGGTACCAATCAGAATCTCATACAGGTTGATGCCTATTGGCATTTTCTCCTGTTTGAGTTGAAAAACTACCCTGATTCCATTTGAGTCTCACTCCCAGCAACTTAAAACCATTCATTCAACCCACACGTTCAATCTCAGGGGCCCTGCCGTGTCTCGTGTCCTACAACTGAGGACTTGAGATGAGCAGGAAAATTGTAGGATGGAAACGCTGATGTTGAAAGTGAATCTATAGCAGGCCTAGAAGGGGAGGGGGAAGATGAGATGGTGAGCCCAGCCCGGAATAACCTGGGGCAGAGGGGGCAGCAGCAAGCCCTGGCTGTGCGTGGACTGATCTGGAGCTGGAGGGTTCTAGGATTCAGGGGCACGTTAATTAAGGGGGCTGGGGAGACAGAGGATGAAGCAGAGAGAGGCGGCTGTAGAAGACCCCAACATATGGAGAGAGAAGAGGCGTGAAGGTTCATGCTGGGGCAGATGCTCTGTCAACATGGGGTGGCTGAGCGGAGAGGCGTTCCGGACCTTGGGAACAGAGAAGGGAAGTCTGGGAAATGGTGGCCCACATATGAGCCAATGATTGGTGAACTGATGGAAACCTCTCCGGGGGGCAGCCGCACTTGTGCTGCTCGGGGGCAGGGCTGCCTCACGCCTACTTTGGGAGGGCTTGTCTCTGGAGGTGACACCTGCTCCTGCTTTCCCTCCCCCTCCCCCTGAGCCTGTGACAGAGGCCACGGTCAGCCTCTGGCCCGGGCATGGAGGTGGCCGTGCACTGCCTGCCTCTCCCCGCTGCCTGCCCCCAAAGCCAAATGACCGCAGCCCCTCCCTGCCAGGGACTTTCCCCACTTGCTTCCTTATCCCCTGCAAGCTGACTCTCTCCAGGACCTGGCCCAGCCCTCAGCTGGTGTGTCCTCTTGGACGGGACAAAGAGTGGAGGGCCGCTTGGGCCTCTCCAGCCCAATCTCCAGATGCCTTCAGAAAAGCAGCAAGGAAACAGCAGGAAACAGCCCTCCAAAGGGGTCCTCTGGTGTCCTGGCCCCAGGAATCATTCTGTAGTGGCTCTAAAGAGTGCAGTGGCTTTTTTTCTTTGGGTTTGGTTCTCTTGATTTTTTTGGTATCTAGGTATCTACAGCTTCCCACCCCACCCCTCACTTCTCCTTATCACTCTGCCCACTCTCCATGGCCTGCCTGGGGCCCTTTTCCTCCAGGCAGCTTTCCTGGTCCACTCCAGCCCACCATCTCCCCAGTCATCTGACTACATAGAGCTTTTATTGCCTGCATCCCATATTTTATTTAGTGTTTTATTATACTCCACTGATGGCTTAGCTTTGTTTTAATCTCTAAAGAGTAGTTTCTTGGGCATTCTTTTCTCTATCTAGCAAGATAATAAACTCATTGAGGATAGGCTTGACCTGCATTTCTTTTACAGCCCTTCACCCCTCACCCTGGGGGTAAAGAGTTCCGAGGAAAGCTGGCCTGTGTGCTAGCTGCCTGTGTAGTGGTGCTGATGGCTGAGCATTAAAGGGTGCTGAGTGAGCCTGGGCACTGGCTGGAAGCAGCAGTGACATTGGCTCCGACCACTGATGGCGTCTCAGTGGGGGTGGAAGAGAGGGGTTCTCCAAGGGCAATGGAGAAGCTACACCTGGTGCTTAGGACCCTCTCAGGACCAAGGGAATGTAGGGGAAGTTCAGACCCAGGGGGTGAGGTGGGAGTGAGGCAGGGGGATGAGGGGACCGAGAGGGGAAGGCCTGCTTGGGAAGGAAGTAGCCTCAAGAACTGGGCTGAGAGGACAGACCCCAGGGTTTTCTAAGCCAGACGGTTGTCTAAGTGGGCGGGCTGGGCTCGGGAACTGCTGCTTTGTGTAGGGGACCTGGGGGGGCCCTTAATCAGTTCTGTCCCAGCCAGGTCAGCTCAGAGGGAGGGCTTTGGAGAAGAGTGATAGGGTTTGTGGCCCAGGGAAGGGAAGGAATGAGGTCCTTCCCAGGGTCCAGAGCTGGGGTCCACAGCCAGGCTCTAGGATGACAGGCAATGGGGCACAGCCACTGGGCACAGGGTGGCCAGTGAATACAGGCCAAATTGAACTGAATGACAGGGGTCCTTACCCTCCGGCTCTGCTTAAATAACCCCCTCAGAAAAGTCTTCTCTGATGCTGCACAGCTCCACTGGCCTCCTTCCCCACACCAAGGCCATCCTGTCACCCTGCTTGTCCTGTTTTCTTCATAGCACTTATCATCTGGATTTATCTTGTCCGTCTCTGTTTCCGTGTCGGTTGTCTGTCTCTCCTCCCTGGCAGCTAAGCTCCATGCAGGCCAGGTCTGGTCATTCTTGGCTGCAGCTGTACCTTCATCTTCTAGAATGGGGCCTGACACTGATGGGCACTCAGTGAGTATTTGTTGAATGGATGAATGGGTGGATGACAGCAGAGGGACTGACACAGGTTTCGAGTGGGATGGGGGTCACATCAAACCACCTTGACTCTCATCCCAAGACCCAATCCAGGGGAGCTCCCAGCCAGGGAGAGGGCCTACCGGGCGCTGGTAGAGAGCGTGTTCTGGGCCCAGGCCAGCCAGCATTTGCTGACAGATGGCATGCTAAGAGATTTGTGGAATGGAATACAATTCCAGTTTCATTTGAGCCTGGACCCCTGGAGGCAGGGAGAAGAAGGGTCAAAAATGTGTAGTTCTGTTCTTCCTGCCCAGGGATGGGACCCAACAGTCCCGAGGGGTCTCTGAGGGAGGGGAAAGGAGAAGCATGCTCCCCAGGCTGTCTGACAGAGTCGGGGGGGCAGGTGGCGCTGGGCACAGGGAGCCTATGGGGTGTCACAGTCCTTGGGGGACATTGGCTAGTCCCACAGTGGGCAGAGGAGGGGGAGGGCCTTACCCTGGGTGCAGGAAGGGTGGGGCTGTCACACTGCCCCTGTCCAGGCATTTGGGTGTTCCGGATGGAGGCTTTACCTGGGACCTCTTTCCAGCCTTAGCACAGTGGTTCCAGCCCCGCTGTTTTTTCCAGCTGATCGCACTGTCACTACTACATCTGAACCCCCAGGCTGACCAACACAACGAGAAGCCAAAGGAATAGAAAGTACCTTGAGATTTCCCCCTGGCCCCTGGGGCCCCTCAAAGTTCAGGAAGTATTGGCTGAGGCAGGAATGGGGCAGGGAAGCTCAGAGAGGAACTCAAGAACGTCAGTGAAGGCGGTTCTAGAATAGGTTGATGATGCCTTTTTCTCTCTACTAAGGGGTTCCTTCCCTCTTTCTATACATGCTAGGGAGTTCCAATCTTTTATTTTAAGAGAGAAAATATCTGAGCTGGAAAGCAGAACCTCAAGATGATACCGGTCTGAGTTAGGGGTATTTGGGGCTGGAGCCCCACTCATACAAATGTGCCTGCTGGACAAAATTATACGCAGAGCAAGGATGAGGGTGGCAGACTGCTCTTTTCCCCATCCGTGTCCTCTTGGACTGTCCAGCCTTGGCTGAGCACTTCACCCCTAATGGAAGGTCTATAAGCACCCCAGCGTGTCAGCAAAGAGCACTCGACTCTGAACCTTGGGGGTCCTCTGGGCCTTGGCGTCTGGGCACAGGGAATGGAGAGTGAGACATGGCTTTGGGCACTCCACCCTCATCCCCCGGGCATCTATCAGATGAGTTTTTGGGGCCTCCCACACGGTCATCCCCACAGAGCAAGGGGCCCCACTAGGCATCTCCTCCACATGGACCCACCGTCCTCCAAACCTGCCCCTCTTTCCAGTGTGATACCTTCAACTCCCCCACCTTACTCACTTCCTCGCTCCTCGTCCGTCCCCTAGGTTTGCAATGGGGCTCTTGCCAATTAAGCCCATCTTGCTTCCTGGCCTTGGGTCCAATCTCTGTGGGTCCCTTTCTTGCCCGGGCCTCAGGGTCTCGGTGCAGCATCCTCTTCTCTTCACAGCTGCAACCACCTACTCTACCTTCTGGGGCTCCTCTCCCTGCCCTCAGTAGTTGCCTCCCAGCAGTGCTCCAGCTCCCTGATTCTTCGTCACCTCCAGTCAAGCATGCGAGGCAACACGTCCATTTTAAATGCTTCTCTGCTAAGAACAGTGGGGCAACAAACAACATAAGGATGTTCAAGAAATCTCAGAAATGATCACAGAGCATGTCCCTGACCAAGCAGAAATGTCAGTGGCTGGGAAGGCCTTTTCTTCTGTCATGTTCTTTGGGGTCCCCAGGCTCTGTCTTCACTTTCCTACCTCTTAGGGTTTTCTTGAGTCTCCTGAAGGTCAGCTGAGGTCTAGCTTGTTCTGGATATTGTTTGTGGATTCACAGGCTGCAGGAAGTCAGGGGGCTAAAATCAGCCAGTTGGAGCAGCACCAGAAGTGGGACCACTGTCCCAGATGGTGGGAGTTGAGGCAGACAGCCTGAGATCGATGAGGCCGTGGCAGGTCCATGTATCAGTCCCCAAGCCTCCCTGGAAGCCCCTGGACCCCCATCGATCAGGCAAGACCTAGTAAAGGGTCTCATGCAACCCTCCGTGGATGGTCTATGGGGAGGGGATTTTCCAGGCAGGAATGCCCACACTAAAGGCCTTCAAACAAGGGACCCCCCCCCTTTGGGACTGATCCTGCCTGGTAGTCTGGTTCATAAGTAGGGGTAATAGAATCCAAGCTGGGGTATCCGGCTGCCAAGGTTTGTGGGAATGCCATTTTGGTAAGGATCAGGGAATCTGAGGTTTGGCATCGCTGCTATTCTGGTTTCTGGGGATATATAGGCTTAAGAAGTTAGAGTAAGTAAAGCCAAGGGGATGGAGGGCTAATGGTGAGCCTCAAAGAGCCACCAAAGCAGAAACCTGTCTGCAGCACTCAGGATCCTGACAGCGGGGAAGGAGCAGGGGTGACAGTGGGAACTCTGGGGCCCCCTAGTAGCAGAGAGAGCACAAGAATTGCTTTCTAAAAGTCTGGGTTGGAGTCAGGAAGGGGACTAAAACACTGTCCCTGGATGAAGAGCTTGGAGGCATGGAGGAGCTGGTGGCAGGGCCCTGAGTTAGAACTGTCATTGGGACTAGGCTCCTCTGGATCATGACCTGGCCTTGAACTTGGCCTGGATGGCCAGAGACTCCTTGGCCTCCACAGGGAACTCACGTTCTACTAGCCTCAACTTCTTGGGAAGAGAATATACACAAGAGCAGGGATGAGGGTGGTTTGGGAGTAGAATGAGGCTTTGGGGTCTTAATGGACTAGGGCATCATCGGCTATCATTGTGGACTAGCCAGTTTTCATGCCAGAAAAAACCACTTAGGAGCAAAGGAGCAAATCCAGGAATAAAACCCAGATAGAGGGGTGGCCCAACATTGCAGCTAAGATTGGGATGCGGCAGTGTTCCGATTTGTTCCAGAAAGAAGGAAAGAGGCAATGGAAGGAAAAAGGCAGTGGAAGTAACCACCAGCTTCTGGTTTTGAGCAGTGCATTAGCCGTAATTCCAGGAGTTGACAAACTAGGTTTTGGTTCCGACTTCTGATCTAACTTCATTAATCATCCTCAGTAGGATGTTGAAGACCTGGCTGGGTGAGCTAGACTATGGAATTTGTACTTAAGTGAGGTCCAGGCGGAAAAGGAAGGTGCAAACCTGGCGCTGCCTGAACAGGGGACTCTGGGAAGGAGAAGAAAGAAAGAGAAGCCCCTCTCTTGGGTTCGGCCCCAGAGCAGGGAGCACGTTACTAGCTGAGAAAGCCAAAACCAAAGGCGAGCAGCCCCATGGCCACCTGGGCACAGACCTGCCCCTGGGCCAACTTTCCTGCAGGCTGAGGGGTCGCCGAGTCTGTTTTGATCTGCCCAGGTCCCCACGTGTGATAGGCAGGACCCAGAAGCTGTTTGGCTGCAGAGGTGCCTGGTGTGGGGTCACTCCAGTGTGGATACCAGGCTGGACCCCATGGAGGCTCGGAGTGCCCACAGGAGCTCTGCTCAGGCCACAGAAGGCGCCACAACCCTGAACCCAGGGGGGCAAAGAGCCCCACCGTGGGGACCAGAGTGGGCCACATCTGGGCCTGGGACTAAACTTTAAGTCAAACTGGGCATTTGCACAGTTTTTTTTTTTTAAGCTATAGACCAAATAAAAAATTTTCATTTTCTCTGTGTTGGTTAAATGTTGCAGACCTGCCCCATCAGCCACCATGGTTAATCAGGGATGCGGCACTTCTACCTCCAAGAGACCACCTTGGCTGCCAGCAACCCCAGGTTCTGGGGCCCCCTGAAGTGGACTTTGCTGCAGACCACTCCCACCAAGGCTCTGACCCATTACAGACGGCGTTCACTCTGGGGCGCGCTGGGCGGATAGCTTCCCATAGTGCGACTCCATCATCCCCAGGGGGAATCCAGAAAATCCCTGCCACTAGCTCCTTTAGAGCCAGATGGAGGCAGTGATCTGGGTTCCAGGCTCAGAGGTGTTGCTGTGAGGCTGCCCAGGAAGTTCTGTTTTTCAGAAAATGAGGGACCTTTGAGTCTTTGAGGGGTGGGTGGTGCGGTAGAGCCTCTGAAGACCAGCCCCAGTGTCTCAGACGCCAAGAGGGGAGAGGGCTGCGATTAGTCAACACAGACCCAAGGCGAGGCTGAGCACTGCTGCCACTGGGCAGCCCACACGGCCTGTCCTGAGACGTCCCTTCTGCCCAGTCCCAAGAGCATGTGCACTACCGGGCATCTCTTAATGAATCCCCTTTCCTCTTGAACCAACCCAAGGGGCTTTTGTTAAGAACCCTGCACACAAGTGGGAGTGTAGGGAGGAAGAGTCCCAAGTGGTCCCGCGGACGGATGAGGGGCTCCATGGGACGAGGTAAGCTTGGAGAGGGCAGGACCTCCCAGGTCCCGGCACAGATGAGGCAGAAAAGGAGCCCAGGATGGAAAACAGGGTGCACGGGGCCAAAGCTGGAAGACCTGAGGAGCCAGGGAGCGGAAGAGTTGCTTTTGTTTCCTCACTGGTATAAACAGGATGATAAGAATCATTCACTCATTCATTCATTCATTCATTGAACAAGTATTTTTGGGCCACAATCACGGGCCTAAGGCCTTGGGGATTCATCTCTGAACAACACAGACAAGCTCCTACTTTCCTAGAGCTGATAGTCCAGCTGGGAGGGTGGGGGACAAGACAAATGAATATTATGTCCGACCACTGTGTGTGTGTCCAAAGGATTAAAACCAAAGGATAAAACGAAATTGAGCTATTTGTAATGAGGTGGATAGACCTAGAGTCTGTCATACAGAGTGAAGTAAGTCAGAAGGAGAAAGACAAATACCGTATGCTAACACATATATATGGAATTTAAGAAAAAAAAAAAAAGGTCATGAAGAACCTAGGGGTAAAACAGGAATAAAGACACAGACCTGCTTGAGAATGGACTTGAGGATATGGGGAGGGGGAAGGGTAAGCTGTGACAAAGCGAGAGAGAGGCATGGACATATATATACTACCAAACGTAAGGTAGATAGATAGTGGGAAGCAGCCGCATAGCACAGGGAGATCAGCTCGGTGCTTTGTGACCACCTAGAGGGATGGGATAGGGAAGGTGGGAGGGAGGGAGATGCAAGAGGGAAGGGATATGGGAACAGATGTATATGTATAACTGATTCACTTTGTTATAAAGCAGAAACTAATTTTTTAAAAAAGGCTAAATGGAAAAAAAAAACCAAAAAAAACCCAAAGGATAGTAGAGCAGGGCTGCAGGCGGAGGCAGGCAGCTACTCTTCTCTGGGGTTGGGGTCCCCCCTGGCTCTGGAGGAGGAGGGAGCCACGTGGCTATGGAGTAGGGGCGGGGGCTGGGAGCAGGCTGGGCAGAATAAGCAGCAAGGGCTGGCCCATCTCCCTCAGCTGCTTGGGGTCCTTGGGCGGATGACAGGCCTCAGCATGGCCCCTGTGTCTAAGGCCCTCTGAGGACGGAGGGCAGTGCTCCCACTGGGAAGGTGAGGTCTCGGGAAGGAGAGGATGAAGGGGAGCGACCTGGAAGGGAGGTCAGGGTTCTTCTCCTCTGCTGCTTGTTCCTCTGTGAAGTAGGAGGTCAGGGAGGGCTCTGAGGACCAGACGGGACTAACTAGTCTCTACCTAGGTGCTAACTAGGAGCCAGCCTGACCTGTTGGGACGTGTGGTTGGTCGCAGTGGTGCCCAGCAGCTCGGGGAGAGGGGCCTGGCAGTCGCAGGTGTTGGAGAACTGACTTGATGGACATGGGGATTTGGCCAAGACAGCGGGCATTGAAGCAGGTCCAGTGGCCTGAGGCACAGAGGACCACAGTAAGGTCAGGATCCCCGGAGGAGGGAAGATGGGAGTTGACATGGGTCACTTTCTGGTAGAACAGAAGCAGTGAGTGGAGAGGCCAGGAGGATTTGGCAGGGGGTGTGGCCACCGAGCCTGGCCTGGGAAGAGGGTACCCATACCCACGCCACAGCACCCATCTTCACCATTCCAAAACCCAGGCACCCGGTGCTGCTCCATCGTGGAACACAGACCTCTGTTTGGGCCTCAAAACTGCGTGTCTATACATATTCAGCTTCACTAGCACATGAAATGGAAATTTGGGGAAAAATTAAAATCTCTCATTTGTTTAAACTCTCATAAAAGAAGGTAGTTATTTATAGATTTTTATGAATAACCAGAAATTCTCACAAAGCACTTTGTGTTTTGATGAGGAAGAGAAAGGTGGGAAGAATAATTAGCATTTATTTAGTGCCTACTATATGCCACCTCCCCACTGGTGGCCAGCGACAGCCCATTTCCCACCCTAGCTCCCTCCCAGTTCTAGGCCACTCCGAATGAGCACGGGACAGCTCTTTTCCCAGAGTCACACCCTGTCCCTTCTGGACCCAGGGATGGAGGTGCAGCCCTGGCAGCCTTTGCCTTCTGACTGCCTTCTGAATCCTGAGTCGAGCCCAGCCTTCCCGCCTTTCGAGGGGCGGGACTAGCGGTCCCAAGACTGATGTAACCGGCACCAGATATTGCCACGATACCCGAAGAGACCACCAAATAAGGAATGCCCTGCGCCCTCCCAGATTCACCACACCCCTTTCCCTTCTTCCCCTATAAAATCTTGCCCAACCCTCGCCCGGGTGCGACTTCTCTGGCCCCTTTCTCTCGGACCAGTGAACCTCGCCCGGGAGCGCCCCCTAATAAAGCTCACTTGAAGCTTTCCTCTGTTTCGCGATGCCGTTTGTTAAGATCCGACCTTACATTTGGCGGCGAAACCCGGGAGGGGTACCAAGCCCCGCGGGTTACCGCGCGGGCCGCTCCTCCCCTCCCCCAGGAGACAACTAGGGAACCTCTACTCATCCACCCGATCCGGCAGAAAACGGGGTAAGTCCCCCTCCCTTGTTCCCTCCGAACCCCAGAGTCCCTACCCACCAGACTCCCTGGCCCTAATCGCGGCCGCGTCAGGGACTCCTCCGTCCGCTCTCCGGGCCTCGGGCAACTGTGGAGACGTCCCTGTGGAGACGTCCCAATCGCCTGACCGCTCTCCGACCTGCCGTGAATTGGAGACTGAGACCAGGGACGCCTCTCTCCCTCTCCATTCACTCAGGGACAGACTGGGGGTCATGGGAACCTCACAATCGAAACCAGATTCTAAGACGCCCCTGGGGTGTCTCCTAGCCAATTTTACAGCCCTCGGTTTCTCCCAAGATCTCCGTGCCAACAGCTTATTTTCTATTCCACTGTGGCCTGGCCACAATATCCTCTAGACAATCAATCAAAATGGCCTCCTGAAGGGACTTTCGATTTTAACATCCTCCGTGATCCAGGTAATTACTGCCGCAGGGCGGGCAAATGGTCCGAGGTCCCCTATGTTCAGGCCTTCTGGTATTTACGCTCCCGCCCTTGCCTCCGCGTCGATTGTTCCACTTCCCAGATCCTTCTTGCCAAACAGACATCTCCTACATCCAAGCCCCTAATTTCCTTTGACGATGACCCCCCTCCGCTAGCCGACCCACCCGAATCTCTCGCCTCTCCCCCCTCCAGAGCTCCTCTCCAGCCTCCACCCAACCCTGAAGCGGTCCCTCCTCCTCCCGAACCCGCTCTGGCCTATCCATCCGGTCCCCCGCCTCCCTCAACGGTTTCTCCTCCCACGCCCCTTGCTTCGCCAATTAGTGCACATACACGCTCTCACGACTCCCAAGATCCAAATCTCCTCTGCCCTCTGAGGGAGATGGCAGGAGCGGAAGGATGAGTTAGAGCTCATGTTCCCTTTTCCCTCCAAGATCTCTCTCAAACAGAAAAGCGATTCGGCTCCTTTTCTGCCGACTCTTCCCGCTACATCAAAGAATTTCGCTACCTCTCTCAAGCTTACGATCTAACCTGGCACGATATCTTTGTGATCCTATCTTCTACTCTGACCCCTGACAAGAGGGAAAGAATTCAAACTGCTGCCCGAAACCATGCAGATCAGGTTCACCTTACCGACAACTCCATGCCTGTCGGAGCGACTGCCGTACCTGGCACCGATCCAGGCTGGACTTATCAGGATGGCCAAGATGGCCGTCGTAAACGCGACCTCATGATCCAATGCCTCCTGGCTGGCATGCAGGCTGCCGCTCATAAGGTAGTCAATTTTGAAAAACTAAAAGAGATAACCCAAGAACCTAACGAAAATCCAGCTATCCTTCTCAATCGCCTTACAGAGGCCTTAACTCTCTACACCCGGCTGGATCCCGACACCCCGGCAGGGGTAGCGGTCCTAGCCACCCATTTTATCACCCAATCAGCCCCGGACATCTGAAAGAAATTAAAACAGGCAGAAGACGGCCCTCAAACCCCTATTCGAGATCTGGTAAAGATGGCCTTTAAAGTCTACAGTGGCTGTGAGGATTTGGCAGAATCCAGCCGAGAGGCTCGGATGCACCAGGAGGTGGTCCTCCAAACCTAAGCTCTTGTAGCCGCCCTAAGGCCGGCCATCTCCCATGGATCACAGCATCCACGGGGTCCGCAAAAGGCAACCCCGCCGGGGGCCTGCTTCAAATACGGAAAAGAAGGCCACTGGGCTCTCCAATGTCCCAATCCCCGACCTCCTTCTAAGCCCTGTCCCAGCTGCGGGCTAACGGGCCACTGGAAGAGTGACTGCCCTACGACTGGCCCTCCCTCAGCATCTCCACGCGGAGGGCAGGCCGACCCAATGGCATTACCACTCGAACTGCTGGGATTGGCTGACAACTGATGGCGCCCGGACTTGAAGACCCCCATCACCCTCACCGAGCCCAGGGTAACGCTACAGGTAGCGGGTAAGTCCATTTCATTTCTGGTGGACACGGGGGCTACCTATTCGGTCCTGCCTACTTATTCCGGGCCAGTTTCTCCTTCCCAGATCTCGGTCATGGGTATTGATGACAAACCATCCTTCCCACTCCAGACCGGTCCACTCCCATGTCATATCGAAGGACTCCCTTTTACTCATTCCTTCTTAGTCATATCATCCTGCCCAGTTCCCTTGCTAGGCCAAGATGTCCTTTTCCACTTAGGGGCCTCCCTCCAGCTGGTTAGACTTGACCCTAAGGTGCCCTCCTCCCAACTCCTGCTTCCTCTTCTCGGCCTGTCTCTAGAACCCTCCCCCTCCTATCCCCCTCTTCCAATCACACCGAACCCAATCAATCCCCAAGTCTGGGATACCTCTAAGCCCATAATAGCAACACACCGTTCCCCCGTCCTCATCCGCCTAAAGGACCCCTCCAAATTTCCATCAAGGCCCCAATTTCCCATCTCTGAGACTCACCTTAGGGGCCTACAACCTATTATCACCAGACTCCTAAACCAGGGACTCCTTATCCCCACTGACTCTCCCTGCAACACCCCCATCCTGCCTGTCCGCAAGGCCTCTGGGGATTATAGCCTGGTCCAGGACCTCCGACTAATCAATGAGACCATAATTCCTCTCCACCCAGTAGTACAAAACCCATACACCTTGCTCTCCCATATCCCCCCATCCACAACCCACTTTACGGTTCTGGATCTCAAAGATGCCTTTTTCACTATCCCCCTACATCCCGACTCCTATTTCCTCTTCACCTTTACCTGGACGGATCTGGATACTCATACTTCCAGTCAGCTCACCTGGACAGTTCTTCCCCAGGGCTTCCGCGACAGTCCTCACCTCTTCGGTCAGGCACTGGCACGGGACCTCACTTCCTGCTCCCTTACCCCCAGCACACTCCTTCAATATGTAGATGACCTCCTCCTTTGTAGCCCATCTCTCAGCCTCTCAAGACAACATACTGCAGATCTCCTCAGTTACCTTGGCTCTCGCGGTTATCGGGTCTCCCCAGCCAAGGCTCAGTTATCTGTATCTTCTGTAACCTACCTGGGGCTCTACCTTACCTCGACCACAAAAGGTCTAACAGCCGATCGCACCCGGATTATCCGTGAACTCCAGCCTCCGGAAACAGCGGAACAGATTCTCTCCTTTTTGGGCCTTATAGGATTTTTCCGACACTGGATCCCTAACTTTGCTCTCCTCGCTAAACCCTTATATCTAGCCGCTAAAGAAACCCCTCAAGGACTCCTCACCTCTCCTTCCGCTGTTCGACAGGCCTTTCTCACCCTCCGTAACGCTCTGATATCTTCTCCTCCCCTTTCTCTGCCCAACCCAAACCGACCTTTTCACCTTTTTGTGGATGAACGGGCGGGAATAGCCACTGGACTCCTTGCCCAGCCTGTAGGGCCTTCCTACCGCCCTGTGGCTTACCTCTCCAAACAGCTAGACCCAACCATTCGGGGATGGCAACCATGCCTTCGGGCCCTAGCAGCAGCAGCCAAACTGACCAAACAAACACTCAAACTGACTCTGGCCCACCCACTAACCGTGTTTTCCTCCCACCGGCTGGTTGACCTCCTAAGCCACAAGTCTCTCTCTCCCTCCTGGGCCCCTCCCGCATCCAGGAGTTCCACCTACTATTCCCCATATTCCTTGATTCAAAAATCTACAGCAGCCACCCAAATCTAGCTGATACTGGGTTTCTTTGCAACTCATCCCTCACGGTAAACACATCAATTGAAGCATCACCAGGCATGTTTTTGTGGTGCAATGGTTCCCTCACAAAAGAGATCAATTCTTCCTCCCCCTTCCCATGTATCCCCGTTACTCTCGTCCCACAACTCACACTGTATAGCCAAGCCGAATTTTTCTCGCTAAGCACGCCGCCCTTTACCCGACAGAAAAGAGCTATCTTTCTTCCTCTAGTCGCAGGCATCTCTCTCGCCTCCTCCCTGGTCGCTGCAGGCCTCGGCGGGGAGCTCTAACACATAGTGTTTCAACATCCCACGACTTAGAACATAAACTCCAGCTAGCCATTGAAGCCTCCGCTGCCTCCATCTCCTCTCTCCAGCGCCAAATCACCTCCATAGCCCGAGTTGCTCTCCAGAATCGACGAGCCCTGGATCTCCTGACGGCCGACAAAGGAGGTACCCGCCTCTTCCTACAGGAGGAATGCTGCTGTAAACGCCCTCCATCGCTCAAGAGAAGAACTCCAACGCAAACACCAACAGTCCGCCTCCCCAGTTCCCGATTGGTGGCGATCCACCCTCTATACCTGGCTAACATCAATCTTAGGCCCCTTAATTCTCATCTGTATCTTGCTCATGTTTGCCCCCTGTTTTCTTAGGTTCCTTCGGAGGCGCATGGAGGAAGTCTCTCGGGTGGCCACAAACCAAATGCTCCTCGGTCCTTACACCTTGCTTCCTACAGAACCCCCCACTGGTCTCCCCTAAGCCTCGGACCTCTGGTCGCCCGACTCTCCTTTCGACGCCCCCATTCAGCATGAAGTAGCCAGAGATCAGAACGCCGCCCCATTACACCAAAGATTTCGGGATGTAAGGCCAACTGTCCCGAGGCAGAGAACGCAATCAGATTCACAGGTTGCATCAGACCGAAACTCTCCGGACCACCCAGTTCCAGAAACTGACCTGGAGACATTCCGGACCACCCAGTTCCAGGAACTGACCTGGGGGCTTTCCACCCGGCCCAGCCTTCCTACCTTTCGAGGGGTGGGACTAGCTGTCCCAAGACTGATGTAACCAGCACCAGATATTGCCACGCTACCCGACTATAAAATCTTGCCCAACCCTCGCCCGGGTGCGACTTCTCTGGCCCCTTTCTCTCGGATCAGTGGACCTCGCCCGGGAGCGCCCCCTAATAAAGCTCACTTGAAGCTTTCCTCTGTTTCGCAATGCCGTTTTTTAAGATCTGACCTTACAATCCTGACACACAATGAGATGGTCCCTTCCTTCCTACCTTCCCTCTACCGACAGCCTCGCGGAGAGCAGAGAAGGGATGGGATGCTCCTAGAGGCAATTTAGAAAGGACATGGGTGCCAAGGAATTCGGCAATGGAGGCTGTGCACGCAGAGAAGGACAGAGCCTGGGGAGGGTTCGTCAGTGCAATGGGTCCCCATTGAACTCAGTTCAGTAAACACACAGAGCCCTGCTGTGTACACTACATGTACACGGGGCCAGGCGCTAAGGACGTAACTCAGAGAAGGCCCTGCCCTGCAGCACCCAGGGCACACTACCCTGGCAGGCTGAGCCAGGACGGTGGTGAGCTAGTAAATGCCTAACAACCAGTTCTCTGGGTTTGTAGTGTTTGCAGATTTCCGTGGTCTAAATCCTCCACTGTGGCGGTTCTAAGCCTTGAACACAAAGTGCCTGAAAGCAGAATTAGGCAGGCCTGAGATCGGTTCTCGGCCTCACCATCACCAGGGCTTCTCATCACCTGTCGCAGGTCCCCACCCGTACCACGGTGTCTTGGCCCTGAGCCCACAGGTTGCCTGGCCTGGGTTTGGCCCCTGGGAAAGTAGGCACTGGGCCCCGGAGCCTTCCCACCAGCCTGTACCTTGTCCCTGACAGGTCGGCCATGGCCACTGTGTAGAGAGGAATCAGAGGGGAGTCAGCCACAAGAGCACCCTCTTGAGGTGCCCCCTCCCGCTGGTTTCTGCCACCGCTAGCCACCCCTTCCGGGCCTTTTCCTGTTCTGCCATGGCTTTTCCTTACCTCCTCATTGTCAGAAGGGACTCTTCCCCAGCACGTGGAGCCCAAAGCCCACCCTCTCCCTCCCCGGCTCCCTGGCCCCGCCCCCACACAGTGCTTGGCAGCTGTCTCCTTCCTGGCCTCTCCTCCCCTCACCCCTGCGGCCCTGCTGCCAACCCCCTGCTTGTCCCAGAGGAGGATTCCATAGACACTTCCTGAATGCTGCTCCAGGAAGACCGTAGCTCTGTCAGCTCTCTGGTGGCTGCCACAAACTGCTGTCTTTGGGAAAGGGTGAATCGTCCCCCTCAGCCTCCCTTCCTGGCTCTCCCGTCCCAGCCCCAAGACATCCAGGCATCAGCTGCTCCACCTCCAGACAGCTCAGAGCCCGGCCCCCATCTACCCGGCAACCTGGGGCACTGAGGCTTCCTGGCCCCTGGGTGGGACACTGATCTGGGCCCCCAGCCCCCAGGCTCCAAGGTGCCAACCCTGCAGGAGAGTTGCTTAATGACCTTGTGAGCAGTAATTACACCCCAGGACCCACTCTTAATAACCACGTATTCTCCCTGTCAATATGCCTTAATTGAAAATGAGTAGGCGATAAAAGTTGCTGTGAAGTTGGCTGGCAAGCCCTTAACGTAATATTAATTGTAGTAATTAGTAGTCACTTTGTGTTGGAGGCATCTATAAATAGGGGCTCCATTAGTTTAGCAAAAGAGTGTGATTTAAAATGCAAATAAAAACCCAATTAGACAGATAAATCACTCGTCTTTCCCAGCAAATTATCATTTTGTGGGAAGGTGGGGACAGCAGCCACTTTGAGGATGCACTGGTCAGCTCAGGGACTCTCGATTCTTACACCACCTGAGCAATGCATCTGGGAGACTCTCCCTTTAAACAGGTTTGCCGCAGGCTCCCTCAGGACGCCATCACTCTTGGGGCCCTCCCACAGATTCTATTGTTGTGACTGGTGGTTGGGCCCCCAAGTAGCTCCTCCCCCATCTGCCGATTGGGTCCCTCTGGCAACATGGCGTACTTTTTAAAGGAACAGTGGCACAGCGTGCCTCTAGGCGCTCGGAGAATGGGCTGGGTGTGGGAGGGGTCCCGGCTTTGAATGCAGCTCCTCACAGTCCAGAGTGAACCCACTGGTGACGTGTGTTGTCCTGTGACACAAGAGTTAAAAAACAGTCGCACAACATTGTTCTGGGGGTGGACAACTTACTCTCCACTTCCTACTCCCTTCCACAAAAAATACCTGTGGCAGTTGTTGGAGTCACACACACACACACACACACACACATACAACATACACAACATAGAGTATTTCTCACAGGCTTTGGGTAAACGTTGGGGGTGGAAACGGCTGGAAGTAGTAGGTGGCAGCTGAGGAGGTGTTAAGAGGGCTCAGCCTTACAGCCTGCGGAGATTATCTATCAGTAGTTCTGCTTTCACTTGATTAGCGCTGGTTCCCAACCTCTTCTCCCAGGCTAGTGTTTCCAGTCTCACAGTTAGGGAGACCGTTGAGATGTGCCTGGGGACACAGGTGCTGGTTCTTCCCTCTCAGGTCACTGGAGCTGCCAGAGACCTGGTGTTCAAAGAAAATCCGATCTGAGTTCTTCCTGCCCCCACTTGCACCTGCCATCCCCCCCATTCCATCCTAGAGCCTCTCACTGCTTTATGGACTATTGCGGCTGGCTCTCCCACAGTATTTGCATTTTAATGAAAGCTAAAGCCATTATAAGATAAAGCAGCCATTCCCAAACCCAGGTAAAGACTGCAATTGTTCATTCTAACAGTTTTCTCTGTTATCCAAGACTTGAAGGGAACGTGGGCAATTTGAGAGTATTATCCTCTATTTTAATTTATCCTTTCTTTTATGGCACAGGACTTGCAACAGGTGGTGGTACTTGTGATTTTTAATGTCCTATTTGACAAAATAAAAATTGGCAACCATATGTGGATCCCCAAAATAGTTTTTGGAAATTTTGCCAGGATATCAAATCCAAACGTCTGGGAGCTGCTGAGCTAAAAGACTGAATCAGGGACTTGAGGCCAGATGAGTCAGCTGTGTGTGTGTGTGTGGTGGGGGGCGGTGAAATAGGGAAGTTTATCAGTAGAGATTTCCCTCTCTCTGCAATAGCCCAGGAAGACAGCTAGATCATGGATAAGAAACTAGGAGGAGGCCCAGGCACTGTCTCATCAGATCTCCTTATATCACAGATGAGGAAACAGGCCCAAGGAGGGAGGATGGGCCAAGCCACATGGTGAGTCAGTGGTCTAGGCTCTGGCCATCGCACACTGAGGGCACCTCCTACATTCCCCACGTGCCCCTCATCCCAGGGTTGGCCCCTAAAACAAACGTCGGAGTAGATGTCATAGGATAGGTGGCACCTGCCTTGGCCTGCTCTCTAGTTCTTCCCTAGCAGGGACCATTTGTTTACTTCCAGAAAGTAGAAAACAGCCCTGCCTACTATCAGATCAAGAATTTCCCAAAGGCACAAAGACCCTGATCAGAAAGCACACAGACAAGGCCATTCGGGACAGCGTCTTAGAGGGGCAGTTCTCCTCCTCCAGGGACAGCTCTCCCCGCTACTTTAACCCTACTTTAACCCTCTTACCTCCCAGATAAAAACTAAGATCCCAGTCACTGGATAGCCCCACTCCTTGGCAGCACCGACCCTAGATTGGCCTCTGCTTCCCCAACCTCTCCTCCAAATCACTCAGCACAGACCCAGACCCTCTAAGATGCCCCTCTCAGAATTTAACTTCCCGGATGCTCCAGGGAATCTGCTGGAGGTGTGTTCTCCTTTGCTGCAGCAAGCTAAATAAACCTAAATTTTTTATTACAGGTGTGTTCCTGGTGGTATTTGGTTGTTGGGCTTTGAACATCCCACAAATATTCGAACCACAGTGCTCCAAGCAACATGGCAGTGAAGAAAAGCAACGGAATCCAAAACAGTGTGGCTTAAGAATAGACATGCGATCAATAGAATAAAATTGAGAGTCCAGAAATAAAATCATGTGTCCATGGTCAAGTGATTTCAACAAGGGTAACAAGACCATTCAATGGGGGGAAAGAATAGTTTTTTCAACAAATGGTGATGGGACAACTAGATAGCCACATGCAAAAGAACGAAGTTGGACCCTTACCCAACTTCATGTACAAAAACGCGAAATGGATCAAAGAACTAAATGTAAGGGGACTTCCCTGGCGGTCCAGTGGTTAAGACTTTGCCTTCCAATACAGGGGGTGCAGGTTCGATCCCTGATCAGGGAGCTAAGAGCCCACATGCCTCACGGCCAAAAAACCAAAACATAATACAAAAGTAATATTGTGACAAATTCAATAAAGACTTTTAAAATGGTCCACATCAAAATATATATATATATATAAGAGCTAAAACTATAAAATTCTTAGAAGGAAACATAGGGATAAATCTTCATAACATCAGATTTGCCAATGGATTCTTAGATATGACACCAAAAGCACAAGCAACAAAAGAAAAAATAAATTGGACTTCATGAAAATTAAAAACACGTGTGCTTCAGAAGACACTATCAAGCAAGTGAAAAGACAAGCAATAGAATATGGGGAAATTTTTGCGAATCAGATATCCAAAAAGGGACTTGTATCTACAATAAAGAACCCTTACAACTCAATAATAAAAAGACAAATAACCCAATTTAAAAATGGACAACAGGGCCTCCCTGGTGGCGCAGTGGTTGAGAGTCCGCCTGCCGATGCAGGGGATACGGGTTCGTGCCCCGGTCTGGGAGGATCCCATATGCCGCGGAGCGGCTGGGCCCGTGAGCCATGGCCGCTGGGCCTGCGCGTCCGGAGCCTGTGCTCCGCAACGGGAGAGGCCACAACAGTGAGAGGCCCGCATACCGCAAAAAAAAAAAAAAAAAAAAATGGACAACAGATCTGAATAGATATTTTTCCAAGGAAGATATACAAATAGCCAATGAACACATGAAAAGGTGCTTGACATCCTTAGTATTCAGGAAATGCAAATCAAAACCACAGTGAGGTACCACTTCACACCCACTAGAAGGGCTATCATCTAAAAATCAGATAACAAGTGTTGGTGAGGATATGGAGAGAGGTAAACCCTCAGACACTTGTGTTGGGAATGTGAAATGGTACAGCCACTTTGGAAAGCAGTCGGGCATTAAAAGCTAAACAGAGTTGTCATATGACCCAGCAATTCCACACCTAAGTATATACCTAAGAGAAATGAAAACATGTCCACATAAAAACTTGCACATGAATATTTATAGCAGCATTACTTACAATAGCCAAAATGTGGAAACAACTCAAATGTCTGATGAATGGATAAAATGTGGTATATCCATACAATGGAATCTCATTCAGCCATAAAAAGGAATGAAGTACTATTACATGGTACAACATGGATGAACCTTAAAAACACCATGCTAAGTGAGGGAAGTCAAACACAAAAGACCACATATTGTGATTCATCTATATGAAATGTCCAGAGTAGGGAAATCTATAAAGACAAAGTAGATTAGTGGTTGCTAGTGGGGAGTGGAGGGTTGGGGACTGTTAACTAAAGGGTATGGGGATTCTTCATGATGTGATGAAAATGTTCTAAAATTGACTGGTGTTGGTTGAACTTATCTGTGAATATACTAATTCAATATACTACTAATGAATTGTACACTTTAAGTGGGTAGATTGTATGGCACGTAAATTATGGCTCAAAACAGTTTAAAACAAAATAGACCCAGCCCTTCCTCATGGAGGTTCCATTCTAAAAGAAATCTGCATGAAACAGAGGACCCCATAAACATATAGTTTCCACCTGACACAGGGTTATGATGGAAAAGCAGAGCGGGCCGTGAGACAAGGCAAGGATGGCTGAAGAACAGGTGTCAGCGAAGGCTGCTCTGGGGAAGTGACTTTTTAAAATATCTTTTTTATTTTACAGCTTTACTGAGTTATATTTTAGATATCATAAAATTTACCCATTTCAAATTTACCATTCAATGATATTTAGTAAATTTATGTGTCGTGCAACCATCACTATAATCCAGTTTTGGAACACTTTCGTCCCCCCAATAAGATTCTTTAATCCTATATACAGTTACTCCTGTTCCTGGCAACCACTAATCTACTTTCTGTTCCTTTAGATTTGCCTTTTCTGGAAATTTTATATAAATGGAATCACAATGTATGATCTCATATGTCTGGCTTGTTTCACTTAGCATGTTTTGAAGGTCCATGTTGGAGCACGGACCAGTAGTTCATGCATTTTTATTGCTGAATAATACTCGATTGTACGGACAGACCCTATTTTGTTCATTCATTCCCCAGGGGATGGACAATTATGTTGCTTCCAATTTGGGACTAGTATGAGTGAAGCTGCTATAAACACTTCACAGCTAGTCTTTGTGTGCACGTGTGTTTCCTTTTCTCCAGTAGATTCCTAGAAGTGGAATTGTTGGATCATGTGGTACATGTAACTTTTTAAAAAACTGCCATGCTGTTTTCCAAAGTCTCACCATTGTACATTCTGTAGGGAAGTGACATTGAAGCTGAGACCTCACAGATGAGAGGGAGCTGGCCCTGCAAGGAGCTGGGGAGAGCATTGCCGCAGAGCAAACGGGGCACTGCAGCACATATGAAGGACTGAGGAGATAAAAATTTACCGGGACAGAGCAGCTGGATTACAAGAGGCCAGTGGAGGCAGAAGGAGAGGATGCTAAGAGGGTGGAGGGGCGGTTTGGTGACGGGATTGGGGGGTGGGGTGGGGGGAGGGTGAGATGGAGCAGTCTAGCATGTCTCCAGGTGTCTGGCTTGGGCTGAACACACAGGAAAGGACTGAAGGCTGGGATGTGCAGCAGGGCACGTACCCATCCAGAATAACTTAACATTTCCCAACCTTGCTTGCAGTTGGATGTGGTCATACGACTAAGTCTTGCTAATGGGGGTATAAGTGGGTGTCATTTGCAAGTGTCTATAGGGAAGGAGGTGTGGCCATCATCATTTCTCCTTCCTGACAGTTGGAATGTAGATGTAGTGTCTGGAGCTCCAGCAGCAACTTTGGATCATGAGGTGGGGGAGACCTTGGGAATGGAAGCCACACACAATGGAGCAATAAGATAGAAGAAGCCTGGAAGTACCTACATTGCCCAACTCCAGGGGGCACCCTTTATGTTATATTCTATGGTGAATAGAATACAGAATACAGTGTGAAAGGCACCCCCCAGAGTTTGCAAAGCAGCAGCCCTGGAGCTTGGGCTGCTGATACCACCAGAGTGCCATATCAGCCTCACCTGCCTGCCTCTGAGCATCATGTAAATAAGAGAGAAACAGACTCCATTGTGAGCAACTGCTATTTGAGGATTATCTGCTCTCTGTAGCTGGATTTACCCCTAACACCCCAGGTCTAAAACCCAGTCCCATGGTCCTCCTTTCCTTTGCCCAGATCCATTTGTGCCCAGGATGAGCAACTGTTGATTCCCTTGAGGAGAAGCCCCACTTTACCCCTGACAGTGGCCCCACAAGACAACCCACAGAAGTGGAATAGCCGGGATTCCCCAAAGTCCAGGATATTCTACCTTAAGTCTCACCTGGGTTCATCTTGTGTTTGGTTATCTACTGCCAACCACCCAAAACTTAGTAGTTTCAAACTTCAGTTGATCTCTCACGGATTTTCTGGGCTCACCAGGCGTTTCTAACTCAGGATCCCCCATGAGGTTGCAGTCAGATAGTGGCTGGGGCAGGAGTCATCGGAAGGTGCGACCGGGCTGGACGTCCAAAGTGCCTTCCTCACACAGCTGGCAGGTGGTGAAAGCTGGGAGCTCAGCTGGAGCTGTCAATGGGAGCCCCCACTGGGGCCTCTCACAGCATGGAGGTGGGATTCCAAGGAGTGTCCCAGGAGTGAGCACTCCAGGAGACCAGGCAGGAGAGGCAAGGCTTTTAGCGCTCCAGTCTTGGAAGTCGCACGGCATGGCTCCCGCCATGTGGTTTGGGCCAGCCCACGTTCAAGGGCAGGGGACTACGCAGAGTGCAAATACCGTCGTATTTGCACTCTATACTAATACTCTAATACTTGGAGGGAGGCTGGACCAGAGACACCGTTTGGGCAGCAGCAGCAGCATGAGTGCTAACCAAGAGCCCGCGAACGGAGGAGTTCTGTGTGCACTTGAGCATGCGTGGTGTGTGTGTGTGTGTGTGTGGTATGTGCGGTGTGGTAGGCGCAGTGTGTGGGGTGGGTATATGTGCCTGTACATGGTTGGGAGCTGGAGGTTGACAGAGGATAAGTGGGATTCAAGGGAGGGATGTGCCTTTCAATTAGCCTTCAGGGGTTGGATTCCCTTTTCCACTGCCTCCCACTTTCTTCCTTTCATGCCTCAGCCACCTTCAGAGTTGCCCCGGCCGCTGTCAGGCAGCTCACCTCCCACCTCGCTCCCCGAAGTGAGGCGGGCAGGGCTCATGGAGGCCCCTGCCTCGCCAGCAGCCCCCAGAGGACATGGCTCTTGTCACAGGAGGCCTCCGGGGAAGGTGTGAGGGTGCTGTCCACCTGCCTGGGCCCCGGGGTCTGATAGATGTCACTCAGCCAGAAGTCAGGAGTCCTGCGTTCCACTCCTGCCACGTGGCTGTGGGTACATCATTTGCATTCTCTGAGCCAAATAAAAGGACTGAATTAGAGCCCTAAGATTCCATCCAGAGTCCCAGGTGGCACGTGGCTACACTCAGCCTCTCTCTCTCATTCGTGCTCTCCCACTTTCTCAGGTGAAACCTGGAGGGGGCCGCAGAGGCAGGAAAGCACCTAAGCTCCAGAGATCATCTCAGGCAGCCCCCTGCCTGGGTGCCAGCGTCATATCTGTCTGAGCCAGAGGCCTTCATCTGTCAGGCAGGGCCCAGCGGCTGCAGGGGATGGAGCAGAGGGTAGTTAATCTTCCCTGGAATATTAATGGCCCCGTCAGGAGTGCTGGGGACGAGCTGAACAGCAGTCTGCCTTTATTAAGGAGGCGGGTGCCAGCTGGAGCGCAGGGGCCCTGGGAGACAGAAGAGGAGAGAGCAGAGGCAGCCAGGGGAGCCAGGAGGGTGGAGCGGCAGGTGGACAGAGGAGGGGCTGCCCCACTGCAC
Source organism: Mesoplodon mirus (assembly GCF_964341445.2). Lineage (NCBI taxonomy): Eukaryota > Metazoa > Chordata > Mammalia > Artiodactyla > Ziphiidae > Mesoplodon > Mesoplodon mirus. The sequence continues at coordinate 66,986,577 of NC_138988.1, forward strand.
CTGGGCCTCAGAGCCCCTCCCACCCCCTACCCCTCTCCTTACCCCACTCCCTCACCTCTTCTGTCTCCTCCTCCAGGAAGACTTCTGGCAGTCACACTTGGCTGGGACTCCCGGACCATCTCCATTTGGACTGTGCTTGTCACCCAGACGTGCTGCCCTCCCTGTAATTGTCTAGCCTGGGGGTTCCCAGACCTGCCGCACACTAGAATCACCTAGAGACTTTTCGTGATCCTGATGTCCTACTCACACCTGGAGATCCTAATTTAAGTGGTCAGGAGAGGGCCTTGTTGTGGATGTTAATATGATGTTAGTTTCCCAGGTGTTTCCAATATGCAGCTGGGGTTGGGAAGCCCTGCCCTACCGAGGGGAGCCTGCTCACCTCTACCAGCACGGGCTGCTCCTACCCAGAGTGCTAACACTTATGTGTGTTCACCGCGGGCCAGGTACAGTTCTATGTGCTTTACACACTGACTGACCCCTCACAACGACCCAGCGACCCAACTGGTATGCTCCAGTTTATAGGGGGAAACTGAGGAACAGAGAGGTTAAGTAACTTGCCCAAGGTCACACAAACACAGGCACTGGGGCTCCAAAGCTGAGCTCTTAACCACTCTGCCTGGAGCCTACAATAGGGAACTAACTGATGAAGAGAAAGGCTCAAGATGCAGGTCCTTTGGGAGGAGACACAGGACCAAGAACTGGGTCTTTTTCTGGGAACAGATGCGACAAACTTGAGTTGGGTCCTGGGGAGCGGTGGGGTTCAGAGGGAGAGAGCAGGGGATGTGAAAACAAGCCCAGGCAAGCCTGATCAAAGGCCCGGGCAGGTCACAAAGAGCTTTCTTTCCACCAGTCACCTCAAGGCCCTCTGAGGTCTGTTCCAATGCCCCCATTACTGATGGGGAAACCGAGCCTGGGAGTGGGGAGGGGCCAGGCCCACTTCAGGGCGAGTAGGGGTTGGGGTGGGCCCGCATACAAGAATGTGCACAGCGCTTCCTCCCTGTCTGGGTGCATGTGTGCCCTGAGGTGTGGGGTGCGCAGGCGTTGGGGGGTGCATGTGTGCCCTGAGCCCACCTGGATGCCTGGCACGCCCGCCACCCCAGGCTCCCGAGGGCAGTGGGAGGCAGAGTGCTCCGACTGCATGGGCCATTGGCTCCCCTACGAATAAGCCAGCATGGGGAGAAAGCATCGTTTAGCCAGCGCTCACTCCACTTAATTATTTAAGCCGCCAGCCACCGGGACAGGGTTATGAAGCTGAAATTAACCATTGGCCCTGTGGCTGGAAGGAATACGTATTTTGCCTTTTTCCCCTCGCTTTTGCCTTTTTTTGTTCACCAGATTGAACCAATTTATTAAAGTTGCTTACAATCAATTTCATCTGATTCCCCAACAGTGAAGAAGAGAAATGAGGCATTGGGGCCCCAGGGCCAAATTTCACTCATTCAAATGAACCCGTGCCAACCAGAGAGGGCCCAGCCAGCCTGTCACATGCCACCTGCCCCGCCCTCCATTGAGCTGTTCCAGCCCCCAATCTGAAGGCTGCCCAAAGGCCCCAGGAGATGGGGACACGCCCACACCCAGCTGCATCCTGAACCCTGGGGCCCCTCTCTCTGACCCCAAACATTTCGAATTGGAACCATATCCTGGCCCCACCTACTGCTCCAGAAGACGTCACATCACCTACACTTCAGTAAGCTGTGCTTTCCAAGGCAGAACCCCACAGGACAGGGGTGAGACAGACACCTAACTCCCCCACTCCACCACTGTGCCTCGGATGCTACCTTTGGAACCACAGGTCATCAGAGCAATGACAATACTGGCTAACATCTATTGAGAGTTCCCCATATACCAGGTGCTATTGTATGAACTCACCTAATGACGTAGATACTATGATTATCTCCCTTTTATCAGTGGAGACACGGAGGCTGGAGAGGTTAAGTAGCTTCCCCAAGGTCACACAGGCAGCACGTGGTTTCGGCACGCATAATGGATGTACCACCCAAAAGCTATTATCAAGCCCCCTTTCTCTTCCTTCCTTTATGTCTGGAAGGCTGAAAGGCTCACCTTCCCAGCCTCCCCTGCTGCTGGGAAGTAGCCCGCAACACAATTTTGGTCAATGAACAAGAGGTAAAAGTCTTTGGAGCATCTCTTTTCAAATAAAAAGAAAAAGCCTAGCTAGAGGAGAACCCTTTGTCCCCCTTTCCCTGCTCCTCTCTGGTTGCCCCTTTTCCTTCTGGTTATTTAAGGGGGACACAGACGTGATGACCAGAGGTGCAGCAGTCACCTTGTAACCATGAGGAGAAAATCATTAACTAAATATGATGGAGCAGGAAAATCGAAGGATCCCAAGTCCCAGTGACATCCTTGAGCTACTGTACCAGCTCTGGGCTACCTTCTCCCAAACTTGCTCCTGGATGAGCCAAATAAACCACTCACTTGTTTAAGCCTCTCTATCATCATTTCCTGTTACTCACTGCCAAATGCACTCCTAGCTAATAAGATTCAAACACAACAGTTTGGTTCCAGAGCCCCCGATCTTAGCAATCTGGTACTACCTATCACTGAATTTGTAGAGGACATTTTGGAGGCTCTTCACGATACATCCTCTTTGGGGTTCCCTCCCCTCCCGAACTGAAGGGCTATTTATGCCGCGTAACTGGGCCTCTGCCTGAGCACAGCTCATTGGTTTTAAAGTAGACACCTGACCAAGAGCCAAGCCAATCAGATTCTTTCTCAAGAACTTGAACCAAGCCCGGCACTCGGTCTCAGGTGGAGAATATTATGATGCCCTGCCCGGATCCCTCTTTAGGAATGGAGGGCGTGTCCCGCCCCCCCAGCTGCTGGAAGTGCCGCTGATAGGAGATGTCTCTCTGCTGTCACCCCTTCAAGGACAGCCTCAGCTGAAGAGAGATGTCTTGCCCGAAGTCACGCCCTCTTCCTGGGGCAGCCCAATCCAATGACTACTGGTGGGGGGGGGGGCAGTATGTGGGGCGGTGTTAAAGACCCAGTCCTCTCACAACCTCAGGTCCAGAGCTTCCCGTGAGATCTACTGAGGACATTTGGGGGATAGTATCACAACTCGACCTCTCCCTCTGTCTGCTCCTGCATCCTTCCTTTCCTTCCACAGGTGTTGGTCTTGAGAACCTTCCTAATGAACATCCTCCAGGATAAACTCCAACTCAGAGCTGCTTCCCAGGGGGACCCAACCCATGACACAAGAGCTAGAAGGACCCAAGACACAGGCTGAAGAGACCATGTCATCCACAGGCGAGAGCCTGGAGCTCGGCGGGAGCCCAGGGAGGGAGCAGAAGAAACTTCTGATTCCTGACCCTTTCCAGCTCCTGCTGAGCCCCTCCAGTTCTGTGAGACATCCCTGATTTCTCATAATACCCCCTTATGTTGATGGCGTGAGTGGGTTTCTACTTCATGCTATCAAACTATCTTTGAACAAGACATGCTGCTACTCTGTGTTTTATGAATAAGCCCAGAGGCAAGGGGCTTCCCTGAGGTCACAGCAGGTTAGTGAAAGAGGGAGATCTTCATCCTTTATTCATGTAATAAATAGCTATTGAGGACCTACTCTGTGCCATGCATTGTGTCCATTTGGGGGTTATAACTGTAAGCAAGGCAAACATAATCCCTCCTATCACCGAGCTCAAAATCTCACGAGGAAGAAAGACAAGTAAACAATTACAATACGGGGAGATAAGTGCTATGGAATCACTTAGGAGGGGCACTTATCCCAGGAAGGGAAGCTCCCAGAAACTCTCTAGAGGAGATGACAACGATGCCAAGGCTGACAGGAGAGTAAAGCCCTCCAGGAAGAGGAAACAGAATGTGAAAGGGCTCAGAACTGAAAGGGAGTGATGTATGGAATCCACATGCTGGTTTTGTCTGCTTGGCAGAAAAAACCTTGGGGATTTTGTCCCCAAGGTTCCTTGGGGATGGGGGCCTCAGCTTCCCTGGCCCCATGTTGCTTCTGGGAGATGGCCAGTCACCACCACCATGTCCATAGGGTTAGGTCAAAGACCCAGTCCAGCCCAATCAGCACCTCCCTCAAGGGTCTGCATCTCTAATGGAGACACACAGGGGGTGGAAGGTGGTAAGGGCTGAGGCCCCCTGCAGCAGTGCCCTGAAGAGAGTGTCCAGGCTTCTTAGATGCCCAGAGCTGCCCTGGGTCCTGTCCATCCTGAGGCCCAGTGTCTAGCTTTTCCTTCCATTCTGTGCCCTGCTTCACTGTCTCTTTGATAAATCCCCTGTTCTTGTTTCACTCTTTCAGAGTCAATTTTTGGTGCTTGCAACCAAAGAATCCTGATTTCAGAAATTAGTACTGGGAGTGGGATTCATGACACAACCCTTAGGGATATGTGAGCTACTTGATATTGGTTTTCTTAACTCCATGGGCCCCAAATCAGTAGGACTCTGGTTCATATTATTCGACAGAAGAGAGGTTACTGATGGTAGGCAGTGGTGAACAGGTAATCGTGCTACACCCTCCAGTCACCTGGGACCGTGTGCCAACTGAACGTGAGAGACTCCAGCAGCTGCTGTGGGCCAATTTATAAAGGATGAGGAAAGCTGGGACCATCAGCTGGATGGTTGTTCCTAACACTGGATAATTTAAAGCAAGAAAATGACAGGCTCAAATCGAAATGTTCGCTTTAAGGCACGAAATAAAATTCAGGGTCATTATATAAAAGAATCTTTTATTGAATATAGCTACAGAGCTGAAAATTGCTGAAGACTGAACTCAGAGATCGATTTTGAAGTTACTGAATTATAGTGTCAGTTGAATTTACAACCCCACTTGGTCCCTTTGGTGAATGGGAGGGCACTGGTCAGGAAAATGTTAGTATCTTATTGGAGTGGTGGTATCTGGGGGGATGACGAGGACCCTAAGCCTAAGCAGCTCACTGTCCCACCCTTAAGTTCCCTCCTGATGCATCCCTCACGTTTTCTCCCGCAGTAGTCAGAATCCAGACTCCGTGTGGTCCAGATGATACAACGCAGAATCAGGGGAAGAGAAGAGGTATGCCCAGAAAGAATTGCAGGAATTCACTAATTTATATTTCTAAATATAAATTAGTGGGGGGGGTGGATTTTGAGAATGTCTTGATCAAGCCGGGAGGGATACCGGTGAGGACTGGGCTGCGGTTATCGATATGGGTGCCATCACCAGAAATTTCACATTGGAGGTGCTTTTTCAGGCAGTTGGCAGATGTTCTGACATTTGCGGAGGTCACTAATGCGAATCTGAACCAAATGATGATCTGCACTAATTGGCTAAAAAGGGCCAGAAAATCCCTGGCATAATTAGGGGAACGAAGGCAAAACAACTAGAGATGGGAACACTGAATGGATCTATCAATGGGCACCAATTCCAGGACACTCTCCCTTCCTACTCCCCTTGAGGATGCTATCAGGGAGATAAAGTAATAATCTTGTCTTTTATAATCAAAAAATTAGTGACGTGTTTCAGATATACAAAAGGCATAAAGCATAACGCAACAAACATCTGTGAACTTCTTATCCAACTTAAGATATGAAATGCGGGAGTTCGAGTCCTCCGGAAAGCAGACACCAAGATGGGATTAGAAAACGCCTGCAAAGGAAAATGCTGGGGAGGCAGAGGGGGTGGGAGGGTCATCAGATCACTACACAGTCTGACCCCTGGGAAGGACAGAAGGAAGGGAGGAAGAGTTCCAGACAGCCACGCAGTTCGGAGAAAGTTCCAGCAAGGCCGTGGGGAAGTCCTGGAGCCAAAGTCCTCCCAGAGAGGACAGGGGTGGGAGTAGGGTGGCGGGTGGGGATTGAGGGGTTGCCTGGTATCCCTGCCAGGCCCACTCGGGATGGGTGCTGCCTGGGAAGTGAGGCCTTGACACAAATCCAGAGGAGGTCTCAGTGCAGCAGTAGGGGGTCATCAGTCAATTATGTGCAGTAGGAGATGCACATTCTCACAGCCACAGATGAAACATGGCCCAAAACAATCAAACTCCTCATTAACTGTCACCTCCCAAATCTTTAAAATAGGCTCAGCTATTTCCTCTCCGTAGTCTGGGAATTCTGGCAGAAGGGCTGCTGTTGCAACGGGATTTCTAATCTTAGAGTGGGTAGGAGGAGCTTGGCGGGCCTGCGCAGGTGGAGTCCTATGAAATTAGTGGGCACGGCTATCCCCTAACAGGCAGAGGGCCGGGGGGCGGGGCTAAGAGAGTCACAGGGGGCAGTGATCCCTGGACTTTGGAAATTGATCAAGGGTCCCTCGGGATGAAATGAGAGAGCAGCCCACTGAAGCCTCACCTGAGTCTACAACCCAAATCCTCTAGGTTTCCTGAATCATGGGCTCCCTCAAGTACCTGTAACTGGGATAGTGTTCCCAGTCCAGGGCTGGTTTGGACCTAGAGACCCTCAAATAAAGGGGTGGGCAGTGCCTATGAACAAGGATCTGATGCCACAGAACAGAGGACATGATGCATCTTCCTTCCAACTTCCCCCAAGGAAGCTGCTGCCCTTTACCTGGGTCGCTGAGCACAGGAGAAGCGGAGGGGATGATTAGATGAGTGTCTGGCTAACTCTCACTGCTGGGGACAGGAATGCCACGTGGTCTGGAGGTCGGAGTGGCACTTCAACAGCTCAGGAATAATGCTGGATCTCACCTGAATTCACCCTACGCCAGGTCGGTGGGACCTCAACCCCCTCCAGGAGTTACTTCCCAAGTTCCTGAGAGGAATCGAGGTCCTTGTGGGTGACAGAAAGCCTACATCACCTTCCTGACCAGAAGACTAGGGCTTATTACAATAAGAAAGGCCAGGAGGAAGCCATTTACACTCCTACTACCTACAAATACAGTGAACCAAAGCAACAACGCAACCCCAAGAAGCCCACAAAGATGAGCATCCCCATCAGACATCAGAAAGGTGGAGTTGTGATGACCCTGGTCACACCCCCATTCTATCACACAGACCAAATAGTGTGAAGAATAGCTAGATCTTAGCCAGCAACAATGGCGCCTTGTAAACTTAAGCGGGCGGTGGCATTGTTTGCAGCTGCTGTTCCAGATGTAGTCTCCGTGGTAGAGCAAATTAATTCAGCCCCGGCGCTTGGTATTCAGTTACAGATCTGGAAAATGGAATGTACTCCACAGGATAAACAGAAAACACCAGAAGCTGTTTGCTTGCACCTGATCAGGATGGTAGTAGAATGTTACTGCCCTGCCTCAGGGATGCTGTCTTTCTAGCTCCTCCCGCAGCCTTGGACCACCTCCCCATGGGCATCACCCTGCCAATGGGCTTATGCTCTGTATTGGTAGCAAAACACCGATAGGGTCTGACCAGAAGGAAGTCACAAGTGCCCTGGATGTTTTGGTAAGATGTGTGACAGGGCCTGTCGCCTCAGCGAGGATCCTGCCGGTTGGCGGTCTGAGGGCTGTTGGAATACTGTCTTCAAAGTGAAAGAGAATTTGCTGCCACTTGAACCCTCTACCTCTAAAAAAGCAGCCTGAAGATCAACTCTTCTGACACCTTTTCTAAGGAACCTGAAAGCACCCAGCTTTAAGGGGCCCCGAGCAGCGGAGGCTCTGCAGGGCCCCAGCTGTACTGTAAGCCCCTCTGCCCTTAGCCTTGAGCCAGTGGTACTCAGATCGTCCAGGGCAGGGCACGATGCTGAGTGGGGCCCAGCTGCAGCAAGCCCCAGTGGGAAAGCCCCAGCCAAGTCTCTAGAGCTTTTGAGTAAGTAACTCTAATCCTTTGAGGATTCTTGCCATGGGCTCCAGAGAGACTGAATACCTGACCTGAGTCACCAAGCATCAGTGGCCTGATATGTCCATCATGAACCAGATGTTGAGTGGCCTGAGACGTCCATCATGAACCAGATGTCATTGGTCTCCCTGACCCCATATGGGGCGTGCCCAGCAACCTCTGTCTCCAGTAACCCTGTGCATAACCTACACCAGGGCCTCTCCTTTCTGTCCCACATGGGAATGACCTTTTATACTCTAGGGAGCAGAGACCAGTATTAGAAAGGAATATTTTAGTTGTAACAGAAAACACTGACTTAAAAAGTAGAAAGGCTCATTAAAAAAATACAAAGTTAACTGCTTCAGGTGAGGCTGGATCCAGCAGCCCAGTGATATCACCAGAGACCTTGTTCCTGCCTCTCCTCTCTGCTTTCCATGGTATCAACATTATCCTGACGTTGCCCTCTCTGGCCAGGATGGCTGTCGGCATTTCTGGTGCTACTCTGCTTCCTCCTTCAAGTCTGGTGGCAGTGAGCAAGCTCTGCTGGCAACTCTTGGGAAAGCAGAGGAGCTCCTTTCCCAGAATCCTCCAACATCCTGTGTCTCCTTGGCCTGAACTGGGTCATGTGCCCATCCATGGACCAATTCCTGTGGCTGAGGAGCTTCACTGATTGGCAGCAGACATCCAGGCCCCACCCCTGGGGCTGAAGGGAGCCAATTCTATCCAAGCAACATGACCAAGAGTTGGGGGTGGGGATGGGGGAAGTGCTCCAAAGGAAATGGGGTCTTTACTGCCATAAAGTGGGGGGAATGGATGCTGAGCCCTGTAAACAGCAGACTTCACACAGGGGACAGGGGAGGGGAGGAGAATCAGAGTTGATTACAGAATCATAGTCCCGTATTTTGGCTTGAATCTTATAAACTCCCAGACTCCAACCATGTTCCTGGGGTTTTTCCTTCTTTGAGGCCTCTTCGAGCTGTGAGGAGGGGAAGGGAGCCATGAACCCTGGGTGGAGGGAAGTGGGGAAAACCTCAGAGCTTCAACTTCGGCTGCTTTTCCTGAATTCTACTAATAAGGCTGGGAACCTGGGAACCAAGTCCTGGGGAAACACAGGCCCTTGGCTCAGGTTCTGTGCTTGGAGACTTTTTGCCCTACCTTGAAAGTTATACCACTTTTCACAACAGCCCCCCTTTTTCGTTATAAAAACATTTCACGCCAAAGCCCACTAATGAAACACACTTTAAAAGTTATATTTCTGCATTACAGTTTTCAACAAAGACATACTCGTCATGTTTACTGGACTCTGCTGTCTCATCTCACGCAGAGATGGTCCTGTGGGACACCTCTGTGTCCCGAGCCACGTTTGCAGGGACCAACTGCTTTGCTCGGTGTCATGCGCCAGGCGGTGCGGGGCGAGGGGGCTGTTTCCTGTTTCCATCTGCTTGAAAGTGTTCTCTGGTAAGCTTTCACTTTGCCCCGAAGTGTTTGTTCTCTGCTATAACTCTGTTTTTCAGCACATGATAACCGTGAGCCCTGCAAAGCACTGTCCATCTCCCGTGCGGGAAAGAGAAATCTGTATCACATTACATTTTAGTTACGAACCACAGTATTTAATTTCAGGTCGTTGTTTATTCCTTACATAAACTTGTTTTCCTTGTTCAATGGCCGTGTCTTTCTGTGAGAAATTGGGTGCCTTGGCAGGGGATAGAATGTACCGTCCTTTTTTCATTAAAATTAATGAAAATATTGTTTCATTTTATGGTTTTTCATCCAGGAGCAGGGTGTTCAGAAATTAAAGTCATGGAGTGAGGGATAGGTGTACTCACCCTCCTGCATGTATCCCTGCTTATGACAAGGAAGGAATTCCACCTTGGCTGAGAAAGCCTCTTGGGAAGGCAGGTTCTGTCCCCATTAGGCTCCTCCGGGCCCTTATATTTTCCCTTCACATGAGGGTGTCAGTTATTCCACCCCCCTCCCATCCCCTAGGGCCCAACAAGGTTCAGCCAAATCTAATTCACAGTGGGCAGGATGGGATGTGTTCTCTCTGGACAGTTCATCCTTGAGGGCATCTCCAAGATGGCGCTAGATTTCCACCTCCCTCTGCAGGAGGCTGGAGCCACGGCATCTCCTGTTTGACACACCCATGTACCAGGCATTCAGAGCAGTCCCACCAGACGAAGGTACCCTCCCTGAGGATCAGAGACCAAAGAGAGAGTCTGTCCCAAACAAACCTGTGTTTAGAATGATCCCCCCAGCAGCTGGGCCATGGATGGGTGGGGAGAGGGCCGGCCTGGAAGTTGGGGGAGGGTGTGAGGGCGTTAACACTGTCAAGTGCTGCAGCAGCGGCCCAGGTCGGGTAAAGGGAAGCAAGAACACAGGACGGGGCTTGGCGGATTGGGGGTGGGTGGGCTGGAAGGAGGGGTGGAGGATGATGGAGGGGACAGCGGACTGTGGTGGGGGCGGGGGCGGACGTGTTCAATCTAGGATGTACGGCGGGTGGGGTGCGTACCTGCTCTCCAAGCAGACGTGTCCAGTGGGAAACCGGATAGAGAGTGTAGCTCCAGAGTCCAGAGGGAGGTCTGGACTGGTCTGTCTTCCTGGTGGACTGCAGGTTCCTCAAAGGCTGGGACAGATTATTGTCACACCCCCAGGGAGGACTGCACCTGGCACATAGTAGGTGCTGAAGCAATGCCTATTGAATGAACAGGTGTGCTCCAGGCCAGCACAGGAGGTGATCCCGGGGGTCTGTATACACCTATGCATGCCTCTTTGTGTGCCCGCACGCGGGTGGGGATGGGTGTGCAACGCCCAGTGTGGTCCGGCCTGCACCTCACCTCGCCCACGGAAGTTCCTGAGGGACCACTTCTCTTTCTGGCTGGATCTGTGTGACAGGTGTTGGCAGTTTATCTAACTGGCTAATGAAGAGGATGGGGTGCTAATTCCTTCTCACTTTATTGAATCCTCCAATCCTTCACAGCCTTAGGGCCCTGTGGGGGGTGGAGGTGTCATTAAAAGACACTTCAGCACGCTGGTTATTGCCAATTAACAGACTCCAATATAAACAATTAATAAAGCCACTGTGGGGGGCGAGCGAGGAGGATCCAGTGCCCCAGCCTGGGCCAGCTCTGCCAGCTCTTGGGTGCCGAGGCCCAGATACACACAGAGGGCCCTGCCCTGGGGGCGGGTGGTTAGGAGTGATAGGTGCCTGGGGGGTGGTAGAGAGATCCACGGGGAGAGTGCTGGCAGCATCTGCTCAGCCTCAGACCTGGGAGGGGAGGGGTGCTGCAAGTCCATCCCTATGATGCCAAGAGACCATAGTCCCAGGAGGGGAGGGGGTGGGCTGCCCAAATCCCCAGGGACCACCTGCACAGAGCTCTTTGGACCACACAGCCCACACCATTGCTCCCCCTGCCTGTCCCCCACAGCCAGGCAATGGCCAGGCCTGATGGGTCTCCTCCTCGACCCAGGTCCAAGAAGCCTCTAAGAGAAGCCGGTGTGACTCCCACCGTAGTCCCTGCAGCTGCTTTCTCAGGGATGGAATGTGCCACACCTGCCTGGGAGTGGCCGTGCCTCTTAAGGGAAACTTTCGGGGGTCGCTTCACTGTGTGAGCTTCCAAAAGGCTCTGGCACTAGTGAGCCCACGAGGGCCAGATACCGCCCAAGCTGATCCTGTGATATCTTCCAATCGACCTTAGCAGGAAGTTTGAGGTAAAGGTGGGGAAACACTTGCACCTGGAGGGAAGGGTGAAGGAACAAGCTTGGGTAACTTCATCCCTCTCAGCCAGTCAGGGGCTGGACTCGAGCCCAGGGCCAGACTCCACAGGCCGTGCGGGCTCTAGGCCACGGGGGCAAACTTATTCATAAAAGGGCCAGGCAGTAAATATTTGTGTTTTACAGGCCCCATACAGTCTGTGTCATGACCATCCAACTCTGCTGACGTGGTGCAAAAGCAACGTAGGCAATACATAAACAACCAATCGAGGCCGTGTGCCAATAAAATTTTATTTACAGACAATAAAATTTTAATTTTAAATACTTTTCACATGTCACAAAATTTTCTTGGTTCTTTTACAGTCACTTAAAAGTGTAAAAGCTATTTTTCACTCCAAGACCACATAAAAACAAGTGGCGGGCCAGACGTTGCCCACAGGCCAGAGTTTGCCAGCCCTGATCTAGGCTTCAGGAATCTTTGGGACTCCGTGGGCGTCCCAAAGAGAACTTTCCTGGGGTATGACCCCTCCAGAGGGAGCTAGGAACCTAAAGTCGCACCACATAGCCTCACTGGTGGAGGCAGGGGGGCAAAAAAGTGGAGGTGCAGACCTGGTTTCACCAGAGAATCAAATGGCCCCATAGGATGGCCCATGAGGGACAGAAAGAGGCTTAGAGGCAGGATGTGAGTGCAGACAGACAAAGGGACATGGATGGGAGTGATGCAGCCGCTCTCCCACAGCCCAGCTGGTTTGGGGGCAGGGCATGGACAATCCAAAATGGCGGTCGGGCCTCAGCGTCTGGAACCGGGACAGCCTCCTGCCCTCACATGGGACTGTGGGTGCCTCTGATGTTCTGGGACATCAAGGTAAATGAGAGAATAGACTCAGAGGGAGCTGAGAAGTTGTCTTTCTTTCCTCACCCCTATTCACCACATTCATTTAGTCAACATTTTCTTTGCATCTACTAAGGGTGGCTTGGTTTTCAGTCTGAGACAAAGCCTCCTAGCCTTGCAGCTGTCTTTGGAAATGACCCTGGGCGAGGGGAAGTGTTGTGTTTTGGGCTGCCAAGGACGGTCCTGAGCTGCCTGGGAAGTGAGAGTAAATAGAAGTCATCCATGTCAACAGAGCAGGTAAGTAATCTCTTGAGGGAATGCCTGGATGTTGGCAAAGCAAGTAATTTAGCAAAACCAGTCCTATGTAGAGGCAGTGGGAAGGTGTCCCCGAAGGCTTCATGTTAAAGGCAATACTGATTGATGGGAAAGAGAGAGTGTTAGCTTTGAAAAACCAAGAGGTGACTTTGCCATCTGGCCCCTGTTGGGTGCTCCCCCCTTGTCCCTGCCTCAGCTTCCTCGGGGCACTTTGTGGGGCTGGGGACAGGTGGCAGAACCAGAGCTCTGCCATCAAGTCTCGAGCAGCAGGGCCGAGGCCCCAGAGCCATCGATGGGAGCACCAGGCCACTGGGTGGGGACATGGACTCCTCTCATCCCATACCTTCAACTCAGAAATCCTGCTGGCTCTACTTTGAAAATGTGCCCCAAATCTGACCACTTCTCCCCACGCTGCTACCACCCTGGATGAGCCTGGAAGAGTGCTGTCGACTCCTCAGGGGTCCCCCTGCCACACAGCGGGCCCTCCACATGCAGCCAGAGCGACCCTCTCTGGTGTCTGTAGTCCCACGGCCCTGCCATCCCTAGAATGCATCCAAATTTTCAGCACTGCTCGAAACCCTACAGCCTCGTGGCCACCACTCTCTCCCTACTCAGACACACAGACACACCCACTGCACTGGCCTCCCGATCAACTTCTCCCAGGCACCCCCAGGCTCGCTCCCTCACTTCCTCCAGGTGGCCCCTCACTGACTCGGCTCCTTCCCCCCACCTCCTCCTCATTTGTCTTCCCTGCATTTCACCCTTCCAGCTAGTTTATCTATTTCCAGCTTGTCTTCTGCTACTAGGAATGGCCTGGGGTCTACAGATCCCCAAGGATCCCTGTATAGAATTCTGGGGGTCTGTCAGTGTGGATGGGAAAAAAACCACATTTTTATTTCACTCATCTTTAGTTAAAATTGAGCACCTCCTTCCCTTGTGCATGTCAGCAGGGAACCACATTAGTCATCACAGAACCCGTGGCTCTGTCACACGTACAAAGTGCAGATCATTTCAAATCATATTATATTGCGGCAGAAGTCTTGAAATATCATTTATACTCAACCCTACTTCAAAAGGATGGTAGGTTTATTAGACCCACTGCTCGATCTTATCATTTAGTGCATTAATAAAGAAGCACATGTATTACTCCATCACAATTTTTTCTTAATATTTTGATAACTGCATTTTAATGTAATTGGTTTCCTTTGAATCTTAGAAAATGCATTGTGTGGATTTACAAATGTTATTCTGAAAAGGGACCTAAAAGTTTCCCCAGGTGCCAGAGGGGTCCAGGCATCGCATCAGTGAGGAGCCTCTGTTCTAAATGGAAACTCCATGCAAAGAGGGCCTGACACAAAGTAGAAGCAAAATAAAGGTGAGTGGAAGAGAGGCAGGTGGGGAGAGGGTGGGAGGGAAGGAGCCAGCATGGAAGTGAATAAGGCTTAGTGGTGAGACAGAGCCTCAATCAAACTGCCCTGGGTGAACCCAGCTCCACAGCATGCTCAGTGTAGAGCCCTGGGTGCATCTTGGAACCGGGCAGAGCCTCAGTTTCCTCATCTATAGGATGGAGTCAATCACACCTGCTTATATTGTTGTTTAGATAAAATAGTATGCCTGGTATCCGGCCTGCTGCATGGTGAATGCTCAATAAATTATAACATATTTTGGTCAATGCCATGGCTTCCCCAGTTCTAGGCTTTTGCCCAAGGATCTGGCTTCCCAGCCAGGAAGGCAAAAGCGTCCCACAGAGCTCTCCCCCTGCAGAGGTCCAGGGCGTTCTAAGGAAACGGAGCCCCACTCCAGATAGGCTGGCAGGACTGGGCCACGGGCAGGGGCTGGAAACAGGGAGAACTGTCCATCGCAGCTGGGCTGAGGGTTGTGCCTGCACAGACGTGCTTGTATAGGGGGGTGTGGGTAGAATTTGAATCATGCCCCTAGGCGGGAAGTCCTCCAAGACCCTAACTTGTGAGTCTCAGAGCATTTATGAGACTGGCCATGCCAGGAAGGCATCTGGGACAAACCGTTCAGAAGGAGGGCCTGGGGCAAACTTGGCTCTACTGGCCAAGATCCATCCCCACCGCCCCGTGGTCTGAGTTTCCCTGTCTTACTTACGCTAAGGCTGCATCCCAGGGGCTGGCACCCTCGTCCTTCCTGCTCAGGGAGCTCAGGTTGGCCTCTTGCCTGAGGCCCTACTTCCTGACCTTTTGCCCATCACAACACACATGGAAAATGACAGCCATTTTCAAGGCACACTGTGAACAAGGAGAAGGAATCCAGAGGCAACCAGCCTCGCCAGCACCCTGAGGGCCGAAGACGCACCTCGCAGCAGCCTCCTTGGCCCTAAACAGGCCAGGGCCCTCCTACCTCGGGGTCCTCACCCTTGCCAGCCCCTCTGCCCTGTGTCCAAATGTTCACATGTTCTGCCACCTCCACTTCCTCTCATCTCGGCCCTAGTTCCAGCCGTCTCCATGACCTGCCAGAGGTCTGAGGTGGTGGGAAGATCCTGGCTTCGGAATGGTTCATCTGTAAATAGGACAGTACCATTGGCTTCCTGGGGTTGGCTGTGAGGACAGAGATGGTGTCTGGGCACCCCCGAGTGGAGCAGGCACAAGGCAACTGGGGCCCTGGGATGACCAGTGGCCCCGCCCAGGCTCTGTCTGGGTTTCCTGCCTGTTGTTCTGGACTGGGATCTCCATCCAGGAAGAGGCTCATCCCTCCTGGACCTCAAGTGGATCTGGCCCATCTTCCCACTCTGCCTTATAGCCTCCCCAGCACAAGAGCATGCTTTTGCTCATTGGCTCCCCCTAACGTCCTTGAAGGGAAGTGGGCCGACGTCATTGTCCCCATTTTACAGCTGGGGAATTCGAGGATTTCAGGGACAAGGTGACATGGAGTCCCGGTCTTTGCCCCTGCGCAGGGCTGTATGCTCCTTGCCACAGCCCTTGTGCTGGACTGAGGAGGCATCTGCTTAGACTCACATGGGTTCTGAGGCTGTCCTGGGACCCCATCACTATGCCGAGAGTGGGGCTGTGTGCCTTCGGGGGTCTGCAGTGATGCCAGCCTTCATTTATGAAACCCCGACTACATGCTGAGCATTTGACTCTGGGACTTGTCAGACCTCGCAAGTCCAGGAATAGGTGTCCCAGGCTGGGATGAGGAAGCAGAGCCAGCACCAGGAGTCAAGCCTGGTTCTGGAGACGAGGAAGTCTGTGCCCCTCCCGCAGCACTGCCGGGAGGCGGGGACCAGAGGACAGCTCACGTGGAGAGGAAAGAGAATGCTTGTCTTGAAGAAACTGCGAGTTTGGGGACTGGGGCGCTGGAGGGGAGGCCAGGGCTGGTGGCTGCTGCAGGAGACAGAGCTTTAGCCAGGAAAAGCAAGCCGGCACCCCACCCCGGGAGGCACGCGGTAAGCCAAAGGAAGAAGGAAGCTGCCAGAGCGTCTGCACCCTCGGGAGCCAACGATGCCTGCGGCAAAGCTGGGGTGAGGAGGGGACTCCTAGGGACCCTGGGATGATGCTGGGCCATGAGCCCCACCACTCGCCATCCCTCCCCTGCCAGACCTGGCCTCCAGGCATCTCAGCCCCTCCTGCCTTCCAGGGTCCAGAGGACCCAGGGACCATCAGATGCAATGGTTCGTGGGTGTTGCTGTACCGGTGTAAGTTTCTGAGGGCTGGTTTACCAGGGTTGGGTAGCTGGGGTTAGAGCACAAGGCATGAGGGCATCGTGTCACTTTTGGTGGCTAGGTGTTTGTGTGCGCTTATGCACGTGTGTGCTTATGCATGTGTGTGCATGGGTGTACTAGGTGCGTGGTGTGTGTGCACGTCTTCATGCATGGGCCAGTGCGTGTGTGTTTGCATGTACGCATGGTGTGTGCATGTGTGTATGTGCATGCATTCTGTGGCATGAGGTGTGTGGGTGCACAGGCCACGTACATGCGCCTGTATGCACGCGTGTGCATGTGTGTGCTGCCTGAGTAAGGGGATGGGGGAGGGTCCCTGCTGTTCCCATCATCCCCCCTGAAGCTGGCTGGGGAGGCTGTGTAGGGAGCCAAAGGCCTGGGGAGGCTTCTTTTCCCAAAGGTGCCACCACCAGCAGGGAAGGAAGGGAGGGAGGAAGCAGCACCTTATTTAAATGCAAATCACTGAAATACAACTTACTTTTTTTTTTTTTTTTGGTACGTGGTTCTCTCACTGTGGTGGCCTCTCCTGTTGCGGAGCACAGGCTCTGGACGCGCAGGCTCAGCGGCCATGGCTCACGGGCCCAGCTGCTCCGCGGCATGTGGGATCTTCCCGGACTGGGGCACGAACCCGTGTCCCCTGCATCGGCAGGTGGATTCTCAACCACTGTGCCACCAGGGGAGCCCCAACTTTCTTTCTTAAAATGCAAATTGTACTTCAGTCTCTGACACCTCCCGAGTGCCAAAGCCACAGAACACAATCAGGAATCAAAGCTGCAGGATCCCCCAGTCACCCAGGCTGGCGAGAGACCCCACTTGCTGGTACACGAAGCAATGGAGGACAGAGGATGGGCCCCGGGTGGGCTTGGGATGCTGAGCCGGATGCAGGTCCTGCCTCCAGGGTTTCCCAGAGGGGGAAGCAACCACTGATGCCAGAAGTGGGAGCTGGAGGTCTGGGCTGTCACCCCCATAGGAGACCAGGCTGGAACTTGCCATGGGTGGCCTGCTGGCTTCCTGCCTGGCTGGGGCAACACGCTGTGTGGTTTCCTAATGAGCCTGGTCTCCCTGGTGAGCCTGGAGCCCTCAGCTGGGAGAATTGTTTGTCTGCTTGCTGACATGGTTAAACGGATTGCCTCTTAGGTGGCCAGAACTCAGGTGCTGGGGGCAGAGCATTGGGGTGTTCCGAGAGCAGCCCTCAGCTTGGAGCTCAGGCCCAGGGGCAGGCCTGCCCCCCTCAGCCTCTCTTCTAACCATGGGCTCAGGAGCAGGCTGCCAGGCTGCCAGGTTGCCAGGCACAGCTGTGCAGGTCATGAGGGCGCTGCCGTCTTTGGGCCCATGCCCTGCTCCCCAAGCTGGGTGACTTGGACTGGGGCCCAATCCTCTGGGAAGAAGGGAGGGTGTCTTTTTCTTCACACACAGACGCACTTGACTTACCCCTTTTCCTAATTCATCCACCCGCAGAGGGCGCCTGTTCCCAGTTTGCACAGTCACTGTAGAGGTTGGGGGCCCCTCAGCCCCCAGACTCCTCTTTCTTCTGCTCTACACCTTGCTTTCAGATCTTACCTCCTCTCCCTGCTCCTGGGTCCCCCACCCCTGTCTCAACACTTTGTTTCCTCCGCTCCTTCCTTGCTCCTTTTCTTCTAGCCATGATCCCACCCTCTCCGTACCCCCCCTTCTATGGGCCCCTCTGGTTTGTGTCCCCAGAATCAGACTGACACAGAGTCCTTACCCTTACACAGGGTCTGAGGTAGGTACAGGCAGTCCAGGGAAGGTGAGCCAGGTCCTTGATGGCTCAGGGCCAGGCTGGCACGTGCAGAGAGCCCAGGGGCATGCGGGAGGGTCCCGCCCCTTCCATCTGCCGAGCGCTCCTAATATAGGCAGCAGCAGCCCTGGTGCCAAGCGGGGGAAGCAGGGGAAGCAGAAGGCAACTTGGAGCTGGAGGGTGACAGGGCTGCGCTTCCTCCATATATATAGTCCCGTCTGTCGCCCTGGGGGTGGGTGGCTTCCTGGGGCACTTCTGATGTCATCAGCTTCCCAGGAGAGTTCTGCTGGGGTGAGGTGAGGGCCTATGACAGGGTCTGAGATGGGGAGGTAGCAGTGCCGGGGCCCTAAGCCAGCACGCCTCAGGGACCAACGCCTCGGGCAGTCCTGGCCTCTCCCAGGCATTGTCTTGGCTGCCACAGACCCACATCTGGGCTGTCAGGCGATGGCTTGTGCACCTCTGAGATACCTACAAAGGGACCCTTCCTTGACACCACCCCCGAATCTGTCAGCTGACCCCACTGAGCCGGGGCGTCTCACTGGCCCTGGAGGCTGCCCTGGGGGACCATGAGGAGATGGTAAGCTCCTTTAGATCCCCACCTCTCGAGACGGGTCCAAGTAAGAGCAATGACAAAGATTTTGGTGAGAGATACAGGTAGCCCCTGGCTTTTGCCGCACTGGCCTCACCCTCCTCGGTAAGACCCTGTCTGGGTCTCCAGGACCCAGTTCCGTCACCTCCAGAACTGAGAGCACAAAGCTTTCCCCTCACACCCACCCCAGCACCCCGCCCCACGTTCCCAGCTTCCGTCTGGTACTTCTGAGTGTCCACGTGGGTTTCGTCAAACCCTGCTACCCTGTCAAGAAGGTAGAGGAGACAGAGCTGCCCCGGGTCTGGGGCTGTGCCTCCCCCACCTGACTGGGAGCTCCCAGAGAGGCTTCTCTGCCCATCAAACTGGGGGGGGCGGGATGATCCTCAAGGGGAGGTGGCCCTGCCCCCTCCTCAAACTGGAGTCTCCCTCCTATGAAGGAGGTCCTGCTGGCCTGCTGGTGCTGCCCTGATCAGGCCCGGGAGGTCCCTGGAGGGGTAACGGGAGCTGCTAGGGGTTCTCCCAGACCCTGACTGATAAGAATGGCCTGTGACCACAGTGGGCAGGACTGAGGTTTGAACAGGAGACGGGCACCGGGCCGCTGCCGAAGGCCAGAGCCTCCCTCCCATAGCCTCGGAGCTGAATCAGGGCGGAGGGGGAGCCTCCCTCCCCCTGGGGAGACGGACTCAAATGCCTTCAGAGGAGGGGACTGGAGGACTGTGCGACAGGCAGGGAGGGCTGCCCCCTGCAGACCCCTTCGTGCCTTGTAGGTTTTTAACAGTGAGGCTCACACAGAACAGCGAGCACGCGACTCTGCCGCTTACTGGCTCTGTGATGCCAGGAAAGGCACTCTCTGAACCTCGCTTTCCCCCTGAGGGACCTGCAACACGGGGATGACCTAATACAACAGTGCCTGGCACACAGCAAGGACTGTCCTTAGGACCGAGGACCTGGGGCCTCCACTTCCAATTCTTCTGCTGGATGGGGACCTCCTGGCCCAGGAGTGATGACTGGAGTCAGCGCCGCCCCCCAGCAGCAGCCCTGGGGCAACCCCACCCCGTGTAGAGCCCTGGCCTGTCCCAGGGGTCTGCAGAGTCCCCGTGGCCTACGGCGCTGCCCTCCCTCCCTGTCTCCTTCCCCAGCCCCTCCCAACGTTTCCTGGGATCACCTCCCAGTTCAGCTTGAGCGCAATTGGACTTGAATCCTTGTCTCCGGGCCCTGGTCTGAGCTCTGCACAGCTGTGAGCGAGCTCTCCCCAAGAGCAGTGACTAACAGGCTGGAGCCGGGGTGGAGGGAGGGGTCCTCCCGAAGCCTCTCCGAGTGCCCGGGGCCAGGGCTGTGAGGAGACGCTTTGTTATCAGGCTCTGCCGACCCTCTGCTGCCTTTGGTGCAGTGACAGGAGCTGTCTCCTGCCATGTCCTTGGTTCATGTTTCAACATCCTCTTATCAGTCTTTCTGAAGGAGGCTGCCAGCAGTACGTAGGTGGCAGCAAATCATGCCCAGTTTGAGGAGGTGGGGTCAGAAAACTGGAAGATTCTAACACATGTTAGGCACTTACTGTGTTATATCTTTTTTACTCTCATGACAACCCTGTAGGCAGGGCTGCCATGTACAGTTGGGAAGGTTGTTCACTAAACAAGGGCATCTGGCCAACAGAGCAGTCCATGATCTAACCAAGCAGCATACCCGGCATATACCTGTGTCTCTTGGAGGGGAGAGGGAAGCTTTTCTTAATTTATGTAAAGACACAGTATGGGCCATTCATGGTTATTGAGGTAAGGCCTATTATTATCTCCATTTTATCATTTGGAAACTGAGACACAGAGAGCTTAAGTCATTTGCCCAAGATCTGACCAAGGTTCGGAGCTGAGCTCTGAAGCCAAGAATTCTGGCTTCAGAGCCTTCACTCCTTGCAACACTGCCTCATACAGCCTTGGCAGGGATGAGCCAGTCACAAGAGCTGGAAGTCTGCTGAGGGCCCTGACTGCTGGGGCCCAGTCAGTTCTGAGACTCAGGGACCCCAAGTCATCTCCCCTCAGCTCATCAGGGGTCTGGGGGCCTGAGCCGCCCTCCACAGGGGCGATATGGCTGTAGCTGGAAGCTCGGAGACTGGGATTCTGTGGCTTCGTGATTCCGAGAAAGTCACCTTCCTTCATAGAGCCTCAGTTTCCCCACCTGTAAAATGGAGTTGACAGGCCCCACCCTGCCTGCCTCACGGGCCAGGATTTAACCATCCGTTTGGAGGATTTGAAAGAGAAGGAGGCCTTCTCCAATGCCTAAAATCACACCTAGAGTTGCCTCAGTTAAAGCTTAATAGGTTGGGGGACTTCCCTGGCAGTCCAGTGGTTAAGACTCCGCGCTTCCAGTGCAGGGGGCGAGGGTTCCATCCCTGGTTGGGAATAAGGATCCCACATGCCGCGCAGCCAAAAAAAAATTAAAAATTAAAAGACTAGAGTGTTTAAATTTAAAAAAGGCTTAAGAGGTGAGAAGAATAAATTAGGAGTTCGGGATTAACATATACACACTACTATATATAAAATTGATAAACAACAAGGACCTACTGTATAGCACAAGGAACTATACTCAATATTTTGTAATAAACTATATGGGAAAAGAATGTGAAATATATATATATATATATACATATATATATATATATATATATATGTAGCTGAATCACTTTGCTGTACACCTGAAACTAACATTGTAAATCAACTATACTTCAATTTTTAAAAAGAGCTTAATACATATCTGTCATCTGCTTAATACGACTGTTATTTCCAGGTCTATGGAGGTGCCCCCCCACCCCCCACCTCTTACAGCCTGGGAGCCAGTCCTTTACAGGCTGCCCGCCTTCCTTCTCAGACACAGAACAACACAGCCCAAATGCCAGGGCACTCCCAGCTAATGAATCAGCCTCCAAAATGAATCCAAACATCTGGCTGACAAAGGGCATAGCTCGTTGGAAGCAGCTCCTTCTGCACAAATATGTTCTTAATATTCAATTAGTATTTATCCACCACGAACAACAATTACGCCATTGACTCTCAATGAAGAGCCTGGTTAATTAATTAATGCAGTCTTTAACATGCTGGCAGCATTTCTCTATGAGCGCGATAGTTAAAATAATAACACAGTGACGCCAGAATGAGCCGGGGGCTGGCAGGGGCGCCCTGGGTTTCCCGGGCTCCAGATGTGAGTCTGGAGCTGAGCATGTGCCACACAAGCCATCTTCTGCAGTTTAAAAAGAAAAAGACAAAAACACACTGCAATTTTGAGCAAGCCGCTTAACCCCTCCCAGCCGGCTTCTTCCTCAGGAGGGAGCAGGCCAGATGACAGCAAGGTCCCTTGGAGTCCTAAACGCATGGGTTCTGCAAGTGACATTCAGATCTGTATTGACCCCCCTGCCCTGCTAATTGCTGCAGCCAGGGTCCTCCTGGGCTCCACACAGTCCTCTCTTTGTAAACCACAAACCCGACATCTCTCTCCCCTCCACTGGCCTCCCTGTCCCCTTGCTGCCAATTATTCCAGCACCTCCTTCTCAGGCCCCATTTCTGGGTTTTGTTTTGTTTTTTTTGCGGTACGCGGGCCTCTCGCTGTTGTGGCCTCTCCCATTGCGGAGCACAGGCTCCGGACACGCAGGCTCAGTGGCCATGGCTCACGGGCCCAGCCGCTCTGCGGCATGTGGAATCTTCCCGGACCAGGGCACGAACCCGTGTCCCCTGTATCAGCAAGCAGACTCTCAACTACTGCGCCACCAGGGAAGCCCCCAGGTCCCATTTCTTCCTCCTGCTCATTCCCATGGGGGATCCCCAGAGCTCAGGTCCAACTTCCGGTTCTGATTCTGACCTCTTGCTTCTCGCAGCCTCCCATTCCAATTCTGTCCGCTACCAGCCCCCAGGTCCTGACTGCCCCTGTCTTTGCTTCCAGCTCCATCAGAGCCTGGGTTCACCCCAGCACTCCACTTACCAGCTGTGTGACCCTGGGCCGGTTAGTCAACACCCCATGCCTTAGTTTCCCCACTTCTGTGATGGGGACAGTCACATGGGGCATAATCATCACCTCCACTGCCTCAGTCAGGATGGGATAACCTGCCCTAACAAATCCAGAATGCAATGGCTCAAACTCAATAGCGACGTATTTCTCACTCGCCAGCAGGCGGGTCCCTGCAGTGCAATGACTCCAAGGACCCAGGCTCTTTGCCTCTTGTTGCTCCCCCTGCCCCAGGGGGCTCTGTCATTGTCCTGGTGCTCCTGGCTGGGTCCCCATAGCTGGTGTCCCACTGGCAGAGGGGAAGGAGCATGGGGGAAGCATGACTGCCTTCCTGAGAGCCCTGGCTGGAAATCACGTCCCTCAGTTCACATGCATGAGAAGGGGTTACACAGACACACATGGCTGCAAGGGAGGCCAGGAGATGTAGTCAAGCCGTGTGCCCAGAGAGGAACGAGGGGACAATGATGGAGCAGTGCAGCCTCTCCCACATGCCCTCAGAGGGTTGTTAGGAAGATCTAATGAGTTAATACATATAAAACCCTTAGCACTTGGCACGTGGTAAATATCCTATAAGCGACTGCCATGATTACTGTGTGTGCCTACACTAGTTCTGTGAATACGATGACTAATTAGACACATTCCCCATGTGTGATGACCCCGCAGAGGAGGGTGGTAGAGACACATAACCCCCCCACCATCATTCAGAATGTGCCACACCTGAGGTGCATTCAAGGTGCCGTGGGACAGGCTAGAGGAAATGAGGGGCTGGGAGGGGACGTGGGGCTGAGTCTCAAGGATTGGTGGCAATTGATCAGGTGGAGAGGGGATTCCAGGTCCTGGCTTCACGGAGGCATGGCTACCGCCAGACCCATGCATAGTCGTGGTCACATTATCAGGACAGAAAGAGTCAGACTTTCTCCTGGGGGCACAGGGAGCCTCTGGAGGGGTTGGACTAGCACAAGGAAGTGATGTTATCTGACCTGAATTTCAGAATGTTCCTTGGGTGCAAAAAGGAGAGTGGGTTAGAACAGAGCAAGGGACTGGCCCTCAGCATCCTTTCTCTCTCCTTTCCTGCATGCCCACCAAGTACTGCAGGGCCTGGCAAGCTGACACTATATTTGCAGACTTGCTTGCAGCTGAGTTTTGGAATATGAATTAGGTTCTGCCAGGTGGAAGCCGTTGCCCATGATCTGGAAAATACAGTGAGGTGAGGCCATCTTCCTCCTTGTCCGTCCTCCACTGGCAAGCAGGGAGAGAAGACATCGAGTAGTTCTGCATCAGTGATCCAGCATCCAGCTTCCTGGAGAGACCACAGCAGTGGAGACAGTGGCGTCCTCATCCTGGCTTCCTGAGCCCTGGTCTCAGCCATAGGACTCAGGCTGCGTTATTAACTAACAGCTCTAATGGTGGCCTTGAGATTCCCCACCTTCATGATGGAGCAGAGGCAGCCGCGCCCCTGGTGAGCCAGTTCTGCAGTGTGGTGTGGGCACCATTCTTTCAGGCCCTTCCAAGGGCTAGATTAACACCTGGATGGCTGGAAATAGAGGCTAGCAGGGAGGCTTCAGGAGTGGTCTAGGCAAGAGATGGATAAAGGCTTGAAGCAGGGCGGTGGCTTCAGGCTGGGGATCTGAGAATAGATTTGAAAGACAATTCTGAGGAGTTCACTAGGCTTATCAATCTATTTGGGTGTAGATGGGAGAGGGATTAAAAAATGCCCCCAATCTCCTGGCTCACGTGGCTGGTAGAAGAAACAAACCACTGGTGGAGATAAGAAAGAAAGGGGAAGAGCAGGAACAAGGAGGGAAGTGATGATTCCAAATTGGTTAGTTGGTTTGAGGTCTTGGGGGACATCCAGGTAGAGGCATCCATAGGCAGGTGCAGACTGGAGTCTGGAGCACAGGAGGAAGACTGGGACATGTTGGTCCAGAGGTGGGAATTCCAGTCACAGGGGAGTTGGGTAAGAGGATGTAGACAGGAGAAGGGGGTCCCAGGGTGAACACTGGGGAACCCTGACATTTAAGGGGTGGACAGAGGAAAACCAGCCGAAGGAAAGGTGTGAGAAGCAGGAAAGGGACGGGGCAGAACTGTCCCTCAGTGATGGCAGCAGTGTCACAGAGAGCACTGCAGGGTCAGATAGGGTGAGAGGGTGTCGGGTGTCCTTTGGGATGGAGTGCCCTGGGACAAACCCTCCCGTCCTTCTAGGAGGCTACCAGCAGCCCGCAGCATCCTTCTGACGCACATACAGAAATGGAATTTTATCTTCATCTCGATTTCCTCGAGGGCTCCCTTATTCACTGAGCTCCTTGGTGGCCTTCCTGAGATCACTGTCAGTACAAGGTGGGGTCAGAAGCCACACTGTGAGGAGTTGAGGAGTGGGTGGGAGTCGAGGAAGTACACTTGGGGAGCTCTTTCCAGGTGTCTGGAGGGGAAGGGGAGGGAAGGGGTGGGAATAGGAAGTGGGGTTGAGGAAATGATTTTCTTTGGGTGGGGAGGCGGGATGGGAGCATGACCGTAACCAGGAGTGGGGGAGACTGAAGAGGTGAGATGACTCCCTCCCCTCCATTTCTACTGCTCAGACTGTGGACCACCATGGCCTGGCTCACTCTCCAAGGTGTCCTCTCCACCACACCTTACCTCCCATACTCTGAATCACTCATTGGCTCCCTGTTGCCCAAAAAGAAGTCCCAGATGCCTTGTGCTCCCAGGCAGAGCCCTCCCTAATCTCCCGCAGCCTCCCTTCCCAACTATTTGTCTGCTCTTTCCTCCCCGAAAAACCTGCTGCTGCAGCCAACCACTCTGATTTAATTTCCCCCAGATATGCCATAGTCATTCATGACTGGGAAGAAGCCATTTTGACGCTGTTAAACACTTGTTTGGGTTTCCCCCGATGGTTTCAAAAATGTTGGAAACAAAAGGGTTTGACCCTTTGAGAAGGTGAGCTGTGACAGACACCCACCCGACAGACTCCCCATCTTCCCATGTGGGGGCTCAGGAAAGAAGCCTCCTCCCCCAGGGCCGCCCACCATTGCCAAAGCCAATCATGCCAAGTCCATTGTTACCTTTTGCCAGTGATTGGATTAAAGGTGGGCCCATGGTACAATTTTGGCCAGTAAGTCATAAAAAGAAGTTTTCAGGAAAACTTCAGGAAAAAACAGGGAAAGATTTTACTCCCTGATAAAAAGAGAACCATATGCTAGGAGAGGAGCCCTCGTTACCTGCTTTTGGATACTGTGGTGTGAGTATGTGATGTGGCAGCCATTTTGTGATCATGAGCGAAAACCTGGCTGACACTTTGAGAATAGCTGAGTGGAATGATGAGCAGAAATTAGGTCCAGGATAATGTACTGTATCTACCCAAGCTCTTGGCATTTTGTTAAGCGAGCTTGTGACCTTGAGCAAGCTGCTTCTGCCTCCTCATTTGCAAAAAAAACCAATAATAATACCTACCTCATAGGGCAGTTATGAGGATAAAAGTGAGTTATTATTTGTAAGGCTCTTAAAGATATGCCTGCACATATGCCTGGAAATATTGGTGTTAAATAAATAGAAATAATAAAAAGTTGTATTGGCTAAGCCCCTTCGAGTTGGCTTTTCTGACACTCAGGTGGTGAAAAGGAGGTTCCTTCAGCAGAATGCAGGGGCTGAAAAGCAGGCACGGAAGAGCCTGTATGGGGCCGGGGTGAATGTGAAGGCCTGGAAGGATCTGGAGCTTCTGGAGGATGGGGTACCATGTTGGCCTCTGGCACACCAGCGGGGTGGTGGGGAGGGACTGCCGTCTGCATGGTCTGGATGGTAGAGGGGGGTGGGGCAGAGAGGGGAGACACCCACCCCTCTTCTTCAGCACAGTCTTGGCTCAGAGGGCCAAAGCTATGCCTGTTGCAGAGGGGATTCCAGCATGAACAGGCTGTAAATGGGATGTCCTTTCAGGTGCCCAGGGCAGCATAAGACCAAGATCTGTGCATCTCAATCTCGCCTCCAAACAATCTAAGAGCCATTTCCTTATTTCTGCTGTGAAGTTCCATACCTTTCTCCTTAGTAAAAACTGGTGGCTGAGGGTCCCATGAGCATTTCCATTTCTTGATGCCGGCTGCCTCCAGGCCAGGTAGAACCCCGGACCTCTTGGACTTTGAGTCATCTGCTGGATTCTGTGAGCCAAAGCTTCCCCTTCCCAGGCTGGCTTCACGAGTGTGTCCCCTGTATAGTCACACAGGTTCCCGCGCTTCATTTATCACTCTCCTCTTGCCTTCTTGAAATTCTTAATGATTTTCCAACAAGGGGGCCCACTGGGCCCCGCTGATTGTGTAGCCAGGCCTACTCTTCACCCAGGCTGCCAGGATGGAGGTTCCTGTTCTCCCCAGCCCAGACAGGAGCACATATACATCCCTCCCCTGGTTCCAGCAGGTGCCGCCCTCAGACTTGAACACCTGGACACCTCCCCTGCTCACCCGCTGCAGAGCCTCCCAAGCACCTCTTCCCACTGCCACCTCCTGGGCTCAGATTCCCACATCAGGCTGGATGACTGACTGTAATAGCTCCTGACCCGCTCCCTCCTCTGCGCGGCAGCCACCAAGATCTTTCTAAATTACAAATCCGATCATGTCTCTCACCTGCTTATAACACTTCAGGGGCTCCCTGCAGCTTAAGTTATATATTCCAAGCTTCTGTGGCCCAGTGCACAGAGCACTTCCGGATCCAGCCTCTGCCTATGTATCTAGAAATCACGCCAAGCCATGCCCTCCCTGCCCCTCTCACTCCCCACCCTCGGCCTCACCACCGATTCTTTTCATTCCCAGAAAGAGCCTGTTGCATGCTCTGTGTTTCTGCACACACTGTTTCTGCTGCCAGAGCGCTCTTTCCCCCGTTCTTCATCCAGTTAACCCCTGTCATCTTTAGAACTCAGGTGCCACCTCCTCCAGGAAGCCTCCCCCTGTGCCCACAGCCTCGAGGGCGTCTCTCAGAGCGGTGGCTCTGATTGCCCACTTGTCTGCCTCCTGGTCTCCTCAGCATCCAGCACAAAGCCTCCTGGTGCAGCAGGGGGTGCACTGACCCCTGGGGCACCAAAGTCACTTCCCCTCTCTGGACCTCAGTCTTATGGCTTATTCATTCAGCAGCACATGCTGGGCGCTTACTCTGTGCCAGGCACTGAGTAGGCACCTTCCATGCAGCCGGGACCCAGCCAGACACAAACCCTGGCCTCAGGGATTGCAGCGGGCAGAAGGAGGGGATGACAAGCATGCGAACTAGTAAGAACGTGTGATAATGTCCAACGGTGGTATATGCTATGAAGCAGGTCAGGGGAAAGAGAGTGACGGTGATGTTGCCTTAGATCTTAGATGGGATCATCAGCAGGGCCCCTTTGATAAGGGGACATTGAGCAGAGCCTGGAGGAAGCAGGAGGGAGCCCTGCTGGGGCCCGGGAGGGGGGGGTGAAGTTCCAAATAGAAGAAATAGTGAGGGCAAAGGCAGGAACGCTTAGTGGGTCCCAGGGACAGTGAGGACACCAGTGAGGCTGGAACAGGGTGAGTGAGGGGGCGGATAGAAGGAGATGAGGTCAGGGAGGAACCAGGGCCAGATCCTGGGGGCCCGCAAGACTGCAGTGGAAGCCCTGCCCAGCCTCACGGTACCTTCAAAGCCACCTGCTCTGGCCCCTCCCACCCCTACAATGAACAGGTCCATCCTTCCATGCCCTCTACCCTCTGCCCCTTGACCTCTCCGCCACCTCCTTCCACCCTCAACACAGCACTTCATTCCTCCTACCCCCAAACCAAAGAAGCCAATAGAGGAGAACCCCCCATGGACCTCCACACCTCCCTGCCTGTTCTCCACCCACCCCATCCCTGTCATAATCCACATCCTGTCGGCCCTCCTGGGATTCCAGGTGCAGCTGTGTACACAATGCTCCACACTGAAGCATCCCACCTCGGGGCTCATCCACTCTCTGTGTTGGGGATGGGGTGGGACAAGCGTGGGACTCAGGCAGACTGCAGCCCAGCAGACCAAAGGGCTGGGGGTCAATAGCCCCAGGGGCAGCCTCATCATGGAAGGTGGGAGCAGGCAGATAAATGTCCTTCTGACAGATGATGCTGAGGGGCACCGTGCGGGCTCCTCAGAGGGTCCCCGCAGGACTGACCTCCAGCTGCCCGGAGTGGCAACTAGATCAATAACACTGGCTCCACGTTAGCTTTTCTTCCTTCTTCCTCTTGTTCCTTCTACTCCCTCATTCGTATTTCCTGGGGTCACCTCCCTAATAAACTTGTCTCCAAGTTAAACGCGGAGTTTAACTTGCACCAAGTCTTTTCTCAGGCTCTGCTTTCAGGGAACCCAAATTAAATAATCCAGTCTCTGTTGTTACACAATGAGAGAGGGGTCCCTCCTCCCCGCCCAGGTCACACTTGTACTCCCACCCCCACCTCCTGGAGCATCCTCCCCAATCCAGCCACCACTCTCTCCGCCACGTGCCCATATTCCCTCTCTTCTGGATCGTTTACACTGAAACAGGCTCAAGTCTCTCCGAGCAGAAGGAAAGATGAAACATCCTTCAACCTCACATCCCTTCTGGCTTCTGGGACTCATCTGGCTCCACCTCGCTGGTGCTGGTGCGTCTGGCACCACTGCCCACTCCCTACACCTCGAGACACACTCCCTCTGGTTTCCCTCCACCCGCACTCTTCTCAGACTCCCCCGCCAGGTCCTCCTCCTCAACATGCAGGGACTCCTCAGGCAGGGCCCTGGATCCTCCTGTCCCCGCAAGGCGTGCTCTCTTTCTGGAGGTCTGCCAGAGCCCCCAGCATCTGCATCTGTGTGTCCAACCCAGACCTCTTCCCCAAGCACACACCCAGATATCCAACCACCTGCCTTTCACCTCTACTTGGATGGGTCAAAGACACAAAATCAGTACATCCAAACATCCCACCACAGCCTCAACCCGCTCCTTCTCCTGGGTTCCCCATCGCAGCGCGGGTACCAGTCTCCATCCAATGAGGGCACAGGTCCTACAACAGCGTGGGGTCATCCTTGTTCCTATCCCTCACCCCCATGTCCAATCTATCACAAGTCCTCTAGATTTTGCCTCCTAAGCCTTTTCTAGATTAGTCTGCTTGCACTCATCTCATCACCACCAAGCTAGTCCTGGGTACTCAAAATTGGATTTGAACTAGGATTACTGGATCAAATACAGAGTGCCCAATTAAATTCGCATTTCAGATAAACAATGATTTTAAAAAATATAAGCATGTCCCAAATATTACATGAGATATACTTATACTAAATAATTATTTATTATTTATTTGAAATCCAAGGGTAACTCAACAGCCTGTATTTTTTTAATGTCCTTTTCTAGTTAAAATTCCATGAAATCCTTGAACTATTTCAAGGATCATCTTGTATTTTTATTTGCAAAAACGCAATCCTAATCCTAACGGATCTCCCTGCATCTCCACACTGTGGCTTGATGATCTTGTTCAAACAAACTTTGCTAAGTAGACAGTGAAGGGAAGTATGTATATTGTAATCACTAGATTCACCTCTTAACAAAAATACATGAAATGTATAATACAATGACTATAGTTAATAATACTGTATTGTATATTTGAAAGCTGCCAAGAGAGTAGATCTTAAACATTCTCATCACAAGAAAAAAATTTGGAAATATGTGTGGTGATGGATGTTAACTAGACTTATTGTAGGTGATCATTTTTTTTTAATTTATTTATTTTTAATTTATTTATTTTTGGCTGCATTGGGTCTTCGTTGCTGCATGCGGGCTTTCTCTGGTTGTGGCGAGTGGTGGCTACTTTTCATTGCGGTGCGCAGGCTTCTCGTTGTGGTGGCTTCTCTTGTTGCGGAGCATGGGCTCTAGGCTCGCGGGCTTCAGTAGTTGTGGCATGCGGGCTCAGTAGTTGTGGCTCACGGGCTCTAGAGCACAGGCTCACTAGTTGTGGTGCACGAGCTTAGTTGCTCCGCAGCATGTGGGATCTTCCAGGACCTGTGTCCCCTGCATTGGCAGGCGGATTCTTTACCACTGCACCACCAGGCAAGTCCCTTAGGTGATCATTTTGCAATAGATACAAATATCAAATCAATATGTTGTACACCTGAAATTAATATGATGTTATATGTCAATTATATCTCAGTTTTTTAAAAATAACAAATAAAATAAATTTTTTCTTTTTCAGGAAAAAAATAAATAAATATTTAAAAATTAAAAGTACAGGGAGGGGCTTCCCTGGTGGCGCAGTGGTTGGGGGTCCGCCTGCCGATGCAGGGGACGCGGGTTCGTGCCCCAGTCCGGGAAGATCCCACGTGCCGCGGAGTGGCTGGGCCCGTGAGCCATGGCCGCTGAGCCTGCACGTCCGGAGCCTGTGCTCCGCAGCGGTAGAGGCCACAACAGTGAGAGGGTCGCATGCCGCAAAAAAAAAAAAAAAAAATTACAGGCAGGGATGGAGTGGGAGTTTGGGACTAGCAGATGCAAACTATTATATATAGAGTGGATAAACAACAAGGTCCTACTGTATAGCACAGGGAACTATATTCAGTATCCTGTGATAAACCCTAATGGAAAGGAATATTAAAAAAGAATGTATATATATATATGTATAACTGAATCACTTTGCTGTACAGCAGAAATTAACACAACATTGTAAATCAAC
This sequence comes from Mesoplodon mirus, assembly GCF_964341445.2. Taxonomy (NCBI): domain Eukaryota; kingdom Metazoa; phylum Chordata; class Mammalia; order Artiodactyla; family Ziphiidae; genus Mesoplodon; species Mesoplodon mirus. The sequence continues at coordinate 67,017,830 of NC_138988.1, forward strand.
TATACTTCAATAAAATAAAATAAATCAAAAGCCAGGGAAAAAAACACTCCCCAGTTAAAAAAAAAAATTAAAAGTACAGAAAATTCGGTTGCTAGCATCAACTTTAATCAGTTAATACTATATTAAATGCCTATTGTGTACCAGGCATGCCTAGAAAATGAAATGTTCCATTTAACCAAATATTCCAATGAGCCAAGTTATCATAGGTAATATAGATCACACTTGTGGCATCACTATTCGCAAGGATTATAATATAACAATCTAAGCAGCACTAAGACTGAATTCAGCATTTTGAAACCATAGGATGTGTCAGGGTTATCTGTATAAAGCATCTTAGAGGTGCATAAACATTAACCTAGGATCTGGAAAGCACACAGGGCTGAGTGCCCGGGACACGGAGGTCTGGTCCAGTCTCACTCACGCCTTGTTGTTGGATTGAGGCAAATCACTTCACTTCACTTCACTTCCGCTGCAGTTTCCTTGTCTATAAAACAAAGAGCTAGACTAAATGATCTATCTCTAAGGGCTCTTTTGGCTCTGATTCAATTAACTTATAGTGTGATAGATTGAAGAAGTGCTGGCTAATGGTGTTTCTGTTGAGAGAATGCTGAATATACTAGTTTTTACTGTACTTCTATAAAAATAAAAAAGTTCCTAACTTCATATCTCTGAGAGGAAAAGATTTATCATCATTGGACTACAGAAAATGTGGTCAACTTAGTATGATTCTGTAAGAATGGCAATGGATTCAGAAACTTTTATAGGGACCCCAGAAATCCAAGGACAGAGCAGACATTAGATCCCTAATTCCCAGGGCAAAGGTTCTTGTGGAAAATCTTCACGATGTACTGAAGTCAACATCTGCAAACTGGGATACCAAAGTCTGGAGGAAGTTCACATAGCTTTTTACGTAGAGCACCTTCCTCCCAGCTCAGGGAAATCCAGGTGGACCCAGTTCCTCAAAGGCATGCAGACAGTAAAATAAAATGGTGTGTTTTCAAGTGGTGGCTTGTGTTTCTCTGAGAAGTCTAAAAAATGAAAATCTAGACAGATTCTTTGATAGACTTAGGAGGCAGTCTGTATTGTCCCAAGAAGCTCTTGTGGAAACTTAGGAAAATAGTTTAGAATCTACTCAGCCTTCCTAAAGTAAAACAAAAAACACTGTAATTCAACTATATGTCAATAAAAAATATATTTTTAAAAAAACCCATAATACAGAAAAATAGTCAAATAACCCAAATGAAAGCAGAAAGGGGGAAACAGGGGAACTGATAACAGAGGTTACAAATAGAAATCAAATCATAAAATGGAAATTCTAATCCAAGCATATCAATAATTACATTAAATATAAATGATCTAAACTTACCAATTAAAAGTCAGTTATTAATGAATAAAAAAACTAACAAGACAATAATATGTTGTCTACAAAGAAATCTACTTTATAACATGATAGTAAAAGGTTGGGAAAAGATATACCTTGCAAACAGTAATCAAAAGAAAGCTAGAGTGGCTATTTTAATATCAGACAAGGTAGATTTCAGAGTAAGTAAAATTACCATGGATAAAGAGGGACATTTTATAATGATAAAAGGGTCAATTCACCAAGAAGGTAACACCCCTAAAAGTGTATGTACCTAGCAACAGAGCTTCAAAATGCATGAAGCAAAAACTGATAGAAGTGAACAGAGAAATAGATAATATCTACAATCATAGTTGATTTCAACACTCTTCTTTCAGCAGTTGATAGAAAAAGTAGATCAGTAAGGATACAGAACTGAATAACAACCTTAACAAACTGGGTCTAATTAACATCTATAGAACACTCTATGCATTAACAACAGAATACACATTCTTTTCAAGGGCACATAGAACATCCACTAATATAGACCATATCCTGAGTCATAAAATAGATCTTAACAAATTTTAAGAATTGGAGTTATACAATGCATGTTCCCTGACCATAATGGAATTAAATTAAAAGTTAATAATGAACAAGGTAACTGGTAAATCTCCAAACACTAGAACTAAAACAACATATTTATTCAATAGAATACTACTCAGCTTTATTGCTGAGTATTTATCTATTTTTATTAAGAGACTATTGATTCAACAACTTGGGTAAATTTCAGAGGCATTATGCTGAGTGACAGAGGCCAATCTCAGAAGGTTATATATGTAAGATTCCATTCATATGACATTCTGGAGAAGGCAAAACTACAGCAATGGAAAACAGATCAGTGGTTGTAGGGGGAACAGATCAGCGGTTGCAGAAGATGGGGTGACTACAAAGGGTCAACACAAGGGAGTTTGGAGCTGATGGAATTGTTCAGAATCCTGATTGTGATCATAGTTACAGAAATTTAATATGTATGAAAACTCACAGAACAGTATACCCCGCCCCAAAGTCCATTTTTTTTTACCATACATTAATTTTCTTTTTAATGTTTTAATTTGACCCTGTCGTTCTGCTGAAAACCTTTCATGGCTTCCCAGTGGTCTTGGACAAAAGCCAAACTCCTCAAAGGCAGGGTCTCCAGCCCATCAGCCAGCCTTCTCTCCCACCTGCAACCCTTCACTCTGCATCCCAGGCACATTAGCCTTTCCTCAGTTCTTTGAAGATGCAGGCTCTCTCTTACCTCAGGGCCTTTGCCCATGCTGGGTCCCCTTGCCTGAGGCTTCCTTCTGCTTCTCTGCAGCCAGCATTTGTGAGTTGCAGGAAGGGAGTGTGTGAAGAGGCACACTGTAACCTCTTCTCCAGCACCCCCAAACTTGTGGGCGGCTTCTCCCCCAGCCTACCCCGTTCAACTCTCCCTTCCTCTGCCCCAATCACCTCTGAACTTGTCAAGGTCCCCAAGGACTATGAGTTTAAAGTGTAGATTGCAAAGTAAACCTCAGAACATACCCCTCACCAGTGATCTTCAAAAAACCGGCGGGTTGGGGGTTGGGGGTGATAGGTGGAGAAATACCGACGAATGTGGATATAGAGCATCTAACCCAGGAGGTTAGACGTGGGGAATCTGTATTTCAGCCAGACCCCAGAGGCCTCGGGTGGTCTTGGGACCTCTGTCTGGGAGGCACTGCCCCGTCTCCGCACTCCCCTCCTGGTGTGGAGCCCACGTGGGGGCAGCTTCGGAAAGGCGCCCGCGGGAAGCACAGGGCCGAGCCCCCTCTTTGAAAGCAATTTGGAAACCTTTTCATTTCTCTCTTTGTGAGGAAAAAGGAAAACAAGGCTGATTTCTCTCCACATAATTGTCAGGGCGCCGGAGAGCACGCGAAATGGCAAGTTTGAGCGCACCAGGCAATTTGCTGGCTTTCAGAGTCGGCTGTGCGATAGTCCCTCCTGGGCCTGCGCCCCGCGGCTCCCGCCTCCCTCCCAACCTGTAGCGGGCTGGTGCGGGGGGCGGTCCAGGAGCCAGGCTGTGATGCGGGGCCTAGGGTGGCGTCCAGGCTGGGGACAGTCAGGATCGGGGTGCCCCACTGAAGGCTGGGGGTGAGGAGACTGTGGGGCCCCAGTAGGGACACTGTCCCCCAAGGCCGCACCTCCTCCCTTACCCGCCTCAGCCTTAAAGAACCTTCACTACCCCTCACTGCAGGATCGTGGGTAATGAACAGAAGGGAAAGGCCCCAGTGGAAGATTCTCCCAGACCACAGGCTGCCTCCAGAAGGCCCCTGAAGGTTCCTGGAGGGGCAGAGGGGCCAGTCATCCAACTAAGAGTCGAGGTGCTGAGGGAGGTGGGCTGTGGGATGGGAGGCCTGAGGGACACAGACCACCCCTGACTCAACCCTGGGTCTGTGCTTCGAGTCGGTTCTACTCTCAAAACATATCAAGTTGTACATCAACTATATCTCAATTAAAAACAAAAATCCAGAATCCCAGCCCTTCTCTTACCTCCACTGTCCCCACCCTCATCCAGGCCCCATCACCTCCCACCTGGACAGTCCAGGTAGCTTCCTCACTGGTCCCTGGCTTCTTGGTCTTCCCTCTCCACTCAATTTCCACTCAGAAACCACAGAAACCTGTTGAAACCTTGTCAGATCCTGTCCCTCTCCTGCTCAGAACCCTCCCCTGTTCCCCATTTCTTCTGAGTGAAACAGTGCACACAAGACCTGCACCCTAGTACCCCCCTGACCTCGGCTCCCCGCCGCCATCTCCCCTCAAGCACTGCACTCCCACTTCCTCAGTCTCTTTCCTGCTCAAACAGACCAACCTCAGGCTTTGGCGCTGGCTGTTCCCTCTGCTGGATGCTCTTCCCCCAGATATCCACAAGCCTCCCTTGCCTGTTTCAGGGCTCTGCTCAAATGTCACCTTCCCAGAGAGGCCGTCCCTAATGACCCCAACGTGAAAAGTTGCCCCCCTCCTGCCACTGCACAAAGCGACCCCCCATCGCTGTCCATGGTGCTGACCATCACTTAAGCCTTTGTTTAACATCAGCCCCATGAGGAGCTGTGGTCACTGCTGTGTTCCCAGCACCCAGAGCAGTGCCTGACACAGAGGAGGTGCTCAATCCATATTTGTTAGATGAATACGAGGATCCCAGGTCAGGACTCCCCCTCCCACAGATTCCCCCCCCATCTTCACACCTCACCCACCACCCACCAAGGAGGGAGGTTGCATGTAGAATAAGGTGGGGAGGGAGGCAGGGGGTGAGCCACTGCCCCCAGACACAAGCCTGGGACTCAGGCCAGGCCCTTGTCCCCCAGAATCACACTCCACATTTCCTCGGCAGTGTGCCTCCCCCTCTCCTGGTCCCCCACCACCCTTTCCAAGCTGCTGCTCTCCCTGGGGGGTTCCCCACATGAGAGCTGACAGAATCACCAGGGCACCTACTGCTATGCCAGGTGCTCAGCCTTGTCAACTCACCAAGTCTCACAATAATACTACGTGAAATTGGTGCCTGTGCCCACTTTACAGGTGAGGAAACTGAGGCCCAAGAGGCTTAAGTGACCTACCCAGAGATACACTATGGGAGTGAGATTCCCACCCATACTGCTGGGTGTGAGAGCCTTTTTTCCTGATGCCGCAGCCCCAAATTCCAGTCCTCCCACAGACCTGTGAGACGTTAGGCCGGGTTAAGTCAGGAACCACCTGGTTACAAGTGTGGTTATCGTGCCCCACTCACCCCTTCCCCCAGCCAGGTGGCCAGAGCTCAGCACAGCAGTGGTGATTATTTGAGGGAAAGGGAAAAACTTTTGTCTATTGAGCTCTTGCCATGGGCTGGTTATTGTGCCAAATGTTTTACATACATCACCTCCATGAGCCTTGCCATGACCCCATTACACGGATGACTGGACTGAGGCCAGAGAGGTTAAGTAACCTGTCCCACGCCGCTCAGCTAAAAAGTGGCAGATGGGGCTTCCAGAGCGGCCCCAATACCCCAAGATGATCTGCCAAGTTCCTGAGGCTTTCCTGTCCCTCCTCCCACAAACCCCCATGCCCTCTGCCTGGAAAAATGTCCCTGCCAGCCCCTCCATGGCAGGGGAGAGAGAGCAGACAGTCCAGGCACAGCCACCAGAGGGCGGTGGGGGCAGCCACCATGTTTATTAATTTTCTGCCTCGGTGGGTCTGCAGCCCCAGCTGGAGCCCGCAGAGTTGCCATCCAGTCTATCAAATAATTCTATCTGGGAAGAACCTGGTCTGCGAGGGACCAGGCTGATGGGCCTTTAAAATTTAATTGCCGTACTAAGTGAGATTAGAAGTGGGGAAGTGGGCGGGGTGAGCCCAGATGAAAGTATGGCATGTTGGAGGAGGCAAGGGGGGCAGAGGAAACACATTTCCGTCAACCCCTCTGGACCCTGGCACCCCCCACCTCCTGCGCCACCTGGGTGGGCACCGTGGCCTCAGCCCCCTCAACCTCCCCATCACCTGGCAAAGCACTGGCTCCCTTGTGGCCTGCTGTCCCTCTGCTTCTCCTTCCCGACCCCATGGGCTCCTCCAGGCCAGCCACACCAGCTTAGACACCCTTTCCTGATGTTCCCTGCTCAGTCTGACGTCTTCGCCTTTGCCCATGCAGTCTCTTAACTTAGGGTGCTGTTCTTCCTTCACCAGCTCAAACTCTCACCATCTTTCACAAGCCCTCCGGTGACTTCGGCTCCGGCATCTCTTTTGCTTACACGAGCTCCCTATGTCAGGAAGCAGCACACAGCCTTCTCTGTGGGTGACCAAGCTTCCTCCACCACCACCGCCTCTGTCCTAGCCCTCCCTCCTAGGAAAGCTTATTCATTCAGCGGCCCCCTGTTCATCCCTGCCCACACAGTGTACCCATCAAGCTCCTCCCCGGCCACTGGCCATGGGCTTGGGGCTCAGAGTCAGGGGTCCACCACGGGTGCCAAGGGCCAGGCTCGCCGAGGCTGCAGCCTGTGTGGAAGGAGAGGCAGGGGCTATAAACCCAAATCCCATCCCCCTCAGCCCCCCTTGCTTGGAAAGGGTGCAGCCTGGTCACTTGGCTATGGTGACATTCCAGGATTTTCAAAGCCGAGCTCTTTTCCCAGATGAAATCTAAGTAGAATCACCATGTTGCAAAACAGATAAAAGTCAGATTTTGTTAGTACAAATGCACTTGATACGCTCACACGGATGCCATATTCTGATTGTAATAACAGAGAACAATTACAATAAGATTAGATGAGAGCAAGGCTGTTTGGTTGAACATAAGATAAAAATAAGGGATATTCAGGGATGGTTTCTGTCCTCAGCCTCCAACCTGTTTCCACATTTTGTTTCTGCTGTACATTATTACTTATTCATACAGATAAGTAATTGCAAGTTAAAAGAAGGTTCTGTTTCTTTATTATCTCTCCTTGCAATGCTCTTCAGTTAAATACAGATCCACTTGGGCCTCCCTGGTGGCGCAGTGGTTGAGAGTCCGCCTGCCGATGCAGGGGATACGGGTTCGTGCCCCGGTCTGGGAGGACCCCATATGCCGCGGAGCGGCTGGGCCCGTGAGCCATGGCCGCTGGGCCTGCGCATCCGGAGCCTGTGCTCCGCAACGGGAGAGGCCACAACAGTGAGAGGCCCGCATACCGCAAAAAAAAAAAAAAAAATACAGATCCACTCAAAGCAAGCTTTCTGGTGATTTCGCATGGGTTAAAAGTTGTGTAGCATAATTGCCAGCCTATATTTGTTTGGAAATAATGTCTTATAAAAAATGGTATTGTAAATGAACTTGAGTCAAATATTTGTGGAATCTGCAGGGCATCCAGAGTGCCCCAGGGGTCTGCAGACGTGGTTTGTAAGCCATGGACTTTGCAGCCACGTCTCACTTAGCGATCCCTCCTCTTGGGGCCAGGGCCCTGCCCCCCAAATCTAGTTCATTCCTTGCTTCCTTCAAAGTTGGGAAGGACCCTAGGGCTATGTAGTCCAAAACCCACCTTGTGCAGGAATTCCTCCATAGCCCCTCAACAGCTAGTCCTCCAGCCTCTGCTTGAATGCCCGAAGTGACAGAGAACTCACATTATGAGGCTGCCTGGTCCAGTCCGGTCCATGATGGAGCAGCTCTAATTGTTAAACATCTCTCTGAGCCTGTTTCCTTATCTGTAGAATGGGCATAATATTTATCAAGCCTGACTGCTATGAAAACCAAATAAGATGATACTGAGCTGGCACGTACTCTTTCCTGTGTCCTTCCCTACCTTCAAAGCAGCCTCATTTTAGAGATGTAGACAGCCTCAGGCCCACAGGACAGGTACATGGTATGGAATATGCCGTGTAGGGTGGGCAGGGGTGGGGATGGGGAGTGAGAGTTCCTCTGGGACGTCCCTAAGGGAGGCGTGCCTAGGGAGGGGACCCACGGGAGTGAAGGGGGTCCGAGCTCCCAAGGAGCTTCACCAAGTCCATGCGCCCCAGCCCCTCCCACCCAGGGCTCCACCCCCCACACTGGCCTCAGAGCCTCATCGGTCTTCCCTCCTGTCACCAGAGCTGGAGCCTTGTCAAGGAGGCGAGGGGATTAAAGCCCAGGGCCAGCCACGCCCCCGCCAAAGAGCTGGCCAGCTGTCTGTGGCCATCTATCAGCCCTGGCCTGAGTGACCTCCGATTGATGGGCAACATATTATGTACTGCATTTTGTCCTGAGCCAGCTGGGAAGAGGGGAAAGGGGCCATGTTCCTGAGGCAAAGAGGCCCAGCCATCAGCAAGCCCTGGGGTGGGAGGGAAAGGAGAGGATGGGGCTGGCAGCGCTCTGCCAAGGGTCAGGGGTCCTGGGCCTGGCCCCCATGGGCACGGCAGCTGACACTGGCAGAGGTCTCTGGGCCTCAGCATCCTCTGTAAGAGAATCAAGTGGAGCCAGCAGGGCTTGAAAACTCAGCTCCCACAGGGCAGCCGGTCCTGAGGATGAATGAAGGGGTGGCATGGGACCAGTGCCCTGTGCAAAGGCAAGACCACCTTCCCTCAGATTACCTCACTAGTGTTGATCAGGAATTTCCAGACTAGTTGGCTTAAAATTCTACTCCTGGGAGAGGCTGAAACTGCAATCAGGTGAGTTATTAAGTCTTGATGGAGCTTAGCATAAGTGACTCCACTTGGGGCCTGTTGTTTCTTTTTAACGTTCGCAACCAAAATATCTGAACTAGGACTTGAGCAGGAAAGGCATCCTGGCAGTGGGCACAACATGGGTAAAGATACAAAGGCAAGGAAGTTATAGGAAGTGTCCCCGGAATGGAGGTGGTGAGTGGTCCACCCAGGCGAGAGCGAAGCAGGGTATGTGGGGCGCATGTGCATACATGTGTGCACAGGCGTGTGTACACATATGAGCCTGCGTCCCTAGGGGGTTTGAAGATGTGGAGGATCAGAATCTGGAATGGGCTAAGAGGCCAGAAGGGTGGACCGTGCCAGATCATGGGGAACAGGAACATCAGGAAACACCATGAACAGATGTCTAGGGTGTCCTAGACAGATCTGGCCTGGTGTGGAGTGGAGAGAGGCTAGAGGCAGAGAGGTGGCATGGGGATCTGGGATGGAGCAGTGGGAGAGTTGGGACCAGAGCTGACTGCCCTGGGAGGACATCGCCAGGGCAGAAGCATGGCATTGGATGCAGAGGACAGAGAGAAAGTGGGCTGCTATTTCCAATCTGGATGGCCAAGGAACTGAAGGGTTATTGAACTACGAAGAGAAGCTTGTCTTGGTTGGTTGGGTTTGGGGCCTGTGGTTTAAAGGTGAAACTGGACCAGGCAGTTGGAATTACTGATCAGGAGAAAAGCTGGTGGTTCAAACCAACTTAGGAGGCATTGGCATGGAGGGGCCCACAGGAGAAGACAGGTTCTCCAAGAGAAGATGTCTGTACCCATCAGAGCTAGTTGCCCACCCACTGTCCATTCTGTGTCCAGTTACAATTCTGACACCCATCCCAGTATGTGGGATTTTTCTCCATAAACTCAGTACATGCTAATAAAAGTAATATATTTTTGCAAAAGATAAGACAAAACAGAAGAGAGAAGAGTAGCCATGTTTTACATTTTTGCAGATCTCTTTAAATGTCTGGCTTAATAGATGGCAGCTGGGTCCTCGTATCTGCTTCTACATTCAATCTCCTGCAATATGTTGTTTTGGTTGAAGTAGATAAAGAAAATCTGGCCTCCCCCAGATATGGAGTGGAAAAGGAGGAGAATTCTGGTAGCCTTTTCCGTTGTTGTGGGCATTCTTCTCTGATACTACACCAAACCTTGACATGTGGTAGATTCTGGAATCTGAAAATTTTCAGTTGTTTAATTCTGTTACATTCAAATCCACTGGTCTATCTTGCACTTTGAATGAAACTTTTACCCATGGATGATTTTGTGACATCATGCATTGGTCATTTAGAGACAAAAGTCTTGAAGTATTGGGAGGCTCATAGTAGATAAAAGTTGTCCAAAATCCAAATTTTTGTTTGAAATCTCAAACTTTACCACTGGCAACAAATACTGTCAGTTGTTTTCCTTGAAGTGACAAGTTCCCTTCATTCATTTTCAAGAACACGTATGTCAAATCCCCGAGACTGAAAATCTATAGTTTGTCTATAGTTGTTTTTTTTTCAAGTAAAATTGGTGCCCCATGAAAAAAAAAGGCTGTTTCAGCTTACAATTCAAACAATCACATAAGTGCTATTCTTTGAGACAATTACTGAACAATGGTGCCCCCCTTACCTATGGTTTCACTTTTCTCAGTTTGTTACCCACAGTCAACTGCAGTCCAAAAATATTAAATGGAAAATTCCAGAAATAAACAATTCTTAAGTTTTAACTTGCTCACCATTTTGAGTAGTGTGATGAAACCTCTCGTCATCACACTCCCTCCAGCCGGGTCCTAAATCATCCCTTTGTCCAGCCTTTCCCACCTGTTAGTCACTTAGTAACCGTCTCAGTTATCAGATCGACTATCAAGGTATCAGTATCGCAGTCCTTGCCTTCAAGTGACCTTTATTTTACTTAATAATGGCCCCAAAGCACAAGAGCAGTGATGCTGGCAATTCAGATACACCAAAGAGAAGCCGTAAAGTGCTTCCTTAAAGTGAAAAGGTGAGGGCTTCCCTGGTGGCGCAGTGGTTGGGAGTCCACCTGCCGATGCAGGGGACACGGGTTCGTGCCCCGGTCTGGGAAGATTCCACGTGCCGCGGAGTGGCTGGACCCGTGAGCCATGGCCGCTGGGCCTACGCGTCCGGAGCCCGTGCCTCCGCAATGGGAGAGGCCACAGCAGTGAGAGGCCCGAGTACCGAAAAAAAAAAAAAAAAAAAAAAGTGAAAAGGTGAAAGTTCTCAACTGGATCAGAAAAGAAAAAAAATCGTATGCCAAGGTTGCTAAGATCTACGGTAAGAACAAATCTTCTTTTTGTTTTAAGTTATTTATTTATTTATTTCGGCTGCGTTGGGTCTTTGTTGCTGCGCACGGGCTTTCTCTAGTTGCGGCGAGCAGGGGCTACTCCTCGTTGCGGTGCGTGGGCTTCTCACTGCGGTGGCTTCTCTTGTTGCAGAGCACGGGCTCTACGCGTGTGGGCTTCAGTAGTTGTGGCGCAGGGGTTTAGCTGCTCTGCGGCATGTGGGATCTTCCTAGACCAGGAATTGAACCCGTGTCCCCTGCATTGGCAGGCGGATTCTTAACCACTGCGCCACCAGGGAAGTCCGAGAATGAATCTTCGATTGGTGAAATTGTGATGAAGGAAAAAGAACCTCGTGCTAGTTTTGCTGTCACACCTCAAACTGCAAACGTTACGGCCACAGTGTGTGCCGAGATGGAAAAGACATTACTTTTATATCATAAGGTATTTTGAGAGAGACAGAGACCACATTCACGTAACTTTTATTACAGTATATTGTTCTAATTGCTCTATTTTATTATTGTTAATCTGTTACTGTGCCTAATTTATAAATTAAACTTTATCATAGGTATGTATGCACAGGAAAAAACATACTCTATACAGACTTCAGCACTATCCCTGTTTCAGGCACCCACTGGGGTTCTTGGGACGTATCCCCGCATACAAGGGGGGGCTACTGTACTTCAGGATGCGGCAGAAATGCTTTCTATGTGCTTCCCATTCTATCACACAGAATATTAAAAAGATGTGTACTCAGGGACAAAGATTTAATAAAGTTAATGATTTTTATTGGCTCATCAAGGACATTCTTAGTGAAACTGGCTTTTTCCTTTCCTGCCATGCTTGCTGGTGAAGGATGCCATGACTCCAGGTGCGGTCTGATGCCACCACCTAGATCTGTGCTAAGACAACAACATTTTTAAGCACTATAGATTTGCACCATAGTTCCAAATATCCACACAGTGAAAACGGCGAATAACATGTCTTCGTATCACTACGAAAATAGTTTTGACCTCTCAGCCCCCCGAAAGGGTCTTGGGACCACACCTTGAGGACTGAGCCCCTGAAAGTAGAAGCTATATCACTTTGTCCCTGGGTCCTCGGCACAGAGATGGTGCAGAGTAACAGTCAGCGGTGCTGAGCACTCACTGGGAACTTGATTCATCACCCTCACAACAGCTTTTGAGGCGGGTACTTTTAGTATCATGCCCATTTCACAGGTGAGGGGACTGAGGCACAGAGCGACCTCTCTGTTCAAAAGAGAATCATGCCGACCTCCAAAACGAGGCTGGGAAATGATTACACTCTGCGTTTCTAGTCAGCTCTTCAAACTCTACAAAACTCCATCAGTACCTGGGAACCTCCCAGGCACTCCTTGGCAGCTAGCGAACCTTCTCGAATCTTCTCATCCCCACACTGCAGTCAGAGAAACAGAGACGCCGAGAGGTCTGGGACCAGAGCCCACGTCTGCCAGGGTCCTGGACACCAAAGCTAGCAAAGCGGGGCTCCGGCAGCAGTGCCCAGCCTGGCCCCAGGTACCCAGTGGCTAAGCAGCCCCAGCCCCTCACCCAGAAATGCATTCCCTCCACGCTCCTCCTCCCCATTCTGGGACCCGGGCCCCGTGGACAGGTCCAGCTCTATTTGGGCTGTGTGACCTCAGAGGAGTGACCTCCCCTCTCTGGACCACAGTCTCCACATCTAGACAGTGGGCTGGTGGATGGTGGCCCGGCCTCACTGATTCCACATTTCCCTCTGGCTCCCCATACCCGCCGTGCATGCCAATCGCCTCCAGGAGCCCGCTGACAGAATCAGTTAACACACAGACGCCTCTCCTCTGTTTGCTGAGGCCCCTCGAGGCCACATGCTCATTTTCTCCCCCTCCCAGAATCGCAGAAAAGTAAATAACCACCCTGAGATTCTCCACTGGGCAAACAACCTAGAGTTTGCTCTCCAAATTGCCACCCGCCCCACCCCGAAGGCTGCACCAAGGGCTGACAGGTTTATCTGTAATTCATGGCCCTGGATTCCCCGTCACCACTGCTCCCCACCTCCCTGACCTCGCGTGCTGTCAGGGTGCAGGGGCGGGAGGAATCCAGGGTGGTGGGAAAGGCTTTCCTGAGGGGGTGAGTTGCCAGCCAGGACCAGGGGACCCCATGCTACAAGAGGCTCACAAGGAGCCAGACCCCAATGTCGTGGTCCCCTGCATCTTGGCCTGTTCTGTGGCGGCATGCTACCCAGAGTCACCTCCCCAAGGCTGCCCAGGTCCCTCTGGTCTGAGCTGAAACTCTCCTCTCTCTGCCCCAATTTCTTGCCATCCCAGCTTCTTCAGATCTCTGTCCCGTCCTACCCCTCATGACCACACCCTCCCTGTTCTCACCTCCGGGTCCTCCTCCCCATCCCCCACTAAGGAGCCCCTATGACACCCGCTTTGCCCACCTTTGGGTCCCTCCAAGGTGTGTCTATCTATCAAGACGCAGCACCGACTGAGGTTATGGGGACCCAGGCCCTGAGGAAGCCCTGCTCTGAAGAGCCCAGCAGACAGATGGGAGGATCACACCATGATGGAGGAAGGGCTCTATCACGTCGCTGAGTCCCAGGCATCCTCCCTGTCACTTTTTCAGGTGAGGAAACCGAGGCTGGCAAGGCAAAGGGCTTTTCCATGGTGGCACAGCTGGCAAGCAGCTGAGCTGGTCTGGACTCCAAGCCTGTTTCCTGACCTTGGGAAGGACACAGCTGCAGAGCAGCCAAACACTTTGGACCTGATTTCAACCCTTGGGAGTGTCTGTTAACAGCTTTGAGCCTCAGTTGCTTCATCTGTAAAATGGGAGCAAACAATCCCTGCCTCAGAGAGGCATCTGTCACCTTGCAGGTATTTTACAAAGCAGTAGCTCTAATAACAATAATGATAATATCCCACTGACACTGGTAATAATAATGTTATTATTATTACTATTACTAAAATTATTGTTGCCAGTCTGATGACAGTCCCCAATTCCAAGAGTGATTTTTTTTTTTTGGCTATGTTGGGTCTTCGTTTCTGTGCACAGGCTTTCTCTAGTTGCGGCAAGCAGGTGTTATTCTTTGTTGTGGTGCACGGGCTTCTCATTGTGGTGGCTCCTCTTGTTGTGGAGCACGGGCTCTAGGCGCACGGCCTCAGTAGTTGTGGCTCGTGGGCTCAGTAGTTGTGGCACACGGGCCTAATTGCTCCGTGGCATGTGGGATCTTCCCAGACCAGGGCTCGAACCCGTGTCCCCTGCATTGGCAGGTGGATTCTTAACCACTGCGCCACCAGGGAAGCCCCTCCAAGAGTGATTTTTAAGGGGTAGTTTTGCCAAACAAACAGTCTCTCTGATGGCCCCAGAATGAGAACCATTAGCCAAGGCTCAGACTCCCCAACCTTGGTTGGGGGAGTGAGGAGGGAGTGGAACCATCACAGCTGGGATCCGAGGGTAAGTCTGAGAGGGCAGAGGACACAGAATCCGACAGCTGCAAGTGAGGCTGGCCTAAGAATATTCAGATTTGGCGAGTGAACACCACCGAACATTAGCAAGAGGGCAAGAGTCCAGTCGATAAACTGCTGAGGGACTGAGTAAGGAAATCTCACCTCCAAATCTCCAAGGCCCCAGAAAGAGGGCCCTGGAAGCCCAAGAGGGTTGTCTGGGGACAGAGATGGCAGCCTGGAGCCAGCCCACAGGCACAAGCTAGGAGCTGGTCCAGGCTGAGATGTCCGTGTTAGAAGCCACCCACATTCGCAAGATTCTGCCTCAGGCGGGAAAGTCCCCTGCCCAGGGTCCAGGCAGGTGTCAGAGGGTTTCCCACGGTGTGGACCAGAGGGGGACCTATGTGTCCTGGAAGGTAACAATGCCCTGTGGCCACCTCAGGTGTGAGGCCCAATGTTCAGAAACTGTGGCCACTGCATGATGTGAAATATGGGTGAGCGGGAGCTGGTCACAAATCCATGGTATTGGCTGGCTCGGGTTTTCACATGCAGAGAAATACATTTCTATCTTGTTTAAGCCCCTCTTAATTTGGGCCTCTGCCACACGACACCCATTCTCATTAGTAAATAACAGAACCGACTGCCCCTTTATCACTCCTCTGCCTGGGTGGGAGGGACCAGTCACAGTCTCTACAGCAGAATCTCTTTATTATTTTCTGTTTAATCTGGTATTATAATTTACTTTTTAAAATAGGTAATAAATGCACATAGTACAACATTTAAAAGACACAAAATTTGCCATTAAGGCTAGGTTTAGGGACTTCCATGGCAGTCCAGTGGTTAAGACTCTGCGCTCCCAAAGCAGGGGGCCTGGGTTCGATCCCTGGTCAGGGAACAGAGATCTCGTACACTGCAAGGCACGGCCAAACAAAAAGACTAGGTTTGACTGTAACAGAGGCCGTCATTTGACAGTGGCTGAGACAAGGTAGATGTTTATTTCTCTCTCACATGAAAGTCTGGAGTAAGCAAGTGATCCAGGACGGTCCTACACCTCAGAGAGTTCAGGGACCCAGGCTCCTTCTGGCTCGCTGCTCCACCGTCCTGGGTGTGTCCCCTCCTCCGTGGTCCACTATGGTGGCCATGATAGCTGTGTCCCAGGCAACAGCAAGGAGGCAGAGAGGACAAGGAAAGGGGCCAAGGACACACCAGCTGTCTTTAAGGAAGGTTTTTAGAACCTGCCTCACAATGCTTCTATTTACACTCCACAGACCAGAACTTAATCACATAACCATGAAGCTACAAGGAAGACTGGGAAACGTGGTCTTCCCCTCCGCAGCCATGTGCTCCAGGGGAGAACAGAGATTGGTAAACATCAGTCATACAAAAGATGTACAGTGAAGAGTCTCTGGTGGAGATTCTCTGGTACAGGCATGAGGGAATTTTCTGCGGTGATGTAATGTTCTCTTTCTCGACAGAGGATGGATTACACAGGTGCATACATTTTTCAAAGCTCAAGGAATGATCTACTTAAGATTTGTGCATTTCACTTTATGTAAGTATTATCTCTAAACATGGCTAACAAACAAAAAAAGAACTGTAAACAAATACTGAGCTCTAGTTAATGCTACGCAAGCAGAAGTGTAGGGGATGCAGTATACTGATGTCTGCAACTTACTCTGAAATGCATCAAAAAATAAGATGGGTGGGTGAACTGAGAGATGTGGGATAAAGTCAACCTAGTGAGATGTCAATTGCAGAATTCAGGTGGTGGATAGATGGGTATTCTCTGTCCAACTCTTTCAACCTTTCTGTATGCTTGAAAAATTTTATAATAAAATGTTTGTTAAAAGGCGACCTTGGCCTCCATCCCATCCTCTAGCCACCCAAATCCTCCTAGCAGCTTCTGTGTAACCCACTGACAGTGGTCCAGGCAAGTGCAAACATAACGCATACACAACAGTCTTTGTCTTATCCCAAGACCAGCCTGCTCCCTGTACTGCTTGCTCCTTGATTGAGAGAAACCCCTTGATCAAAACCCCTCTGGGAGCCACTGCGTCCTGGGGCTGACCCAGGCAATCAAAGGAGGTCCCCTCTAGGGACCTCCCCTCATCGCCTCAACATCCCCATAGCTTCCCTGCTGCCCATCAGCCACTGACCCGCACCCCACCTGCTCAGCGAGTCCCCTCAGATCTAATGCCCTCCCTCCGCAAACTGCCACCATCTTCTTAGAAGCTTCCTCCACCTCAGGGCCTTGTGGAGCCTGGCTGGTTCCTTCCCCGTAACTGCTAAGCCCCTCTCCTGCACCACCCACCAGCTCCTGAATACTTGAGGACAGATGGGGCCAGGAGGTATCCTCCTGGGCTCTCCTTGGTCCCTTGGTCCTCTTGGTCCAGATCTTTCTTTAGGTTCTTAACCCATGGGCTTCCTTGCCACCCTTTCTAGTCGGCCCTCCTGGTGACTCCAGTGTCCTCCTGGTGGCCCTTTCCAGAGGTGAGGCTCCGACTGGGGCTGCAGGAGGTAGCGTCTTGGTGAGGTATTGAAATGGGAGCAGGGTTCTGGCAGGTGGAGATGGGAACAGTTCCCACAAGGCCGGGGGTGGGAGAGAGCAGGCTCAGTCAGGAAACGGTGGTGTGCCTGGGGTGGCCACAGGGTCAGGAGGAAGAAGCAGAAGGACAGGAGGCCCCAGAGGGAGAGAGGACAGGGCCTTGACTCCGTGCGGGCAGGCCGGCGAGGGCGGTTCTGGGGGGAGGGTGTCCACCCCATCCGAGCTTGAAGAGGACAGAGCCTCCCCAGGCCCTCAGGGAGGTGTGGGATGTGAGGCTGGGAGGGAAAGCCACCTTTAATTCTGAAAGGCATTGCTAAATTCCCCTCCGTGGGGATTGTGGCAGCCTCTGCTCCCTCCAGCGAGGTCTGAGAAGCCTGCTTTGTTCCAGAGTTTCTGAACATGGTGCTCAGGTGCAGTACCTGGGGACCGACCAGGTATTGGTTTTCCCCCAGCGGGTTTGCAGAGAAGTCTCGCTCAATCCTCGGGTCTCCAGGGGCACTGCTCCAAAGCCCCAGTCCCTCTACCTCTCCCTCCCTTCCATCCTCCTCCTGCAGCTTCCCTGCCCATCACCAGGCTCAAAGCTGCAACCTCTGAGCTTCAGTCCAGGCATCGCCTCCTCCAGGAAGCCCTACCTGAACCGCCACCCAGGGGTGAGGAGCCCCTTCTCTGTGCGCCCACTCTGCGCGGGCTTTGCCCCACCCTAGCCTATCTCTGTGTGTCGCAACTCCTGGCTTAAGGTGGGGCCCCCATTAGCTGTGTCCTCTGTGTGTGTGTGTGTGTGTGTGTGTGTGTGTGTGTGTGTGTGTGTGTGGCAGGGGTTGGGAAAGTGGCCTTGCTGCTGCTTGTTGCCTGTCTCTCCTATTAGGCCCTAAGTTCACTGATAACTATTCAGCCATCAATATGGATTTGCCCCTGCTCGTGAAAGGGTCTGTCTCTGTGCTTCCTTTAAAAGAGGACACAGCTGTCAGAAGCCCAGGTGTAAAGACTCAAGTGGGACAAGTGGTTGGACTCAGTTTCTAGCTGTCAGATTTGGGAGGGTAGGGCAATCAGGGGCAATTCCAAGAACTCACAACCTACAGATATGACTGATCTAGAAAGAACAGTGGCATGTCATGGCCCCATTACCCTCTCTCAGCCTTTTCTTATCATGAGGAGAGATGAAAGACATGAAACACCATGAAAGATGAGATAGAGGAAAGACCCAGGGAAATCAGAGCTCAGCACCGAGGTTCTGGGCTTGTTTGTTGCCGCAGCATAACTCGACCTATTTTGACAACTACAGACACTCCCCGGTCAGATAGGAGAATAGCTGCCGTCTCACCTTTATGTAGTCGAGGAGATGTGGGCACAGAGACACAGGGCAGCACATCCAGCCTCTCAGCACTCACCAATCAATCATTCAACAAGTATTCATTGAGCACATACTATGTCAGACATGTTCCAGGCACTGAGGATACAGTAATGAAGAGGGGTTGAAAGTGCCTACCGTCATGGAGCTTATAGTCTAGTGGGAAAGAGACAGGCAATAAATAAATAAGCAACAGATGCATATAATGTTTTCACAGCACTTATGAAGAAAAAGCAAAGCCAGAGGATAGAGGCCTGGGGAATGTGTGCTATTTTAAATGGGGTGGTCGGGGGTTCCTCTCTGAGGAGATGACATTTAAGCAGAGACTAGAAGGAGGTGAAAGGTGAACCATGTGGGTATCTGGGGAAAGAGTGGTCCAGGCAGAAGTGACAGCAAGTGCAAAGGTCCTGAGGTAGGAGTCTGCTTAGCACCTGGTGTGCATCCTGAATCCTGAGTGTATCCTTGGTCTCCCTTGGTCTCTCCAGCAGCTAGGGAGAAGGACAATGTTGGACGAGGTTCAAAGGGAGTGAATCAGGCAGGCTGCCCTGGGACTTCCTCCCTTTGCGTCCCCCCAACCCACAGCCCTGGACCCCCTCTGCCAGCCCTGCCTGCCAGCCCTAGTTAATAGGTATCCACATAAGCTGTTTTGTGCCAGGAATCCAGAGCATTGCCTTCTTTGCCTGCCAAGTCCCCTGATTTTTTACTCAAAGCCAAATGCCATAATGCCTAACTGCCTCTTATGGGACTCCCCAGCCTGGATCTTGTGGGCCAGGAACCAGACTGCGGCAAGTCCTGTTCCTGAAGAGGGCCTGGAGCTTGGGGCTAAAGGCCCAGTAGAGGGTTACAGGAGGGGAAGCCCCCAAGTGCTCCACTCTGAGGCCAGCTGGCCAAGGGTGATGTTTCCAAGGAGGCCACCAGGGCTAGGGTTGAACCATAAGGCTGTGGAGCCAGGTGGCCTGGGCTTGAATCCCAGCTCTGTCCCCCGCTAGCTGCCCACCATGGGCAGGTTGATTACCCTATGGGTGCCTCTCACCTAAAAAATGGGGGTGACAATAACAGGGTGAGTGTGAGGTCTAAATGAGATCACATCTGTAAGGTTCTTAGCCCATGACAAGTGCTATAAAAGTGTTTTTTAAGTAAAAAGGAAAGTGCTTAGTGACCTGTATTTTAAAATCACTCTCTTCCATGTAATTGTATTGAAAATGTTAGGTAGGAAAAGGGTTCACCCCCTTTAAGAATAATCTGGAAGAAACTGCTTCTGTCAGCACAGAGTCAGTGATTAGGAAACAAAGCAAGAGTTGCCAATGGTTTAATTAGCTCCTTTTAGCACTTAAGGCCAAACCCAGAGGCCTGTACAGGTGGGAGCAGTGACCAGCCTGGGAGGGGCCAGCACACCCTGGTTTAGGGGCACCAGCTGGCAGGGACCCCTCACCCTGGCCTCAGTGAACACGCTGAGTTGAATGGGCAGAGCCGGGGGGCTCAGCCTTTAGGCATCTGACCCTCAACAGCCAAGGAGGCCCAACATGAGGGGGACTGTGGGTGCCAGGGCCTGGATGGATGGATGGAACACAGTGCAAGTGTATTGAGAGAATGAAAAGTCCAGTAGTAACAAGAGGAATAGAAAGTCAGCAAGCTACTTGGACCAGGCCTCCACTGTCTATTCAAACTTTCTGCCCAGATATCATCTTTCTTTTTCCATCTCTTTGATTACTAAGGCACACTCTCAGTTTGTCCTTAAAAGGGGGAAAAAAGCACGACTGGAGGGTGCTAGTCATGAGCCTGGTGCTTTCCAGTTCTAGATCCACGTTGGTGGCGTCGGTCTTCCCTTGAGGGCAGAAACAAACACCAATATGATTTATCAAGCACAGATAGGAAAACTGAGGTTAAGAGTTCTGCGAAATTGCTGAGCTCAGAGACCTCCCACAGAGCAGACTTTCCACAAGAGGGTTGTTCAGTGGTCAGGACTGAGGCTGGGGTCCCGGGTGTCCCCTTCCCTCTTAGATCTCTCCACCTGCCCCTCTCCCTCTCCCAGGACCTCGTCCCTGGTGTCTCCCTGAAGAGCTGCAACAGGACAACAAACTCCCTTCAAGCAACAGCAGTCACAGGGATGCAAGTTAATTTCTACCAAGTGCCAGAATGCAGTGGGGTTTAAAAGAGAAAACAGGATGCCGAGAGAAATTAAGGAAGACATTCATAAATAGAGAGCTACACCATGTTCCTGGACTAGATGACTCAATATCGATAGTGTCAATTCTCCCCAAAATGATCTGTAGATTCAGCAAAATTCCAGTCAAAGTTCCAGCAAGTTTTTTGTGGAAATTGACAAGCCTATTCTAAAACATACATGAAAATGCAAAATACCTAAAATAAGCAAGAGGATCATGAAGAACAAAGATGAATGACTTAAACTACCTGATTTTAAAACTTTCTATAAAACTACAGCCATTAAGACACTGTGATATTGGTGTAAGGGTAAATAAATAGACCAGTATAAGAGAATAGAGAGAACGCAAAAATAGACCCTCCCATGTATGGTCAATTGATTTACGACAAAGACACCACTGCAATTCAGTGGAGAAAGGATTTTCTTTGTCCCTCCAACCAGCCTGGTCCCATCATGGGTACCAGAGGGAGGGAGGGGGCTGAGAAAGGAGATGATGGGGGAAGGGGACTCACCCAGCTTTTGGTGAGAGGGGCTGGTCCTCTGTGTGTGTGTGTGTGTGTGTGTGTGTGTGTGAGAGAGAGAGAGAGAGAGAGAGAGAGAGAACAGCTTCCTGAGGCATCAAAGGCAGTTTTTTTTTCCCCAGAGGGACACCAGGCTGTTGCACTGTTGGGCTGAGCCACACAGAATCAAAGGTGCTTGCTAATAAGGAGCCGCTGCCAGCGGGGGTGTGACCTGGGCAGCCCAGGTCCCTCCAGCTCCAGAATCTGCTTCATCCAAAACCCAGGCCAGGCCAGTCATTCCGCCCTCCCAGCCCCACCTGTCCACTAAGGATCTCTCTGGAGACCAGAGCAAAAGCAAGGGGCTTCAGAGGCAGACAGAGGGCTTGAGGGCAAAACTAAGGAAGCACAGGGGTGAGAGGATGACAGTCAGAGAGGCCAGAGACCACAGAGGGGTGGTGGAATAGTGACGAGGGGTGATCTCTCTGCCCACACAGGTGTCCTATTTCACAAAGATTGGAACACAGATGGAAAGCACTGGAGATTTTTGCCCTCCGTGTGCTTCTGGTCAAGGACATCTGGAGAGAGAAGTTGCAGGAGGCCCACGAGCTCCTGGGCTGGGGCTGCTCTGAGAGAACAGAAGGAAGAGGAGAGACAGACCTGCACACAGGGACTTCCCCCTCCATAAAAACTGCGGCATGAGGTTTGAGTAATAAGAGCTTACACTTCTTGAAGACTCACTGTGTACCACCCCTGTTCTAAGTACTGTATACTTGAATCATTTAATCCCCATGACAGCGCTATGAGGTCAGTACAATTACTATCTCCACTTTGCAGATGAGCTAACTGAGGCACAGAGATGTTAACTAACATGCCCAAGACCACACAGTAGTTAAGTGGCAGAGACAGGTTTCTGACCCAAGTAGCTAAGCTGACCACGACTGCGGGGATGGGGAGTGGAGGAAGGCGCTGGAAGGATGTTGGGGAGCAGAAGGGGCCAGCAGATCCTCGGGAGTCGAGTAGGGCTCGGGCTTCCGCGGTCTCCATGGCAACGCGAGGGGTTGGGGGGAAGAGGGGAGACGCAGGGGGAGGAGAGAGGCCTCTGCGCATTGATCTCGCTCCAGACAGATTCAATCCCGAGCGAAAATGGATTTTTTAATGCGTCTATAAGCTGCTTTGAAAACGCAAATTGAGTTCAGGAGAGACGGAGGCCGCCATCAGAAAACAATTTGGCGTCTAAGACCCTGGGGGGCAGGGGGCGCCCTAGAACGAGGTGCCCATCCCCCAAACCTGAGCTTAGCCTTGGTGGGGGGGGAGGGAGGAGGTACCCTGGAGCCTTTACCCCTCCCCAGTCCCCAGGGCAAGGGGATCTAGACCTGGGGCAGCTCTTCCACAGAAAAGAGCACATTACTGCCCCCAGAGAGAAGCCAGTTCTCCTGAAGGGCACAATACCGGAAGTCTTCCTGGACGAGGCCGAATTCTTAGGGGCCTTTGAAAACTCACATTCAGCAAATACTGGGTTCAGGCAAAAATAATGTTCAGTAAGCTTTGGCCCAGTGCTTTACAATTTATGAAAGGCTCCCTAACTAGCCCTTAGTTGAGTCCTCCTAAGGGCTACAGAGAGCAGGTGTGTGAGTCCGTTTTACAGTTAAGGAACTCGATGGGGAGGAGGTGTGTTGCCAAGATCACTCAGGCAGGACCCAGGCTAGAATTCCCAATCTCTTTTGTGAGACCCACGTCTCTGGGAGGGAAAGGAGCTGCAGGAGCCGACCTGGGCCAGAGGGCTTGGTAAGCAGGGAGTCAGACTGGGCTGGCTGAGGGCAGGGAGCAGGGGTGGCCTCCCCACCAGCTTTCAAGAGAGGTTGAGAGGGGCTGGAGGAGGCAGGAAGTAGAAGGGAGGGAGGGAGGGCTTTGGGTCAGATACACAATTACTTCTCTTCATTGTCATTCGCTGTGTGTGGAGCCTTCTTTGCATATGCAAATGAATTCATCCTCCGGCAATTACACAGTAATCAGGAGCAAATTACCTTCTTGCTGTTTACTTTCAGCGTCCTTAATTAATCTGGTTATTAGATGATTAATGAAGCTTATTTGGTGAGAAATTCATAGCAAAAATGGAGAAGGGGATGTGTATGTATGAGGTGTGTGTGTGTGTGTGTGTGTGTGTGTGTGTGTGTGTGTGTGTGTGTGTGAAGGGGGTGGGAGATGGTGCACTTATCCAGAAATAGAGGCAGTCCCTGGGCTTCCCCTCAGCCTTCTCAGCCTCTTTCCTGCCCTCCATAGTTTCCGGCACACACCCAGACCCACCTCTCCTTTCCCCCAACCCACTGTTCCCAGCTTCCTCTTGCAGCCCATCACCTCCTCCAGGAAGCCTTTGGGGATTAGAAAAGTGGCCCCTAGTGTCTGGAGGTCGAGAGTTAGTTCCCTGGCCGTCTCTGTTGCCCCCAGGGCCCACTCCAGGCACCCTAATTCTCACACTGCCTCATGTTCACTGCCCACCCTCCAGCTGTGTCCAGGCAGTGTTCCAAAAGTGGCCCTCTGCCCTCTACAGGCAAAAGTAACCTCCCACAGCTTGTGGACCAGACCTCTGTCCAGAGGTTACCGAGTGTGCCCACCCTGCACACTCACACACATTGACTGGGCTGTGAAACCACCAGACTCAGCTTGAGAGAACGCTAAGATCATATTTCTTTTAATAATTTACCAGTAATAGTCTGAGGCCCAACCTGCTCGTGCTGGCAGTAGTCAGGATTTCTCCTGAGGTACACTTCCCCAGACAATTTCTGGGCCTCCCAAGGACAAGTGTTCATGTCTCCAGTTTCATCCTGGAGTCATTTGTAATCTGACTTTTTTCTATCCAGCTGCTCTTAGGATCTCTTTGGATTTCTGCAGTTTCACCACAATGTTTCTAGGTCTGGGTTTCTCTTTATTTACTCTGCTTCAATTCTTCATGCTTCCTTCCCAGGACTTGTCTTTTTTATCATTTCTGGAAAATTCCTAATGAATATCATTAAGTGTTGCCTCCCCCAATTCCCTCAATTATCTTCTATGGAATTCCTAGATGACATTTGTTAAATTCCTTATTCTATATCCCATGTCTTTTTTTCCTCTTGCTCATATTTTTCTCTCTGTGCTGTGTTATGGCTAATAATTTCTTCAAATCTGTTTTCCAGTTCAGTAACTATCTCTTCAACCATATTTAATCTGGTGTTTAACCTGTGCATTGGGTTTTACATTTCAACATTATCATTTTCATTTCTGAGTCTATGTGTTCACTTTCATATTTGCCTGGTTTTCCTGGTAGCATCTTTATTTCTCTAAACACTTTTAACAAGTTTTTGTTGGTTTGTTTTGTTTTTGTTTTTATAATATTCTGGGTCTGATCATTACAGTATCTTAAGTCTTGAAGGTCTAATTTGGCCATTTGTTGTTTTTACTGACTCACTCATGAGCAGTTGTTTCCTCATGTGCTTTGTAATTTTGTATTGCAAACTCAAGCTTAGCTGGGTTCTACACGTGGGACTCCTGCACAGCAGGAGTTGAGGGTATGTCCCTCCCAAAAGAATTTGCTTTTGCTTCAGCCAGGTGCCCCAGGGGCTACCAACACACTTGGAGTTAATTTCACTACTTGAAGTTTCCTTGAACACAGGTAATGCATATGTTTACCCTAAACCCCTGTGTGGGCAGGCCTGTGGTTACAAACAAAAAGGCTTTTGTTTCTATCTAGAACACAAGCTGAAATAGACAAATATTCTAATCATTTCTCTTTGCCACTGGAGACTTTTTTTCTCTATCCTTTCAGGAAACGTGTAGCTTTGAGAGTCCTGGTTTTTGTTTTTTCTTTTTTTGTGTGTGTGTGTAGAGGTCTCAACTTCAGCTCCCCACCATGAGTGCCCACAACCTGTCTCCTTCTTCCTTGTGGAGCTTTTAACAAGCCTCTAGGCCTTTGTTTCTGGGCCTGGACAATCATGTCCCCCAGAAGACATTTCTGGTTGTCACAACTGGAGGAGGGAGTTGCTTTGGCATCTAGTGGGTAGAGGCCAAAGTTGCTGCCAAACAACCTACAATGCACAGGACAACCACCCTCAATCAAAAATAATCTGGCCCAAAATGTCAATAGTGCTACTGTTGAGAAACTCTGATCTAGGTCACAGAAATATATGTGCAAAGGACCTGAGGTCTCCCTGCAGCTTCAGGGCTCCCTAACACTCAGGCTTCCAGCACCCTCTTTATGTTTGACATCCTAAAGATATTCCTTGCATGCATTCATTCATTCATTCATTCTACAAACACAGACATGCATTTTGAAAAATAGTTGTCTATTTTATGGAGCACCTTTGGCTGTTCTGTGGTGGGAGATGTCTCAGGATGTCCACTTGTCACTCCTGCCTGCATCCACCTCTCTAATGTTTGCTGCTCAGGCTCACCTCTCACTGTCTGGTGACCATCTTGTCTATTTCACGCCCTCTCCCTGCATCAGTGCACAGCAGTGCACAGGAAGCCCTGAGAATGTTACTGAAGGTTTGGGAGACAATCAAAAGGGTCCTGAGAGAGTGTGATGTGCCCACCAGCAGCAGTTACTCTTCCACAACCTCCCTCCTCCCCTGACCTCCAGGTCTCTTCACCCCCCTCGCTCACAACCTCAGAATGTTCTTACCTCCCCCCAGCCCAAGGCCCCAGGAATTCCTGAAGCAAGGATATGCATCCCATCCCTCAGAGTCTGCGTCAGGCTTGTCCACTCTGGAATCCAGAGCCTGGCACACAAGAGATGCTCAGTATTGACTTGTAGAATGATTGAATGAGGCCCTGCTTCTGGGCCCAGCAAGGCCATTATAATAAGCAAACATACATTTTCTGGCTTCTGGGTTATTCAACTTCAAAGTGACACCGTGTTGGGACAGCCACAGTGCACATTTAGGGAAAACATTTTTCTAATGCCTCAAGGGCACAGCCAGCCGGGCTAGAGGAGCTCCTGATTTCCATAACTAAACAGCGCACTTAACCTCACAAACTGCCGCATCTGTGCTCCAATTTGTGGTGACTTTACAGTTTCCTCCGAGAACAAATAGGGCGGACTCTTGCTTGTTTGTAACTACAGGGCCCAGCCTGGGATGAAGACAAAGCAAAGGGAGCCCATTCCAAAGACTTAATTCCCCACCTCCAAAAACTCACACTGCCGCAACCCCCAACACTCTCCCTGGAAAGAGCAAAACAAGGTCTTCGTGGTCAGAGCAGTTCCTGGAATTCCAAGGTCATTCACTCCATTCATTCATTCATTCAATAAATATTTGTAGAGTATCTCCGTGTGCACCGTTTCAAGCATTTGAAGTTTAGTAGAAAATAAAGTCCCTGCCCACTCAGCGCTTTTGTTCTCCTGGGAGAGACACAATCAATATACTATGGGATGCCAGGTGGGTGATAAGATCTATGGCTGGAGTAATGGGGGGGTGGGAATGCCGTTTGAGGGGCATCAGAAAATGCCTCTCCGTGAAGACAACTTCATTCAGTGACAGTAAGTGCGCCAGAATTGGTGGAGGGGAGGGAAGTTCGGGAAGAGAAAGGGGAAGAAAGGAAGGAAAGGAGGCTGGAAAAACACTAGGGCCCCACCCCACTGAGCCTCACGGGCCTTGGCTAGAGATCTGAGGTTTATTTTCACCGTGGTGGGAAACCTGGAGGGTTTAAAGCAGGGGCATGAAAGAATCCGATTTACATTTTCACAAGGTCCCTCTGGCTGCTGCATAGGACCTGTGTGAGGAAGCAAGAGCTGAAGGAGGGGGCCTAAGTAACCCAGGCTAAGTGAAAGATGAGGGAAGGAGGAAGGGCACAACCCTTTAAGAATGACATAGCCACAGAGCTGTTGTGGATATGACATAAACTGGTTAGGACTGACAAGGTCCAAGATGCTGGAAGATTCGACTTCCAGTAGACCTTGAGCCTCATTATACACTCACTGTAATACATTAGCTAAATGACACACCCACAGGTACCAGGACAGTTCCAAGGCCAACCATAAAAGGCCAAAAAGTGGGCAGTGGCCCAATTCCTGGAAATCCCCGCCCCTTCACCAAAATCGTTGGAATAATCCTCCCACTCAATAGCCTATGAAATTACCCAGCCCATAAAAACTAACCACCCCCTTTGTGGGCTCCTCACCTTCTGAGATGGTCCACACTCTGACTGTGGAGTGTGTTTCTCCCAGACCTGCTCTTGGCCTTTTGAGATAGACCACATGCTGTCTATGAAATGTGTATCTCTCTAAATAAATCCACTTACCTTTCAGTTTGGCTCTCACTGAATTTCTTCTGCACTGAGACATAAAGAACCTGAGCTTCATTAAGTCCTGAGACCAGGTGTGTAATCTTAATTAAAAGACAGTGGGTTCCAGTCCCAGCCAGTGAGTTCAAGTCCCAATCCGAGTATTGGCTGAGTCCCATCTGAACTGTGCAATTTCATAAGGATAGTGGTGGTTTGCACCAGATGGGAAGGAGCGGTTGGATTTTGAGACTCCTCCTAAAGGCAAGCCACCAGGACTCGCTGGCATACTGGATGAGGGGTGGGGATTAGTGGTCAAGGTTGATCCTATAGTTTCTGACCATGAGGCTGGTGGGGCCTTTTACTGAGAGGAGAGAAGAGGGAGGAGCAGGCTGAGGGGTAGTCGAAAGTCTGGATCTGCACATGCTAAGGTGGCAGTGCCTGGTCATGGGGTTCAGAACAGGCCATCCCAAAATATGGCACCTTGGCATATTGAATATTTTAAGCTGAGTGTGTTTAAAAACGGCAGAAGCAGGAAGGTCACCCTGACCTACCTCCCACCTTTCTTCCCTGAAACAGGTCATAAAACCTTCATGTGACAGGTGCTCTCCCTACGCCCCATGAAAGGAGCTTCCTCATCTCTGAAGACAAAGTGGTGACAAGAAGGAACCTGACAAAGAGGCCCTGCTAAGTTCCCCTAAGTTTATTACACTTACCTCTTACTCTCTAACCTGTCATATTTCTTTTTGTTTTTTTTAAAGCTGAGGCTAAAGTGATTTTTTTTAATTAATTAATTAATTTCTATTTTTGGCTGCGTGGGGTCTTCATCGCTGGGCGTGGGCTTTCTTTAGTTGCGGTGAGCGGGGGCTACTCTTTGTTGCGGAGCACGGGCTGTAGGCGCGCCGGCTTCAGTAGTTGTGGCTCGCAGGCTCTAGAGCGCAGGCTCAGTAGTTGTGGCGCACGGGCTTAGTTGCTCCGTGGCATGTGGGATCTTCCTGGCCCAGGGCTCGAACCAGTGTCCCCTGCATTGGCAGGCGGATTCTTAACCACTGCGCCATGAGGGAAGTCCCTCTAACCTGTCCTAGGTCTATGCAGCTGGCTTCTCTTCATCAACTCTAGCATAAAAACACTCGGTTCTGTTTCTTTGGCTCTTCTTTCCTTATGAAGGCTCCCATGTCAAGTAAAGCTTACATTAAATAAATGTGTATGCTTTTCTCCGGGGAATCTGTCTTTGTCCGTTTAATTTTCAGACCCAGCCAGGGGTCCTAAGAGGCTCAAGGAAAACTTTCCCTCCCCTATGCTGGCAGAACTGGGGAATGGGGAAGGAGCCACACAAGTCAAGTTCAGGTGCAAGAACAGAGAGCTGGAGATGCATGTCTGGGAGTCAAAGCCACAGGACTAGCCCCTAGGGAGAGGGTACAGCTGGAGAAGGAAAGGAGTCTGTGGCCTGAGCCCTGGACACACAAGCATCCAGAGGTCATTAAAAGTGCATGTCGGGCTTCCCTGGTGGCGCAGTGGTTGAGAGTCCGCCTGCCGATGCAGGGGACACGGGTTCGTGCCCCGGTCTGGGAGGATCCCACATACCGCGGAGCGACTGGGCCCGTGAGCCATGGCCGCTGGGCCTGCGCGTCCGGAGCCTGTGCTCCGCAATGGGAGGGGCCACGGCAGTGAGAGGCCCGCGTACCGCAAAAAAAAAAAAAAAAAAAAAAAAAAAAAAAAAAAAAAAAGTGCATGTCATGCCCCATCCTGCTTAAAGCTTTCCAGTGGCTTTCTGGCTTCATGGTGCCGGGTCCTGGGTGATCTCCCCCACTGAGGTCTTTGACTAAATGCTGCTCTGGTCCCATCTAATAAAACTTTAAAGCAAGACTTGAAAGGATTGAACCATTTCCAAGTAATTTAACCACATTCTGGACAAACCTCAAGAATATTTGTATGTACACAAAAATAACCAGCCCCCTAGGAGGTAAAATTTACAGTATCTGGAATCCAGTAAGAAATTACCAGGTATACAAAGACAGAGGAAAATGCAGGCCATAATGAGAAAAGAAATCAATCAATTGAAACCGACCCAGAAATGACATGATGACAGAATTAGTAGACAAGGATATTCAAAAAGTTATTATAACTGTATTCCATGTGTTCTGGAAGTAGAGGAAAAATTGAACATTTAACTAGAGATATGAAAAATATAAAAAAAAAGACCCAATCAAGGG
Source organism: Mesoplodon mirus (assembly GCF_964341445.2). Taxonomy (NCBI): domain Eukaryota; kingdom Metazoa; phylum Chordata; class Mammalia; order Artiodactyla; family Ziphiidae; genus Mesoplodon; species Mesoplodon mirus. The sequence continues at coordinate 67,047,071 of NC_138988.1, forward strand.
GACTTCCCTGGTGGTCCAGTGGTTAAGAATCCACCTTCCAATGCAGGGGACACAGGTTCGATCCCTGGTCAGGGAACTAAGATCCCACATGTTGCGGGGCAACTAAGCCTGCATGCCGCAACTAGTGAGCCTGTGCACCACAACTAGAGAGAAGCCAGTGCCTGCAACAAAGAGTCTGCGCACTGCAACGAGAGATCCTGCATGCTACAATGAAGATCCCGCATGCCGCAACTAAAACCCGAGGCAGTCACATTAATTAATTAATTAATTAATTAATTTTAAAAAGACCCAATCAAGCTTCTAGAGTAAAAGAAAGCTACAACGCTGAGATTAAAAATGCACTGGACACAAACAACAGCAGATTGGATATTGCAGAGGAAAACGTCAGTGGACTTGAAGACACAGCAATAGAAACTACACAATGGAGAGTGTGGTCAAGACGGCAGAGTAGGAAGACCCTGACCTCACCTCCTCCCACAGGCACATCAAAATTACAACTATTTACAGAGCAACTGTCTATGAGAACAACCTGAAGACCAGCAGAAAGAATTTTCCACAATTAACGATGTAAAGAGAGAACCACAATGAGATGGTAGGAGGGTCGGAGACATGGTATAGTCAAGACACCCACACTCGGGTAGGTGACACATAAACAGGAGTGTAATTACAACTGCAGAGGTTGTCCCCAAGGAGTGAGGGGGCGGAGTCCCACACTGAGCTCCTCAGTCTGGGGGTTCTGCATCCGGAAGATGAACCTCCAGAATGTCTGGCTTTGATGGCCAGCGGGGCTTGCCTACAGGAGAGGTGGAGGGCTGTAAGAAATAGAGACTTTGCTCTTAAAGGGCACACGCAAAATCTCACCTGCTCCGAGTCCCAGCACAGAGGGACTGTCAGACCCACTTGCTGATCTTGGAGAGCCTCCTGGAGGGGCAGGAGGCAACTGGGACTCTCCCTGGGGACACGGATGTTGACGGCAGCCATTTGGGAGGCTTGTTCTACCACAAGGACACTAGTGCTGGCAAGTACCATTTTGGAGTCCTCCATCTCGCCTGTTAGTGCCTGGGGCTTGCCCGCCAACCAGCAGGCCAAGGACCCCCTGGACCAAGCAGGCAGCCACACCAGACCCGGCCCCGCACACCAGTGGGCTGGCCCCAGCCCTAGGACCTGGCCCCACCCCCCAGCAGGGGACAGCCAACCAGGCCAGGGATCGGCCCTGCCACCAGTGTGCCCACAGTAGCCAGCCCTGCCACAACAGAGGGGCCCGTGCAGCCCACATGGGGGGCACCCTAGACTATATAGCTCTGGTGACCAGAGGAGAGCATGCTGCTGGGCTCCACGGGACATCTCCTGCCTAAGGCCACTTTTCCAAGATTAGGAGATGTAACCAACCTACCTAATACCTAATACATAAAGTTAACACAGAGAATTAGGCAAAATGAGGAGACAGAGGAATATGTTACAAATGAATAAACAAGACAAAATCCTAGAGGAATTAAGCTAAGTGGAGATAAGCAATCTACCCAATAAAGAGTTCAAGGTGCTCTCACCTTCTGAGATGGCCACGTCTGTGGAGTGTGTTTCTCCCAGGGCCATTCACACATTTTGAGATGAACCACATTCTGTCTATGGAATGTGTATCTCTAAATAAATCCACTTCTTACCTACCAAAAAAAAAAAAAGAGTTCAAGGTAATGATCATGAAGATGTTTAAAGACCTCAGGAGAAGAATGGATGAATCCAGGGAGAAACTTAACAAAGAGTTGAAAAATATAAAGAAGAACCAAACAGAGGTGAAGAATACGATAACTGAAATAAAAAATATATTAGAAGGAATCAACAGTAGATTAGATGATACAGAGGAATGGATCAGTGAACTGAAAGGCAGAGAGGCGGAAATCACCCAAGCTGAACAACAAAAAAATTTTTTTTAATGAGGATAGTTTAAGAGACCTCTGGGACAATATCAAGCATACTAACATTTGAATTATAGGGGTCCCAGAAGGAGAAAAGAGAGAGAAAGGGGCAGATAATTTATTTGAAGAAATAAGAGCTGAAAACATCCAGGTCCAGGAATCACAGAGAGTCACAAACAAGATTAGCCTTCAGAAGTCCACACCAAGACACATAGTCATTAAAATGGCAAAAATTAAAGAATAAGAGAGAAAAGCAGCAAGAGAAAAGGGAATCTTCGTGCACTATTGGCGAGTATGTAAATCGGTGCAGTGCTGTGGAAAACAGTATGGAGGTTCCTCAAAAAATTAAAAATAGAACTACCATTCAATCTAGTAATTCCACTTCTGGGCATTTTTCCAAAGAAAACAAAAACTTTAATTCAAAAATAGAGGGGCTTCCCTGGTGGTGCAGTGGTTAAGAATCCGCCTGCCAATGCAGGGGACACTGGTTCGAGCCCTGGTCCGGGAAGATTCCACATGCGGCCGAGCAACTAACACCATACGCCACAGCTGCTGAGCCTGCGCTCTGGAGCCCGCGAGCCACAACTACTGAAGCCCGTGCATGTAGAGCCCGTGCTCCACAACAGGAGAAGCCACTGCAGTGAGAAACCTGCACACCGGAACGAAGAGTAGCCCCTGCTCGCTGCAACTAGTGAAAGGCCGCGCGCAGTAACAAAGACCCAACGCAGCCAAAAATAATAAAATAAATAAAATTTTAAAAACCCAAAAATATATATGCACCTCTATATCACTGCAGCATTATTTACTGAAGTCAAGACATGGAAGCAACCTAAGTGCCTATCAATAGATGAATGAATAAAGAAGATGTGGTATACATATACAATGGAATATTACTTAGTCATAGAAAGGAATGAAATCTTGCCATTTGAGACAACGTGGATGGACCTAGAGCATATTAAAGTAAAATAGATAAGTCAGACAGAGAAAGACGAAAGCTGTATGATTTCACTTGTATGTGCAATCTAAAAAACAAAACAAACGAATGCACAGAACAAAACAGAAACACACTCATAGATACAGAGAACAAACTGGTGGTTGCCAGAGGGGAGAGGAGTTGGGGGGTGAGTGAAATAGGTGAGGAAGATTAAGAGGTACAAACTTCCAGTTATAAAATAACGAAGCCACAGGGATATAATGTGCAGCATATGGAGTATAGTCAATAATATTGTAATAACTTTGTATGGTAACAGATGATAACAAGACATATCATGGTGGTCATTTTGTAATGTATAAAAATATCGAATTGGCTTCCCTGGTGGCACAGTGGTTGATAGTCCGCCTGCCGATGCAGGGGATGCAGGTTCGTGCCCCGGTCCGGGAAGATCCCACATGCCGCGGAGCAGCTGGGCCCGTGAGCCATGGCCACTGAGCCTGTGCGTCCGGAGCCTGTGCTCCACAACGGGAGAGGCCACAACAGTGAGAGGCCCGTGTACCGCAAAAAAAAAAAAAAAAAATATATATATATATATATATATATATATATATCGAATCACTATGTTGTATGCCTGAAACTAATATAATATTGTAAATCAATTTTACTTAAATAAGTAATTTTTAAGTTAAAAAATAAAAACTATACAAGATGAAACACAATGAGAAAAAAGATTGAAGAAAAAAAAAGAACAGAGCATCCTTGAGTTATTGGAACAAGGTCTAATATACATGTAATAGAAGTCCCCCAAGGAGAGAAGATAGAGGGAGGACAGAAACAGTTCTGAAGTAAATAATGACCAAAAATTTTCCAAATATAACAAAGACTATTAACCTACAGATCCAAGAAGCTCAACAAAATGCAAGTACAAGAAACGTAAAGAAAACTACACCAAGGCATGTCATAATCAAACTGCTTAAAACCAGTGATAAAGAGAAAAATGTAAAAGCAGCCAGAGGAAAGTGACATTATATACAAAGGGACAAAGATAAGGATGATGGCACGTTTCTCCTTGGAAACAACACAAACTGGAAGACAGAGAGCAACATCTTTAAAGAACCGAGATAAAGGCTAGAAGCTGGGAGAGGCACTGGGAGACTGTGCCCACCACCCAGGGGCGAGAGGTGGTGGGAGCGTGAGGTCCAGAGGTGGCAGTGGGCATGGAGGAGAGGACAGAGAAGATGGTGGAGACTTGGCCACACATGAGAGGTGGGAAGGGGAGGTCTAGGGGAAGGTTCAGGTTTCTGGTTTTCATGGCTGTTGATCACCAAAATGGAAAGCAAGGAAGCGGACCACATTTAGGGGAAGACTGAGTTCCACCGTGGACCATTCACAGAGAGAGAACCCTGGAGAACTGTAGCTAGTGGGGTGCTCAGAAGGAGGTTTGGAAGCTGGAAGAGAGATAAATTTGGCATTTATTTGATGATCTATTAGGCAGGATAAGAAAAGCTATAACTTAGAAACCAATCCTGAAATCTCAGCATCCTAGCAAAAAAGAGATTTATTTCCTGGGCATACAAAGTTCATCATGGGTTGGCAGAAGCTCCCCTCCAATCCATGATTCAGGGAGCCAGGTGACCTCCATCTTATGTGCCACCATCTCAACACGTGACTTCCAAGGTTGCCAGAGCAAGAGAAGAAAAGCCTGGAGGAAGTACACCTGCGTGCTTCCAGAAGTGATGGACATTGTTGCTGCCCACAGCTCATTGGCCAGAACTGGTCACATGGCCTCAACCCAACTGCAAGGGAGGCTGGGACATGTAGGGGGAAGACATGGAATATTGGGAAAGTACTGAGGTGGAAGAAGAAAAGAGCAAATGGACACTGGCCTAGAGCCCCAGAGGGAACCCTAGCATTTGAGGAGTGGTTGGAATAAAAGAAGCCCCAAACCACAGAGGAGGGTGGGTGGGTGGGCAGCGAAGGAGAGGAGGGCACATTGTCCTGGAGGGTAAGGCAGCCAGGGCTCCAGGGTGGGCTCGTGTCCCCTCCTGACCTCCTGTGTTTTCACGATGCTTTTATAATCATCTTCAGTACATATTTATCTCCATTTCGCAGATGCAGACTAAAGTTGGGAGAGCTGAGTGAATTTGGCGCCCAAGTAACAGAGACCAAAGCCAGAGTTCTAGCCCCAGACCCGTCAGTGGCTCTGTGTCCCCTCCCCGCCTATGCACAGCCAGGACCAGGCACAACTGTCCACCTCCCCAGACAGCGTGAACAGGTGGCTCCTGCCCTCCAAGCTCGGCCCCCTGCTTTCCCAAGTACAAGCTCAGAAAGGACAGTGTTTACCAGGAAGATGGCTTGCAAGGCTCCTTGAAAAGCACTCCTCCCCTAACTTCCTAGGTTGACCAGGATGGTGGTGGGGAGGGTCATTCTGGGGTCTCTCAGATCTTGACAAACTTCTTGACTCTCTGGGCTCAATTTCCTCCTCGGCTACTGTACATGTGAGGGGGTAGAGTGCATGGTCATTGGGGTCCTGCCCAGCTTAGACATCTAGTTCTATACCTACTTCACGAGCCAGTCCATCTCCCACACTGTGGTGGAGGGCAGGGCTGGCAGGCCCACCCTAGACTGGTCCCCAGCTCCCCAACAACCCCCATCATTTTTCCATCCTCTTCCACTGCCCACAACGTTAATAAAGCCTCTTCCTCCAATCACAGACAGACCACCAGGGCTGGGGAAGCCAAACGAAGGGCCTGATTTGCAGGCCTTAGTGTGTGCACAGTTGCCGTAGCAACTGACCCCAAAAGACTCTTCTTTGCAGTTGCCTCACCTTTCTGTACCGCTGGAATACTGGCTGCTTACCCAGCCTCTGAAGGCTCAGAGCTCAATACCTCATTTAATGGATGAAGAAACTGGGGCCCAGAAAGGGAAAGCAACTTGCCCAATGGCACACATTGAGTTAGCCGCCGAGCCTTACTTAGAATCCAGGTCTCCTGATTCCAACTCCAGGCTGCCTGTCATCCTGGGGTGGGGGTGAGGGGGCAGGTGGGGGCCAGTTCCCTATCCAGTGACCAGAGTGGTACAACCATGCTCCCCTCAGGCCTCTGGGGAAGACCTTGGGAAGCTACAAGGAAGAAATGAACCATTGGACTTTGGGCAGGGACTCAGTGATAGAGCTGAGTGCTGGGGGATGGGGGTGGGGGCGGTGGAGGTGGGGATACAGCTAAATAGGTTCCTCTGGGTCTCCAGTCCCACCCCCTCCCCCCAATCCATTCATTCAACTAATATTCATTATATGCCTGCTGTGTGCCAGGGACTGTTCTAGATTCAGCTGTGATCAAATTGACATGTGTGATTTATGATCAAACTGACAAAAAATCCCTGCCCTGGTGGGGCTGACCTTCTGGTGGGAGGATGAAGATAATAAACAAACCACATGAACGTAAGATGATGTCTGGGGTGAAGTGGTCTCCAGAAAGTGGTGGACGGAATGCTTGCTACTTGAGTTAAGGTGATCTGGGAAGTTCGTTCAAAATCAAGTCTTTCAAAACTTACCTGTCATCCCCCACCACCACCACCCCATTCCACGCCTTCAGGGCAGCTGGTGTCTTGAAACCTGACGCCTATATGGTTGCGAACCATTGCCGTGTTTTAGGAGAACATGCCTCGACCCAGAAGCCTGAGGCTTTAGCGGTAGAATCTGAGGTAGCATAGATGGCAGGTGGGAAGACGTTTGGGGGCAGTGGCCTCCCTGAAATGACGTGGGCAGCTGCCCTGTTTGTTCCCAGCATGGCCTACGGGCTCCAAGAGGATCGCCCACCACCAGTCACCGGCACCAAAATAATGACTGAAATGCAGTTCCTGGTGCATAAAGAGCTCAGAGTTAGAGAGAACATCAAGTCACAAGTGCCTCTGAGAGCAGATACCAGGTGCCAGCCTTGGTTTGCAGACCCCTTCCTGGTGAAGGAATTTTATTTATTTATTAAAGAAAATTTCAAACATCTGTAGCAGGAGAGTAGTATCAAGAATTCTCAGATGGGCTTCCCTGGTGGCGCAGTGGTTGAGAGTCCGCCTGCGGATGCAGGGGACACGGGTTCGTGCCCCGGTCTGGGAAGATCCCACATGCCGCGGAGCGGCTGGGCCCGTGAGCCATGGCCGCTGAGCCTGCGCGTCCGGAGCCTGTGCCCCGCAACGGGAGAGGCCACAACAGCGAGAGGCCCGCATACCGAAAAAAAAAAAAAAAAAAGAATTCTCAGATGCCCAAGTGCAGCTCAAGAATCATCAACTCAGGGCTACTCTGGTTTCAGCTCCACACCCTTTCTGCCCACTGGAATCCTCTGGTTTTCTGGAATACTGGAATACTGGGGCTGGTTTTATAAGGAAAGAACTGGAAGAACAGGAAGCTCGTCTCCCCCAAACCTAACCTGGAAGAGGAAGACTCCAGAAGTGCAAGCAAGGGCAGCCAACAAGGGGGGAGTCTTGGGCAGGAAGTACCTGGCGAAGCCCCTGAGGTTAGGGAGGCCCCAGGGGTACATGCTCCTGGAATGGGGCTCCTGGTCCTGCCGATGGAGCAGAGGCTCCTGGCTGGAGCAGCCAAGCCCCGTTTCCTGCCCCAACTCCACCTCTCTTTGTTTTCTTTCCCTCCTCTTTTTGGCTTTTTTCCCTCTAATTATGGGCTTTATAAAAAAAAAAGGCAAATTACGGAGACATGCTTTAATTATCTGCCGAGCAATGGCGGGCTGAATTACACAGGCAGAGCCTTGGAGGTTACCTAAAAATAAAGAAAGAAGCCTCATTAGATGCTAATTGCTGCTTTTGCCAACTGAAGTGAGATTTTGGCACCGTGTACCACTTGGTGCCAGGGTGTCTGCAGGGAAGCCAAAGCCCTGGGAAGCTCAGAGTGCCAGGGCCAAGGCCTGTGGGGCAGTGGGGCAGGGCAGGGCAGGCACAGGGGTAGAGAGGGGCTCTCGTGCCAGGGAGAGCCCCTCAGTCTCCCCTCAGTGTTCAGGGGCTGGATGGAAACCCCAGGCTGGGGGGAGGGCGCAGCAACAAAAAAAGTGAGAGCATCAAAAAAAAGGGTCCATGGTCTGACCTCTGGCCGGGAAGGGGTCCCACAGCCTCCTAAAAGCTCAGCCTCCTCCTGCGGGCTCCCGAGGACCCCTCCCTGGGCCTGGAGGCTGAAGTGGTGCAGGGGACCTGGCATGGTGCTAACAGGCCACTCCCTGGCCCCCTTGCCTCTGCCTCTAGGGCCCAAGAAGACAGGGTGGGAGAAACTGACCATAGGACACTGGAACTCAGAACCAGCTCATCTGAGCTGGAAGGTATCCAAGCTTGGATACTGCTTCCGAAGCTGAGTTCCCAGGATCCTGGGAGTTCCACAGAGGTGTCCCGTGTGCCCAGCCAGCCTGGGAGCTCAGTGGGCTCCTGCTCAGGGCAGGTAGCAGCCTGGTCTTGGTTTTGAGCCTCAAAAAGCTCTTGAGTGGCATTCTTCTCTACTGGCTGCAGAAACCCCAAGTTCTGGTACCACACCTGGCGCATTCACCACCGCATACCCGGGGCCTGGCTCATAGTAGGTACTTAATATCTGTTGAATGAATAAGGAAAGGGGTCTTATCAGATTTGTCTAGATTTTTCCAGGACTCTCTTGGTTTTAGCACTGAAAGTCCTGCATCCCAGGAACTCCCCAGGCCCCAGGAACCCTAGGCCTGAACTCCACCCTCCCCCTGCCCTCCCACAAACATATTTCAATCTCACACATTGGCCTTTTAACACACAGTCTTAGGCAGTGGTTCTCAAGCTTGGTTTTGCACAGAACTGACCTGCAGGGCCTATAAAATGGACGTAAGGACCCACCCCCAGAGCTTCCAGTTCAGCCCACCTGGGGTGGGGGTGGGGAGGAAGCCCATAATTTGATTTTCTAACAAGTTCCTTAGGGATGCTGATGCTGATTTAAGGTTCTGTTGTTGGAATGTTGATTCACCTGGCCCACTGGGCTGACCCCGATCTCCTGGGGAGCTTGTAAAGCACACTTGTGCCAACCCACCCACAGGGCCTCAGATCCAGTCCTTCTGGGGAGGGCCCAGCATCTGCATAGTCTAAAAGTTCTGGTGGGGGTAAAATCTCCACTAGCCTAATCCTTTCATCCTGCCCTGAGGAGAGCAGCCATGGGGTCTGCCCGACCTCACCCCTGGGCCTCTCACTCAGAGGCTGAGGCCCCAGGGGAGGGGTAAGCGCAGAGCCTGTGGAGACCCCATCACTCCTCTTGCAGAGCAAAGGTTTCTGGGGGCCGCCAGCTTGGTCCAGGGAGCCAGGGACACTGCAAGCCCCATCTCATTGAAATAGAAAATCCTGAAGATACAAATATCTGTCCACCTTTCTTGGGTGTCCCATGAGCCTGGTGAATTAAGAATATGAGATGGAGAGCAAAGATGAGCAGCCAACTAGCCCGGGAAGGTCTTCCCCACCATGTGCATCAGGGCAGGCCTCACCTAGGCCCACCTGCGGAATCCCAGCCCTGGCCTCACGGGCCTGGATGTCTTCCGTCCCACACAGCTGCTGCAGGCCTGACTTCCACAAGTCCTGCTGGGGACTGGTCCCTCCTCTCCAGCTCTGGACCACGGAGCCTGCACACCTCTCCTCTGTACCAGACCCAGTGGCTCAGCATTCACACCCCACCCAAGCCTTCCCCACTTAACCCACTCATTCCCATAATTATGTTTCTTTGGGACCATCAGCATTTCTAGGCTGTTTGGCTCCCTGAGGGCTGTCTCCCGCATCCAACTGGTGGCCTCCTGAAGGTAGGGCCTGGATGCCTCCCCTCCCACCTGCCCCTTCTCAGAGCCCCAGGCAGCCTGGACTAGGCCAAGCCTCAGGGATGCCCGATGGGCCTAAGTCCCACCGAGAGCCCACCCTGGCCTGACCCTTGCCTCCTCCTCCCCCTAGGAGGCCTTGAAGGGAGGGGAGCAGAGGGGGCAGCACCGCCTTGGAAGGAAGGTGATTCTCCCTGGAACCTAGAAGGGGGCTCCACAGATGTGGAGGACATGGGAAAGTCCTGGGCTGAGCGTCAAACCCTCGAGTTCCAGGCCAGACCCTCAGTCTAGACTTGGGCCCCAGTACGGCGATCACTGTAGAGGGACATGGACCAGAGAGGGAACAAGGTGCCCAGGCCAGGGGTGCTATCAGAGGCCCCACTCCCCTTCTACATCCAGCTCCTCCCCACCCCACCCCCACATATACTGCCCTGGAAGCTTCTGGAGGACGCTCTTGGACTGACACCCTAGTTTTGCCTGATTACCCTGGGGCACTGGGTAGAATCTATGCCGGGTGGCAGTTTCAGGGACCATTCTTCGAAAGCAAGATGATCAGTGTGAGACCTCCTTCCCTGCCCCTTCCCTTACACACATATTTACTGAGCATACAGTAGGCGCTGCACACACACGCAGTGTGTGTCACACAGACCCTTGGGGAGAACGGACTCCCAAGTGCAGCCCGCCCCCCCAGTAGATGGGCTGACAGAGGGGCACTGACACGTGGCATGACTGAATGCCGCAGCCTCACCTCTCACACGCGCCCACACCTAGTCCCCTCCTGCCCCACCGGGTCCCTCCAAGCCCCGCCCCCGTCAGGTAGCGGAGGAGGTGGAAGGGGGTATGGGCCTGGGGGTGCGGCAGGAAGGGGCGGCACAGGCAGCCCGGGCTCTAGCTGCTGCCTGTGGTCTCATTGTGTTGCTGGCTCTATAATTTACCCCTGGCAGGGCCCAGCCCCTGAGCCGCTCATGCTCCCTAGCTCCCAATCTGCCACGGACGCCAGCTGCTGTGAACACACTCTCACACTTGCCCAGGACAGGCATCCTCACGCCATGGGTGTGATGTGGACTCACACCCACGTGCACCTAAACAGACAGACACTCCCACAAGACAAACAAGCTTGAATATGGAGGTGCAGGAGCACACACACACACAGATAAAACAGACACGCACAGGGCTGGGGGAAGTCTCACACGCACACACACACGCGCACACACACAACCTGTGCCGTGCACCTGGCCCACCTGGCCACGCACCACATACTCATCACCAAGACAGTCACACATCATCCCAGCACCTGTGACCTGAAGACAGGACAGGCAGGAGGGGAGGGCTGTGGATGCTGGGAGCCCCAGAAGGCGATTTCTCAAGAGGAGAGTTTCTTGGCTGGAAGGGGAGGAGCGGCTCAGGTTATGGGATCGGGGGGTGGGGCTCAGGCATGAGGGATGTGAGCCAGAGGAGAGGCAGGGCAGAAATGGTACCCTCCTTAGGGGCTGCAGGACAGACAGGGACGGAACATCCCCCTTACTTAGGGGAGTACCAGGGGCTGATGTCTGGAACCTCCCACAGTGTCCCGGCCCCTCCCAGCCCAAGAACTCTCCGAGACCCCACCCGATGCCAGCCCAGGGAGCAGCCTCCGCTGCCCCCAAGCCCTATGTCCCTATCAGCCATTTCCTCCTTCCCTCTAACTCCAGGCTCTCCAGCTTCAGGCTGAGCCGGGGGTCCCACCGCAGGACCCTCAGTGGATGTGGAGCCAGGGTGCAAAACCATGTGTTTACTTTTATTAGAAATGTTCTTGGTATAAAAACAATCATGCGCTACACATTGTCATCAATAACCATCACCAAACACCCAGGCACTGAACTCCGTGTCATCGGCAGGAGGGGCAAGCGGGCAGGACACATGGCAGACAGGCGGGGGTAGGCAGGCAAGCTGCGGGCCATGGGGACACACACAGAGGCCACCAGGAGGACGCAGCACTTTGCAAGACACTCGAGATTTGTTTTAGTTTTGGCTTTTTTGTGTTTTGATCTTTTTTTCTTTTTTCTCTTTTGTGACATGTAAGATTTGGTGAATTAGGAAAAGATGGCAGGGAGAGAGAGCAAAGGTTGGATGTAAATGAAGGTGAGGAGGGGGCTGAGGACAGGAAACAAAAATGCACAAGAGGAGAGACCGGGTGGAGCACAAGAGAAAAGACAAGAGAAAGCTGGAGACGGCAGAGAAAAGGCAGAGTCAGAAAGAAAGAAGATACAGAAAAAGCAGACAGACACAGAGAGAACAGGCGATACAAAGAGAGAAGAGAAAATAAAGACAGGGATGGAGACAGACTGAGAAGGTCACCAATAGGATGGAGAGAGACGAGGGAGAGAGAAAACCAGCGCCGGGGGCCTCCTGTGGTTTGGGGCTGGGAGGGGCTTTGGTCCAGGACACAGGGTCTTGGGGTGGCCTGAAGCTTCCCGGGCCCCTCATCCTCCTCCTGTCACCAGCCCGGCTTGCCCAGGCAACCCAGCAGTGACCACTGGGGGCTGTGCTATCTTCAGCACCAAGCCACGTCCGTGGGTGCCCACGGGCAGGTAGGACATCAGCTGGGCCCCCCTGCAGCGGCTGTGGGGGGGGGCCTGGCCCGATGCACCATCCACAAGGGTCTGTTCTCCTCCTCCTGTGCAGCTCCGGTGGCCTAGCTAGATTGCATGGTTGGTGTAGGCGACGTAGGTCTGTTTGGTGGCCAGCGCTGGAAGGAGAGAGACGGGGGGAGAAGGAGTCAGGGGCTGTCTTCTTCCAATGCCCCTTCCGCAGGGGTGTGGCCCTGCCCACGGCATCAAGTCCGGACCCCTGAACTGAGCATTGCCAGACCGGAGCAGGGTCCCACCCCGCCCCTCGCATCGCTTCCCCCAGACTCATCCCACCCACACCCACACCTCGGCTGCTGGCCGGGAGGGCCCTTCCCTCTTCACTTTGTCCCTCTAGGAGCACTGCCTGCCGACCCCAAACCTCTGTGAGTGTCACACCCCACACGGAGTCCCTGCCACCTCCTGACTCCACCACACTTTTAAGAGAATCGTTTTTATTTGTGATATACAGTCTTCAAGTATAATCAAGGGGGAGTTTTTCAGAAGTTCAACACACTCTGCAAGAGTACGTGTGAAGAATATCCGTAGATGGCAGCCTAGCGGAAGTGAGTGGAAAATGGGGACAGAGGAGATAAATAATGGAGCCAGAGAGGGGTCTTGCGAGGCTAGAAACTGAGGCGTATGACTGATTCGGTCCTCTCCCCATGCCCAAGGGAAACGGAAGTCCTCCAGGGCCCCTCAGGCCTTCGTGCAGCCATGTTTCCCATTTCTGGGTGTCTGACTCGCCTCAGTCTTGAGCCTCTCTTATCTGCACCCAACACCCTGGCCCCTGCTCAACCCCACTGGGACCAGGGTTGCCTCTCTGGGTGTCTCTCCTCCCCGCCACAGCCAGGTGACAACGTCAGCTCCCCTGGGCAGCACGAGTGCCCCCACCTCCACCCCGTCGGGGTTCACGCCTAACGGCAGCCTTGCAAGGAGGCCAGAGAAGCAGCACCCCCATTTGACAATTGAGGGGCTGAGGCCAGAGGGGTAAAGAGTCCAGCCAGGTCCTGGTTTTTGTCCTGTCCTGCCAGGGCTCAGGGTCTCCCTCTGTGGCCTGGGGATAGCTCAGTGAGAGTAATTGAGGCTGGTCTGCTGGTGCTGAGAGAGAAGACTAGAGGGGGGAAAGCCCTGGTGCCCTTGGCCATAAAACTGACTTGACTCCATCAGGATCCTGACAGCTCAGAAAAGAGGGTACATCTGCCAGGTGCAGCCAGGGGTGTCTGCCTGGAGAAGGTGACATGGAGGGGAGCAGTGTGGTGGGCTGCACGCTGACGACCCCCAACCCTCTTTCCCCATTTTTCACTGCCAAGTTAAGGACCGCATTTCCCAGACTCCCTTGCAGCCCCACGTGGCCCTGTGTGACTACATTCCTGCTAATGACAAGTGTCAAGGACACTTGTCAATGACAAGGCCCTGTGTGCAGCTTCCATGTCATCTGATTTAAATAGACTGTTTCCCCTGTACTTCCTCTCTTTTCCCTTCCAGGGCCAGAACAGACATTTGAGGTCAACCAGCCTCGGCCATGAGGATGAGGACAACCCTCTCGGAGCTGATGAAATGACAAAATGGAAGTAACCCGGGTCCCTGCACCTGCCCATCCCCCATGCACTATGATATCAGAAAGAAACAAACATCTGTCTGACTTGAGCCACTCTGTCCTGGGGCCTCTTTGTCACACCAGCGTAACTAGAAGCCCACTCATACAGGCAGGACTGCTGTGTCACCCTCTCAGGGGGGCCTCCCCCGAGGGTGGGAAGAAGCAAAGTTGCCGGGGTGGGGTGAGCAGAGGGGACACCATGGGACCAGTGCGGAGGCATGAGGGTCAGAGTGCAGCTCAGCTAAAGGAGGAACTCTCTCCTGGCCTGAGCTGAGAGCGGAGTGGGTTGCTTTGTGCTGTATATGAGCTGAAATGTTCCCTGTCAGCAGAAATATTCAAGCGGAAGATGAACAATCACTGGGCAGGGAAGTTTCACGTTTTAGGTGCCACCTGTACAGGTCTACTGGAAGGAAATGGTGCCCACGACACACAAGACAACATTAAGAACACAGCACAGCGCCTTACAGTTTGTGAAGAATGCCCACCTTCATTTCTAAAATGGCCCAGGTCCTTCCGGGATGCTGGAGGACCAAGAGGGGAGAAGGAGCACAGACCGGGCACCATTAAGGAAGGGCCTGGGCTGGGGGGCACCTGGGGAAGAGAGCTGAGCGACAGGAGGCTGGGACCTGGGGGTGGCAGAAGGTGCTGAAAAGGAGGCGGAAGGTGGGAGGCCAGCGCAGATCAGCCTCTGGAGACCAGGGCCTCAGCCTCCCTCTGTGACTTCAAGCAGCTCCTCCCCTGTCCTGCGAGGCTGTGGTCTCCCTGCCAGTAGCAGGAGAGGAGTAGCCCTTTGTGCCTAGACTTCTTTTCCTGTGGGGCTTTGGCCACCCCCACCTCTCCACCCCACTCTCTCCCCCACCACCAGAAAAAGAGCCGGCAGCTGGCTCTGTGAATCACGAGCCCGCAGACCAGGCTGGTGAGAATCAGTTCCCCAGGGCTCCATCACCCCTTGGTGAACTGATAATTATTGAGTTTCTAAACCTGTAAACCTGTCAGCAGCTCCTGGCTCAGAGGTGAAGGAAAACCTCAGCAGCAGCAGCAGCAGCAAAATCTCCACTGACTGCAGGGAAACGGGAGCCTGAGGGTGGCCGTAGCGGCACCGAGAGCGGTAGGGACGAGAGAAAGTGGCGGGGAGGTGAGGGACAGCTGGGCCCCTCTTCTCCCTGAAACACCAGAGCTGCCTCCTCTAGAAAACCCAATCTGTAGGTTTCAGAACCTAGAAGCACATTGGGCCCTCAGCTATGAGCTAGGAGCCCCAGAGTCCTTCAGCAGAGCCTCAGTCTGACCGTCTGGAAAATGGGAGCAATGATTCTGCCCGGGGCCCCCAGGAGCTGTGAGGCTCAAAAGGAAGAGTTCTGGCCAAGAGTCAGGACACTTGAGGTCCAGCCCTGCCCTCACTGGTGTAGGGGATCTCAGCACCTGCCACGCAGCCTTTCTAACAAACTGAACCTCTCGGAGCCTCAACTCCCTCATGTAAGATGGGGTGATCATAAATCCTTAGCTGCTCTCAGCCACGGCATGGATAGAAATACTCTCTAAACCCTGCAAAATGGTAGACGAAGGGGCAGGGCTGAATAACCATAGTGATGAGGGCAGGATGGGGACAGCGACACTCCAGGGGCAGCCTCAGCATGGGGGGAGGGGGAGGGTGTGGGCAGAGGGCCCCAACCCATCCCTCCCCGACGACAGGCCCTGGCTGCTGGCTCTCAGTCCCCACCGCCTCTGATAACAATTAGCTGGGCAGCAGCAGGCACGAGCTGTCAGCCCCCATGTGTCGGCCCCATGTTTCCTTGCCTAATCTGCCTGCAATCGCGTCCCTGAATTACTTATTCTGTTGTTTGTTTAAAGATACGTGGCCTGCCAGGGACAGAGTGAAAAATGTCCCTGCTCCACGGGAGTGACACCTCCCCGCACCTCCCGCTCACACCCCCTCCATCTGGCTGTTCCCAGAATTAATCACCCAGCTCCTGCCCAGCGCCTCCACGGCCCCTGTTGTCACCAAGCTCAGACGGTGGGGGCAAGGGGCACTGGCCTCTGGTCCTCAGTGCAGGGGGCCATGGGGAGGGGCAGCTCTCACCCTTCCCTCACAGGAAGCAGGGGCTGGGAAGGCTGGGTCTCCCCTCGCCATGCCTGCACACCCCTCCTTGTCCCCTGTCCCCAGGTGACCAGCCTGAGCAGAGGCAGAGGCAACGGTGTCAATGAGGTGACATCAGCGCTCTCTGTGACAGCCCTGTCCCTGTGGTCCCCTCTGGCCTGTCACAGCACCATGAGGGCCACCCTCTGGGGTCAGGGTGCTACCTCCTGTTAGATACCCATGGTCTCCAGAGGGCTGATGCCCCACTCAGTCTCATGAGCCCTGGAACAGAGTAGGGCCTGGAGGGATGGGACCCAGCAAGGGCGAGCCTCCGTGGGGAGGAGGAAAAATAAGTCAGGAGCTTGGGGCAGGGAGTGGCGAGGGGTCCGTGCTTAGGGGTGGCAGTGGGGGTTTCTGCACATCTGCGTGGATGAGAAAGGCCAGAGATGGGGAGGCCCACAAAGACACTGCCCCTTCCCATCGCAAGTAGAGGGCCCACCTGGCATCTGAAGGGAGCCCCAGGCTGTAGGTATAGGGAAGCTGGTGCTCTGGGAGGAAGAGCAGGACTGGAGAGAACCAGATGTCATCTGGTGGAGGGTGTGGCCAACAGAGTCATCAGGGGTGTCCATCAAAGTGGGGGGGTGCTGGGAGCCAGGTACACTGCTCAGCACAGAGAGAGAGGGAGGCCATATGAAGTCAGGGTCAAGGGAAAGACACTGGGTGGGGCCAGCCAGTCACCACCTTGCTATGTGACTTCAGGAGAGGCACTCACCCTCTCTGGGCCTCAGCTGGGGATCCAGCCCAATCCAGGCCTCACAGGACTGCTGTGAAGATCACTCACAGGGGAGAGAGCTCTGGGAAGTGAAAAATCCTGTTTGGATGTGGGAAGCTACTTTCCTCCTTTCCACGGCTGATATTCCTTCTACACGTGGGAATGATGTTGAGAATGGAAGATGCTTCACCCAGAGCCCCAGCGCAGGGAGCCTGTAAGAGGGGCTGTCCCAGTCCAAACACACCTGCGAGGGGAGGTCTCCTGTTTCTCCTGATCTCTTGGTGGGTGACAAAGGGGCTCCCCTCTGGAGCCTATGCTCACCAATGTCCCTCCTGCTGCCACCAACAACGTCCACATCTGGCCTTTCCCCCAGTACTAGAGGGAAAAAGCAGAGTGCTAACCCCAGGTGCCACCAGGATCTGAAACTCTCCTGGGGAGAGGGGCTCTTCTCCTCCTCCCCCACCAATGGAAGCCCCCCAAGACTCTCAGAGAGCGGTGGGGGGGGCAGGAGGAGCTGCCATGTTAACCATTTGGACACTTTCAGGGTGTCCAGGGAGGGAGTCAGGTGTGCAGTGGGGCAGGGTGACCATAGCAACCCCTCAACCCTGTCCACCCGGGAGCAACCAGAAGCGAGGCCCATGGAGGCCCAGCCCACAGGCCAGACGCCTCGGTCTCTGCTCAGAGGCAGCGGGGATACCACCTGCTGCTGTGTGGCCTGGGTGAGTCCCTCACCTTTCTGAGCCTCCCTTTCTGAGCCTGTAGCAGCAAATAATTAAAAATCACTGCTTTCAAGGTTGCTGTGAAAATGAAAACTGGTTCCTGGAAGGTGTGGCCCACAGTGGGGGTTCAAGAAATGGTCACCACTGTTACTGGTCCCCCAAGGCCTAACCTGCCCCTCACATGCCCTGCCCCTCTCTCCTCTCTGTCCCTTCTTGTCACACCGTGGGCGGGCTCCAGGGGGCACAGGGAGGAAGGCAAAGATGGTGGCCCTGCCCCCTCCTGCACACACCCCTCAACCACTGAGGGACCAAGTCCTGCCCAGGCTTTGGGTCTGCCCCTCAGAGGCTAAGGGTCCCACATCCTTCCCCAACCCTCTCAAAGCACAGCCCTTTACAGCTGAGGTTCCCTTGGACACCCCCCTGAGAACCACGGCTCTGCGGGCCCTCCTCCCGGCCCCAGCCCTCACTTACCCATCCCAGGGCCCGTATCCTGAGTCCCCATCTCTCAGGGCCCTGCCAGGGGGCGGCTGGGCATAGCCAAGCCGAGGGGTTTCAACTGCTCTGGCACCAGGGCCACAGCTCCCAGGTTACCAAAGGGCCCCAGAGCAGTGGCCCTCCAGACAATCCCTTCCCCAGGGAGACTGAAAGGGCACAGGCCCAGATGTGGACTCTAGGGCAGAGAAATCCCGAAGTCTCAGGTCACTCTGCCTGAACCGAGGCCCCCCCACAACATCCCCCCACCCCCACCCCACCCCCACCTCTCCCTAGGTAGGCAGGGATCCCTGGAAAGGAGAGGCTAGAGTGGAGCAGGGGGTGTGTGGAGCGGGAGGAGAGACCCCATTACCTGGACAGAGTGGGGCAGAGGGGGCTAAGCTAGAGCCTCAAGCCTCTCCTCTGGGTGAGGACGGCTCACCTGCGGCCTCAGGGCTCTCCCAGTGCCCTCATTGGACCAGACCTGGGTTGGGGCTGACCTTCTCCAGGAAGGGGGCAGGGCCTGGGCGGGCCCAGAGGGAGAGGCGAGGGGCCAGACACTCACCTGGAGCTTCCAGGTTCTCGCAGAGCTCGGACTTGGCCTCGCCATTGGGCCGGAAGCTGCCCTTCTGCGTGAACTTGTTGGACATGGTGGCGGCGGTGACGACGGCTTTGAGGCTGCGCTTGCGCTTGGGCACGTTCTGCTCCGGGTGGAAGAGGATGATGTAGACCTTGGGCATGTAGAGCATCCCCAGGGACACCGAGGCGCTCAGACTCACCGAGACCGTCAGCGTCGTCGTCTGGATGTACAGCTGAGGGCGGGCCGGGGGCGGTGTCAGGGCGGGCTCCGCCCCGGCCTCTCGTGGGGGGGCCCTGTCTGACGCCCACGCCCTAGACAGACACAGTTGGGGACAAACCCGGGGACCGCCCTGTGTCCCGCTGGCTTCGGGCAGAAGGGAGTTGTGGTATAGAGCTTGGACTTTAGACCAGAATCCCTGGATTCAGCTGGGCTCACCACTGTCACTGTGTGATCTGGGACAAGTCACATCCTTGGGCCTCAGTTTCCTCGGGTATAATATGGTCATGATAATTCTAGCCCTTTCCTCATAGGGCTGTTGTGAGTTTGAAATGACTTAATAAATGGCAAAAACATGTAAAATAATATTTGGCACATGGTCAGTGCACAGAAGTGTTCACCACTGTTATCTGCTATTTGGTAGAGGCCCCTGGGGAGGGGCCCTCAGGGGACAGCTGACCCTCCTTGGGGGCAGCGCCCCCTGCACAGGGCTGGGAGTGAGATGAACATCTGTCGGTGCCTTGTAGTAACTCCCAGTGGCCATGGCACAGCCCCTCGACCAGGCCCCCCATTCAGTGACTGCCCCCTCAGATGCCACCCTGTGCAGAGTAGGCTGCTGGCACAGGAGTCGTGGCCTGATCGTGATCCACTGATGCCAGCCCAGTCAAAGCTCATTTCACGCTCACTCACCAGCACTAACGTTGACATATGTTTAGCAAAATGAAAGTCCATTAATCTGGGTGTCGGGTAATCCATTTTTCAATAGTGGGGCCTTCCAGGCAGGGCCCGACAATTCCCACCACCCTCACCTGGGATGCCCTCCCCACCTCCTCCCTCCCTCCAGGTCCTCCAGGCCTCAGCTGCCCCTCTGGCCCCCTCAGCCAGGATGGGGCCAGGGGAAGCCCAGGCTGTGGCCCCCAGGTCTGGGTATGGGAAAGCAGGAAATGCTCTGCCCCCAGATCTGCCGTTTCTGGGCCTGGGCCCCTCCCCTGGGGCCTGGCTAATGTACCACCTCCTCCAGGAAGCTCTCCCTGACTCTCAGCTCTAGCCAATCCCCCATGATAGCCTTCACTCCTTGCACCCAGCCCAGCAGTGGGGGACCGAGGTCTGGACTTGCCTCCTGAGGTCACAGGAACCCTGAGCTCATCTGGAAGTGTCCCAAAAGGAGGGGCCAAGTCCTCCCATTCTCACATTCCTCCCCATCTCTCGCCCCTCTCATAAATACCTCATGACCTGGATCTGAAGGCCTTCATCCCAGCCACCCTTCCCCGGGTCTCCTTTGGGAGAGGGGCTGGAGAAGCTCTAGGGTCTGAGAGGAGAGAGGTGTGTGACCCTGAGGAAGTCTCATCTCCTCTCCGGCCCTCAGTTTTCTCAACAGCACAATAGGATAATAGCACCTACCTCACCCAAACCGTGAGGCTACCCAAGTGCAGACTGTGAGGTCACATGAAACTTACAGGGCACCAGAGCAGGGTCGGGGGGAAGGAGGCTGGGAGTGTAGAGAGGCTGTTTCACTTGCCACCATTCGGAAAATGTCACGGGCCTGGGGAAATGAGAGCTTGTTCCCTAGTGAGCACACACCCCTCTGTCCTCACACGCAACCCACACTCTCACCGACAGGCACAGTGCTGCCGCCCAGCATGTGGACAGGGAGAGGTCATGACAAGCCAGTAGGAGGGTGCTGGCCACCTCTCCCACCCCCTGGATGGCACTGGGGGCCAGGGCGGAAGGAGTGAAGGGAGACAGTCTCCAGAATATCATAACAGACCCTTGGAGAAGACAGTGGAAATCGGCTAAGCAAGAACAGGCTTGTTATCTGGGTCTTCACTATTGACTGGGGGTCCTGTGGGGACAAGGTGTGTCTCCCTCATTAGACTGGGGGTTTCCTGAGGGCAGGGGTGTCTCTCCTTTTGCACTGGGGGTTCTTGAGTATAAGGGTGTATTTCCAGGGCAGATATCCGTCTTAGGTCTTTTGCCCCCAACTTGTTGATGGGAAGGAGGTATGGTTGGGCTAATATAGGGATGGTGGGACAGGGGTCAAGTACCCTCTCTGGGCAGAGGGAGGCCTGCAGTGGGCACAGCCCTGTATGGGGGTCAGGGGGCTGGGTTCCAGATTCCACTCTGCCCTGACTCACTGAGGGATGCTGAGCCCCCTCCACTAATATAGGCAGAGTTCGCTCCATGGGCATGCACACTCGGTTTAACACCTTGCGGCCGCCACCTTGAATCCTGAATAATTTTTGAACAAGGGGCCTTCGTTTTCATTGTGCTCCTGTCCCTGAAAACTATGGAGCCAGCCCCGAGCATAGGCCTCGGTGTTCTGTTCTAACCTGTTTTTCAGCCTAGGAGCCTTTCTGCACACAAAATACAAGGAGGGGTGTAAAGAGATCAAACTTGGACAAAGCTGCCCCCCCCATTTGCTGGGGCCCCTCCCCGCCAGCATGGGCCCTGGGGGCTCCTCTAGCCATGCCCAGGCTGGGGGCGGCTGGCCCTGTGCACAGAAGTGGGGCTGTGCACCCCCAGCCCCTCTCCTTGCCCCAGGGTCTGGAGTTCTCACCCCACCACTGGCTCCAGCATTGTTCTGGGGCCCCCCGGGGTGAAGGTGCATGTCCTCACCAGGAGGTGGTAGTGTGTTAACCCTGTGAGAGAAGCAGCGGTCCTCTGGAACCTCTAGCCTACAGGGATGGGGCCCAGGCATGGATGCAGGTCTCAAACAGATGCAGAGTAAGAGGCGGCTTCCAGGATGTGATTTTACCTTCTCTCTTGTTCCAGGATATGATTTCACCTTCTCTCCCATCCACCCATCCTCCAGCCTGAACTGTCACCCTTCCTGCTCCCCTCTTTGACTTTGGTCAGGCCCTTGCTACACTCCGTCCTCTGCAAGGAATCCTGCCTTAGCCTCACGAGTCACTGCTCCCCAGAGTGAAGGAGGTTGTCAGAGCTGGCTTTGACGGAAGAGGACAGAGGTCACCTGGGGTGGGGCAAAAGGCAAAGAAAGGAGTTGCTGTGGAGGTGGACAATGAAGTGCCTGTTTTGTGCTCGGTCTGGTGGGGGGCACGGAGGAGTCCGCCTGCTTCGTGTTTCTGCCCAGGCTGACCCTGGTGGGTCCTGAGATCCTCAGTCTAACAAACCAGACAAATGACCTTCCCCACAACCTGGCCGGCCTCTGAGGCCACGGCCCACCCCAGCCTGGCTGAGCAGTTACCCCAACCGGTGGAGAGACGATGCCCCGGTCAGCTCAGGGTAATGGCACGCGGCTACACAGGTGAGCCCTGGAAATCCAGGCCAACATGGGAGATCCGGTCACCTGCTCACCAGGGCAACATGGACAGCTTCACTCGGCACCACCTGCAGCCTGAGGGACAGGTGGGGTTGCAAGTACGCGTGCGCACACACCAGGGCAGCATAGATGCTCACAAATCCACACTTATGTACCCATGCAACTCTGCATTCACACACACACACCTGAACTCACAGCCGCACACTCCTACCTGACTCAGATACACCTGGGCTCTCACACACACACACCCCTTCATGTACCTGGGTACACACGTGTGCGCACACACAGATGCACTCAACACACCTGCACACATACTTGAACACACACATACACCTGTGCACACACACACCTACAAACATCTGCACATACACTGCTGAGCACGCACACTTAATCTGCACTCCCAAATACACCCTAGCAGCCATGAATCGTCAGTGCACACCTGTCCATCCCCACTCAATCTGCACACACACACACACACACACACTGCCCATCCACTGCTCAATGTGCACAAAAAGGCACACACACATTCTGTACACACACACTTCTGTACCCATAACACAACTCCCCATAGTAGCCCCACTCCACTCCATCTACACACACACACACACACACACACACAAGCACTCAGGACCCGGCAGTCATTGGGGCTGTTTGTAGCTCAGACATGACACAGCACAGATAGAGCCCCAGGGTTGCCTGAGCCTCTAAGAAGCCTGGTGGTCTGAACTGCAGGGACTTCAGAGCTCCCCTCCCCACCCTTGCCTCATTCAGAAGCCCAGAGAAGGAGGGGGCGTATCCCATGTTGACGCCATCAGGGGCAGAGCTGGGTCTCAGGACCATACGCTGGTGCGGGCCAGCCTGCTTTGCGACCCTGGGCAGGTCCCTCGCCCTCTCTGGGCCTCAGAGGAGATCATCTCAGAGGCTCCTTTTCATAATCTGTATTGAGAGGAGCCTCCTAAAAAGGGAGAAATCAGAGGCAGGTGGGG
Source organism: Mesoplodon mirus (assembly GCF_964341445.2). Taxonomy (NCBI): domain Eukaryota; kingdom Metazoa; phylum Chordata; class Mammalia; order Artiodactyla; family Ziphiidae; genus Mesoplodon; species Mesoplodon mirus. The sequence goes on from NC_138988.1 coordinate 67,070,028, forward strand.
TGACCTGGAGAGATGGGGGGAGGGTGCCGAGAGGGGGGCTGGGCCCCAGTGCCTGGAGGTGGGAGGGTCTGGTACCAGGATGACAGGGACCGCACTGGGAGCAGCGTGCTGGTAGGCACCCAGGGGAAGTTATGGGAAGGCAGAGCAAGGGCCTGAACCACCATGCTGTCGGCCACCTGGCTGTGTATGTTTACACCCTGAGGAGGCGAGGGAAGGGGCCTCCTGGGATTGTTGAGGGTAATGTCTCAAGCTGCCAGCTTCCTGGGGCGTGGGCGGCCTCCCCTGATGGCTCCATGGGCCCCCTGGGCGCTGCGGGGCGTGCAGGCGTCTGCCTGCACCTGCCCTCAGCGGGGAAGGCCTCTCGCTGGCCTGCTGGGGGTGGAGACCCAGCCCACCGTGCGAGCTGTTCCTCAGTGGCAGTGGCTTTGGCTCAAGTTTCAGGGTGGCCTGGAGCCAGGTCTGGTCTCAGACCTCAGGGCGCTCACCGCCAGCCTCAAGGTCTGCTTCTCAGAACCCCCAGCCTGCTGGGTCACCACTGGAAGACAGGCCACAGGCCTCTCTGCACCAGACCCAAGGGATTTGGGGTGGAGGGCGCAGCTCCTGCACTTGAGGAGCTGCTGGAGAAGGGGTGGGCACCTACCAAGGAAGGCCCAGGGGGAGTGGTGCCCCAGAGCTGCAGGGAGTGGTGTGGGCTTGGGAGGGGCTCCTGAGTTAGACAGAGTAGGTTCAAGTAGTCCAGCCATGCCTCCTACTGGCTGTGTGACCTTACACAAGTCACTTCACCTCTCTGTGCCTCCACGTCCTCATCTGTAAACAGGGATGGTGAATCTACCCTAGCCCACTGTTGGAGTGTCTGCTGACCAGCGGGTGAAGTGCCTAACACAAGACAAGCAGCCATCCGTGGTTGCTTTGACCGCCGCCTCACTGAGGCCAAGCATCCCTAGGAGCTCACACCCAGGCTCACTCTTTAAATGCTGTCCACAGGATGGCGACTCCCCCAGGTACAGATCTAACCCAGCCCTCGTCCCTGAACCCCAGACTCACATAGTCAACCGCTGACTCAACAGCTGCACTTGGACCTCTCATGGGCATCCCAAACCCAGCACCTCCAGAGGACTTCCAGATCTCCGCCCCCATAGGCTCCACTGCCATCTCTACCCCGCCCACACCCCCCACACCCCAGTGCAGACACTCCTTCCTTCCCATCGCTCACACCAACGACTGTGGAGTCATCCTGACTCCCCTCTGAGCCTCTCATCCCACATGCACTCCATTGGAAACCCAGCCAGCCCCCCACCCCGACACAGCAGGAATCCCCCGCACCTCACCACTCCTGCTGCCAGCAGCTCCTGTCGGGATCATTACAGCCACCTCCAGCAGGGCTCCACCCAGCAGCCAGAGGGATCCTTTTAAACCTATGTCCCAACGCATCCCTCCCTGCTCAGAACCCCACAGTGGCTCCCTTCTCACTCCCGGTAAAAGCCAACATCCTTCCCACAGCCTCTGGGTGTCCTACATCATCTGCTCTGTCTGCCCCTTGACCTCGTCCCCTTCACCCTCCTTCCCAGCCCCAGCCTCCTTATGGTGGGTAAACGGCTTTTACACTCCTCATGTTGTGTGATTGTTACAACACCTGTAAGGACTGCAGAGGAAGGGTCATGGCCCCAATCTATTGATGAAGAAACTGAAGCAGAGAGGCCAGCTGGCTTGCCCAGGATACCACAGTTAGACACAGAGCTGGGGTCCTCGGTCCCTCTGATTCTCCCTATCTCTGGCCTCTGACTTCAGGGACTCCCAATCCTTCAAGATAAAACCCCCCAGCACCCAGGCAGCACTGGGGCAGTGATGTGGGCAGAGTCCATGGGGCCCTTGGGGTGTATCTAGACCCTCAGGCCAGGCTGGCAGGATGGCCTGACAAAGCCAGCAAGAGGCAGCTCATCGGCAGCTCCAGCCAGTGGAGGGTGGACCCTCAGCTGACGCTGCCAGGTATCCCCACCTGGCCTTCGGGGTGGCTTGGGGCCAGGGAGAGAGGGAGCGAGTGCCCAATACATCACCCACCTCGGTGACCCATGGGGATCCTGCAAGGGCAGAGAAGAGGGTGGAGAGAGGAGGAAGAAAAGAGGAGTGGACAGAAAGGAAGATGGGCTGAGTAGGGAGAGAGGTAAGGGAGAGTATAGAAAAGAATGGGGAATTCCCTGGCGGTCCAGTGGTTAGGACTCCACGCTCTCACTGCCGAGGGCCCAGGGTTTGATCCCTGGTCAGGGAACTAAGATCCCACAAGCCACGTGGCACAGCCAAAAAAAAGAACGAAAGCAGGGGCAGCATCCCAGGCTGGCAGAGAGGAGAGAGGAAGGTGGGAAGGAGATGGGGAGGGGAAAAAGGTGGGGCGGGAGAGGCAGGGATGGAGAGATAGGGAAAGAGAGAGGAGAGGCGGAGGGTAGAGAGAGGGTGGGAAGCAGCAGGAAGGAGAGAGATGAGGCAGCGGAAGGTGGTGGGGGACGGAGAGAAACGGGAGAGGAGGCAGGAAAAGAGAAAGGGAGAGAGAAAGGAGAGAAACCCAGAACCTGGAGAGAAAACTGAGACAGAAGACAGAATGAGGCAGGAATGAAGGCGCTTCCAGAGCAAGGTGAGAGGCCAACCAGCCCCAGGAGGCTGCCCCCTGCTTACCGCCCTCACCCACCCCCAGCCCCTTCCACTCACCTTGTCAGCCGACTGCGAGGTACCAAAGAAGATGGGGATAAAGGCGAGCCAGACGATGCAGGTGGTGTACATGGTGAAGCCGATGGGCTTGGCCTCATTGAAGGTCTCAGGCACTCCGCGCGTCTTGATGGCGTACACGGTGCACGTGACCATGAGCAGCATGCTGTAGCCCAGCAGGCAGATGAGCGACAGGTCCGAGATGTCACACTTGAGCACGCCCCTGGCGAAGCGGGGGTCGAGCGTCCGCTGGTCCTGGAAGTCCACCACCGAATGGGAGGGGTCCACTACAAACCACACACAGATGCCCAGCAGCTGCAGGGAGATGAGGCTGAAGGTTATGGCCAGCTGCGAGGCAGGGCTGATGAAGCGCGGGGCGCTGACCGACCGCTTGCCCTGCTCGAAGATGCGATAGATGCGGTTGGTCTTGGTGAGGAGGGCCGCATAGCTGATGCTCATGCCGAGCCCCAGGAAGATCCGGCGTAGAGAGCAGGTACCCAGGTCGGGCTCGGCGATCATGAGGAAGGTGGTGGCATAGCACAGGAAGATGCCCGCCAGCAGCACGTAACTCAGCTCGCGGCCCGAGGCCTTGACGATGGGCGTGTCATTGTAGCGCACGAAGGTGACCACCACGAAGAGCGTGGCAGCGATGCCCACCACAGCCAGGAAGAGGGGCAGCACGGCCCAGGGTGAGTCCCACTCAAGCTTGATGATGGGGATGGGCTGGCAGCCCGTGCGGTTCTCTGTGGGTCGCATGTCGTAGGGACATGTCTTGCAGGTGTAGCGGTCCACCTGGTACTGGTACCCCGTGCAGGGCTCACAGTGCCAGCAGCAGGGCATGCCCTTCACCGACTTCTTCCGCTCACCTGGCTGACAGGGCAGGCTGCAGATGGAGCGGGGCAGCTGCTGCCCGCTCCCTGGCCAGTGCATCCGCTCTATCTGGCAACAACAGCGCAGAGGAGAAGGCCTCAGGACATGCCGCCAAGTGCCCTGGACCGCCCCACTAGTGGCACCAATTTGAATCACTTAGTTAGTGAGTTTAGTTAGATGGCTAAAATCCAGCTGCCCGGGCCCTGCCAGGATCAGCTGAATCCAACAGCTGCATTTAAATAAGCTCCCCGGGGCAGGATCCAGACCCAGCTGACCATGGGGGATCCTGCTCGAAAACAAAACTCCCAAGGGTCGTATGGAGAAACGCCCAGAGACCGGCAGTGACAACCTAGGGTCACATGGCAGAGTGGAGAGAACCCAGCAGTCCGACTCCCAGCCCCATGAGGCCTTGCTATTCAAAGTGGTCCCCAGACCGGCCACATCAGCATCACCCAGGAGCTTGTTGGAAATGGAAAATTTTGGTCCACCCCAGACCCACTGACACAGAATCTGAGTTTTAACAAGACCCCGCAGGTGACTCCTGTGCACCCTCAAGAAGAAATGTGCTATGGCTCAGCCCACTGGGCCTCCTCCAGGCGGCACAGGGACTTGGGTTCAGAAGAGAACAACGAATAAAGATTCAATCAAAGGACCACTAATGTGTGCCCACAGGTTAGCGTTTCTTTGCATCTTGCTCTAAATGAGTGCTAGTCACTGTTACATGTCTCTGAAGACACAACTGCTGCAAGCTAAGAGGCGATAGAAGCTGGCACACCCTACTGAATGTGTCACAAAGTTCTGGAAAGTAAGCCAGAGCCCCATAGAGCTCCAGGCACTGGGCAAAGGGAGCCTGACTACACTTGGGAGCCGTATTCAAAGCATCAGCTCTAAACAAGTGGCTCTTAGGAGAGTTCATGCTTAGAGAACAGCAGCCTGTGCTCTTTGCCTTAAGACGTCATCCTCCTCTGTCCAGATGCAGCCCTCCCCTTCCTCACCTCTCTCCCCACCGAACCCCCCCAAAACTTTGAGCCCCTGAACTCCAGCGTGACTTCATCTATCCAGAGTTCTTGCCCTGCGAAGGGGCAGCAGGCAAGAAGACCCCAGGCCAAGGGAAAGGGCAGGGGCAGGAAGAGCAGCAGAAGCCCAGCCACCCTGTTCTTCTGCTTCAGGGTTGGGGGGCTCAGGGCCCTCTGAGGTCTAGGGTGGGCATGGAAGGAAGCCCCAACTTGGCAGCAGCAAACTCGGGGGGGCAGGGCTAGTCGGCGGCTGCCTCCCCCTTGGCCTCCCCTCCCGGGGTTGGGGTGGCCTCTCTCCGCCGCCTAGCCCCCCGGGACCCCTCCCTGCCCTCCCGCCAGGTGCTTACTCTGAGGTGCAAGTGGTCAGTCCAGGAGCCAATGACCTTGTACTCGGCAGAGCCGTTGTGCAGCTGGTACTGGTAGATGTCATAGCGCCCAGGTGCGTCTCCATTCTCATTGAAGGTCACAGGGTTCCCCGCGATGCCTGCGGGGGCCCGTGGGGGGTCACACACTCAGCTTCTTTGCTGAGCCTTCACCCAGAGTCAGGAAGGATCGTGAGCCCAGGGCAGAGACACCTCTGTATGGAACCCCTTGGAAGCATCTGAAGAGACCCCCGTGCACTCCCACCCCATGGAGCCCCAGGACCCCCTCCCCAGGGTTGGGTGGTGCCCCCACCTGAGAAATTGACGCTGCGGATGTACTTGAGCAGCTGGGTGCCGTCCACAGGGTCCATGCGTGGGCAGAGCCCCACGCGGCCCGGACACAGGTCACGGTGCATGGCGTGCAGCGCGTGGCCCATGGCGTACACGGCGTCAATCACAAACTGCACCTTCCCCTCCTGCTCGTACGCCGAGTCCTGCCCAATGCGCTCGCGGCCTGCAACGACATATTCAGAGTGGGGGCGCCCATGAGGCCCACCATCCTCACAGGTGTATGGTGGGAACCACAGCAGCCCCCTGGGGCCCCGAGAGCCCACCTGGGCACACCTAGGTCTCCGGGCCCCTGGCCCAGTGCTCGTTCCATCACCCCAGGAGATGGTCTTGTGGAGGGCCCGGGGGATGGTCCTGAAGGTCTGCTGCTCTCACTACTGTACCGCTGGACCCTGTGCCCCGAGGCCCCAGAACAGCCAGGGCAGGCTCCCTTGTCCCCATCACCCTTGGAGGGCAGTGAGCCTGCGGGTCTCCCTGTGGCCGTGGTGCTTGCCTGCCCTCCCCCAGCCTGGCTTGGACCAAACACGGGAGCAGCTGGCCCTCACACAGGCAGGAGCTGTGACTGTCGATGAGGGCAGTGGTGCCCTACAGCAGCTCTCCCATGGGTAGCCCCAGCACAGGGTACGGGTGGGGAAACTGAGGCCCAGAGAGGGGGAGAGACGTGCCACAGGTCCCTCAAGATTCAGGACACCAGATGCCCTCAATGACTTCCAGGTGCCCCAGACACCAGAAGGCACCATCACCCCCATCCACTCCTCCCCCATGCCAGTGACACCCCGCCATTAGCCACGGTGAGTGAGCTTTGCAAAATGGGGAACCCACCTCACTCACCCACTTCTCACTGCAAACAGCAGTGGCTCCCCAGGGCACTGTGACCTCCCATCCTCACCCCCTGGGCTCTGGGCACACCCAACCCCTCTGCTCTGGGCCCTGTGCAAACTCTTTGGCTGCCTGAGGTCTCGATGTCCTTTTGGTAAAAAGATCATCATCCTGCCTCACAGAAGTGCTGTGAGGCTTAAATGAGATGAGATAACAGAAAACACGTGGCACAGAGTAGCTGACTAAGCCACATTGTTATTATATTTAAGTGGTCAGAATAGAGGGTTTCTAAGGTGGGCTACAGAGGTCCCGGGGCCAGAGCAGGCCAGGAGGGCTTTCTGGAGGAGAAGGAGCTCCTGGCCTGGGCCCTGGGTAATAATGATGATGAAGAATAAGGACTGCTAACTTCTTTTTTTTTTTTAACTTGCTCCTGTTTATTTTTTTTTATTATTTTTAATTTATTTTTGGCTGCACTGGGTCTTCGTGGCTACACATGGGCTTTCTCTAGTTGTGGCGAGCAGGGGCTACTCTTCCTGGCGGTGCACAGGCTTCTCACTGTGGTGGCTTCTCTTGCTGCAGAGCACGGGCTCTACGCACGTGGGCTTTGGTAGTTGCAGCATGTGGGCTCAGTAGTTGCAGCAGGCGGGCCCTAGAGCGCGCGGGCTTCAATAGTTGTGGTGTGTGGGCTCAGCAGTTGTGGCACGTGGGCTCTAGGGCACATGGGCTTCAGTAGTTGTGGCACGCAGTCTCAGTAGTTGTGGCTCACAGGCTTAGTAGTTGTGGCACACGGGCTTAGTTGCTCCACAGCATGTGGGATCTTCCCAGACCAGGGATCGAACACACGTCCCCTGCATTGGATTCTTTTTTTTTGCGGTACGCGGGCCTCTCACTCTTGTGGCCTCTCCCGTTGCAGAGCACAGGCTCCGGACGCGCAGGCTCAGCGGCCATGGCTCACGGGCCTAGCCGCTCTGTGGCATGTGGGATCTTCCCAGACCGGGGCACAAACCCGTGTCTCCTGCATCGGCAGGCAGACTCTCAACCACTGCGCCACCAGGGAAGCCCCAAGGCAGGTGGATTCTTAACCACTGCACCACCAGGGAAGTCCCAAGGACTGCTAACTTTTATGGAGCATCCACTCTGTGTCGGGCACTCTTCTAAGCTCTTTATGTATATTAAGTCATTGAATACTCAGAACAGTGCTATGAGGTGAGTAACTATCCCCATTATAGAGATGGAAAAACTGAGGCACAGAAAAGCTCAATGGCATTCCAGGACCACAAAGAGCTGGATTTGCCAGGTGCTCCAGTTCCAGCCTGTGCACCACACTACACCTGAGAGATTGTAAGAGCCTGACTGCAGGGGGAGGGCAGGAAAGGGTGGGGGGATGGGGCAGGGGCTCTGAGGTGAGGACACAGGGGCCGGAGGATGGGAAGGGAGAGCGCTAGGGAACCCCAGCTTCCCCTCCCACAGCCCCTGCATACAGCATGGCCTGCAGCCTCCTCCCTCAAGGCCAGGACAATGAAATTTATACACACACACACACACACACATACACACACACATACACACACACACACACCCATGCCTCCCTGCTAGAGGGCCAGTGCTGCACCTTACAGAAGTAATTCCCCAGCGGCCAGCAGGGTGAGTGGCTTCACCTGTGTCCCACCCTATGGGCCACAGGCCTGGGTCTCCCATGTCTGTCATGTGGGGGGTCAGGTTGAGGCCCCAGGGACCCACAGATCACCCCCTAGATTCCTCTATTTTTATTTATTTATTTATTTATTTATTTTTGCGGTACACGGGCCTCTCACTGTTGTGGCCTCTCCCGTTGCGGAGCACAGGCTCCGGACACTCAGGCTCAGCGGCCACGGCTCACGGGCCCAGCAGCTCCGCGGCACGTGGGATCTTCCCGGACCAGGGCACGAACCCATGTCCCCTGCATTGGCAGGTGGGCTCTCAACCACTGCACCACCAGGGAAGCCCGATTCCTCTATTTTTAGCCAATGCATGGTCACTGTGCCCTGCTGCCCCGGGCTCCCACGGAGCTGATGGCACATCTCATATACCTGTCTTGGCCACCAAGACTCTGTGACCAAGGTCAGAAACTGACTCCAGTACCCCAACCTCAGGGTCAGAGATCAGAGGTCCCCAGTACACAGACTGGACAGTTTAGGGGCAGATGCCCAGTTGGCTCTGGGGGCACTGCTGGGTCCAGAGAGAGCCCACAGCTTTTACGGCGTGGCCTTGGGGCTGGAGACAGGGTAGTCTTCAAGGGAGCTCACCTGGCTCTCCCAGGGCTCAGCTAAGCCCCTGGCTACCCACTACACTTCACTCACTCAAGACTGTCTGGGCTGAAACCCCAGCTCTACCATGTACTCTAGCTGTGACCTTGGACCTGCCACCTCATCTATCGGGCTTCAGTTTCCTCATCTGCAAAATGAGGATAATGATGGTACTTACCTCGTAGGTCGGGATAGGGTCCCTATGAGGATAAATCGGTTTATATTCACAACGGGTCATAAAGAGGGGCCTGATGCTTGCCAGGTGCTGCAGAAGTTTGTTAAACACAAGGGTACAAAGAGTTCTAAGCCCTGCCTGCCTCGGAGCTCCTGGGACAGCAGAGCTTTGCTAACAGGCAAAGCTTTCTCTAGGCCACGGCACAAACAGAAATGGATGGACAGGAGAGGCAAGTTCTCCAGCCTCAGCAGCCTGCCCTCTTTTTTTTTTTTTTTTTTTTTTGCGGTACGCGGGCCTCTCACCGCCGTGGCCTCTCCCGTTGCAGAGCACAGGCTCCGGACGTGCAGGCTCAGTGGCCATGGCTCACGGCCCCAGCCACTCCGCGGCATGTGGGATCTTCCCGGACCGGGGCATGAACCCGTGTCCCCTACATCAGCAGGCAGACTCTCAACCACTGCGCCACCAGGGAAGCCCTAGCCTGCCCTCTTGTTCAGGGCTTCTGATCACAGCTTCTGAGAGCCAGGAGAGAAGCGCAAGGGACAATCCTGTCCCCAAAGGGTGACAGAGGGGCCTGGGGCAGGGTTGCATGGAAGGCCTCAGACCCAGACCCCACCATCACCCCCAGCCCCCAGGTCTTGCCCTCTGTATCCCACTGCTCCATGCTCCCAAAGTTCCCATCATGCCCTCATTTCATATGGATGAGAGACTGAATTATTAACCAGGACGGAGGGGGAGGCTGCAGCCACTGCAGAGAAGCAGCAGCTCTATCCCAAGGCCAAGGACACACCAGGCCAAGGGACCCTGGCTGAGACGCCCTCAGCCCCCTCCTCTCCCTATCTTCCCAGGGGTCCCTCCTCAGTGGTCCAGCTGAAGCATCCATCCCTGGACCACTCAGGTCCAGGACCACGTGCTCTCACTGGGGTCACGAAGCCACCTGCACCGGCACTGGAATAGAGATGACCCCACAGGAGGTCCTCACCAGGGGAGCCCACCTCTGCCTGGGGAGGCTCCCGTGGGAAGGGCTTTGAGGTCCTGTGGGCTGTCAGTGGCCCTTGAGCACTGACCCTTTGGGATCTCCACCCCAGAGTTGTCATGGTGCCAGCCATGGACTTCTAGAGATTTCCCGACACACTTTCACGTCCTTGACTTTCGTCTCAAGTCTGCCCCCAATTACAAATGAGATAACAGGGCAGTGAGGTGCCCTGCAAAGGGCCTTAATTTGAAAGGAAGCGGCGGGCCTTGAGTGTGACCCCCTACACACACACACACACACACCCCTCACACTCCAAGGGCACTTCCCCTGAGCCCCACAGGAAGCAACAATGACAGAGCCTAAGTGTGCTCCCTTTGGGGGAGGGGGAAGGGATCACAAACACAAGTCAAACAAGGTCAAGACATGCTGTCCTGAACGTTGGAAGCTGTGCCCATAACCAGTGCAGCTCTCTGCACACCTTCGACTCTTCAGCAAATAACTCTGCAGCATGGCTGGTGCTTCCTCTTCCCCGAGCCTCTGGGACGTAGGCCAGACTGGCCCCGGTCACAGAGGAGGTAACTGAGATTTGCAGGTGGTCGAGTATGGTACCCAGAGTCTTGAGGGAATCCTGGCCCCCAGCAGGTGTTCCTACCCACCTGGGGATTGGCCTGGCTGGTGAGTGGCTGGGATTTGAACCTGGATCTCTCTGGCTCCCAAAGAATTTCCACCACCCTGAACTGTCTGCCTCCTTCTTCTCCCTCCATCCAGCCCCGACCTGCCTTCCCCCTTCTCTGGGGCTCAGGCCTTGCCCCAGTTGTCTGGCCAGGCCTAACCAGGAGCTAAGGATCCCTGTCTCCAGGGCTGGAGGAGGCAGATGGCCATGGAGGGAAGCGGGGGGTCAGAGAATCCCCTTTCATGGGTGGTTGGGACCCCCAGGCCCAGACAGGGGAACCACAGTTCTGGCAGGAAACAAGACACACATTTCCAAGAGCTCCTAGGGGAGATAAGTTCCAGACACATGGCAACAATGACAACAGCAACAGTTTGAAGATGTCCTAATTGTGTCCTGAGGCACAGTGAGCCAGAGAAGTGTTTGGCTCGGCCACAGATGACAGCCAGCCCCGGACATCCGGGAGAGGATCTTCTCCTCAAAACCCCCCCTGCAGCTGTGGTTACTACGGCGACTGCAGCCTTTGTCTGCAGGTTGTAAATTGTAATTGAAATGAGTTTTCAAGGTTGAAATAATCAGAGCTCCTCCCTGTCTCCCTGCTCACCTCTCCACAACTACTCACCCCACCCAGCAGCAATCCTCCTGAGTTCTAGGCTCATGTGTACACACACACACACTCCCTCACATAAAGGTATACAAAATCAGCCACATATACCCTCCCATATTTTCACATCTACACATATAAAGTAGCAACACACAAACCTGCATGCATTTATATACATCCCTATACACACATCTATGTTCAAACATGTAGAAACATAAGTGTCCATATAGACACGTACTCTATATATTGGGTTGACCAAAAGTTCGTTTGGGCTTTTTTTAAGATTTTTTTTTTTGATGTGGACCATTTTTAAAGTCTTTATTGAATTTGTTACAACATTGCTTCTGTTTTTATGTTTTGGTTTTTTGGCGCGAGGCAGGTGGGATCTTAGCTCCCCGACCAGGGATCGAACCTACACTCCCTGCACTGGAAGGCGAAGTCTTAACCACTGGCCCATCAGGGAAGTCCCTCGTTTGGGTTTTTGTAACATCTTACGAAAACCCAAACAAACTTTTTGGCCAACCCAATACACAGCTACACAATTAGCATGACGCTCCTACAAGCATGTGGTCATTCAGATTCACCGTCAGCTGAGAAGCCCCACAAGCAGGTGCTGACAAGGATGTGAGTGCAAGCGTTTCATCTGGGAGGTGATGGCTGGAAGCACAAATTGGGGCTGAGGAAGTGAGGCGGAGATGGGAAGGGATGGGAAGACACTAACGCCCGGTGTGAGGCTCAACCCTGTGGGGGGCTCTAGAAAACTGTGTAGCCTATGCCTCAGGGCTGTCCCATCTGAGGGGATAAATAGCCCCGCTCCCACCAGTCTCAGGCTGCAGACTGCTCCCGGGGGCATTAACTCCATTGGCAAAGCAGGGCTGGGGAGTGCCGAGGGGACCTGGGGCACCACACCCACAGGTTCAAGTCCACACGTGTAATCGGCGTAGGTGTGTGGACATACCACACACATCTACACACATATAAACTTGCACCTACATACAAATGCGCAAACATACACACCGGTTTTCATCCCTTGTGCAAACTTCCAGGGAGCAGGATAAGAGGGTCCTAAGATGCCCCCCCAAGGGAGAGCTGTCTAGTGTGTGGTTCTGCCCTGGACCAGCCATATGACCCTGGTGAAGTAAAATTTACATCCCCCAGATGTAAATCCAGGGTAATAATACTTACCTTGAGGGGCCACTGAGAGGATTCAAGGAGGCGCAGCCGTAAAACACACAGCATCATGCCTTACACATAGTGCTCTCTAAGCCTCCGTTTTCCTCTCCTCCCTAACACTTCCCGGCGGATAACTCCCCACCCCCGGAGGCCTCCACCCCAGCCCTGGGCTGCACCCCCATCCTGTCTGCAGCCCGGCACGTGCTGGGTCTTCCCAGACCCCCAAAAGATGAACGTGGGGTGCCCACCTCATGGGCAGGGGCCCAGGTCAGCTCACCCACTGACACTCAGATGGGGGAGGAAGCTGCCACCTGTGCTTCCTAGCCAGTCCCCCTCTTTCCTGACTCTGCCTGTGGTTGAGCCATTCTCCTCATCACCTCCCTGGAACACACAGGTCTTTCTGAGGGTCCCTGAGTCCTGCTCCGGAGGCCAGGCTCCAACACCCCAGCATCCCCAGAAGTCACAGAGCAGGTTCCCCATCCTTGTCTGGAGTCGCACCCTTGTTCTTCAGCCCCATTCACACCACGGTGTCTGCCAGCCCCTCCCCTTGAACTTTCAACCTCCATCAAGCCACCTGCTTTCCGGGTAGGGCACCTCTAAACAACTCAGCCAGGTCCCCCAACCCCTAAATCTGTTCCGCCAACTCCCGTCCTGGGGAACCCTGAGCCAGCCCCAGTGTCTTGGGGGGTTAGGGGTGGGGGCCCGTAATGGTCACCCCCTCAGGGGCGGGGAGGTGAAGGGTCTTGCCCAGCAGCGGGGGCAGGGGGGGTGGCTCCTGACTCTTCCAGGTGCTCTCTTTCTGGCTCTCAGTGGGGGTACAGCCCAGGGCTCCCCAAACTTGAGCCAGCCTCAGGCCCCTTTTGAAGGAAAACAATTCTGTCCCAGGATGATCCTAGGATGAATATGGCCCCAGGATGAGAATACTGACATCAGAGGCTGAAGCCCTGGCAGTGACAGCTACTTCCAACTGCAAATGATCACAGGAGCAGAGAAGTTGTCTTTGCAATCTGTAAAGACCGCTTTCGGAAGGCCGTCGAATGAAAATGCCAAGTTCAAGAATCGTCATGGAACTCCTAGGTCCCTGAGAGTCTGACCTCAAGAACGTATCCCCAGATGTCTACAGACCCTAATTCAAGAAACAGGACGTGGACGTCCGGCCAGATGGGAGCAGCTTGACACGCCACCCTCCCCCCCATTCAGCCTCTCACTGGCCTGCCAAGTTGCTTAGCATCTCTTAACCTCGATCCCCTTGTCTGTAATGAGGTCGGCTCCCGGGACCATTAGAGAAGAGTGATACCTGCAGCAGAAGCCACACTCGGCACCTGCACAGGCCAGCTCCCAGGGAAGGCCGTTCTCTACCCCTCACTGGTTCTGCCCAGCCCAGGGGCCTGGGCTTAGCTCTCCCAGACTGGGTCAGACTGGGGCCAGGGGTGAAGGGGAGGCAGCTCGCGGGGCCGAAGTCACAGCCAACCCCCCATGTGGATGCCCCTTCTCCCTCATCACCCAGCCATGCTCCTTTTCCTTCCAGGAGCATCTAGATTTTCCTCTACTGGATCTTTGCTGTCAACATAGAAATATGTTTTCATTTCTTCCATTTAAACAGAAACCCTTTCTTGACCCCACTTTTCCCCCAGCTAGCATCCCTCTCTCCCTGTTTACAACAAAACTTCTCAGAAGGGTTGTCCTTACTCACTGTCATCAGTTGCTCTCCTCCATTTTTCTCCTGACCAACCCCAGTCTGGGTTTTGCACCCACCTCTCCCAGGAATCTCCACGTGGCTAAGCCTGACCCTCCACCCCCCCCATCTCAGTGCACCACCAAGAACCTCAGAGTCATCCTTGATTTTCTGTCATCTCTCTCACCTCAAATCCTTTAGCAACCTCTGAGGCCACACTGCAAAACTGATAAAGAATCAGACTCCTTCTCACCATCTCCATGGCCACCACCTGCTCCAAGTTCCCATCACCTCCCACTTGGACTACAGCCCCGGCCCCTAACTGACCTCCAGCTCTGCCCTCACCCCCATCTCTGCTCCAGGAGGCAGGCAGAGTGAGCCCATTATAACATAAATCTGATCACGTTAACCCTTTTTCAAACCCTGCCATGGCCTTGTCTCATTTGGCATTAAAAGACTAAATCCTTACAAATTGCCGACAAGGCCCACAGACCTGTGCCACCCCGCCCCACCTCTAGGACCTCATCTCCTACCTGTTGATCTCTCTGCTCCAACCACATGGGTCTCCTCACTGCTCCCCAGACCTGCCAGGCCTGAGCCTACCTCAGGGCCTTTGCACACGCTGTGCCCTCTGCCTGGCATGCTCTTTCCCATTCACCTTCCCAGTGAGGACTTCTGACCTCCTGATTTAAAGGTGCAACATCCCTAGTCTCCCAGAACTCTCAAGTAGGCCTCCTGGATCTGTCCTCTCTGGTCTCATGATTAAGCTCTCTGGAGGCCCTCAGCTCTGACTACCGGGACCACACCATCACGTACCACCTTGTCTCCAAGGCCATATCATCTCCCACCTGCAGGGGGAGCCCCCCAGGGCAGGTCTGTCCCCTTCACAGAGCCCAGCACAGGGCTGGGGACACAGTCAGCCTCTGAGTAAACGCCAGCTGAACAAGTAAGAAACAGCACTGAGGGGAAGGGCTCAGGACCCCTGTGGCCACCAGGTGGCTGACGGCTTGGGCAAACGTGAGTTCCTCTAATGAGTGGCACAACCTGGCGCATAGTAGGTAATCCCAAATGTGGGTCTTCCTTCCTTTCCCCAGGTTCCTTTAGGAATGTGGAAGTGAAAAGAGCCACAAAGCCAGGCTGGAATAGCCAGAGGGCCCTGGGGCTGGGACATCAGCTGGCCCGAGGCAGGACATCCCTGGAGCCAGATGGCCAAAGTTCAAATCCCAGCTCTGCCATTTACTACCTGTATGACCTTGGGAAAGTCTTTAACTTCTCTGTGCCTCAGTTTTTTCATCTGTAAAATGGGTTGCTGTGAAAAGCAAATGCAAAACACTAAAACAGAGCTTGACATGTAATAAATGCTATATAAATATCAGCTGTTATTATTGTTATTGCTGTTGGCACAGGCTGGGTGATCAGCATCTCCCCACACATCCCCAGCTGCCATGCAGCCACCCTCCCTCTCAGAACTCCCATCCCCTAGGAGCAGCGGGCAGTAAATTTCTCCTATCTCCTCGTAAACCAGGGCTTCCTCCACTCAGCCATCAACTGGCTGGCAGTCCTGTCAAAAAGACGGATGCCCCATCTGCCTTGTTTACAGCTTTAATTCCCAAGCCCTGCTCTGCGGGCTCCTGGGGAGGGGGCCAGGAGAGGAGGTGGGAGGTGGGCACTGCCCTCCCGCAGGCCTTGACAGCTGCAGAGACGCCCTGCTCCGTGACCCCTATCTCGCTCAGGTGTGGAGCAGCCCGCAGGCCATCTTCTAGTGCTTCCAGCAGATCACCTCCACTCCTTCTCTGGGAAACCATGAGAGGCAGCTCTGCTAGGGACAGGGCTCTGGGAAATGGAAGTGGGTGGTATGATCCCCATTTTACAGATGAGGAAACTGAGGCCTCAAGAAGTGACCTGCCCCAGGTCGCACGGCTAGGAAGTGGCAGCACTAGGATTCACACTCAGTTCAGGGGGACTCTCACAGTTGTGTATTTGAGAAAGAATGGGTGCCCACGACCACTTGCCGCTTTGAGACACACCAGTCCAGTCTCCAACTGCCAGGGTCTGCCACTCTTCTGAGACTCTCTGGCCACAGAAGCCCTCTTTGCCAGCCATTTGGCATGTGGAGGCACTGAAGAATTAACACCCTCTGGGAACAGCCAGCAATG
Source organism: Mesoplodon mirus (assembly GCF_964341445.2). Classification (NCBI taxonomy): domain Eukaryota; kingdom Metazoa; phylum Chordata; class Mammalia; order Artiodactyla; family Ziphiidae; genus Mesoplodon; species Mesoplodon mirus. The sequence continues at coordinate 67,085,851 of NC_138988.1, forward strand.
ATTGACGGGAGTTGGTGTACACACACCCCAGCTCCCTCACACCTCCAGTGGGATAACTGCCAGGCGTGCTCCTTTCCGTCTCCAGAGCCCCCGGGGGAGTAAAGCTCCAGCTGTTCACAGTGGTAACCTGCTTGGTATCACACCCTTTATGTCTGCCTTCCCTCCCCTACCAATGTTTCCTGGGATTCTCTCCCAAAAAAACGACTGGCTCTCAATTCCTTGTCTTGAGGAGAATTCAACTTTTTTTTTCTTGGCCGCGCTGCAAGGCTTGTGGGATCCTAGCTCCCCAATCAGGGATCGAACCCCAGCTCTTGGCGGTGAAAGTGCGGAGTCCTAACCACCAGACCACCAGGGAATTCCTGAGGGGAATTCAACTTAACACAGCCTTGAAGGATGGATCGGATCTTTCCAAGTGTAAGACCCCAGCATGAGATGGTCCTTCCCACCCTCTGAGAAGGTCATCAGGCCCGTCTGTTGCCCTGGGGAGGGAAGGCATGGACTTGGCAGAGCAAAGGGCAGGGGAACACAGTAATGGCATCGCTCATGCTGAGATCCTGGGCAGGGCCTGAGGGACTGAGACAGGCAGAGGCTGGCTATTGAAACTGTTAGCACTGAGGGGACCAGAGTGGGCCCACCCATTGTGGATGGGCAGGCAGCCTGGAAGAAGTGAGCGTGAAGCTAGGCTCGGGAGACAGAGTGAGGCAGGTGGAGAATACAGGGCTAGCTGAGGGCAAGCGAGACGGTGGCTGGGGACGTGGGAGGAAAGGAAGTGGGAGAGGCAGGTGGGGCACCAGCTGGAGAGCCGGGCTGCCTGGGTATGAATCCAGCTCTGCCAATTCTCTAGCACTGCGATGTTCACCAGTCACCTCAGCGTCCTCTTCTGCAAAATGGATGCAATACTTGTGACAGCCTATACCACCCACCCTCAGGATGGTGTCCTCCCCATCAGGGATCCTACAACCGACAGAATCCTTACGGCAGACCTGAACTGTTAAATTACCCAGTTGCAGGTAAATCCCACCTCTCCCCCTCCCTCTCTATCAACAACAACCACCATTTTATCAGCGCTGATTATACACATCCTTTTTTTTTTTTTTTTTTTTTTTGGTGGTACGTGGGCCTCTCACTGCCGCGGCCTCTCCCGTCGCGGAGCACAGGCTCCGGACGCGCAGGCCCAGCGGCCATGGCTCACTGGCCTAGCTGCTCCGCGGCATGTGGGATCTTCCCGGTCCAGGGCACGAACCCATGTCCCCTGCATCCGGCAGGCGGACTCTCAACCACTGCGCCACCAGGGAAGCCCCATACACATCCTTTTTCAGCCAGCTTCTTCATACTCTTCAAACACATCACCAATCCTCCCAACAACCTATTGAGATGGGTGGTGACTTCCCTGCCTTCTCTGAGACTCAGAGAGGTTAAATAACATGTCCAAGGTCACACAGTAGGGAGGAGGCAGAGTCGGACCCAGACCCTGACACGTTGACAGGTGCCTGGTCCACAGCCCGTACTCCATGGGTGTCACCCCAGCCCTCCTGGCCTAAGGGACAAGCTCAGCTCAAACCTGGGTGGGGCCATGAGAAGCCAGAGCTGCCTCCCCCTCACCCAGGGTGGGTCTGAGGTCCCACAAACATTCCCAACAGCTCCCCCACCCCTCACCTCACCCAGAGATGGACAGGCTCACTGTGCCTGATGTGGGGCCACCCAAGGACACTTACCAGCCTCTGCTGGGGCTTCAGATGCAGCGAGAAGGATCCAGATCAGGTGGAATATGCTGTCCTTCCACCCCTCCCTGGGACACACACCCCAAGCTCATTCCAGGCTCTGATGCTTTGCTCACGCCTTCCCCATTGCCTGGGGTGCACACCGTCACCCCTTCTATCACCCACCTCTCCTTCTGAGGCAGTGGTTCCCATATTTGGCCGCACAGTAAACCACAGGGGCACCTTTTAAAAATCCTGATGCCCAGGTGGTACCCAGGGCCAATTACATCAGAATGTCTGGGGCTGGGAGCCAGGCATCGGTCGGCATTTGAAAAGATCCCCAGGTGATTCGATGCAAACAAAGCTGCTCTTGCCCGAGGTTCCCAGCCCTAAATACACATAAAATCCACTGGGAGAGCTTGAAAAACCACCCACCCCTGAGGGTCTGCTTAGTGGGTCTGGGGGTGGGGCCCTAGTAGAGCTCTAAAAGTTCTAGGTGATTCTGATGCACAGCCAGGCTTGAGCACCACCCTCTTACAGTTCACCAAGTGCCTCCAATCAGCTTTCTCACCTGCATCCCCAGACACCCTCCGGGCTGGCTCACCACCAATCTCATTTCTCAGATGAGAAAGCTAAGGTCCTGACAGGGTACAGATGGCCTCAGGTTCCCAGTGAGACTCTACACTCCCCTGAATCCTGATCAAGCCCTCCTTCCCCACCTGCTCTGACAGCCCACACACCTCCCTGAGGGCACCTAGAGAGGTGCCCGCCACGCCAGTTCACCAGCAGCTGGGGAGTCCTGATGAGGACTGGGAGTCTGCAAAGAGCTTACAGGGACTGACCAAGGCCTTCTCCCTGCCTGCCCCTCCCAGACCAAGAGGAGACTCCAGAAAGCCCCTCTCCCTTGGTGAGCCAGACACAGGGGCCAAGACGCCCCCTTATCCATGTTGCCCCCACTTTCAGTCTCACCCATCCCCATCTCCAAGCTAGGTCTCGTGACCTATAATCAGGGTGAAGATACAGTCTTCTATCCCCACTTGGGCACTTTTGAGAATAAAAGGGGATGCTCTTAATAATTATGCCAGGAAGAGAGAAGTAAACAGGATGCTCCTACCCATGAGGGCCCAGCCTCCCATGCCCAGGCATGTTTGTACTTCTTACACCTTTGTTGTGATTACTGCCTCATAAAGACCTTTGCTGTGCAGCCTTGGGCAAGTTGCTTGACCTCTCTGACCCTCCATAGCCTCCATAATATGGGGGTCATAAGAGTCCCTAGACTTGTTGTGAGGGTGAAATGAGATGATGTTGTCAAAATGTCTGGAACATAGTAAATGCATAGTAAAGAGTGGTGTTTATGGTTATTAGCTCACCCAAGAACGTCGCCCCTTCGTAAGACAGACATGCACATATATACCTTCTCTTTTAGACACTCATGTGCATACACAGTCACATACAGTCACGCAGACAAGGGTGTACACACACTGCTGCCTACACCCACAGGAGTTTGCCTCCGTCCCCAAGGGACACCCACAGTCCTAAGTAGCCACGATTGCCCTGGCCACCAGAGGTCAGCATGCTCCCCACCGGCCCACCCACCTCACCATGCTCCCTCCTCCCCTGGCCCTAGTGGACCAACCCCCCAGCCCCCAACTGCCAGTGATTCCATGCAGCATGTCCCTGCGGCTGATCCAGTGGCCCTTGCTCATCTGGCCCTCTGCCCAAGCTGCACGCATCAGCCCAGGAGACTATAAGAGGGAGTTCATCATCCTTGCATGGCCACCACTCACGGTTGAGGGGTACACAGAGCCCTCCCAATGTCCCTGACGCCAGGTCCTGCTGCAGAGCTACCCAGGCAAAGAGTGCACAAGGACCCACATCCAACTGTATCAAAGGTGAACGTGCCAAGGTGGCTACCGTAGGGGTCTGAGGGCCTAGAACTCAGACCTGGGTCCGTATCCTGCTCCACCACCTTTCATCTGCGGGAACTCAGGTCCCTTTACTTACCTTCTCTGAGCCTCTGTTTTCCAATCTATAAAATAGACCCATCGTCCCATCCTCCCATGGCTCATTCCCTGTCCTTTTCAGGACTCTGCTGAAATGTTACCTTGAAGGGAAGCCATCCTCTTTCTTATCTATTTTGTTGCTACTGCACTTTTTCCTTCTGACATAGTCTATAGTTTACTTACATATCTCGTTTATTGTCTGTCTCCCCATTAAAATAAAAATTCCAAGAGCTTTTTGGCTCTTTCATTCACTGCTATATCCATGGTGCTTAAAAAAGGGCCAGGGAGTGGGAGTCAAACTGGTGTCTGTTGAGTGACTGTGGGAACCTGGAGGGGTTAGAGATGGTTTCTGTAAAGTGCTCAGACCGGTGAGCGTTAGGATTCACAGGGCAGCTGGGGTCAGTCAGTTCTCTGGGCTTGCCATAGGGGCGTCCAGATGAAGCCCAAGGTGAGCAGCCAGACGGCACCTCTGCCCAGACCCAGGAGCCCCTTCCCCTACTCAGCAGCGTCCTACGGCTGATGGTCTGAGAGATCACCGAGGTTTCAGCTACCCTAAGCCCACCCACCGTTAAGGCCCTGGTGTCAGACCTTGAGTCAGTCCTGACCCCGCCCCTTCTGGCCCCCCCACCTTAGGGCTCCGCCCCTTCTGGCCCCCAACTCCACCCCCAGGCAGCACCGCCTGGGCCCCTGGACACTGCTACCCCTGCGGCAGTGTCCCGCAGCCACCACCCACCCAACCTGACACTCTCAGCCTTCTCCCCCATAGCCCCACCCCCTCAGGGCCCACCCTGGCCCCGCCCCACGCGCGTGCTCACTGGTGCACTTCTTGACATGGCTGCCTTTCTTGAGCGCGTGGCGGCTCAACTTGCAATGGAAGTTGTCCTCCCAGAACTCAGCAAACCAGATGTTGCGCCGGTTGTTGTCCAGCGTGCGGCTGGAGAAGTAGCGGTCGAAGCCTGACAGGGAGCCAGGATGTCAGGACCTCGCGCCTCCCTTCCCCACCCGCCCCCTCCCCTTCCCGCTTCCCGCAGCTTTCACGTGGCCCAGGCAGAGGGAGGCGGAAGGGAAGAGCACATCCTCTGATCCAGGGCCCAGCCGGAAAAAACAAAATGTGGACCATTTCATTTCCTTCACAATGAAAAGAGCTGTATTAAATTCCAGGGAGAGCCTGTGTAATCTTACAACTGCTTCCTTTATGGAAGAAGTACAGGCTGAGGGTGTTTCCGCTGCTTCTTAACCACCAAAATGGTAATATGGGGCCTCTTTGAGAAGGAGTCACCTGGGGGCCCTGAGATTAGAGCAGAGAGGCTGGTGGGGGGCAGGCACCCAATACTGGGAGCACCTGAGCATTCTAGTTCTGAAGAGGAGACCGGACCAGAGATTGTAGGGAATGACCCAGGTCACACAGATAAGATGGGGAGCTGGATCTTCCTCCTTCAAGTCCAGAACATCCCCATCACTGACAGAGGCAGCCTCCTTCTCCAAATGCTCCTAAGGGCTTACCCACTGTGCTGTAAACCTAGAAAACCCCATCCCAGGGTAGGCAGGCTGGTGAGTGAATATCCCCTTCTCTCTCCTACCAGTGCCCCCTCTATAAATATCATGATCATTCCGTGTCATGGGCACAGTTGTCTGACTGTTGGAGCTGTCAGGGAGGTGCTGGCACTGGTGGGGGACTGGCCTTAGAGCAGAGTTTCTCAACCTTGACCCATTGACACTAGGCCCGATCATTCTTTGCTGGGGTGGGGGGCTGGAGCGGCAGGGGGCTGTCCTGTACATTTCAGGATATTGAGCAACATCTCCGGCCTCTACCCACTAGATGCCAGAAGCATCATTCCCTAATCGTGACAACCGAAAATGTCTCCAAACGTTACCAAACGGCCCTTGGGGATCAAAATCACCCCCAGGTGAGAACCACTGCTCTAAAGGCTCCTCTAATGTCCCAGAGGTAAAAGGGATTTGTCTGGCAAGTCCAGGGTTCAGATCCCAGTTCTGCCACTTAATAGCAAGTATGTGTCACTTACTGCCACTACATGTCACTAAATCTCTCTGATCCTTAAATGTATTCACCCACTAAATGTGGATAAAAGTTTCTTTTGGGGTTGCAGGGAAGACTGAATGAGATGTCTGTAAGGGGCCTGGCGTTTGCGGGTACCAAGAGCCATAGTTATTGTTATTTTGTGTTTATTATGGCTTGAGGCTGAGAGGGGAGGTGTGGAAACTTCTGCGGCCTATGCTCCCTCTGCCTCAGGGTGAGTAGAGGACACGGCGGTGTGACCCACATCCCTTCCCTGCTCAGGCCTCGGTCTCTTGGAAAGTTTGGTGGAAGCAGATGTCTGCAGGCCTCTCCACCTCCATCCATGCTGGATTCTATTGACCAGAGCAAGAGCAGGGGAGAAGGCCCTGGGAGCCTGCCTCCCCCATGGGGAGGACAGTGAGGTCCCTGCCAAACTGAGCCATTAATAGGAACTTCACGCCTCACACACAGCAAGGTTCTGGCCAGAGCAATCTGTTCCTGCCCAGGGTGACTGGGTTCTGCCCCAAGAGGAAGGGATGCCAGGCAGGGCAGGCGCAACCCCTGCCCCCACACCCAGGGCCCGCCAGACCCAGGCGGGCTCTGCAGGGAGGGCCCTGCCCCCTGGCATGGCACCCTCTTCTTGTAGCTTGCTGGCAGTGCCCGGCCCCATTCTGGCAGAAGATGCACTCCAGGCGGGGCAGGGATCTCACCTCTTCTATCCCAGATGGGAGGAGGGATGAGAGGATATAGGGATGAAGGAGAGCCCTTGATAAATGAGCCTCCTCTACTTGCCACCATCTCCCACACCCACAAATATCTGAGACGGAAGGAAGAAAGGTCCTGAATCTGGATTTGAATCCTGCTGGGTTAAGTGTGGCCAGAAAGGCTTCCTATCCCAGAACCCGAGCACAAAGACGCTGTGAGCCAAGGAAGAGGAAAGACAGGATGCAGGGAGATGAGGAGCAGGAGAGGAAGGGCACGGGGCGACGCTAAGAAGGAACCATCGGGGTGACACTGACAGCGGTGGTGGATGGTGCCAAGTGAGGGCAGCGGGCGTGCCGTCCGGGCTGCCGGGCCTACCTCGCACGGACATCCTCTTGGGGAGGATAGTGACGGCACCCTCGGCCACCTCCTCCAGGTGCAGCACAGGGGCGATCTTGGAGCCCCAGCTGTCCGAGCCCATCCAGAAGAAGTGGCCGGTCTGGTTGGCCTTCCGGGCCGCCTCCAGCACACGCCTGTGGGAACACGCACCAGCCCAGCCCAACCCAGCCGTGTCTGCCCACGCGGCTGCCGCCACCCTGGCCACACCTGCCCTTGGCTGACCCCCTTCCCCGAGGCCCACACCTGTCCCCCTCCCAGCCTGTGCCTGGATCCCCCATCCTGACCCGCATGAGTCCAGGGCCCATAGCCGCCCCAGCACCCGTGTCGTACCCACAGGCCCACAGTTCCCTGCTGCCCTGGCCCACGCCTGCCCGTAGGCCCACAGCTTCCCCTCTCACCCATACGGCACCCCTAGCCCCTGTCTGTCTCCCAGACCCACTCCTGTCCCCTGGGGCTACCTCAGTCCCTGCAAAGACCACAGCTGTTTCCCTCAGTTTGGACCTGCCCCGCGTCTGACTCAGGTCCCCAGAACCACATCTGCCCAGGCTCTGTCCTCTCAGGTACATGCCGCCCTGGTCCTAAGCCCAGACCTACATCCCTTGGCCCTTTCTCACATTTATATCCACTGTCTCTCTCTCTCTCACACCCCCCCCCACTACACCCTTCCCCCTCTGCATGCCACCTCCTTCTGTGCCAAAAGTCCAGGTGCTTCAAAGAGCTGCTCCCCACACCCTCCTGGATGGATGAAAGGGTGTAGGCAGCCAGGGCCTCACCCCTCCCCAGGCCCACAGTGACAGTGGTCCTAGTCAAGTCAGGGGCCCTGGAGCCCAGCACAGGGCCCAGCCCACAGGAGGCTTTCAGCCAGTGCTTAACGGATGCTTGAACTAAGTGGCCCCTCAGAGACATCTAGGAGGAGAAAAATAGGAAGGACTGGGCAGAATTCTCCCAATGCACCTCCTTCCACGGGGAGAGACTGGAGCAAGCAACTTGCTCAAGATCACACAGCGAGAGGCCAGGATACTAGAAACTGTCCAGGCCCTTCCCATGGACAAGGCCAGGACAGACTCCGAGGCTTGGGGTGGCTGCTGCGCCTGTGCAGGAGGTGGCCAGCTGGGGCAGGACCGCCTGGGGCTGCCAGGGAGAGACATGTTTCCCAGCCCCGGGGCCCACACCTGCCCTCCTCCATCGTCTCCTGATGGACATTCCCAGACCCCCAAAGCTGCCGCAGCCCAGGCAAGGCCCAGTAATTGTAGGTGAGGCTGCCCTCAGAACCCACACCACAGCCTATTAATACCCGCCTGCATCCGGCCAGCCAGAGATGACCAGAGCTGCCAAGACTCCATCTCTGTAAAGTCACCTGGGTTTATTTTTACTTCTGTTTGCTTCTGAAACGCCTGTGGATTTCCAGAAATGCGCCCCCACTCCCTCACACCACCCCACCCCCCGCAGCTTCTCAGGGAGTCAGTCTCAGGCCCTTTCCCCTCTCTCCCAGGGGCCTCTTCTCTGGGACACGTGGCCCCTTCATCTTCCCCTCCCCCCGTGTGGGTCCATCAGAGTCACACGGGAGGCCTGGAGTGGGGTGCGTCCCAGGGCGCAGTGGGACCCAAGCAGTGCTGGGCTCTGGGGTGGGAGTGGGGGCAGGGGGGCAGCGACTGGTGACCGCAGGGAGGGAAAGAGCTCAGAAGGAGCCCCTCCTGCCCCTGTTGCCAGCGGACCTGTGGCAATAGGAATTTAGGGGACCTGAAAGCTTTGAGGGGGTCAGGAGCAGCCTCTGTTTTCAGCTTGGAGCTGCCAGATGGATCCTGAGGACTCCCACGCCCTGGTCCTTCGAGGCCTGAGAAACACCTACTAGAGCTGGTCCTTGTGGCTTTTGAGGCCTTAATGACCTTTCCGAACTCCCCCCTTCCACCCCTCCAGGGATCCGACAATGTCTCCTGGGGGGATATCTGTTTTGCTGAAACTCAGGAGTCCAGGATGGGGTCTTCACAAGTGGGAAAGAGTGCTGGAAAGAATGCGACCCAGAGAAGATGCTGGTTAGCAATGGGGAGGGGGATGCACAGGGGGCGGACCGGGCAGGCTGGGCTAGGCAGGCGGGCAGGTCGACCGGAGGGCACAGCGGGCTCTGACAGCTCAGGCCAACTATCTGAGGGAGGAGGCCTGGGGAGAACCGCATCTCCTCTTCCAGTCAGACTCTGAGCAGGGGCTGTGTCTCCCACTGAGACTAAGGAATCAAGGAGGCCGGCCCCTCTTGGCCCTAACATACAGTCTCAGAGGGGTAGTAGTGAGAGAAAAGGCAGGAAGAAGGGAAGTGGGTTAGGAGGGGTGCTCAGGGGTCATCTTTTAAGGGCACCTGCGTTTCTGACCTGCGAGTCAGGACCCAGGGGCAGATGTGCAGAGAGGTGGGGTGGTCCAGGGTTTCTGTGCTGCATGGTTCTGGCACCCGGAGTCCACCTGCCCCCAATCTACAGATGTGGAGACTGAGGACCAGGGAGGGGACAATACTGCCCACAGTGAGTGTGTGCCCAAATCAGGACTAAAACCTCAGCCCAGGCCTCCTCCCACTACTCTGAGCTCACCAAAGAAAGGAGGGAGGGGCTGAGAGGTGGCCAACCTTGCCAGCCTCTGCTCTAAGCCCCTTATGCACATTCCTGCATTCAATACTCAAGCAACATCATCAAGCAAGCATAATTAGCTTCTCTTTTTTTTTTTAAAGCAGAATAAAAGCCCTGAGAGGTTGAGAAACTTGCCTGAGGTCACACAGCTAGTAGGAAGGAGAGCAGGCGAGGAGCCTAGGTTCTCTGACCCCAAGCCCATGGCCTTAGCCCCTCTGTAAAAGTACCTGCTTACCATCCCCAATTGGTAGAATGGATGCAGGAACCAGCGAGGGGAAGGGGAGCACATTAGCAGTAGCCTGTGCCCCAGCCAGAAGGGTCTCCCCACCACCCACTCACTGGCCCACCTCATCTCTCTGGACCCCAGGGTGGGTCAGGCTTGCCTAGGAAGGTCTCCAGCAGGGATCCCCAGCTCCCAAGCCCTGCCCCAAGCCCCACCTGCCCTCACCTGATATCATCCTCATTGGCAAAGATGATGACTGCCCTGGCGTTCGAGGTCTCCAGGAGGCGCCGGATGATCTTGTCGAACTCCCCAGGCTTGGGTTCCCGTGGTATCTTGACTGACTGGGCAATGCACACACCCCCTGCAAGAACGGCACCAGTCAGCCTGGGGCAGACAGAGTCTCTCCCCCAACCCACACTCCTGGGGGCTGCTCACGGCCCTGTAGCCTGACTCTTAGCTCCCAGGTCCCCATCTCTGGGCACGGGCTGTGCAGTCAGAATAGCCACAGTGGGAATTTCGGCTCCACAACTCACAAGCTTGGTGACCTGGACATGTCACTTAGGTTCTCTGTGCCTCAGTTTTCATAAATAAAATAGGTTGTTAGCAAGAGGCAATGCAGCATTGTGCTTAAAGCTAGACTGCCTGGGTTCAAATCTCAGCTCTGCTACTTACCACTGCGTGATCTCGGGCTGGTTACTGAACCTCTCTGTGCCTCAAATACATCATCTACAAAATGATACTACCTATTTCATAGAGTTGTTATAAAGCTAAGTGTGTTCATGCATATAAATACAATAATATCTGGCACATAGTAAGTGCTCAGTAAACATTGGTTCTTTTCAATGTAACCCCCTCATAACGCTTTTTGGAGGAGTAAATCTGAGAACAAGAGCAAATTGCCCACCCTGGGCCATTAGTGCCTCTGGCACCCACATCCGCACACACCAACCAGGGCTCTTGTCCCCGGGCCCCATGCTCATCAACAGGCCCCTTGGTAAGAGCAGTGCGCACGGCTGCTGACTCGTGCCCACACATCCTGGGCAGCAATGCTGCAAACCCAGCTACAGTCCTCATCCAGGTCTTCCCAGATTCCCTTCCAGGAACCCACAGGCCACTCAGTGTTTAAGTCTCTCCAGCTCCCACCCTGGCCTGGCAGGGTGCCTTGATACTCAAGGCCCCGCCCATCTTTTTGTGATCAGATTCCCAGCAGGGAGCTCAGGAGAGCCTCCGAAGGTCATTCTAACCTGAGTGCTTTGGGTGGAGGGACTGGAAGAGCTCTGATTGGGGTCAGAAGGTCTTTAGGGGCCCTCCTGTCACTCCTTCTTCTCTGGGCCACCACCTACCTGGCTGGGTCCTGGGGGAGGGGACCCAGGGCCTACCTGCCTCTCAAGCTCATGCCTCTGCAAGAAGCCCAGCCCCCAAGTCTGCAGGAGCCAGGATGTAGTCAACACACCCCGGAATTCACAGCCAGGCCATGTGGCTTACAGAAACCCTGGGAGCACTTTCCACTTGACCCAGCCAGTCCCCAGCCTCAGACGTGTCTCTCTAGTGCTGGCGGGGGACAGGTATCATGCGTGTATTTCAATTTCCCCATATCTCCTGCTACAAAAGCACTGTGGACCACTGTTTCTATCAACTGCATTTAACAGATGAGGAAACCGAGGCTCAGAAAAGAGAAGTGGTTTACCCAAAGCCACACAATTCCCTGCCCTACTGAGGTACAGAATGGGGGGCCTCCAGGGAGTAAGACCCCCCCAGGACCCCAGGTGGCAGAGTCAGGGCTCAGCTGATGGAAAAACATGAGGGATTACTCTTGATGAAAGCAGATCCTTTATCTGAGACCAGTACCTTCCTCTGGGTCCCACTCAAGGGTCTCAGCCCAACTCCACCTCACACAGGAGCCCTTTAGGGCCCAGCCAAACTATCCACCTTGGCTGGGCACCTGGCTGTCACCCCTGGGCACCCCCGAGCCTTTGAATGGCTTCTCAGTCCAGGCCGGGGTCACCTGAGCCTTCTGCGCAGACTCCACGCACCTCTGCATGGAGGACTGGCTGCAAGGGGGTCCCAGCACAGGGAGATGTAACACACCCACCTGCCCCCCGGGGAAAGGTGCCAGCACCCAGCTCCACCCAAGAAGGGCCCTCTACTCCTGGGCGTAGGTGGCAACCAGGGAAGGCTGCCCAAGGGCGGTGACCCTGAGCTGAGTCTTAGCAGGAGGAGGCGCAAGCAGCCGGGGGGTGGGGCATTCTGGGAGAACAACGTACTCACACTAGAATGGGGGCTGCTCTGTGCCAGGCACCTGCAAGGCCTGGAGCCACACGACACAGACACATTCTCACATTGCCAGGAAAGTAGACCCCCTGGGTCTCTGCAACAGGCAAGGCAGCCACGGCCCCCTGCCCTCTGCCCTGACCAGCACCCACCTCCCTTACCTTCTGCCACTTCCGTGCTCCTCAAGACCTCCTAAGACACCCAAAGAAGCCCCAAGCACAGGAGAAAAGCAGGTCTACCAGGGGCTCATGGGGGAGGGAGAGAAGGAGAGAAGGAGGGAGGGTCTGGGGGCAGGACGGGGACCCTCTGGTCCCGGCTCACAGAGGGAGAGCCCTGGGAGCCAGTCTGCTGCCCACAGCGCTGGCTCTGCCCTAACAGCGGCCGGGCAGACACTCAGCTCCCAGGTAAACCCTCCATATGGTTCCTTTCCAGTTAGAAATTGGGCCAATTGCTACATTTCCCGCCCCCCATCTGGGGAGACAGATGGACAAAAGGAGGAGGCTGGCTGAGGGGTTAGGAAGTGCCACCTGGCTCCAGGAGGGAGGAGGGGCCAAGGGGCAGAGGGGAGGCAGGCATAGAATAGGAGTTAATTGTTCTCAAGGAGGGAGAAACTTTTAGATTAAGTCATATTTCTGGGCAATGCTCCCCTAAGAAGTTCCATAGGATGGCCCCACCTGACACGCCAGGGTATATCTTGCAGGCTTCGTTTTGCTGGTGAAAGAAGAATTAGGTGACCACAGCTCGGTCAGCTCAAATGTGAGCGAGTCACAAGGTACTCGAGATGAGAGCTGGTCTGAGCGGGATGCGATATTCTTACAACCACAAGGGTGGGGACTGGAGGGGAGTTTGGGGGTTTATGCAGAGCTCAATACCAGTGAACGTTTATAAAGTACCTAATGCCTTTGAATATTATTCTGCACATTTTGCATGGATTCACTCATCTGAGGTCAGTATCATCAGCATAGCTCCAATTTAGAGATGAGGAGGCAGAAATGCAGAGAGGTTAAGTGGCTTCCCCAAGGTCACACAGTCAGGCACAGAGTGGGGTTTGAATGCAGGCTGTCTGGCTCCCGAGACCACCCCTTCGCCCAGTCCAATGTGTCACGACTGGTCACGTGGAGTCAGGGACCACCCGGGACCCATAAATATGGTTGGGCACAGGGCTTACCCTGGGCTAAGTACCACTGGTGTCATTGGCCCCACAGTGAGAAACCAAGTGTCTCCACGGCCCTCCTGACCCCATGCCACAGCCAGAGAGGACTGGAGTGGCCCAAGAGGGACAGCATTTACTAAGCACCCACGGCATGGCTGGCACTCAGTGAATCCTCACACAACCTGGGGCAGGGGCTAATGGCCCCATCTTACAGATGTGGAAACTGAGGCTCGGAGGTGCTAAGTAGCCTGACGGAGGTCACATGGCCGGTCAGTGGGCCTGTAATCCAGGTCTGTGTCCAGAGCCTCCCTCCGGCAGAGAAAGGGAAGGCCCCAGTCGCTGGGTCTCTGTTAACCCCCATCTCCTGCAGCCCCTCCCCACCCCTGGGAAGATCCCAAGTCTCATGCCAAGCCCGCCAGCCCTCCCATGTCCAGCCCCTGCCTCTGCAGCCCCATCACTGTGGGGACCATGACTAGCACTCCCCTGGGACGCCCTCTTCAAACCTCTCCACCAGGGCGGGGGCACTTCTCTGCACCCCTCCTCCTTTACCACACGGACTCTCTCTTTGGATAAAAAAAAAAAAAATCCATGAGTCCATACTGAGAGCAAATGTAATCAAATTAAACCCAAGCAGCAAGGAACGAGCCCATGTCCTATCTCTGCACAGAAGCTGGAACACTCCACCTGTCCCAGGCTCCAGGAACAGGATTATAAGAAGGGGGGCAGGGCTTCCCTGGTGGTGCAGTGGTTGAGAGTCCGCCTGCTGATGCAGGGAACACGGGTTCGTGCCCCGGACCGGGAAGATCCCACATGCTGCGGAGCAGCTAGGCCAGTGAGCCATGGCCGCTGGGCCTGCGCGTCCGGAGCCTGTGCTCCGCAACGGGAGAGGCCACAACAGTGAGAGGCCTGCATACCGCAAAAAATAAAAAAATAAAATAAAATAAAAAAATAGAAGGGGGGCATGAAGGAGTCTGGGGTTCCCCGTGGCTCCCCTAGGCCTTCCTGGGTCACTCTTGGCAAACCCCTCACCCCACCCACAGCCCCAGCCCCCTGTCCAGCACCAGTTGCCACATGTCAGCTGCAAGCTCCACCATCCGCCCAGCCAGTGCCTCTGTGCAGGGCCAGGGGCAGGAAGCCACAAGCACTTGCCAGGAGCCTCTGAGTGCCTGGGGGCAGTAGGGACCTTGGAGAGCTCCTGGCCCAAGTGCTCTGGGAACAAGGAGACTGAGGGCAGACTGCCCCAGGGGGTCTAGAATCCTACAAGCCAGCGTGTCCCCCTCCACATCCTTCCCAGAGGAAGTCACACACGGGTGCAAGGGAACGTGCCCAAAGACGGTCACTGTGGCGCTGTTCGAAACAGCAAAAAAATGGAAACTACTTAAATATTTTACAACAGAAGAATGGTTAATCTGTGGTGTGTTTGCACAATGGAATATTATGTAGCTAAGATTCATAAAACAGCTCTCATGTATCAGCACGACAAAACCCTGAAAACATAAAGTTGGGTGATAAAGCAAAGTGCAGCACAATCTGTCCCATTAATGTAGAAATTAAAAGCCATATTAATAAGATTTATTCTATATGGACACACACATATATATGAGCAAAAGCTGCATGAAGGCAGATTTGTTCTACTGTATGCACTGCGATATCCCAGTGCCTGGCACACATTAGGTGCTCCATAAATGCTTGTTGAATGACTAAACGGGGACAAGAAGGGAACCCATCCCCTTCAGAGTCGTGGGTACCTCAAGGGAGGCAGGGATGGAACAAGACTGAGGGCTCCGTGAAAGGGCTTCCAGACAATCCCCATTTTATTTCTTGAAAAAAAAAATCAGAAGCAAATACAAGATGTAAAGATGTAAATGCTTGGTAAATGTGGACCCCAGAACCCAGGCCAGACCAAACTTTCAGACACGAGTGACAGTGAAGGCATTCAGTCCCTGTGTGCGCTGCCCTGAGCCTCTTTGTGCATCCGTGACACGGGGTCACTCGGCCACTCCCGGCCCGGTGGAATCCACAGGACACTGGAGGGGAAGCACATGGGGAGCCCACCTGGGGCTGCCCTCCTCCTACCGGCCATCTGGCTCCCGAAATCCTACCTCCCCCCGAGGACAGGCTCTTTCCTGGCCAGCCCTCCCTGGCACTGGAACCCTGCGCCTCCCCCAGGCTCCAGGCACCTGCCCTGACTTGAACGTGACATGGAGACTCCACTAGTGAAACTTGATATGGGTTTCCTCTTGCATTTTGTGGTCTCTGTGCCCTTTCCATTTGCAGTCTGGTGACCTTTCCCGGTGTTCTCTGGGTCTAGCCAAAATCTGTGTCAGTGTCTGCCTCCAGCTGCACTCCCCAAGGGCAGGGCCAGCTCTGCGTGTTTGTTTGTTCATTTGTTCATTCATTCATTCATTCATTCAAGAAGTGTCCTGCTCAGTTCCTGGCACATTTGGTCCTTAAGAAACAATAGCAAGTAGGGACTGCCCTAGTGGCACAGTGGTTAAGAATCCGCCTGCCAATGCAGGGGACACGGGTTCGAGCCCTGGTCCAGGAAGATCCCACGTGCCATGGAGCAACTAAGCCTGTGCGCCACAACTACTGGGCCTGCGCTCTAGAGCCCATGAGCCACAACTACTGAGCCTGCGTGCCACAACTACTGCAGCCTGCATGCCAGAGCTACTGAAGCCTGCGCACCTAGAGCTCGTGCTCTGCAACAAGAGAAGCCACTGCAATGAGAAGCCCGCGCACTGCAATGAAGAGGAGCCTCCGCTCACCACAACTAAAGAAAGCCTGCGTGCAGCAACAAAGACCCAACGCAGCCAAAAAAATAAATTAATTTAAAAAAAAAAAAAGAGGGCTTCCCTGGTGGCGCAGTGGTTAAGAATCTGCCTGCCAATGCAGGGGACACGGGTTCGAGCCCTGCTCTGGGAAGATCCCACATGCCACAGAGCAACTAAGCCCGTGGGCCACATCTACTGAGCCTGAGCTCTAGAGCCCGTAAGCCGCAACTACTGAGCCCGCGAGCCACAACTACTGAAGCCCACACGCCTAGAGCCCGTGCTGCGCAACAAGAGAAGCCACCGCAATGAGAAGCCCGTGCACCGCAAGGAAGAGTGGCCCCCACTCGCTGCAACTAGAGAAAGCCCACGCGCAGCAACAAAGACCCAACACAGACAAAAATAAATGAATAAATAGATAGATAAATAAAATTCAAAAGAAAAGAAAGAAACAACAGCAAGTAAAACCCCTTCCTTGGGAGCTCAGTCTAGCTGGGAAGCAAGACAGCAAGAGAGAGCGACCAGCCCCAGGAGGGGCTCAGGAGACAGCACTGCTGGCCACTGGTGGTGGGGAAGGCCCCCTGGGTGCCAGGCCCACCGCACGCTTCCCCAGACACCAGCCATCCAACAACGCACCCTGTCCTGCGTGCTACCGCTGCTTGTCCTTCACTGAGTCCACAAGCGTTTACTGAGCACCGTTTGGATGCTGGGATGCAGCCATGAGGAGGACAGAGCCCCTCCTCCCATAGAGCTCTCATCGCAGGGCAGAGGAGGAAACAAGTGGAGTGAAGTGATGGAGGGAGGCTGGGGGCTGCATCCTAGGGGGCAGGGAGGCCGGGCCACGCAGTGGCAGCAGCAGATGTGGACTCGACTCAGGAGCTGCTGCCTGTCCTGAGAGCCAGGAATCGAAGACACTTTGGACTTGTAAATTCCACCTGCAGGTGAGAGATCGCTGCTGAAATGCCCTCATTTTTCTACCCTTCGCTGCGTGGGATTGTCCACACTTGGCTCCCTCCATCAGCACAGATGACCCAGGGAGCTTATTTGAGGGCAGGGCCACGGAGACCTGCAGGCACTAAGGACTCAGCGGGGGGGCGGGGGGTTGGTCATCAGCCCAGTTTCCCGCCTGAGGTGTCTCCCTAATGTCCTGGTGGACTCGGGTTACACCAGGTAGGATCACTGCACCTGTGCTCAGCTTCCTTCTTCTCTTGGCACCTCCCTGTCCCCCACGGGACGGCTCTCTCCACTCCACCCGTCTAAATAAGTCCTCCCCACTCGCTCCAAGCAGCCCCTAGACCCCCTGCCTTCATGACACGCCAACTTGTGGGCTGAGCCTAGCCTGGTGGCCCAGAGCAGGCAAAAAGAAAAAGCCTCCTCCTGGAGCAGCCCGCTTCTGCCCAAGCTCACCCCAGGTGGGGGGCAATCGGGGACCTGGGCTCCCCTGTGCCTTCCCAGAGCCCTCAGCCACATCCTCCAGGCTTGGGAATCTTGTTCCCCCATCCTTCATTCTCTCACTCACCAAGAGACCTACCCTCGCCAGGAAGCAGCTAAGCAGCCAGCCCGCAGGCAGTGGGCAGCGAGGTGACCCAGACGGGGCTCCATGTCCACAGCTCCAAAGCCCTCTTGCTCTAACACCCAGGGCCCTGGGATCACATTCTGCAACCCAGGCTGTTCCCTCATCCCAAGCAGCAGCCCGGGCTCTGGGCTCCAGACCAGGGGTGAGAAAATCCTCCTCCAGAGCGTCGAGCAATTTCCCTGAAGACAAACAGTGCAGGAGACCAGTAAGACTGGGCTCTTCTCCTCTCTCTCTCTTTCCCTTTTCTTTTTCTTTCTTTCCTTTTTTTTTTTTGTCTTTTTAAATTTAAAAAGGGAGAAAAACAATGAAAGACAAATCCTAGGAAATTAAGTGGAAAAAATCTACATTATGGCAAAATGTGAAGGCAGCAAATTGCAACATGGAGAGAAAGTGGGGATTGTTAACAACCCAAGGGGGTCCCCCAGGCTCCACTAGGTTCCTGCCAGAGAGGGAGTTGGGGGGAAGGCAAGAAGGAGGCTGGGAGTTACCCTGGACTGTATGGCCTCTCACTCACACACACACACACACACACACACACACATGCATACACACACTCACACACAGAGGTCTTTCTCCCTGGTCTTCCCTTCTTTCTCTCCCACTCCAAAGCCAGGCCCTCTCCCCAAACCTGCTCTCAGGAAAGGGAGTTACTCAGAGGGCTCAGTGACTAACATGATGTTACTTTTGTTTTCAACCGGAAAGGAAGTCCTTGTCTAAGTAAATGGAGCCATATGGCAGATTCCAGGCAGCAGAGCTGTGGCTAAAAGGGCGTCTGAGGTCAGGAAGGCACCCAGGTCCTGAGTGAATGTCCCCTAACCTGTGGTTGTCCGGGGTGAGCAGAGCTGGGGGGCACAGAGAGGGGTGGACCCACACTCTGGCTGGCTCTGGCTCCACAGAGGGCTTGAGGGCTCTCCGGGAGGCAGCTCAAGCCTGGTTCACGGCCACCATCCCCGTCTGCTCCACTCCTGGTCCAACTCCCCACCCTCCAGTGTCCACTCCATCCTCTTTCTAAAGCACAAATCTCTCTGACACATGGCTCCCTGCCTGCAACCCTTGGTGGTTCCCCACCCGTTCGTATGTGTGTGTTTGTGCATGTGTGTGTGTGTATGTGACATTCAAGGCCACATCTCCTCCTCAGGTCTGGTCCCTACAAAAATCCACCATCTGACCACATCTGCTGCCCCAACGGGCCTTAGCAGAGGCTGTTCCCTCGGCCAGCCCTTCCCTTGCTGGGCCCCAGTTTCTCCTCGGTGTCTGTCTCTCCACCCCATCCCTCATGGGGCCCAGCACACATGCTGTGCCTGCTCGGGTCAGGCAGTGACCCACGCTTGCCAGTTGAATGAGTCACTGAGTGCCCGACTGACAGGGATGGGAGGGCTGGCGGGGCAGGAGCCGCTGGCACGGGCAGAGGGGCAGAGGGGCAGAGGCTCAGTAGGAACCTGAGGCAGCCGCCTGCTCAAACCTTCCCACTTCCTTTGGGAACCTCCCTGACCCCCAAAGCCCACGATGACCTCCCCTCTGAGCCACCACCTGGTCACACGGAGTGCCCAAATGTCTGCATGCACAGGCTCTGGGCACCCATTTTGTGCCGGGCTCTGGGCTGCAAAGGTTATCCATGCACAGCGCCTGCAGGACACATTGGTGAGCTCCAAGTACACGTGGTGCTGGGCGTCATGCACACCAGGACCTCTCTCTCAGTCCTGCCTTCTGTTGGGAATTTACTTCTCCACCTAGATGCAAATTCCCTGCTACGAGCGCTCAAGAAATGCACATGCAAAAAGAACAAGTGGAGAAGTATAAGATAGCCATGCAAACTGGCCGGGCCCCAAGGGCCCAGAGCCGAAGATAGCTGGGCCAGTAGAGAAGGGCATGAGGGCAGGGCGACTCCAGCCCTGTGGACACGGTGGGCCCACTGTGAGAGATTTGGCTGGAGCCAGGAAGACCCAGGTACCAAGGGACAATGAGGGGGAAACAGTCACTCCGGTTTCCCACCTACAGGTGTCTCCCTGATATACCCCATCAAAGGTTTGTGCAAAGCGTGGATACTGCACCTGCTCTCAGCTTTCCCCTCCCCTCCAGTCTGAGACAGAGGGGAAGATGCCTGCTCCACTGCTTCCTGGCTGTGTGACTTTGGACAAGTTACTTAGCCTCTCTGAGCATCAGGCTTCCCATCAGTAAAATGGGAAAAAAAAGCCCGGTGGGGCTGGAGTGAGGGTCAAATGCGATGGTGTTTGTGAAGGCCTGGGTTGGCCTCCTGGAGCCAAAGCCACTGGGGAGCAAGTCTTAGTGGGGGTGGGGGCTGCTGAGGCAGGGGGCAGGGACCTCATCACCCAGTTTGGGTCAGGACCCAGGGCTGGTGAGAGATGCTCTGGGGACCAGAGACACCAGCTGAAACTGAGAGCTGTCCCCAGGGACAGAGTGCTGGGCAGAACCTGGGGCCCAGGGACTATCCAAGGCAGGACACACATCCTTTCTTTCCTGAACACGCTCAGCTCATCGCCCCACCCCTGCATCACTCCCAGCCCCATCCCGCCACACACACGTGGTGACACACACCCTCACACAATCACATACCACACATCACTACAACCTCACACAATCTCACAGCCACACAGGCTCACACACTAATCACACCGCCCCACACACCTACACTCACCACGCCCAACCTCCCAAAGTCACACCCTCCACACAGCCCCACAGCCGCAGACCCAGGCACACAAGTCAGCTGTCCGCATCTCCACCAGCCAGCCCGGCCACACCTTACCTTACACATCAACACCTCACCTTTGCTACTGGTGCAGCGGAGCCTGGCTGGGGGGTGCTAACGGAGATGGGGTAGCGACTGGGTGGAGGGGTACAACTATTTACCGAGGAGCCTCAGTGCCCCCATCAGGGCAAAGTCCTCAACTTTCCTCTGAAACCAGGCTGTCCACTCACACCCACCTGCTCCCATAGAGAATCAGGCTGGACCTGCAGATACAGGGGGCACAGGCATCAGAGAGCTGGCCTGCTGTGACACAGGAGGCCAAGGCTGGGCACAGATGGGCCCCTCATCCCACCTCAATCCCTTACGTGATAAGAGCCAAGTCACCCAACCTCTCTGAACCTCCACATCTGCGCCTGTAAAATGGGAGGGCATTCTCGCCACTCCCCAGACGTGGCAGGGGTGTTGCAAGGATTAAAGGGATCACCTGTGGACAGGCCTGCCCCCTGGGGGGATATTTTGGGGAGGGGGAGGAGTCAGGCTGTGGGGGACCAGCCAGGGCAGCTGTGGGGCTCAGAGCCCCTGAGCTGAGTGCTGCTGTCCCCTCGCTGGGAGGCCGCTAAGCAGCGCAAGCTGTTCAGAGCTGCATTATTCATGGTGCTCAGCTCTGAGCAGAGGGAAATTTGCTGAGTGATCGACCTAATATCTTAACACAAACCCATTTAGGTAAAACACGTTTGAAGCGAGAAAAGCAGAAAAAAGGAGAGAGAGAGAGAGAGAGAGAAGGAAGCAAAGGTGTTTGAGGCAGGTGGTGGCAGGAGGGGACTGAGGGGGGAGGGGCCCTGAGACTGATTTCTGGCCCGCCCCCACCCCAAGGCCCCCCAGGAGACCCCTGCCCCGCAGGCCCACCTCCCCCCACTCTCAGTGGCCATACTGGGCATTCTTCAACTGAGGGAAGCCCGCCCATTCCTCAGGTTTTGTTCAGAGAGGGAAAGGAGTCTGCCCAAGGCTTATGCAGCAAGTCAGGCCAGCCAGCAGCCAGAAACGGGACTGCTGAGTGTTAGCTCAGAGTCCTTTGCTGAAAAACCCCTTTCAGAACAAGACAGCCCGCTCCAGTGACACACCTAGGGGCTGAGATCACATAGCAGCTTTTCAGCCCCTTCCTCAGCCTCACTCCACACTCTACAGCAAGACCACTTTCTCCAACGCAACTCAAATTTTCCCACCCTGGAGCTTTTGCTGGTTCCTCTGCCAGAAATACCCCTCCTGCTTCCCCACCTGCCCAACCCCACCTCGGGGCTCAGTTTCTCCACCTCCTCCCCCAGAAAACATCCCAGAGTGGGGACTCATCACTGCCCACCCCGGCTCTCACCTCACCCCTCTCCGCTGGCACCTGCCATCCTCTGCCTAGGCTGTCGGTTTGTGACTCTAGTGCTTCAGGGCATGAAGGCTGGAACCAGGTTGCCTGAGTTCAGATCCTGGCTCTGCCACTTGTTAGCTGTGTGACTCTGGACAAGTTACTCACCTCTCTGGGCCTTGTCTCCTCATAACAAAGCATGAAGAATAAGTGAGTTAAGACGTGTAACAGTGCCTGGCACATAAGTACTCAGTAAGTGTTTGCTGTTATAACACTGTTGTCCGTTTCCTCCATCAGCCCATAAGCCCCTTCAAGGGGCTTTCTTTCTTGACTGTATCTTTCTCTTTCCTAACTCCCTGGTTTCCAGCAGAGTGTCAGGCATACAGGAGGTGTTCAATCAATGTTGGCTGAACTGAGCCTAATTTCTGGCAATGTTGTCTGTCTGGCCTCTTCACCCCAGATCCCTTGGGAAGAGAAGACAGCACGGGGCTGGTGGTAGAGACCTCTGTGTGGGGTAGGGGCATGGAGAAGATGACCTCTGGCCAGCTCCAGCCCAGAACAGGAAGCGAGGCTCAGTTGGGCAGGGAGGGACCAGGGTTCAGGGTCGGCAGCCGGGCCTGCGGTTTGGCCAGAAAGGAACAGGCAGCTGCAGGCTGGGATGAAATATTTAGGAGCCCACATCCCCAGGAAGTGGAAACTGACAAGCAAAATGAAATGTTGAGATGTAATTACCCAGGTAGGCCAAGCATGTCTCCCCACCGGCGGCGGGCTCAGGCCCCCGCAACGTGCCACAAGCAGGCACTGGGTAATGAAGTCCTCCTGGACCCTCTCCCACACCAGCCGTCCTCTTCAGGCCAGGGCAGGGGGAGGAATGGTGAGGAGCCCGGCTCTGGCTCCTCCAGGCGGACTCTTTTGATGGCAGAACAACAGGAAATGCAAGGAATGGGGGGGTCTGGGCCCAGCCTTGGCTCTGGATGTACCTGGGGAGAGGCCTCCGCTTCCTCAGCCAGAAAATGGGGCTGCTGATGCCCCCGACTGGGAAGGAGGATGAGATGGTGGGCCTGAGTGTGCTCCATAAACTGGCTGTGGTGGAGGAGGGCAGTGAGGACAGCGCAGACACCAGCCCGACCCTGTGGACTGTCGGAGGCTTTCTTGAGGTGCTGGGCTGCCTGGGACTTGGGTTAGTTAAGAGTTGGTAGACAAAGGTCAGGGACAGAGGCCCAGATGTGGCCCTGAGCTGGAGAAGCACTCACCCCACCCCCCAAAACCTGCCCCAGGCTTTCCCAACACTGTTGGGGAAAAGCTTGGGGCCCCACAGCCTGGGGGTCTGCTTGGCCAGATCTGGGAGCGGAGAGACAGGGACCAGGGAGGGCTGGAAAGGGGACTCCAGGCCTGGATCCTGGGAGCAACCCTGAGTGGGCCTCAGGAGGGCATCCGGGGAGGGGAGGTGGGAGAAGGGTGCTCAGCTGACCTTGCCCTTCCTGTGGAAGGCCAGAGCTGGGGCAGGGGATGCTACCATCTGCTAGTTTCTCTCCATAGGCATTTGGGGTCAGACATTTTTCACAGTGAGAGACTGTCCCATGTTGTAATACAAGGGACGTCTGGGAATCTGGACACTAAGTATCAGGAAGGACTTGGGTCATTGTCATATTTATGTTGACATTTAAATGCTCTCCAGGCACTCCGGCCCCGGTGGGACTGCCCAGAGCTAAGAGGTCTTTTAATTAATCTAAACCAGAGCCCTGGCCTCTCTCCAGGCTGGCTCCATGCCCCGGGGGCAGGTCCAGCCTCACCTGGCAGCAGCCAGCTGACCCCTCAGGCCCGAAACCCCTGTGCCCCCCGACTCCTGTCGACATTGCCTGACCAGACCAGAGCCCCACACCTGCATGCAAACCTCAGCCTGCCCAGCCTGGCCACCCCACCTCTCCACCAAAACTGATCCCACCCCAGCCCACCCCTCCCTCCCACCTTCGCTGGCTCTCACCTCCCTCAGGGCTCAGGGCAAAATCCAAACCCCTCAGCCCAGTCCTGAGGCCCTGTGGCCTCAGCTCCCATCACTCCCCACCTCCAAGAGCACCTGCAGTTCCCAACACTAGACTGTTCCCTCTGCCTTTATGCCCAGTTCCCCTTCCCAGACTCCTTCAAGTCGGCTTCTGTCAGTTCTCGAGGATTCATCTCAGGCCCCCTCCTCCAGGAAGCCTTCGGAGTTGTCCCCAGGCTCCTTCTCCCTTGGGTGCCGGTAACAATCGCAATGTCTCAAGCACTGCACTTAGCACAGGGAAGGGAAATTACTGGACTAGATGCCTCTGAGCTCCAGGGAGATGGCCACTGCTGGGCCCACTGCCGGGCACAGAACATCCATTGATTCAGCAACAATTTAAGCTCTTTCTGGTGCCAGATGCTGCCCTCAGCACTACGGGGACAGCCACGGATAGGACAGACAAGAATCCTGCCCTCCGGGAGCTGACTTCCCTCTATGAAGTAGACTATAGATGCTGAGGAATGAATGAATGAATGAATGAACAAATGACTGAATGGACTAATTAATTAAGAGCTGGCCTATTGTCCAGAAGGCCTCTTACCCCCATCTCCAGCTCGTGTCCCTCCACCCTCGTCTTCCTGTCGCCCCCACTCGGTCCCCTGCCCCATCCTCTCCCTCTCCCCCACACACATTACTCCACGGCCCCTCACATTCAGGCAGCCCTCTTCAGTCGAATAATGTTTGCACATGTTCTCTCATTAGTTCCTCCTAATCAGCCCACGTCTTAGGTGCTACGACCATCATACAGATAAGGAAACCGAGTCCCAGAGCCTAGTCCCAGCTGCCTCCACCTTCCCTTTCTCCAGCCCATCTGCTCCCTCTCCTCTGCCTTTCTCTCTCTCTCTCCCAGCTTCTGGGGTATCTGGCACGTTTCCACCTCTCTCCGGGCCTGTTTCCCCATCTTAAAATGGGGCAGAGAGGTTCTAAGAGATGGTAAACAGAGCCCGTGCTTCCCCTCCACCACTCTGCAGCCCCTACTGTGTCCACCCCAACCCTGCTCCATTTCCTTTCCCCTTCCTCCCTCCTCTCTCCTCTTGCTTGTCACTTTGTCCCCTGCTTCCTCCCCCATCCCAAGGCCTCCCTTGGGCCCCAATACGCCTGCAAGATGGTCGTTAGTTTTTCTTCTGGCTCATTAAAAATGAGAATTTGCATAGAATATCCATATGATCATTCTGTCTACAGCAAAATGGGGCACAGATATAACCCGCCACATGAGTCAGGGAGAACAAGGAGGACGGTCACAAAGGGACCGGGAGCACCCAACCAGGAAGAGGCCAAGTGCTCACCCTTGGGGTCTGAGGCCTCAGAGGCAGCCCCTCACCCCTCCAGCCCTTTCTTAGCTTTTCTGATGGTTAATTCACCCATTTTTGTCATTCTTACAATAACCAGCACAGTAGGGACTACAGTTACCCCATTTTACAGTTGGAGAAACTGAGAGCCAAAGAACAGACACACAGCAAGTCCATGGAAGCCCTGAGGGTCAGCACGGTCTGCCATGGGCTGACCTACCCTGCTCAGTGTCAGGAATGCCGCCCCCTCCTCACTCTCAGAAGGAGGGCATCATGAATAAGCACATTCAGTCACTCAGCTCCCCTACCCAGAGCACCCTGCTGCTCCTCTGAGACAGGCCCACCGTTCTTCAAGGCTCTCTTCCTATCACCCCTCCTCAAGGAAGCTCCCCTTCCCCCAGTTCCCATCCTAGCACCCCCCTCCATACAATAATTTAGCCAGATGCAGAGATTTTTGGAGACAACTGCTTCCAAACCTCTCATCCCAGCTATATAATTGCATTCAAACCTGCCTCATCCCAAAATGGATTCGCAGCAGTGCCCAGAAATAAACATATTTGGCTAAAAGAGAAACGGATAACAAAATCGAGGGGAAGGGACCAGCACTTTACAGATGAGGCTCCGATCAGCATCCAGGGACCGGCCATTTGTTTGTTGGGGACCTGAGCCAACCAGGGCTTCCCCGGTGTCTGGTGCTGGCGCTGTCCATGGTGCTGAAGCCAGGACGCCTGGGCGATGCCCCTGCCCTCTGCCCACACGCAACCCGGGAGCAAGTCCTGTGGGCTCGAGCTTCAAAACATACCCCAGGGCTTCCCTGGTGGTGCAGTGGTTGAGAGTCCGCCTGCCGATGCAGGGGACACAGGTTCGTGCCCCGGTCTGGGAAGATCCCACATGCCGCGGAGCGGCTGGGCCCATGAGCCATGGCCGCTGAGCCTGCACGTCCGGAGCCTGTGCTCCGCAACGAGAGAGGCCACAACAGTGAGAGGCCCGCGTACCACAAAAAACAAACAAACAAACAAACAAAAAACATACCCCAGATCTGTCTCTTCTCACCACTCCCAGCCCCTTGGTCCCAGTCATCATCCCTTCTACCCTGGAGGACAGCAGTAGCCTCCTCATTGGCCTTCCTGCCTCAGGCCCACAGTCTCTCCCCCACACAGTGGCCAGAGGGATCCTAGTAAACCCAAGTCCATTCACGTCCCTCTTCTGCTCACAACGCTCCCATGGTTCCCATCTCACTAGAAGCAAAAGCCAAAGTCCTCACAGTGGCCCAGAAGGCCCCCTGTGATATGCTCCTCCCCTTCTACTTCTCTCCCCCTCATTCACTCTGCTCCTTCTTCTTGGCTATAGTCCCCAAATGCCAGGCAGGCTGCTACCTCAGGGCCTTTGCACTTGCTGATTCTCCTGCCTGAGGCACTCTTCCCACAGATCTCTGCATGGCTCACTCCCTCACTTTATTTAGGGCTCTGCCCGAATGTCACCTCTGCAGAAAAGCCTTCCTTGACCACCTGTGTTATAGTCTCCCCTACCTGCGCCTTCTGTCTACTTATGCT
This sequence comes from Mesoplodon mirus, assembly GCF_964341445.2. NCBI lineage: Eukaryota > Metazoa > Chordata > Mammalia > Artiodactyla > Ziphiidae > Mesoplodon > Mesoplodon mirus. The sequence goes on from NC_138988.1 coordinate 67,112,222, forward strand.
GCTTTGTTTTTCTTCACAGAAATGCCCATCAGTTCCTATCTGAAATTCTATTATATGGTGATGTATTTACTTGTTTACTATAAGCTGCCTCTATCTCTCTCCCCAAACATGAGCTCACAAGGTCAGGGATCTTCATCTGTTTAGTTCACTGCTGTATCCCCCATGTCCTGGTTCAACGCCTGGCACATAATAGATGCTCAGTAAATATCTATAGCGCAAATGAATTAATTACTGTATAGAAGTGAGGGGTGAAAGGGCTGAAGAAATGCCCCCCACTGCCCTCTTTACCAGCCACATCCCCCCAGAGTAGGCTCTGTGATCTGGAGGGCTGGACTCTCTCCTTCTGAGTCCCTAAAAACCCCAGGAGCACGAGGGAAGCCATCACTGAAAAGGTGACCATCAGGGGATGCATTCCTCCTGATCTCCAGGCCCCGTTACACCCACTTTTAGACAGAGCCCCTCACACGCTCATCCAAGGCCACACGTGACTTGGTGACTCCGGTCACACACACATTGTCCGTCACAGGAGCCGCTCCCCCTCCTCCTTCCCTGGCCCTGAGAGAACCTCTGGCCTCTGTGTGCGGCGGTGTGGGGGGGGAGGGGGAAGGGGGGTCCTCCGAGGTCCATCCATCTGACTGACCCACCAACGTTTCCCTGGAGAAGCCAGGTGAAAGGCATCAGACACCTCATTGAAAGGCGGGCTCCACCCACCTTCCTTCCCTCCAGCTGAGCTCCGGGAGTCACACAGACCAGAATGCAAATCCCAGCTCTGCATCCGACAAGATGTGAGGGACTGCACCAGCCCTTGGGCAGCCTGAGCCACGGTCACCTCCTCTGTAAAACAGGGACAATACTCAGTGCGGCTGTGTAGGAGCTGGGGCCAGGGTCTGGTAGCTTCAATGAGGATGGGTAATGAAATGTGCCCTAGAGATTGTATATTAAAACAAAAAGAGATCCAGGGGTCTTCACACAGACCAGGCCGGGCTGCCTGAGGAGCTGGCGCAGGAGGCAGAGCCTGGGGCTCAAAGGCTCTGGGAAGAGGGCTGGGTGGGTGACACAGGATAATAAGGCACAAATGGCTGCGGGCAACCCTCTGTGTGTCCATGACATGCATGCACCCATTGAAAAAGGCGCACAGCCCCTTCCTGATCTTACGATGAAGAACTGGAGGCTCGGGGAGGGGCAGTGACTTGCCTAAGGTCACAGAGGAGTAGGGGATGAGGCTGAAACCAGAACCCACCCAGGACACTCAGCAGCCCCATACTGGCCTGAAGTACGAGCCTCAGGGTAGGGTGGGAAGGAAGCCACAGTGCAGGGAAAGGGGAGATGGGGCTTGCTTTGGTGACACCTCCAAGAAGCTCAGATTGGGGGGCTGGGGGTGCTAGAACCCTGCCTCAGATAGGAAAACAGGCTCAAACCCAGTAGTCAGCAAACAGTTGAAGAGGGCTTCCTGGAGGTCAAGGCCCAGACTGGAGCTGGGGGTGGTGGGGGGCAGGGAAAGGTCAACGGCCTTTGCCACCTGCTCTTTAACAAAGGGGAAGAAATCGGAAGGGATCCCTAAATGTGGGAGCCTCGGAGGATAGATCCCAAGGTGCTCCAGTGCAGAGGCTCAAGGAAGGGGAGGAAAAAGAAACAAGGGCAGGAAAATGAACTTGAAGACAATGGGGTTCAGACCAGGTTTAGAGATGTGTTTGTCAAAAGGCTCAGACGTAAAAAAAAAAAAAAAAAAAAAAAACAAAGAGGCCAAAGGAGCTGAGGAAACAGATACTGTGGATGTGGCTACTCTGTGGGCTCAGGTCTGGGCTCAAGAACATAGACACAGCAGAAGCCAGAGGCCAACCCCATGGTACCCGGACCTCCATGTGGTGAGGACAGAAAAGCCAAGAGAGATGGGTGAGAGATGCAAAGACCCACATCACGGGGGACCTCAGAGGTCCCCTGACCCATCGCCTTCACATTGGTGATGAAGCTGAGGCTCAGAGAGGGAAAGTGACCAGGCCAGTGTTACCAGCCACCCAGAGACAGAGCCAGGACTAGAACTGGGTCCTGATCCCCACTTCCCACTCTGATGAATAATGATGAAAATTACACCTCCAGAAGCTTAGTGCTTAGTGCAGGGCCCAGACTGTGCTAGTTAGTGCTTTATATGTATTAACTCATTTAATGCTCATGGCAAGCTAGAAGGGAAGTGCTTTTTTTTTTTTTTTTCCTGCAGCACTGCACGGCTTGCGGGATCTTAGTTCCCTGACCAGGGATCGAACCTGGGCCGCCTGTAATGGAAGCACGGAGTCCTAACCCCTGGGCTACCAGGGAAGTCCAGGGAAGTGCTATAAATATTCCCATTTCATGAGGTGGAAACTGAGGCCCAGCGCCCCTAAGTGACTGCTCAAGATTGCACAGTTCATGGTAGCCAAGCCAGCATCTGGGCTCTTAAGCCCTCCACTCTACTGCATCATGCAGGGAGGACAGGGATTCACAAAGGGGCTGCAACCAGCAAAGGAAAACATTTTTAGACCTGGAAGAAATCTTCAAACATGTTCCACAAAGAAGCCTGGTGAAAGAAAATGTTGCTCCCTGTCCAAGAGGGAAGGGATGCAAACTCAGAGCAAAAAGGGCTCAGTGTCCATTCTGTCTCCTTCCTCCTGTCAATCCCGTCAAGCTCAGAGGCAAACAGATGGGAGCATGTCCCCATCGTGACAGGCCAGGGCGAACACATCAGAGATGAGTCAGAGAGAGAGGAAAAGTGGCCTGATGACACCCAACCCACGGGACTCACAAAATCAAGAGGTGCCAGCGCCGCACTGAAGGCCAGGAGGGCAGAGAAATTAGAGCGGACAGGCGAAGGCCCCACAGCAGGCCAGATAGCTCAGGGTTCACCTTCAAAGCGGGACAGAGACTGGCTGGGTAATCACTGAGCAGTCACACTGATGCCAGCACCTTGCCAATCTCCCAGAGCATCCCGGAGACCCAGCTGGCACGTGGTGGGCCTCACAGCTTGGCAGGGGATGCCCATACCAAGGCCACTGAATTTCCACCCACAGAGCAGTGACGGGCAGCAGACAAGGGAGAGGAAGATGCAATTTGTCTCAAGTTGGGGGCAGCCTGGTTGATAAGCTAGAATGGTGGGGACTGGCTCCGGGGTGGGGTCCACTCCCCTCCCACATTCTTGGAAAATGCATGGTCAGTGGGCAGGGCTGAGGGTCCCTGGGCTGTGAGGCCCAGAGGTCTCCCCTCAAGAAGATGCTACAAGCCACCCTGTTCTCTTATACACCAACCCAAAGCCAGTGGCAGGACGCCTCCCTGCTTCCAGCGCCCTGCCCCGTCAGCTAATCTCAACCACATTTCACCTGACTGAGGGTGAGAAGGTCGCATGCTCCAGGCTCTGTCCCCATACAGTTGGACCCACTCATCCCTGAACCAAAAGACCAAGCCTGAAGTGCCCCCATGATGAGCCTTTGCTTACGAGAAGGATGCCTGGAATCAGTGGCCTTGGGCTAGGAGGACCCAGCCTGCCAGATGTCAGAGCTGGATCCTGCAGATGAGCTGACGTGCCCACTCCTGTCACAGATGAGAGACGGAGGCCCCAGAAGGGCAATGACGTGCCCAAGGGCACAGGGCTGGTCATCTGTTCATCCTACAAACATCTATTGAGGCCCCACTGTGTGCGAGGGACGGCAAAGGACACAGAGCCAAGGGGGTCCTGCCTTCCGCGGCCTCAAGGGGCCCAGTCAAGTGGAAGAGGAAGAGGGGAAATTCAACAGGCACTGGGGCAGGTATGACTGGGGTTCCCAGGAGGCCAGCCTAGGGGAAGATCACATGCCTCCCTGGGTAAGCAAGTCTGCAGGGAGGAGGGGCCTTGGCACTGAGCCGTGATAGGCAGAGAAGACTCCCCAGGGCCCTAAGTAACTTGGACGTGGCAGGTGAACACAACAACCCCAAGTGCCAAGAAACTGTTAAATGCAGGGTTGACCTGAAAGAAACCGCTCCGCTCCATCTCACATGGGTCTCCATCCCACGGCTACTAGGACCAGGCCAGGCCCCTCACTGGGGTCCCATCTGCCTGCTCCCTCCTTCCTCCAGGCTGTGCTCACGCTGTTCCCCCACCTGGCACACCCCTTCCTTCCTCTCCACTTGTCCAAGTACCCCTCCTCCAAGCCCTGCTGGACTGCCCATCTTGATGGGCTGGGCCCCTTGCAACCCTGGAGTTTATCTCTTCACCTCAACACATGCGTCATCACATCCCTTCATTCAATTATCAAGCCAAATTCTCCTGGGCACCTCCTGCAGGAGGGCAGGGTGCCAGGTCTGGCTGGGCACTGCTCTTCCCACGCCCGCTGAGAGCTGGCAGAGCCCACTGCCTCTCTCCTCCCCTCGCGCAGGGGCTGGGTACCCAGTGGATGTGAAATAAATCCATGAAGTCCAGGACAGTGGGAGACTCAAGCGGGGTCTGGAAGGCTGAGTCTCTTCCCGTTCCTGCCCTCTGGGGCAGGCAGCACCTCAGAACAAAGCATCCCAAGGCAGGCGCTGCGGTGGAAAGGATATCTGTCCTCCATGAGTCAGGATAGGGTTGGGGGCAGCCAGGAGCTCAGAGGGGAGAGCAGGGTCCCAGGGCAGCCTGACCCCAGAAGCCCGTGCTCTGTCAGCCTCAGTCTGCGCTTCTATAGACTGGGAGAGCAACCTTTCAGGCCTAGGATGGGAAGAAGGGCTAAAGAAGTGAGTAGGTGGCTGGATTTCATGATCACCCATCCCACAAACATTTACTGAGCAACCACTGTGTGCCAGGGACTGTGCTAGAGGCTGGGGAGGTACCAGAGAACAAAACAGGCAAAAAATCTCTGCTGTCATGGACCATAAACAAATAAAAATGTACTTGTCAATTGCTATAAAGAAAAACAGAGCAGGGAGCATGGAATGGAGAATAGTGGACTGGGGACGCAGTGGTCAGAGAGGCCCCTCTGAAGAGGGGACCCCTGGGAAGGCAGCTGAGTGCACTGAGAATGCAGCCACATGGACAGCCAGGGACAGAGCTTTCTGGGCAGAGGGAGCAGCCAGTGCAAAGGCCCTGAGGTGGGCTTGTGCCTGGAGTGTTAGAGGAGCCGTGAGGAGGCTGGTGTGACTGGAGAAGAGCCTGAGAGGGGCGTGGAAGGAGACAAGGTCCGGGAGGAGAGGCAGCAGAAAGGGGAGCTTCTGGATCCCGGGGGTGCCCTGGGGCAAACCTCTCTCCTCTCTGGTCTCCCAGAAAGATGAGCAGTGCCAGCCCCTCCGGGTGGCACAGCTCTTTCCAGCTGGCCAGCTCCTCCCCCCTCCCCTTGGAGCCTCTGTTTACAGCTGGAGAAGTTGAGTCTAGAGATGTCACAGAGCCAGAGGGATGAGGTGCCCCAGCCTTGGGCCTCCAGCTGCCAGCCCTGCCACTCTGCTGCGCGGACAGGCCCATCTAAATGCAAGTCTGACACTCAGCCCTGGGAGTTGGAGCTGGAGGTCAGACCGGCAACAGCTTGACTCACCAACATCTCCGGAATACCAATGGGGGATGCGGGGACACAGCAGGGAGATGAGGCTTTAAATTTTCCACCATGCGAGGGACAGGACATCCTTCAAGGAGCAGGCCTAAGGCTCCCACATCCCTTCCCGCCACACCCAGAAAGGCCCTCCCATTCTCACCCTAGGAGTACAGGCCTAGATGTGCCCAGGGTGCTGGAATCACCAAACTCCCAAGGGGGCCCCATGGAGATGCCCCTGCCCAGAGCTGACCTGTGTGTCCTTCCTATGACGTGCACCAGAGATCAGGAGGCCATGCTGGATTCAAATCCCACTCCTGCTACTTTCCAGCTGTGTGGCCTCAGGGACTCCCCTGAGCCTCAGTATTGCCATCTGTATAATGGAGTTGTCTTGAAAGACAAATGAGTTAACATGTATGAAGCACATAAAATGGGGTCTGGTCCACAGGAGGGCTCCATAAATGTTACCTACTAATATTATCCATTGTCCTGTCACCCACACAGGAGCCCTGGGCTCTGACACTCGACACTCCCTTGTGATCTTAGAGAGGCCCCTTGACTTCCCTGAGCCTTGGTTGTCCTCATCTGAAATGGAGCACTAGTGCAAGTAAACTGAGGCTCACACAAGGCCCCACTGATACGGAAAGGCTGACCCCAACCCCCGAGAGCGCCCAGGACAGTGGTGGGAGGCACCGAGGGCGGGGCTCCATCTGTGCCACCCCCTCTAGCCTTCATCTCCCTCCAAGGGTGACTCACTCACACTATCTCTAGAGCCCAGGCAGGGCCTGCTCTACGTACCTGATCCCAGGCCTGGTTGTGCCCCTAGCCTTTCCCTTGGGCAGCCTCTGCCTGGCAGGGAGAGGGGGAGCCCTGCAGCCAGAAGGCAGCACACACACACAGATGGGGGATGCGCCCGACACCTCACAAAAGCACACACATGCCCACGACCTGCTGCAGACACCAGGGCAAGCAGGCTGGCCTGGGCTCCTGTGATTTTGTCCCTCATCCTGTCCTTGGACACTGCCTGTGGCCCCACGCAGGGCCCAGCACCACCCCCTCGGGCCTTCCATCACTCCCCGGGCCTCCCCAAGAGCGGCTGGCACCAGGGAGGGCTGGGGCCCAGGCAGCCAGACCCCTAATAATAACCCTCCAATGTGTGTTCCTGAGCGCCTACCTCCATGGGCCGGGAGCATGTTTCATTCTGATAACAACCAGTTTCGTCCCCATTTCGCAGATGAGGAAACCAAAACCGAGAGAGGCTGAGTGACTTTCCCAGAATCAAGTGGCCAGTAAGTGGCTGAGTCGGAGCCCAGGTCTGTCTATCGAGGCCTGTTCCTTAACCATGCACTGCCATCTCTGTGATATAAGCTGGGGGAGACGGATAGCGTGGGGTAAAGGGCCTAGGTCTGACAGCCTGGCTCCACGTCCTGCTCCAACACCTCAATGTGTGAGCCTGGGCCAGCCACTTCACCCTTCTGAGCCTCAGTTTCCTCATCTGTAAAAGGGGGACAAAACACTGGGCCCACAAGATTGTCATCAGGATTCATGAAAGTGCAGTGAGGCTGCCTGGCACAGTGCAGGGTTCAGTCAAGGGCCATAGGCTGGCTCAGGGCATGATCCACATGACCAAGTGGTTGGGGTGGGAGGGCACTGCTGATGGGGACTGGAAAGTGCAGCGCCAGAGCTTTCTCTAAGCCCTGGGCCAACGGCCCAATAGGGCTGGGTACTACCCAGGAGCTCCCCACCCAGAGGGTGGAGCTGGGTTCCAATCCCAGCTCCTCCATGTTCTGGCTGTGTAGCCTTGGGAAAGTGACCTACCCTCTCTGGCCTCGGTTTCCTCATCTATAAAATTTATGCTCCCTGAAGGACCCACCAGAGCCCAGCACACAGGAGGCACCCAGGACTTGCTGGCTGAGCTCTCACCAGGGCTCTGATGTACACCCTCAGCCTGGCGAGCGCACCCTCCCGTCCTCCCCGCTCCCTGGCACTCCTCTGAGCAACGCAAAGATGATTTATACTTCAGAGGACGAATCAATACGATATACAGCCAAAGACATCTTTAATCTTTCACAGGAATTAGGCAAAAGGTACAGCAGCCCCTTTCTACTGGCCACTCAATTCTGATTTCAATTTGGGCAGTTGGAGCATGGCTTTCTCTCTCCTTTTCTTTTCATTTGCCTAAAGATGGTTCTCCAAATCAAATTTCATTTAGCAGGTGGGGCGGGAAGACCTAGCTGCCCAGCCAGGGCCCCGGGGCTGCACACCCTGCCAGTGGGTCTGCGGACAAGGGAGGTCCGGCCAGGTGGGAGGCCAGACCCTCAGCAATGGGAAGGAGTGCAGGCGGCAGGGCACAGCTGTGCCCCTGTGCTGGGCCCAGGCAGAGAAGCTAGTTCTCTTATTTTTCTAGGGGTCCTTTTAAACATCTTGAGTAGACTTTCTATTTTCTAACTACTCAATGCCTGATTAGATGCTTGCAGAAAATTCAAACAGTAGCCTTAGCTTCAGCCAAAACGCAATGCCCTGACCTCACCCCAATCCCATGCCTCTCCCACGCTTAACACATCAGCATGTGTCCCTCCAAGCCAAGTGTGTGTGTGTGTGTGTGCGTGCACATGTGACTGTCATACCCCCATCCCTTGCACAGGACTGGTCCACATGGGTCTCAGTTACTGTAGTGGGAAATGGGCAGAAGACAGAGTGACAAAAATACAAAGCAGTTGGGCTTCCCTGGTGGCGCAGTGGTTGAGAGTCCGCCTGCCGATGCAGGGGACACGGGTTCGTGTCCTGGTCCAGGAGGATCCCACATGCTGCAGAGCGGCTGGGCCCGTGAGCCACGGCCTCTGAGCCTGCGCGTCCGGAGCCTGTGCTCCGCAACGGGAGAGGCCACAGCAGTGAGAGGCCCGCGTACCGCAAAAAAAAAAAAAGAAAAAAATACAAAGCAGTTAAGACCTCTAGTCCTGGAGCCAGCTAGCCTGGATTCAAGTCCCTTCTCCACCTCTAACTTGCTCTGTGGCCTGGTGCCAATTATTTGGTGTCTCTGAGCCTCAGCTTCCTTCCCTGGAAAATGGGGGTACCTGCTTCATCTGGTAGGGCAGATTACCCAGAACACCCGGTATAAACAGGGGTTCAGCATGTGCCAGAGGCATAGGGAAGGCTATGTTGAGTACAGGGGGTGGCTTCCAGGTCCCTATGGCAGGGACCAAACACAGCTGAACACTAAGATTCTGGACCTCTGTCCCTGCCCCCATCCAGCACTTTTGTCCCCAAATCCAACAGAGGTTGCACCTGAATCAGAAAGGCAGTGGGCTTGTTTGGGGAAGGACTCAAGCCATCAGGGAGGAGAGGAGCCTGCAGAGCAGGATGGGTGGAGCCAGTGCAGAGGTACCCAAGTCTGAGCAAAGAAAGAAAGGATTTGTGGGCAGTCGGGGGGCGGGGGCTGGGGTCTGACACTGCCCAGCCTGCCTGCAGGTGGGAATGGGGTCTGTCCACCCCCTGCTTCCTTACGCGGGGGCCCAGCTGCTGGAGCCGCAGCCATTAGTCAGCACTGCCCCACTTCCACCACCCCGCTGCCCTCACTGCCAGGTTACAAGCACCCGAGCTGCTTCGGCTGTACAATTAAAGGGGCTCGTCTGAGATTTATAGCAGGATTATGCCCACAGGGTGTTACCAACGCCAGCCTCTGGACACTCTGTGGTTCTTAGGAAAAGCAATTAGAGTTCCGGGGCTCTCCAGGTATAAATATAGAGACGCCATCCCCCAAGGTCGAGGGCGCCACAGTGAGCTATTTAGAGACGGGGCCTTGGGAGAGGCCAGGAGAGGAGGCACAGGGGCCCCGTCTGCGGGGAGGAGGGTCCGCCCGGAGCGGAAGGGCCTCCCTGCTCCCCTCCATGCCCCGCGCAGCACAGGAGCCGTCCCTTGGCCCCCACAGCTCTGAATCAGCTTGGCAGGGCTCACCAGCCCAGGTGGAGCCCCCAACCCAGGGGCCTGTCTGCTGCCCTGGACGCCCCCCCACACACAGTCCCACGCAGGCTGTCCTGCCTCAGTGTGACCATCGGAAAGGACCGGCCAGAGGCCCAGGTCTGGGCCTGCCATGGAGGTAACCCTTGCTTGCTTAGCCTCTCCTTGCTTGCTGATATCTAGAAGCTTTATCACTTTGAGGATGGCAACTCAGGAACACAGTGAGCTCGGCGGGGCAAGGGGGCCTGTGGTAAGTGGGGAGGATCCGAGGAGAGCAAGTCACTTTCCCACCCTTTCCCGAATCCCACCCACAGGGCACCTACTTCCCTGAGGCCGGCACAGCCCCACCGCAGCCCCTGCCCCTCACCACATGGCCCAAGTTTAAGGATTCTGAATTCCCAGTCCCTCAAACAAATTCTTGCTCCAAGAAGCTGCTAGTTGGCCTCTGGCTCCTGGGCCCCTGAGACCCCACTGAACAAGCCCACCTCCATCCCCACCTCCTTCTCCTCCTCTCTGCCTGAGAACAGGGGCTGTTCCATCAGCTCCCATGCTGGGAATATTGACAGTCCCTCCGTCTGCCCAGCCATGTCCACAAAAGTCATTCACATCCACCCTCAGCCCCCAGCAGTCACCCAGCCACCCACCCACAAGGCCACAGGCTCAGAGGAGAGACCCAGGCCCATGAGGGGGTGGCCCGGGGCAGGAGAGCCCAAGGCAGAACCCAGGGAGCGGCTCCTGAGCAGTGCTCGGCCACCACGCTGTGACATCCCCCCGTCCCCAAGCACAACCCTGAAGGCAGGCGCCGGACTCACCGTCCTCACGGGACTTCTGGATGAAGGCCTCCACGCCACTCTCACCGTAGCTGCCCTCCGAGGCTAGCGTGGACACGTAGTTCCACTTGAGGGCGCGGACGATGTCCACCATGGCCTGGGCCTGGTACGTGTCCGAGGGCACCACACGGGAGAAGAAGTCGTAGCGGCTGTTGTCACTCAGGTCGGGGGCTGTGGAGGCGTAGCTGATCTGGGGGATCTGGGGGCGAGAGGGGCCACTGATGGGGGCGGCTGGCACCTCACCCTGCCCGGCCAGCACCAGCCCCTACACCCCAACTTGCCTCCCATCCCATGGCCTTGGGACCACCACCCCCAGCCCTTCCCATGGGCACCGCCTCCTCTCGTCCTGGGGGAGACCCCTTGACATGGGCTGAATAGGTCCCAGCCTCACTTGACAGAGGAGGAAGCTGAAGCCCAGAGAGGGTGGGCAAATGGTTGGTCAGCCCCGCCCCTGGCTCTACCCAGGGTCCCAATGCCTCCTACCCCCACTCAGCTCCCCTGCTCCCGTCTCTCCCCAGGCCTCTCCGCACTCCCAGCAGGAGAAGTGAGAGGCATGTCAGCATCAAGCCCTCCTCTAGAAAGTCTCCCAGCCCACCTCACCTGGGTCTTGTGACCGGTGGTCCCTCAATAACACACACGCACACACCCCAGAGTCCTAGGGGATAACGCACATGCCTGTACACACATACACGCACGTGCTAACACACACACACACACACACACACACCACGGGATCCTCTGGGTGCCTCAATTTACATAAAGAGCTGGAACATCCCAGCTGGAGAGAATCGACAGATGGTTGGCCCAGGGATGGAGTGGGAATGGGGATGGGGTGGGGATGAGGGTGGTAAGAGGGGCCTGAGGGTTTATCTGGTCCACTCCCTGCCCCCAGGCAGCCTTTCTTGTCACCACCCAGCAGACCCCATCCCCACAGCTCCCTCTGGGCCCAGGCTCCTTCCTCCTGCCCAGCTCAGAGGGGACAGAGCCCAGGTTCCAATTCCCGCAGCCCTCGCCCCACCCCACAGATTGAATCCCAGAAGGCCAGAGAGACTGGGGCCTCCGGGAAACCCTCTCTCCGCAGCCTGGGACACAGGGCCCACCCGGTGCCACAGCCTCTCAATGGCAGACTCCGGGCCTCCTGGCCCCAGCCCGGCTCCCCCAGTCACAGGGCACCTTCCTGCCCTCACACCTCCCACCTGGCCCCCCAGGCAAAGGTGGGACACGGAGCTCTCAAGCTGCCCTTCCTCCTGTGGTTGACATCCAACATCCAGAAGGGACGTGAAAGGGGTCGTGTGGACCCTCCTGAGCCTCCCTCACCTTCCCCCCACCCACATCCCAGGTGCCCTCCTCACAGGGCTCTCGTCTGCCCCGGCTCCCCAGGACCGGCCCGTGGCCCGTGCTCTCCACCCCCTGCCTTGGTCCACACTGACATGTACCCTTCCTGTGTGCCCTTTACCCTGCTCTCAGTCGTCCACGGTGACAGGGTGAAGGGCTGGGCATACTGATCTGGGCTGATGTCAAATCGAAGATTGATTCCCCCTAAGGAATAATTAAGATTCAATCCTGGCAGAAAAAAATTAATGGCCAGAATTTTAGTCCACATGGCAACTGAGGGTGAGAAAATATTCCGGGAGCCAGAGGACTCCGGGAGCCCCCTGCACATGGGTTTGCCCACCTGGCCTCTGCCTAGGGTGTGCCTATCCCCAGGGACAGTGGGGGGGGTCCACCTTCCACTGGGGTATGTACTCAACCTGCTCTGAAACTAAACAGGGGCAAAGCTGCCTCCCGGGAGACAGCCAGGGGCTAGAGGTGGGGTTGGGCAGGATCTTCCACCTTAGACTCTCTGTATGTTTTCCACGTAGAACCACGCAAATACAGCACGTGTTTAGAAAGCAAACCTCACTGGAATGTCCCAGAGCACATGTGTCCCGCTGCCTGCCTGAGTCAGCAGTGTCTGAAAACTAGCCCAGTCCTCTCGGCCCTGGAGGGCACTTAGCATGAAAGCAGCACCCGCTACAATGCGGACTCTGGTTGGACATTTGATGATTCATTCAAAGAGTATCGTTATTTTTAAGGTCTGATGATGGTATTATAGCTGCGGTTGGCTGGCTGGTTTTTGAGTCCCTAGCTCTTAGAGTGTGGTTTCCCCACCTCAGCACTGTTAACGCTTGCGGAGGGGAGTGGGGTGTGATTCTTTGTTGGCGGGCTGTCCTGCATCTTGTAGGATGTTTAGCCGCGCCCTTGTCCCCTACCCACTAGATGCCAGTAGCACACCCCTCCCCAAGTTGTGACAACCAAAAATGTCTCTAGACATTGCCAAATGTCCCCCGGGAGACAAAACTGTCCCCAGTTGAGACCCACCATTTCAGAGATAGGTACTAAAATATTTAGGCATGAAGTGATATGATGAGGTCTGGGATTTGCTTCAAAAGAATCGCTGTGGGAACACGAAGAAGAAATAACACTGGCCAAGAGCTGACAACTGTTGACTGGTGTGGACATGAAGGTACACTGCTCTGTTTGTTGTACTTTTGTGCGTGTCTGAAATGTCTACATTTAACATTGTTGACAGTAAAACAGAACAAAATAAATGTCACCCTTGGGGTCATCCCTCTGAAGAGAAGCACCCTGAATCTGGAGCTGGCAATGGAGATGCAGGGCCACCACAGCAGGTCCCTGAGAGAAGATGGCCGTGTTTGTTTGTTTGCCAGCTCACCTCTGCCAGCCCTAATCACACACCCAGAAATCCACTCGCCTCCTGATTAGAAGCAGCTTCTCTCCTACTTCTGATGTGTTCTCCCAACACAGGGCCATAGGGCCGGAGTCAAAAGTGCCCGCTCAGAGGAGGGGCAGCAGAACGGGGCTGGTGGCAGAACGGGCCAGAGCAGCTCACACGAGGCAACTTCTCATCCCTCGGTCCTCCTTCCAAGCCACCTCCCCCCTCCCCTCTCATCCGGGCACTCGGCCTGGGCAGGGATAGCAGATGGACAGGTGGCTGTCCAGGTCCCGGGACTCAGAGCCTCCCCCAGTGAGCTCAGCCTGCGTCAGCCGGCTTCAGACCAGGCGCCGACCCTGCCCCCTGCACACCCTCATTCCCATAAAGGGTGGGAGGGGCAAGCATGGGGCTCCTGCAGGTGTGTGTGTGTGCCAGCCTGCAGGAGTGCTCAGGGCCTCTGATTTCTGAAGCCCAGTGGGGGCCCCCGCGCTGCCCCCAACCATTCCTGAGATCCTGGAACAGGGACCCTGCCCCGAGATGATGAGGGTTGCGGAGGAGTAGAACCAGCTTCCTGAACAGGGTCCAGGGAATAAGCCAGCATCCTCTTAAACATCGCCTCTGCCAGCTCCTCCTACCCCGCCCCTGCAGGCTCCCTCCTCAGCTCCAGGCCCTCCTGAGGTGCCCAAGAGGATGGCCTGAAGCAGTGATTTGGGAGTTAAACTGCTCAGGTTCAAATCCCAGGTCTGCCATGCACCGGCTGGGAAACCTGGGGCAGGTTACTTCACCTCTCTGGGCCTCAGTTTCCTCCTCTGCAAAATGGGAATAATTCCAATCCCTTTCTCATAAGGTTGTGAGGGTCATGTGTGGGAACTCACAGGAGGTGCTAGGGGCAGCGCCTGGCGGGCAGTCAGCACTCAAGGGTTAGCTCTGATATGGGTTATTATCCCTCCCCCTGCACTTCCTCCTGGCAGCTCTCTCTCTGTTTTTACCCTCTAGGACTGTCCCTGGTGCCTCCCCCTCCCACCCCCAGCTCTCTCCCTGTAGTCACAGAGTTATTGCTTAGTGGGGACACCTCCTGGGGCTGGCAGGTCCCCCCAAGCTCCCCTCCCTCCCGTCCCCACCCCAGCCTGGAGTGGAGGGGCAGAGGCAAGGACCGCCCTGGGGACCCCATGGGCAGGGGGGTTGTGAGAACCTGGCCCGAGTGGGGCTCTGGCATCTCCGCAGCTCTCACTGTCCCCGCAGCCCAGCCGAGAGGGAGGGAGGTGCTGGATTAACATTCTCCTCAGAAAACATTCCTCTCCTTCACAACAGCCATGCCCATCCTGTCCCCCGGCCAGCTCCTCCCTCTCTGCCTCCCTCTTGCTGTCACCCAACAGTTAGAGCGCCAACTGTGTGCTGGGCACTGTTCCAGGTGCTGGGGCTGCTACACCTTCCTATTGCACCCTCATGGGACAAGAGTCAGCAAGAAGTCAGACTCCAGCAGCCCTGACCAATGACGGCTGTCCTCCTCTGGGGCCATCTGTTCGCCTGTTTCTCTTTCCTCTCTACCTGCCGTCCTCTGCCCACAAAGCCCAAGACCTCATCTCCCCACATCCAAATCTTCCTGGTGCATCAAGGCCCAGCTCAAGTGCCACCTCCTCCAAGCAGCCCCCCAGGAGCCTTCATCCTCCAGAGAGCCTGCTCAGACCTCCCACAGCACCAAGTCGGGCTGCTCCAGGGGCACCGAGCACATCCTCCCCGTCCTCCCAGGCGTTAGGTATTTGGCCAACTTATCAATTCAACAAGCGCTCTGAGGCGCCCCGCGTTGTGCTGGGCAAGGCTGCTGGGGAGACACCGAGGGGAACTGGGCTCATCCCACCCCTAAACCCAACACTCACTGCATCTCGGGGACAGCCTGGGGAGGAGGCAAGTGGGATGCCCATGAGTGGCACACAGTGTGTCTGCAGCTGGCACCCAGCAGAGCCTCATGCTTACAAAAGTACGAAAGGGGTGAGTGACTGAAGGGGGAAATACATGAATAAACACTCTCTCTCCCTCCCTCTCTCTCTCTCTCTCTCTGGCTTCTGGAGTGACAAGGAGGTCCCTGCCACATGGGAAAGACAAAAGCTGCTTCCGGGCTTGAGCAACAATGAAGATGAATGTCAAGCACATGTGTGTTTGTGTGACATGAGCACGTGCGAGCACATGCTGGAGCACGTGCCCTGAGCACACGGCACACTCGTTGATTTATTCCTCTTACCAATAGTCACTGAGCGCCAACGACCTGCCAGGCACAGCTCTGAGAGCAGGGGTAGGCGGTGGACACTGCCCCGTGGGGCACCCCATGTAGACAGGGGCAGGCGATGGAAAGGCGATGCAGGGCTGCTAGATGGGGATGGGGCCCAGGAGAAAAAAGGAATCAGGGGAGTTCAGGGGACTGTTAGGGAGAAGGCGTAGGGAAGCCCCTCTGGCAGGGTGACATGTGAGTCAAGACCCCAAGGGGGTGAAGGAGGCAGCCCGTAGGTATTGGAAGGAGGGCTTTTTAGGCAGAGAGAACACGTGGATGTACATGTATGCACGTGTGCGTAAGCATGTACATGCATGTGTATCTGTGTGTTCCAACCTGAATCTGTTCTGAACCTGCTCCAGGCCTGGCCAGCAGCCCCAAACACCCCCCGGGGCACAGAGACACTGGCTGGGATGCAGGTGGTGCCCCAGGTGCCAATAGCTCAGGCTCTGGGTCACTGGCTCCCCAACCAGCAGAATCTGAGGACCCCCTGAGAGTGGCCGGTCCCCATCCCACCCCATCCAGAGAAGTGTCGGGGGATAAGCAAGCTGCCCAACATCTCAGAGTGCCCCAAGGGCCCAGTCCCCACAGCCTCTGAAGGCCAGTGCTTTGCCAAGGCCAGGGTTTTGTTCACAGCAGTCAGGGGTGAACCCCCCACCCTGACCTGTGCAAGGCCTGGGGAACCCCAAGCCAAGCAGCTGGATGTCCAGGGCCATCACCGGACACCTAGGGCCACCTGACAGGAATCCCAACCCTCTTCCTGTGAGCGTGAGTGTTTAAAAGCCCCTCCTCCTCCCTCCTCTTCCCTAACCCTTGCCTCAGCACTCTCTGGAGCCAACCTGCCCAGGGCTGTGCCACCCAGCTTTGCCATCCAGCTGTGCCACCTTAGGCAAGCAGGCAGCCTCTCTGGGCCTCAGTTTCCACCCCTATAAAGCAGTCACAGAAACAACAGAAAGGACTGCATTAGTGAGAACGCACACAGGGCTGAAAACTGTGCCCAGCACATGGGGGCCCTCAGCAAATACTAGATATTATTAGAGAGGGAGGCAAGACTGGGACTGTTGTGCCTATTTTTCAGATGAGGAAACTGAGGCTCGGACAGATGAAAGTGCCCTCTGAGTATCAGAGCCAGGAGAAATCAGAAACAAAGCACAGACCCAGCTCCCCTGCCTCCCTGTTCACCGTCCCCCACTCCTGGCCTCAGACCCTGCACACCCTCCCAGCCGACTCTGCTCTTTCTGTTCCACCCACAAGCCAGGCCGGGCAGCCACAGGTTGAGGCTGGGATCCTGAAGCCCCCTCTGGCCACCAGCCCGACCCAGGCCGGGACCCAGGCAGACCCCAGGACCCCCACCTGCCTGGCGCAGCCCCTCTCACTCGGGGAGCAGAGGACCCTGCATGGGGCAGGTGAGACCCCGGGGTGGCTGCCTGCTCCTTGCCCTTCTGATCCTGGCTGCATGAGGCCTCGACTGCCCAGCTCTCAGCATCGGCTGTTTTCTTTGCAGATAAAAGGCAGCCAGCCAGGTTTTAGGTACATGAAAGCTGCTCAGGCAGGAATGTATGGTTCAGAGAGCCGGCGAGAGGGCAGAAGGCCAGCTTCCAAAGGCCTGGGGCGCCGTCGTCTCCCACCCAACCGCTCTCACGGCCTGAGCCACGCACCCTCTGCTGCAGAGACGGTGCCCGGGAGGAGCAGAGGTGCTGCCAGCCCACCTCTCTCCCTCCCCGGGGCCTCGGGGCCAGGAGGGCATCTCACTGAGAGCCAGGCACACAGTAGGCGCCCCCCATACCCTTGTGGATCAGCGACCACCTCCTCTCAGCCAGGTGCTGAAGACACGGATTTAAATAACCCATCTTCCAGGCTTCCCTGGTGGCGCAGTGGTTAAGAATCCGCCTGCCAACACAGAGGACACAAGTTCGAGCCCTGGTCCGGGAAGATCCCACATGCTGTGGAGCAACTAAGCCCGTGCGCCACAACTACTGAAGCCTGAGTGCCTAGAGCACGTGCTCTGCAACAAGAGAAGCCATCGCAATGAGAAGCCTGTGCGCCGCAGAGAAGAGTAGCACCCCGCTCACCGTAACTAGAGAAAACCCGCGAACGAGGACCCAACACAGCCAAAAATAAGTAAGTAAATTTATTTTTAAAAAATAAATAAATAACCCACCTTCAGAGAACCAGCCTGCTGGGGGGGTGGGGGGAGGAGGTCCTCGGAGTGAAATGCCTCCAGGCTGAAGGTGCCGGGTTGGGGGCAACAGGGATTCACTGCAGGGAGAGTCAGACTGTGGGTCCTGAGGAGAGAGCAGAGGCTGGCAGGGTGGGTTGAGGGTGTAGACAGATTGAAGAGGAGAAATGGGGCGGTGCAGAGAGGGGGGTCAGGGGGAGTTCAAGGCAGCTGGGAAGGGCAATCAGGTGAAGGAATTGTGGTATGGCAGAGGGGGGTGCAGTGGGGGGACCCAGCACGCAGAGGGGCACCTGCCCTCAGTCCTCACCCAGCCCGACCCTTGAGAGGGACCCCAGGGTTCAAGAGCAGAGAAGCAGGCTTCCAAAGCCTGGAAAGTGGGGGATGCCCTGGGCAGGGGGGCTGGGCTGGCGTCTGGGTGGTCTGTGGTCAGCGTGGTCTGTGGAAGGGCTGGGATGGGCCCTAGGTGGAAGGATGGTCTGCCAGCTGCCCTGGGCCTCATCCCAGCCACATGATGGGGTCTTTCCCCTCAACAACCACCTTCCCCCCAACCCACTGGGCCATTTGGGGGCCACCGGCCACTTTCCCACAGACCCTGTGGGAATCCAGGCCAGGACGGCCCGGGGCGACTCACTTCAGGACGCCGTCATCAATCAGATCCCACTACCCTGCAGACACAGCCCAGCCGCCAGCTCCGGACCCCAAGCACCGGGTCACTGGGGGCCGGGCCATGTGCCCCGGCCTGGCCTGGGCCCGCCGACCTCTGCCCCAGCACAGTCCATCAGCCTGCCCAGCCCACCCTGGGCGCCCTGACTAGGCCTTCTGCCCCTCTTGCTGCCCAGGGCACTCGGCCTCCCCGGCTCTGACCCCTCCCCAGGCCCGGAGATGGGGTGTCCTCCTCTGCCCGAGTCACACAGGCCCCTCAGGCCAGCAGTCTTTCCCCTCCTTGACTGAGAAATGGACATCAGTCTCCAAGGCTGCAAGTGCTATCTTAAAAGACAGTGAAATCTACCCACAAGCCACGTGGTCCCTTCGCCTGGGCCACCCTGTAGCCACCAGCCTCCCCTCCCCCCACAGGCTCCCAGCCCACCCATACACCTCAGGAACTCTGTTGATTCCATCATGAATTCACTCACTCAGTGCTTCCCTGAGCACCTACTAAGCACCTTGCACAATCTTTGGCACTGGGGCAAACACACAGAGACCAATCCCCGCTTTCATGGAGCTGACATTCCAGCAGGAGAGATGACATTAAATGAGCCCGCACGTGACTAACATGGGTGCTGGTCCTTAGAGACACTTCCAGCTCCCTGACCTCCTGGCACCTGGCAAAATCCAACCACCTGCCCCTCATGCTTGGCCGGGGCCACCTGCCATGTTCTGGCCACTGAGATGGGAGCAGAAAATGCTACCATTTCGAGGCCAGAGCATCTCATTGCCATTGTGAGACCCTACAGGGTACATGTTCCCCCTGCTACCATGACCAGCAATGTTCCAGGCCAGCCTGGTCCCTGAGGAGGTGGGCAGAGTACTCAGCCAAATCATGTGGACATGTAACATAACAAGTGTTCAGTTTACGTATTTTAAGCCACAGAGATGCGGGGGCTGTTTGTTCTTGCAGCACCTCCTCCTGATGCTGACAGACACAGGGGGCGTAAGCTCTCGCTCCAGGAGAGCAAGGAATGGGTCTTATTTACCTCCACTTCAAGAGCCTGGATGTGTCTGGTTCACACCCATCACAGGCTGGCTTGGGCTGAACTGAATTCACACACACACACACACACACACACACACACACACACACACGTACAGATGTAATCATCGTCATCCTGAGAATGAGCATTTATTGAGTGCTTACTGTGTGCCAAGAACTGTGCAAAGTGGTTTTATAGGACTAACACCTTTAAACTTACAATAACTGTATATGAAGTGGGCCCGCTTATTCTCCCCATTTTCCCAAAACTTAGGTACAGAGACATTAAGTAACTTGTGCAAGGGCACACAGCTAGTGATTGAGCTATGATCTGAACCCAGAGGGATGAGCTCCAGAGCCCATTTTACTGTCAGGTAAAACTTCAGCCTCCCCACTTCACAAGTGGGCCTACACATACACGTAACGTACACACACACACAGAGAATCTGAGGGTGACGGCAGTAGCCTCCAGTGACAAGGAGGGCCGCCCACATCAACTGTGGCCGCAGCAGCCACAGAGAGCCAGCCCTACCACCCCTCTGTGCTCAGCCACCACCTCCGCTCCTGGCTATCACACTATGGGCTGAAGTGGTCCATCTGTCCCCGTCACAAAGGATTGGGCAGGGGAGGGGGCCAGGGGCCCCAGAGGGTTGTGTAAATGGCTCTGCTTTGAGCAACAGCTAATTTCTGAACATAATTATTAATTTCATGCTTATCATATGCAAACCTCGGTCTCCCAGACGAGATGCAATTGATTTAATTAGAAATTCCATCATCAAGCCTTTTGGATCCAAGCTTTTAATTAGGGTCACCAACCCCACCCATGGCTGCCAGAGAGTGGGTTCATGGCCCCTGATTCC
The DNA here is from genome assembly GCF_964341445.2 of Mesoplodon mirus. Lineage (NCBI taxonomy): Eukaryota > Metazoa > Chordata > Mammalia > Artiodactyla > Ziphiidae > Mesoplodon > Mesoplodon mirus. The sequence goes on from NC_138988.1 coordinate 67,132,218, forward strand.
CCCCGAGGCCCAGGCACAGCCAGCATGTGTAGGTCCCTCCACTGCCACCAGGGCCCCACCGCCCAGGTCAGGGCCCCTCACCAGGACCCTCACCTACCTCCCACCCACAGCACGGCCCCACAGTCACAAGGGGCATCTTTTTCCTGCTGGCATCGTAATGGGGAAATAGTATGGGAAGAGTTCGTATCATCTTGCAGGTGGAAGGACTGAAATCTTTAAGGTGGCAGAAGACAGGAGAGATAACAGGTCTCCCCTCCTCCTGAGAAACTCACACACCAGCCTTCTTCTGGGAGCCCCTGCTGGGTGCTAATAAAACGCCCTTTACTGCTCAGCTTAGGGCCATCTGTCAAAATGATCAACAACACTTGGCATTTTAACAAAGCACTTTCAACACATTACCTCTGACTTCATCTCCAGCTACCATCCTGGCCTTGCTCACGTGGCTCCAGCCACACTGGCCTTCTTTGCTGTTCCCTTGAACATGCCAGGCACACTCTGCCTCAGGGCCTTTGCACTGGCTGTTCCCGCTGCCTGACTGCTCTTCCCCCAGGTCTCCCCAGAGACCCATGTGGCTCGCTCTCTCACATCCTTCCCTTCAAGACTACTCAAACATCACCTTCTCAGACCACCCTATTTAATACCAATCCAGCGTCCCTCTCCTGCACCCCATCTCCACCTCCCTTGCTTTGATTCTCCCCATAATAATGATCACTTTCTAACATGCTCTAGATTTACTTGCTTATTTCATTTATTATCCGCCTCCCCCTAAAACATCAGCTCCATGAATCCAGGGGCCTTTTTTTATTCCCCACTGTGTCCTCGGATGACTGGCACAGAACTTGGCTCAATAAACGCAGGAGCCACTTCATTGCCTCCACACAGCCAGCCTGAGGACAAGCTCAGCAGGGTCCCAAGCACCTTAGACAGGCGAGGAAACCGAGGCTCAGAGCCTTGGGGCCTTGCCAAGGTGACAGAGACGACCGAGTTCTGATTCTTACATGGTCTGACACTTCACCTGGGTAAGTGGAGGGCATTGCTCTGTGGAAGGGGGCCGCTCCACAGCAGCACCCTGCTCACGGAAGATGCTCTGAGGTATCCCTCCTCCCACCCCAGGGCTCAGCTCATGCACCTCCTGGCGCCCTATCCCCCTGATTTCACAGTGATATCCTAGAAGGCACTCGTTGGGGGACCATCCCCCACCCACCTATGCCTCCCCTTCCCGGGTAGCCACCCACCCTCTTATCAGGAAAGCAAGGGGATTAATTTCCAGGCCTGCTCTGAATTATGTTTTCCAGGAGAGAACCAGACAGATGCAGGCAACACGCCTTTGAACAAATATTTCCCCAGAAAGTGCTTTATTCAGTACCTTGTCTCACCCTTTTAAACATTATATGTTTTCTTAGGAGCCCAGGAAAAAAGGGGGGGCGCCGATAAGGCACGGAGCCTGGAAAAGAATAGAGGGCGTAGAGTGGAGAGCCTCGTGGGGCTGACAAAGGAGCGGGTTCTGACGCAGGCTCGGGGGAATTACCGCAGGTAAGAGCGGGCGGGGGAGCAGGCAGCGTAAGGGCGAGAGGAAACAAGATCCTCAAATCAGCACTTGTCCTATTTCATAAGCAAAATTTAGATCAATAAATTACACTCACTTTTGCAGGTTTTACATGCTGACTCCGTAAGCTTGTCAAGAGTGACATGTGGGGGGAAGCCGAGGGATGGAGGAACCCAGAGTCTGGGGGGGAACGGTGGGGGCCAGGGGAGCCCCATGGGGCTGCAGTGCCTGCACCCCCTTCTCCTAGAAGGGCCCAAAGCCCAGGTTTCCAGAGGTGAGAAGCAGGCCACCACACCCTCTGCCCACTGCCTCGCTGCAACACTGCAGGCAAGTCACCGCCCCTGTGAGCCTCAGTCTCCGCATCTGTCCAGTGGGCACAGTGGTGAGAACCGGCCTCTGTCAACAGACATGAAAGCTTGGAAAGAGGTACAAACATCCAAGCTGCCAGGAGCCATTACTTTGTGTCTGATACATACCAGGTGCGGCAGCTACTGATACAGACTCTCCTGTTGATTCTCACCACACCCTGAGGGAGCATGAAGGTTTCCTTCGCCCTGATTGACACGAGAGGCTGCAGCTCAGAGCTGAGGCCCGTGCCTGGGGTCACCTAGCGTTGGGGCCGGGAGCCACACCCAGGCCCACCTGATGGCCAAGCTGGGCTTTCTCCATGCCATGAGGCTGCCTGTGGGCCAGGGAGCCGGGCAGCACTGGGCACCAGGCCACATCCAAGTGTCCAAGGGGCAGGGGCTCGGGACCAGCCCAGGGGGCTGCCGTACCCCAGGGCACCGAGGTGAGGGTGCGGCTGAGCAGGGACCGGGCACTCAGAACCGGCCGGGCTGGGGCTGGGCATCCTGAGAGCCGGGTGGGACAGCAGCAGGCAGGAGGCTGCGCAGGTATTAGCGGAATCCAAGCAGGCCCAGGAGCTACCGTTTCAGAAGCTCCTACACCGCGCCCAGCACTCCACAGGGATTCTCTCATTTAATCTGCACACAACAACCCCACGAAGTGAATGTTATTATTACCTTCATTTTGCAGATAAGACAACTGAGGCCCAAGAAAATATGGAAACAAAATCACACAGCAAGTGGCAAGGCAGGATTTGAACCCAGGTCTGTCTGACTCCGGCACCTGGGCATTCTCACCCCTACGCCCCGCCTGGCACATACTCCATTTACCTTGCCAGCCTCCTGCCCTGTGTCCACACCATCCCTGCCCCTGGGAAGCAGCCAGGATGGGGAGCCAAGAGTCCTTGCTCCTGGCCTTCCCTCACCACATCTCTTGCATACACACTTCCCGTGTCCAAGCCTCAGTTTCCACATCTGTTCAATGGAGGTTTAATGAGCCCTGGACTCACAAGGTAAGGACAGAGGACGGGGCCTCCACGATGTGGGGGTGACATCCGGAAGCCTCTTCCACAGAACCCGCTGAGCCCACCCCCAAGCTGCGGGCGTCGGGGGCGGGACGACCTCAGTAAACGGGGTGCCCCTGGAGCATCTGTAATGGCACTGTCCTGCCGGCCAGCGATGGGGGCATGGCCAGGCAGCGAGAGATGAACCACGGCATCTGCCCAGTGTTCTCCCAAGTCAGGTAAATATGCCGCGCTGCGTGGAATATATGGCTCTGTGTTAATATAATATGATATAATGGGATGTACAAACATTATCGAACACACAAGCCGATAAAAGTCACATCACCATTACTCCAGGTAATTTATATCGCAGCTCAGCCACAGCCAGGCTGGCAGGGAGGAGGCCCCACTGGAATGAGGGAGCCTGAGCCCTGGGCTGGACAGGGGAATGGGTAGGCCAAGTGCAGCAATTTAGCCAAGACCACAGGGCAGGCTGACAACTAGCCACCTGCAGAGCTCATCTCTCCCCTGCCCGCCCCCCTTTGACCCAGCACTGCCTCCCGGGGCCCTGGGATGGAGCCAGCTGCTGAGAACCCAGCCTGCAGGGGGCACCGCCAACCTCCAGGGGCTTCTCTGATTCCTAGCTGCGCCCACCGCTGTCCTCAGGCACTGGCAGGCCCTGGCTCTGACCTATCTCTCACCAGCACCCTCAAGAAGGGGGTCCCATGCAGGTGTACCTGGGGTGCTGTTCTAACTCAGGGTTCCCTCTTGGGGGACATTTGCTGTGGAAGCCCCATCTCCATCTGCAAAACAAGGGTTTCTGGGCCCTGGCAAGGGTGGAGGTGATATGGGCCTCCCATCCCATCATGCATTCATTTAAAATATATTTACAGGATTTCTCTGGTGGTGCAGTGGTTAAGAATCTGCTTGCCAGTGCAGAGGACATAGGTTCAATCCCTGTCTGGGAAGATCCCACATGGAGCAACTAAGCCCGTGCGCCTAGAGCCCATGCTCCTCAACAAGAGAAGCCACCGCAATGAGAAGCCCGCACACCACAACGAAGAGAAGCCCCCACTCGCCGCAACTAGAGAAAGCCCGTGCGCAGCAACGAAGACCCAGTGCAGCCAAAAATAAACAAATAAATTTATTAAACAAAAATAAAATATATTTACTGAGCACTCATTCTGTGCCCAGCGCCATGGTAGGCACCGGGGAGACGACAGTGAGCAAAAGCAGACAAACCGCTGTTCCCATGGAGCTGAGTCCTGTGGGAGAGACGGTCTCTAACCAGATACACACACCAAAACATACATAATCACAACCTCTGAGATGGGCTGGGAAGAGGTCGGGGGTGGGGGGTGCGGGGGGCACCTGTGAGAGCCTGGAATAAGGGCCTGAATCTGGTCAGGGCACCCAAGGAGGGGCAGTGAGCTGACACCTGAAGGATGGGCAGGCAATACCCAGGTAAAGAGGGAAGAACAACCCAGATGGAGGTGAGACAGGTGCAAAGGCCCTGTGGCTGGTTCAAGGAAAGGCAAAAACACAGAGAGGATGGGAGAATATAGCATGAGACATGGTTGTACTGGAAACAGATCCAGGGCAAGATGGGAACCACCAAGTGCACTGGGAAGGCTACTGCACTAGTCCAGGTAAGAGGTGAGGGTGGCCTGGCCCAGGGGCGTGTGTGGAGATAGAGAGAAGCATGACCCCCCCCCCAGATCCCTCCAGTTCCAAGTGTCTCCCTCTGTGACAAAACTCTCAGTGAGCCCTCCCCTGAACTCTGCACGCACCCAAGACCAAAAGAAGAGTCTGAAGCCAGGAGCCAGGCAAACAAGTTCTCCGGGTCAGCTGCCCGCTTCTCTTCTGGGTCAAGCCCATTCCTTCAAGATAACTGGGCTCCTGGGGATTCTCCAGCTGCCCCAGTGACATAGCAGGTTGAGGAGGGGCCAGGGACTCAGCCCAGAGCGGAGGGGAAGCTACCCCGCCTCTCACCCCCGTTGCCGGCACCTTCTGCCGCTCTGAGATCTGGCCAGGGTGGAAAGAGCCTGAATTCTAGTCTGTCACTAACTCATCGTGTGACCTCAAACTAGACCCTCTTCCATCCTGTGCCCCAGGTTTCTCATCTAATAATCATAAAATAACAATCACAGTAATAACTGACATTTACTGAATGCTCACTATGTGCCAGGCTCTGTTCTCAGCACTCATTTATTTCATCCTCACCAGACACCTGTCATCAAGGTACTAGCATTCCGCCTACTTTACAGGTGAGGAAACCGAGGCCCAGAGAAGCTGAATTACTTGCCCAAAGACATGCATCTGAACTCTCGCCGCTGGGCTCCACCTGCCATCAGCCTCTGCCACCTCCCCGTGGAAGTAAGGATTGACCTGAATCACCTCTGAGACACCCCAGCTCTGTTGTGGTGTCTCTGTGCCTCTCAGCCCAGAAATTCGGCCTCCAGCCTGGAAGGGCCCAGCTCCTCTCAAAGGATGGCAGGTATGATTTGGGGGGGGAACCTCTCCCCAGACCCTTCTGCTTCCTTCCATCTACTGCAGAAACCTGCAGATGTCTGATTCCGTTCAGCGACCACAGTCCACCTGCCCACAGTGTGCCTGGTACTGTGATGGGATGGGGACAGCACGGTCCTGCCCAGTACTGAGGACCTGCTCTATGCTGTTCCCCCAGCGGCCCAGGTGGGATGAGTCCCGGGCACCCACCAAGGTACCAGCTCATGAAGGCAGTGGCCCTGGAACTTCCCTTCTTACTTCTCCTCCATCCTGAGGGCACCACCCAGGAAAGCTGCCCGCCATGCTCATCTCAGGTCTGCTCTGGGGTCTGACCTGTGACTGGGCCTTCTAACCTCACTAATTTAATTCTGACAACACCCCTTCCAGGTGGACATTGCTCTCTGCACTTTATGGGCAAGGACCTGGAGACAGGAAAGAAGTCGTTGGCCCTCAATCCCTCAGCTACTGATGGAAACCCAGGCCCACCAATGCCAGAGCAGGAACCCTTCCATCCTGCTGCCCGGCCTCCCTCCAAGCCCACAGCGAGGGCCACCAGCACATCTGGGGCCTGTCCAGACAATGAGGGGACAGGCAGGACATGCCCAGTTTCCAGCAACTGGTGATCTGAGCTGACACTCCTCTCTGAGAGGGAAGCCCGGAGCGGATCTTGGCCCCTCCCACCTGGTCCCCCTGACTCAGGCCCCTGCCCCAGAATCTCCATAAAGCCAGAGAGTTGACAAAGGTCTGCCCATGAGCCCGGGCTTCAGCAGGTCCCACTGGGAGCAGCCGCTGGGAGCAGAGCCCGGAGAGGGGTCCCGTCTCCCGGCACAGCCAGGCCCAGCAGACAGCGGGCACCTGCAGGGACAATTCAGAAGGGCCCAAAGCCTCCCAAGCATCTCCCCAACACCTACTGCCTGGCTGACTTCAGCTCTTAACAACCCTCCCCCCACTCACTTCCCTCTTGTCACACTGGCCTCCTTAAACAGCCCCTGAGCCCCAAGCGTGGTCCAGCCTCACAGCCTTTGCACGTGCTGTGCCCTCTGCCCGGCTGGCTTTCCCCCCGCAGAGCCACAGAGCACACCCTTTCACTCATTCACATCTCTGATCAAACATAACCTTCTCAGAGAGGCTGTCACTGAACAGCTCATCTCAAGCAGCCCCACAGCCCTCCCTGTCCCCTGACCCATGGCCCTTCTCACTCGACTTGATATAACACACCTCTCCTGGAGGAAGTATCTGGAGTGAACTGTGCCTCATAGGATTGGCAGCCTCAACAGCCTGTGGGTCACAGAGGCCGAGGCGTCCCACACCCACTGCCCAGCCTCAGGAGTTAGAGGTCAAGCTGGTGCCCGCCCCCCCAGCCCAGGCTTCAGGGCCATCTATCCTGCCTGGCAGCTCTCTTTCACCCACCCCTTCCTACAGCTCAGGCCTGGAGATGAAGACAGCAAGAAGGTCCTTTAGGGCGGGCTGGGGGAGTGGAGGGTCAGGAGGCCACAGGGAACAGCCTCTCTCCAGGGGACCCCTGTGTCCCCCAGGCAACGCGGAGCCAAGCAGAGACAGGTCTCCCCATGGTCACCCTCAGGGCAGCCTGCCCAGGTGGACAGTCCAGGTAATCCAATCTCATGCTCCAGAGTATCAGCCGATGGGGGCAGGGACCAGGGAGGAGGAAACATGCACACACGGACACAGACATGGACACACCTGGCAGCCCTGCCAGGAGCCGGCAGATTCAGTCCACCAAAACCGAAGGACCCGCTCACGTGCATGTGCCGAGGGCGTCGCGCGCGCACACACACACACACAAAGTGCTCGCCCCTGCCCACTCCACATACACCCAGGTACACAGACACGAGAGCACACACTATGCACACAGAATTACATGAGTCACACACAGATACATCTAGAGACACATGGCATGCCCTGAGCCAGGCATGCACACTAGGTCTACCTGAGTGTACCTGAGACACCCACCCCCATATTCAGGAGCACAAGCTCACACAAGCACGCCCTGAGTCCCACACACACATCCTGGACACACAAGCACACATGCTGACAGTGGTTCATGGTGCTAAATATACCTGAATGTGTGTGTGTGTGCCCGTGCACACACACACACTCCTGTATAATCAGGATGGGCAGGGGCAGCATTTACTGTGCATTTTGGGGAGCACAAAAGAATGTTCATAACACCCCCTGAACTGTCACCACCCTGCCCAGCTGCCCATCAAGCAGCTGGAACTCTCAACTGCCCACAGTGAGCAGGAAAGTGCTGACCAGCCCATTACCACACGTCAAGGGGCGGTTTTTCTGCAGGGTTGATCCAACCAATAGGAGATCCAGCCTGGCAGGGGCAGAGCTCAAGGTGGGTGAGGGCTGATGAGCCTAGACAGGGTCAGCGGGGGTTGAGGAGGACCGAAGGACTGGGCACCAGGGGGAGGGGCAGCCCAGAGACTGTGAGCCCGCCTGCCATGCTCATCCGCCTGTCCCGCTCCCTGGGATCCCATGGGTTGGGGAGAGGGCTGGAGTTGGCAGGCCTGTCCCTCACTCCAGGCCCCAGCCCACCCAGGTAACTGGCACTGCTGGAGGGAGAGCGCCCTGGCTGGCCAGCACCTCCCACCGTTCCCTGGGTGCCCAGCACCTCCATGAGGCTGCAGGGACGTGAAGATCCCCAAGAAGAAATGGGGGCCTCGCCCAGAGACCCCGAGACAGGGGAGGCCTCATCCCTCACCCCAAGTCGTACCTAAATAACTGTAGTGGAAAAGAGGGGCAGGATCACTCCTGTGAACCAAGCCCCGCTCCCGCCCAGGGAGGAGAGAGCAGTGTCGGTAATTTGTTTTAATAATCCTGCTGAACTGGGAGAAAATTAACAAATGAGAAACCAGCTCGAAATTAATCAAACTTCCCTGTCCACCCCCCCCCCACCTTCCATCTCAATGAAGGTTATTTATCCAACGAGCAATAAAACACAGAATTAAATTAAACAGGCCCTTTCTTTGAGTCCTCTCCCCTAGCCCCAGGGAGGCAGTGTCTCCTGCTCACAGTTCTATAAGCAGCTCCTGGAGGGCCTCAGCAGATCCACGGCTGCCGACAGCAATCAGAGGGGTTCCCCCAGAAGGAGCCCCACGGTGAACACGCTCCCAGTCTGGGTCTCACCGCCAGCTCTCTGCCAAACATATGAGCGGCAGATAACTCAACCACCCTCCCGAGGAGGGACGGAGGGAGGTTCCTGAGGTTGGGCCTGAGCTGATTGGAGGCTGGGGAGTCCCCAGGTTCTCTGTGGGGGAGAGAAAGGCTTGGTAATGGAAGGTGGGGAGCGTGAGCAACTCCCCAGATGAGGACACTCTGGTGCCCACAGCAGGTTCCAGCTGGAAACACCCTCCTGGCCCCAACTTCTCGGTGGGAAGGGGCCAGAGGGGGCACAGGGCACAGGGGAAGCTGAAGAAGGACCTCCTGTGAGGACAGGACTCAACCCAGGGCTCAGACATCAGGGGGTCACTGCAGCACCCTCAGGGCAAGGGTGCACCCCACACCCACCACTTCCTTGTGCTGTCTGTCAGCATGTGCTTCCCTAAATATCTCTTCCCTGCAGCTTTTGAATCTATGCATATTTCAGCCAGGACCGCCACCTGGAGTCACAGTTTCCTAAATAACTACTCTCAGGCCCCCCTTCAACCAATCCCTTCTGTCTGCCCTCTAGCTTTGAAATTTGTAATAATAATGGCCTTCCCTCTACAGCTTTCACAGACATTCTCCCATTTAAACCTCACATCAACTCAGCGAGGGAGACATTTGCCACAATGCTTACCTTATGGTGCCTGAGGCCAAGAGAGGGCCCTGAACAAGGCACATCCAGCGGTGGCTGAGGGTCCCAGCCGCAGCGCGTCAGGGATTGGGGACCAGGGGCGTGGGGCAGGGGGACGGGAAGAACAGGGCTCTGCAGAATTGCCAGGCCTCCTGGAAGCCTCTTCAGGTGCTTTCTGCGGAGGAGGGCTGGGGGCTGACTGCCCCCTGGGAGGAGGGGAGAGGGAGGGAGGGTTATTACACATAAACTCCTCCATGCCTGCCTCTGACACGGCTACACCTTCAGCCCACACAGGGCAGCCAGAGGGCCTTTGACACCATAAATCTGATCCCATCACTTTCCGCTTAAAACTCTCCACAGGCCACTCATGCATCTGGAGTGAACAGCCACACTCTGTCCTGGGACCCAGAGCTCCTGCTGACCCAGCCCTGCCACCTCTTCCCCTCCTCTCTGAACAGCCTCCTTGTTCTTCAGATGCACCAAGAATGCTCCTGCTTCGGGGCCTTGGACTGGCTGTGCCCTTCACCCACAATACCATCCAGGCACCTGGTTCCCTTCCTCACTTGCCTGGGCCTATATTCAAATGCCCCTTCCCTGACCACCTGGTTTAAAAGAGCGCTTCACCTCCTCCATCACTCTCGAAACCCCTGGCCCTCTGCAATTTTCCTCCACAGCACCTGTCACCTCTTGAATTATTGCTTGTTTACTGTCTTTCTCTCCCTTTAGAAGGTCAGCTCCATGTGAGCAAGGATTGCGTGTGTTTTTGTTCCCTGCTCTATTCCTAACCTAGCCTAACATATGACTCACTAATTATTTGATTGGTGAATGAATGAATGAATGAATGACACCATGCTTAAGGCCATCATTCGGGCCACCATAACCTCCGGTCTGAACTGTTCCATCAGTCTCCTAACCATTCTCTCAGCCTCAGGCCTCGGCCTGCAACCAAACCTCCACTCCACACCCAAAGGAATATTTTAACCCCCAAATCGGACCAAGGCACCATCCTGCAGCATCAAGCCCACACTCTTGGCCTCAGCCCCTAATCCATCCCAACTCCCTCTCCACTGACCCTCTCCCATGCCAGGAGCCCTGCTGCATCCATGCCAGACATAGCTGTCCTTTCCACTGGAGCACTGTCATGGTTCCCTCTCTGCCTGCAGGACACCTCCTCCAGGCAGCCACCCCATGTATGCCCTGTCAGAACCGACCTCTCCCTACTCTGAGCCCCCACACACTCTCGCCTGTACCTCCACCACAGCCCTCCCACACCCCCAACTTGAGCTGTGACAAATCATATGCATGTCATACCTCCGCATCCAGGAAGGACCCAGATTTATTCACTGGCAATCTCTCCCATCCCCACCACCTGCTCCGGTATCTTGCACAAACTTGGAGCTCCATACGTATTTGCTGAATCCAATGGAACCAGTTCAAACACAGCCCAGGGAGAGTGTCCATTAAGAGGGGCCTTTCCTTGGGCTTCCCTGGTGGCACAGCGGTTGAGAGTCCGCCTGCCGATGCAGGGGGCACAGGTTCGTGCCCCAGTCCGGGAGGATCCCGCATGCCGCGGAGCAGCTGGGCCCGTGAGTCATGGCTGCTGAGCCTGAGCATCCGGAGCCTATGCTCCGCAACGGGAGAGGGCACAACAGTGAGAGGCCCGTGTACCACAAAAAAAAAAAAAAAAAAAAAAAAAAAGAGGGGCTTTTCCTCCAGGTTGCTGCCATTTCAGGCTGCTCTGAGGACAAATAGACCTTTAAGTGCCACTTAACTGCAGCACACAGGAGCAGCTGGCCCCGCATTCCACTCACCTCTCTTTGGGGCTTGCCTGGGAGGAAACGGATTCACGGCGGTTGAGAGGCGACCAGGGCCCTGTTAAAATGGCAACGCGCCGCCTCTGGTCCAGCCACCAGCCCATAATAGCAGCTCCTGGCCCACCCAGCAGCTTGCATGTTGAGCACACGTGTGGCCACCCCCATGGGTGAGAACAGCAGGCACAACACAGCCACCAATGAATTATTTATTCCGTACATTGTTAGCACAGCAGAGAGTAACCGTGTCTCCAGGCTTCAATTAAAATATCAAGGCGCCTGCACCGTCTGCCCGGCCACATGCCCAGCTCCCACCAAAACTGGCAGGATAGCACCTCCTGGAAAGCTATAGCGCCCCCAAAGCCAGCTCTACTGCCCCCTCCTCTGCTTCCCAACGGCCAAGTCCTGTTTCAGCACCATGGACAGTAGCCTCCAGGCTCCTCTGGGGATCTGCCCCTGAGACACCCCAGCACACCTTTCAGGGCTCTAAAAGACCATTTAGTAAATCGATGACCTGAAAGAGCTTTTCCAGCTTCCCAAAGCGGCCCTGGGACAAGCCTTGGTGGGTTCTTAGCCTAACTCCCGTTCTCCATCCACTCCCAGCACACCCCACAATCCTACAGCACATGGCTGGAAGGCAGGAGTTCAAGGCCCTCACCTCAGCTCCTGCCCAGGCTCCTTGACAACTCTAGGCAGGTCACACCACCTCCCCAGGCTCCAATTTTTTCACTGGGAAAATGCAAATGACGGTGGCCAGGCTGTGACCTCAGGGGTTGTCACAACCAATAGAAAGGGATTTTGACAAGGTAGAAATGTTGGCCATGCCAAAAGAGGGCTTTAATTTCATACGGGTGGGTTTCTTCAGCCTTCCCACCCCTATCCCAACCTGGAAAACCCTGATTCTAGGGCACAGGCTCAGGATGAAGAAAAAGCTGACAGATCCTTCAGGAGCTGGCTGGGTCACAAGCTAACTAGGTCACCCACGAGATTTAATTCAACAACCCCCGGACTAGAATATGAGGCCGAGTGAAATCAAAGTGGGCGAGCTGAAAAAGAGCAAGAAATTCCAAACACATGCCGCTGAGAACTGTGGAATGAGCAGAGACTTCAGGGATAGGCAGTGCTGCAGGCCTCCACTGCTTTCTGGACAAGCCTCAGTTTCCTCACCTGTAGAATAGGGCCAGTGTGACAGACTTCCTAGCCAGTGACTTACATTAGATAACCTATGTGAAACTCCTGACACAGGGCCAGGGACATACATTCAACTATTCATTTTATGAAGCACCTATCAGGTTCCAGGCCCTAGAGATAGAGCAGACAAGAAAAGGGACACAACCGTGCCCTGTAGAGCTGACATCCAAGTGACCAATGCTGTTATCCATCAGGATGTCAGGAGAGGTGGCATTCAAGATGCGCCTTTGAAGCACAGGTAGAATTTCCAAAGCAAAAACAAATGTGGCGGGAAGGTATAATCCCTTTAGGGAAATGTTTGGCAGTTTCTCCTAAATCTAATCATTCATGCAGCCAAAGAGCCAGCAATCATATCTACTCATATTTATATATATAATATAAATGAGCACTAATGTCCACTAAAAGACATGTATGCAAATGTTCAGAAGAGCTTTATTCCTAATAGTCAAACACTGAATTCAGCCCAGATGTCCAGCAGCAGCAGAATGGGTAAATGAATGCTGAACTACACAAACAATGACACAGTGGAATAGTGCAGAGCAATGAAAAAGAGCAAATCATCAAAATACCCAACCATGTGGGGGAATCTCACAGATAATGTGAGTGAAAGAAGCCACACACAAAAGACTGACCGTATGACTCTGGTTGTATGAAGCTCAAAACCAGACAAAACTAATCGATGGGGGCTTCCCTGGTGGCGCAGTGGTGGAGAGTCCGCCTGCCGATGCAGGGGACATGGGTTCGTGCCCCGGTCCGGGAAGATCCCACATGCCGCGGAGCAGCTGGGCCCGTGAGCCATGGCCGCTGAGCCTGCGCGTCCGGAGCCTGTACTCCGCAACGGGAGAGGCCACAACCGTGAGAGGCCCGCGTACCTCAAAAAAAAAAAAAAAAAAACTAATCTATGCTTTTAGAAATCAGGCTACTGATTAGCCTTGGGGAGGGAGGGATGCGGACTGGGAGGGGCTCAAGGGAATGTTCTAGGGAACTGAAAATGTTCTGTATCTTAATTTATAAAAGCTCATCAAGTAATGCCCCCGAAATTTGTGTACTTTACCGTGTATAAGTTATACTTCAATTATTTTTTATGTATAGAAAAGGTAGACAGAGCATTCTTCAGGGGCTGAGGGGACATCAGAAGCAGAGGTTAGCAGATTGGACATTGCAAGGGGTGTGGTCGGGAAATGACCCCGGGGAACTGGACTGGAGCTGGCAGGGGCTGGAGGGAGGGCTGGAGTTGAGGTGCACGAGATGGGTACCAAGGCAAGGCCACCCTGGGAGCCCTGGGGCTCCTGCCTCCTTCTCCCAGACCCCTCCTGCCATGCATCCCTCCTGCCTACAGCAAATGGTGTGAGTGAGGTCATCTCTCCTCCCTGCTGGACTGGCCCCCTGCCCACACCCTCCCTCAGCCACCATGCTGGATTGCAATCCTGGGGCTGAATTTCCTGGGCTTTGGGAGCTTTCCTCCTGAGGAGGAATCAAGTGAAGCCACAGTCCCCCAGCCTCAGGCCGGCAGAGTCCAGCTGGGCACCTCTCCCCACCCCTGTGCTCTATGCCCACGGCATCACGGAGGACACCTGATTCTGTCTCCTACGCTGCACCTGCCACATCCACCTTTCCACCCACCCCCAAAGGGAGCACCTGAACACCTGTCACTCCCAGGATAACCGCTCCAATTAGGTAGTGCCCTGCCACCTCCTGCTTCCCAGGACCCAGCACCCAGCACCCCAGCCTTCACTGCCACGACTCCTTGTGGAGGGAGAGCCCCCTGGACATGCACAGACACGGCCGAGGAAGCGGCTCAGAAACCTCACACCCCACCAGCCACCAGTGAGACATGACATGAGCCCACTCGCTCCTCTGGGCAGCTCCTGAGCTGAGGCCCAGGGGCCAGCTCGGCCCTACCTCCCAAGATCCACTACACGAGGCTGCACGGAGGCCAAGTCAGAATCAGCCACAGGACCTCCTCTGGAGCCACGGCCCCGGCCACGGGGCGCCACCGAGTCCAGCCGTCACCCCTTTGCTGGCAAGAGTACAAGAAATTATAAACACACTTGCCCTTTGCCCCACGCGTGTCTGTAGGAATCCACCCTACAGACACCTGCGGAGTGGCCAATCACAAAATTACCCATCATGGCTCTTTGTAAAAGCACAAGATCAGAAACTACTAAGTGTCCGTCCTGAGGAGACAGGAAGCAGGCAGTCCTGGGGGCCACACAAAGCCCTTTCGCGCCGACAGAGGCGAACCCCAAGAGCACTGGGAGCTCACCCAGCAGCGGCTGCGGATGTGTGAAAATGGAGGGGGAGAACACACGTGTGCACACACCCCCCACGTGCTGGTGAATGCTGCCTGGAGTGTGTGACACGGCAGCCACGCCCAGGCTGAGAGCTCTCTGGAAGACACGCAGGGAGCAGTGGCTGCCTCCAGGCAAGGCTGGGGCTGGGGTACGTCCTCTGGCTCCTTTGAACACCCAGGGGAAGGTCTGATGCACTCACACAATAATGCTGTCACTGAAAAGGAGGCCGTGCCTAGGGTGCTCCAGGTCCCCCAGCGGCCAGACAAAAGGCTCATTCCGGAGAGAGAAGCAACTTTAAAGGAGACCCTGTCAAGTCCCCAAACACACACACCCTCCCTCCCCCACCACCAACTGAAATGCCTGAGGGAGGGGTCAGGACTCAAGGCCGGGAGAGCCCAGCACAGGCGGTGGGGGAGCCCCAGTCTGGTGTTGGGAGGCGAGAGGAGGGGGTCCTGGTCCAGGCTGAGCGCCCAGGCCCAGGTGGGAAAGGGGGCAAGGGGAGGCAGGTGAGAGGGCTACTCTCCTCTTATTGAGTTTGTTGTACTTTTCTAATTGATTTTGTCACGGGGATACTTAGGACCATCTTAGAAACCACTTAAGCAATTTAAAATAATCAAAGTACTTAGAAGGCACTTAACGTTTCCTCACACTTCAGGCTTCCCATAAACCCCTTCCAGCTGCGACCCAAGGCCATCCTGCTGTCAAGAGCGACCCCTGTGGGGAAGGCGGCAGCCTGGTCAGGCCCAGCTCCTGCAGCCCCAGGCAGGTGAGAGAGCCAGGCCCCCACAAGCACACTAGGCCCTCTCTCTCTTCTCTTCTTTTCTCTCTCTCTCTCTCTCTCTCTCTCTCTCTCTCTCTCTCTCTCTCTCTCTCTCTCTCTCTCTCTCTCTCTCTCTCTCTCTCTCTCTCTCTCTCTCCCCCTCTCTCCCCACTCTCTCTCCCTCTCTCTCTCTCCCTCTCTCCCTCTCTCTCTCTCTCTCTCTCTCTCTTTCTCACCACCAGGCCATTGGATGCAGATCCCTCTGCCTGGAATGCCCTCCTTGCCCACCAGCACGCCCCTCGACTTAGCTAATTGTGTCCTGGCTGGTGAGCCTCAGCTAGTTGTCCTCTTACAGGAAACCTTCCCTGATACCTCCCCCCCAGGCGGGTTAGAGGTCCCCCCTCACCCACCCCCAGGGCACCTTGTCCACCCCCATTAGAGCACTCATGTCATTGTCATTGAATTACTGCCCCATTCAACTCCCAAGCTGAGGGTCCTTGGCCCAGACTCCGTGTTTCTAAAGCATGGCACAGTCTGCACAAAGCAGGGGGCCCTGATGTTTGTTAAGCAAAATAATGAATCCAAGCATGATTTCACAGATGGTGTCAAAGAGGACATCCCTCCTCTGAATGAAGCCAGAGCCCAGCCAGGCTGCGGCCACCCTGGAGACACCACAGGCTATACCCTAGGGAGTAAAGGCCAGCCCTGGCTGAGTCTTCACCATCACTGTCATCCCCATTTTATAGATCAGGGTATCCTAGCTCAGAGAGATCTAGCAACTGGTCCAAAGCCACACAGCAAGTCTGTGGCAGAGCCAGGAGGGGCACCTCCAAATGCAGGTCCAAGAAGCTCCCGGGGACTTGATGAAATAAGACTCCACACCATGACTGTCTCCTTAGCAAGGCTGGCTTAGGCTCAGACACCCCAGGAACACCTGTGTTAACAAGCCCCTGGGGATCCCAGTGGTGAGGCAGGTTTGGAAACCAGTGCCCTGACACAGAATGTGGGGAGCAACATGGCAGCCTCTGGGAGAGTTCAGGAAGTTTATTCCCCATGAGTCTGCAATTCTGCTCCTGGGTGTGACCCAGGAGAAACTCTCCAAGAGCACAAGGAGATGCTGGCAAGGATGGTTACACAGAACGATCTTCAGGGAACCTGCCTAGGTGACCACACAGAATGGACAGTAATCGCACTGGGCACTGTTGCAGTGGAGAGCTACCCAGAAAAGGAAAGGAAAAAAGAAAACCGCAGAGCAATGTGACATTGAGCACCTGCAGAACACACACAGTGTGATCCTGTGTCTATCACGCGTACAACAGGCAAAACAGAACTAAATATTATTTATGGAGAGATATATGTGTATATATATATATATATATATATATATATATATATATATATTATATATATACACATACACTTTTTTTTTTCCAAGTGCACAGGAATTAAAGGAATTAAAAACAACCCATACAGGACAGTGCTAGGGCCGTCTCTGTGGGGGTAAGAAAAGGAGTGGGATGAGGATACGCAAGCAGGGGCCTCTGATTATATTTGCAATGTTTTCTTTTTTAAAAAGAAAAGAAGTTTTGACACAATTAGAGTAAAAATATCAATATTTGACCAAGCCAGGGGGTGGTTACAAGGGCAGTTCATTATATTATTCTCTATAATTTTCCATGTGCTTGAAAGAGTGCATTATTAAAATATATGATGCCCGGTGAACGAAGGAAACCCCTTCCCGTCAGACCCACATAGGAGATGCCATTCATCTTTAGTAAAATAAAAGGCTCTTTGTGAGAGCTGGGTGCACCCCACTTCCCTGCACCCCACCTTCCGTAGGTCTCTCTGAACTGAGCTGACGTGGAAGCCACGCCCCTCACAGCCCCACCTCCCCAGGCCTAAACTTCAAATGTCTCCCACCTGGAATTCACTCCTAAGGGTTAAGCTTTGCCCTCTTCCTGCCCCTCTGGGGTGGGGGCCACATTGGATTCCCTGGCAGCTTCCAGAACCTGAGGCTGGAAGTGGGGAGGCTGCTCAGCCTGGGAGGAAGCTGCACTGAACACAGACGCCCCCTGCCGCCTGCAGCCCTGGCAGAGGTTAATGCAGCCCTGTCCTCTCCCCTAAACCACAGCCCCAGGGGGATGGAGAATGAGGTAAGAGCTGCCTCTCTTTGCTCTGCAGCCCTAAAAGGAGACATGGAGGACCATCAGGACACCTCTCCATTCTGCCCAGGGCGGGGGTGGGACCCAGGGGGCTCCCACCCTCCAGACAGTTCAGCTGTGATGAGTTTAAAATTTCCCCGGGCCCCGGGCCTGGTGGCACCCTCACTGTCCCTGCGCTGGGCCAGGGCTGAGCAGAGCACAGGCCTCCTGGTCACCCTGGGGCACCTCTCAGCAGACCCCAGGGAGAAAGGGAGGCCCGGGGAGGACCGAGGTCCAGGAATGAGGGATGAAAGGAGGGGGCGGGGAGAGCAGCGCATGAACACAGGGCGCCGCAACTACTGTCCTTGAGCACCTCTGGACATGAGGCCCTGTGCTGGCCATCTACATCGTCCCATTTAACCCTCACAACCACCCTCTCCATTTCACAGACCAGAAACTGGGCTCAGAGAGGTTACGTGACCTGCCCAAGGTCACAGAGCAGTACGTGTCAGAGCCGGGATTTTCCCTTTTTGAAGCAGGTCCACACCCCTGGCCTGGTCTCCCCACAGCCCTGGGAAGGACACAGAGCCAGCCCTTGTCACTCCATGGGCGAGCAAAGTGGAGCCCAGAGCAGCAGCAAGGTGTGCCCACTGCCAGGCCATACCTCCAAGGAAATTTCTGGAGCTCTGTGGGAGGCAACCTGAGTCAGGAGTGGGGGCCTGGGTGGGTTGGGCGCCCACTAGGAAGTGCTCAGCGCTGAGATGCCGACGACCGAAATGCAGGTGTGAGGCAGGTGGGTGTCCAGAGTGGGCACGAGGCTGGGGGGTGCCCGGCCAGGAGCAGGTGGGCTTGGCAGCCGCTTTACATCCTACCTGAACCACGGGGCCCCGGGATGAGGCTGCCCCAGGTCACCCGGGGAGAGACCCAGACAGAGCCAGAGAGAGTCCAAAAGGGACCAGGAGGAAGAGAGAGATGGGGGAGGCCATGAGAGGGAAACAGAGAAAGCTGCAGAGCGAGACAGAATGAGTCAGAGGACTGGGGACACATGTACAGAGAAAGAGGGCCTCAGACTAAGGGTGTCCCTGCTCCCCTCCCCCAACAGAGCTTCCGGCCAGGACTCTCCATGGCAGCCCCAGCCCCAGCACCAGGAGGCGAGGCCTGGGCCTGCATCTCATCACCTCGCCCCGGCCCAGGCCCCCTGAGCAGGTGGCAAGTGAAAAGGTCAATTGGAATATAAAGCAGAATTTTCCTTCTTTTCATTTCCAACATGTCTTGGTCATAAAAATGCTAGTTTAATAATTCGCGGGAAACCGAAAAGTACACAGTTCAAACCAGGCTGGGCAGGGGGAAGTAAAGTGGGCTTAGCCCTGCGGCCTGTGAGCCCCACCCATGCGGCAGGCACAGCTCCCTCGTCCAACTCTTTGTCCCAAGGATGGCAGGCTCCCCAATTTGTCTTTCTGTCTGTATCCAGGCCGGGCACCAAGAGAGGTCCAACCCAGTCCTGCCCTCAACGTGCTCGTGAACTTTGGGGAGACCCAAGAATGCCACACGAGAAACCCCATGTACCCCAGGATTTCAGACCTTGGAGGGTCAGGAAAGTCTTGGATGTTGAGTCAGGGCTTGGAGGAGGAGCCTGACGCTCCCCGTCAGGCATCAGGGAGGACATTCCAGGAGGAGGGCATGGCCCAGGCAAAGGCGGGGAGGCAGGCTTTGGAAAGCACGGCCCACGATCAAGGAAGGCTATGGGTGGTCAGCCTTAACCCTGAGGAGTAAGCTCGTCGCTCCTTCTGCAGGAAAGGCTCCAGGTAAAGGACCGGGGTCAGAGCCCACCTGATCCAACGCCCTCGGCTCATAGAGAGGGCAGCCATCCCACCCAAGGTCACACAGTGAATCAGCAGCAGAGCCAGGCCCAGAGCGCAGGTCCCTAAGCTATGGGAGACATCTGGTAAGGGGACCCTCAGCCCTCCCCAAGGGGGGAGCCGGAGATCACCCTACCATCCCCCACACCCAACTGGCAGGGTCGGCAGGACCCCAGGACCGTCACACAGGGGGACTCGGGTACACTCACCAGAGTCATTCCTCTGCCCAAAGCCAGCGACCTGCCCCTCCGCCCCACAGAGCCCCCCACCCTTCATGGCCCAGACCACACGCCTCCTCAAAGGCCCCTTGGATACTCTGTCAGCAAGAGATGAGGACAAATATTATTGACCCTACTGTGCGCCCAGCCTGCCACCCGCTCCCCGTTCTTATCATTCTGCATCCACACCCTGAAAGGTACATGTGATTCTGCCCATTTTATAGATGAGATGGTGAGGTCCAGAGAGGCCCAGTGATCTGGGGCCAGGATCTGAGTGACCTACTGTGTGGCTGCCTCCAAGGCCATTGCTCTGGGCTGCCCCCCCATGGCCAGGCACTCAGCCAATATCCAGAGTCCCATGCCAGGCACTGCCCTGAGCTCTTTCTCTGTATTCCTCATGTAATCCTCACAAGGCCCTATGAGGTGGGGGCTACAAGGGTCCCCAATTTTACAGACAAGGAAACTGAGGCACAGAGAGGGGCCTCCCAGGTAATAAATGGCAGAGCAGGGGTATGAACCAGGCCATCTGGCCCAGGGCCCATGCTTTGACCACTGAAAGCTACTGCCCCTCAGGGTCCCCGTCTGCCTCCCTCCTGTCTCCAGCTCTGTTCATCCTCAGGTCAGGGAGCAGGGAGCAGGGAAGTGAAGGGGGAGGAGTTAGAAGAAGTACAGGGGGCTTGGGAGGGGGAGGCCAGAGGCCAGCAGGGGGAGAGCCAGGAGAAAGAACTAGCCTCTCACATGGGCTCTACCCTTACGTCTCCTCCCCGTCACCTCTGTGGCTTCACAAGGACTGGTCAAGAACCACCTACATATTTTACAGGTGAGGAAACTGAAGGCCTGAGAGGCCCAGTGACTTGCCCAAGGTCACCAGAATCCTGGTAGCCTTCCTCTCCCAATACCCTTTGCAGCTAGAAGGAGCAGATGTGGGTTTTGGAGCCCCCTTGGTCCTCCTCCCCCTGGCCCCAGGGCTGTCTGGGTCCTCCCTCTTGAGCTCCTGGGTCAAGTCATCAACCAAGCACAGTCCTGCCCCAGGGCCTTTGCACTTGCTGTTCCCTCTACCTGGAAAACTCTTCCTCCAGATATTCATAGGGCGACCTCCTTCACTCGACTCAAGTTTATGCACAAATGTCCCCCTTCAAAAAGTCCACCTCCAACCATCCTGAGTTGGCACCCCCACCCCCCATGGCTTTCTAGCCACCTCCTTGCTTTGTCCTACAAGGAACTGCTCTCCTGTGACAATTATACATTTATGTGTTTTACCTGTTCACTGCCTGCCTTCCCTTCAAACATGGAAGCCCATGAGGGCCAGGCCTCCATCTGCTTTGTTGCCTGCTTTATAAAGTTGCTTAGCATGGCGGTTCTCCACCTGGGGTTGCACATGAGTATCACCTGGGGAGCCCAGGCCCCATCTCACATCAATTAAATCCAAAATCCTTGGGTGGGGCTCGGATACCCAGGAATTTTAAACTCCCCAGCCGATTCCAGTGTGTAGCCAGTTGGAGGCCACAGCTCTAGCAGAGCGAGGCCCGGAGGAGATGTTCAATACACACTTGGTGAGTGAGTGAATGAATGGATTCTTACAGATGGGCCAACCAAGGTCCAGGTGGGGGACAGCGAGCCAGAAACCAGAAGCTCAGCCCCACCTCGGCCCCTCCACAATGTCACACACCTCGCCCAGGGGCCCTGTCAGCCCTACCCAGGCTCCAGGAGCCCACCAGGCCTCCCTCCAGGGCATCTCCAGGAAGTCTACCCAGAGGCCCCCCAAAGGCCTCCACTCTCCTTTTCGTTCCCGGTAATGAGTCTGTTTGCCAGTCCAGTGATCAGAGCTGAAACCCTCTTGCTTCCACTCCCAAACTTCCCATGTCCAGAGAGGTCCTGCAACCCAAAGGTACACATCAGAGGAAGTGGGCTTGAGAGGGCTGCGGGGTGAGCGGGGGCACTCGCTGGAGAAGCCCAGATGGGACGGGAATACCGGGACACCGAGGAGGACTCAGAGCATCCATCCAGCAGCCAGCTGAGCCTCCCAGCAGGTGTGCAGATACAGACCCAGCCCCAGGGCTCCTCACCACTGGAGGCCCAGGAATCCAACGCTCCCCAGGTGACTATGATGAGCTGCCAGGCTTGAGAACCACCAGGCGATGCAACCTGTACCCCAGTGCCCCACCCACAGGGAAGCACTTGCTGGGAGCACAGAGAGAATTGGCAACTCAGTGGTCAGGGCTGTTCCCCTCCCCTCCCCTCCCTCCCCACTCTGTTTAGATGCTGGCCTGACCCTGGGTCTTGAGGCCCCCTCCCCAGACTCCCACCACAAAGGGACACCTAGGGTTTGGGGGAAAGAGAAATGCTATAAAAGCAGAGGGAGGGCTGTGTGGTCCTCACCTCAGGAGAACAGGCCCTGACAGTCACCCTCAGCAAGACCACTTCCTACACCTCCTTCGCTCCTCCCCGACCCCCTCGGCTGCCCAGCACTTCACACCTTAATGTCTATCCAACCTGTTCTCATAACACCAGCCTCCCCTAAGCACCCACTAAAGGCTTTGCATACTTTTTTTTTTTGCGGTACTTGGGCCTCTCACTGTTGTGGCCTCTCCCGTTGCGGAGCACAGGCTCCGGACGCACAGGCTCAGCGGCCATGGCTCACGGGCCCAGCCGCTCCGCGGCATGTGGGATCTTCCCAGACCGGGGCACGAACCCATGTCCCCTGCATCGGCAGGCAGACTCTCAACCACTGCGCCACCAGGGAAGCCCAAGGCTTTGGATACTTTATCACTGCTGCCAAATGAGTATCATCACACTCCTTTTTACAGATACAGAAACTGAGGCTCAGAAAGGCCACACAGTGAGTATTGGGCCAGATCTCACCCAAGACTATCTGATGACCAAGAGAAAGGAGAGCAGAGCGGTGAAAAGGGTAGATTCAGGGTCAAACAGCCTGGGTTCATATCCCAGCTCCACCACTTACTAGCTGTGTGACCTTGGGGAATTTGCTTAGCTTCTCTGAGCCTCAGTTCTCCGTCTGTAAAATGGGGACAACCACTGTACACCTACCCCTGGGGGTTGCTGTGAGGACTGGGGCAGACCCTGACACAGGATACATGCCATGTAAATT
This sequence comes from Mesoplodon mirus, assembly GCF_964341445.2. Taxonomy (NCBI): domain Eukaryota; kingdom Metazoa; phylum Chordata; class Mammalia; order Artiodactyla; family Ziphiidae; genus Mesoplodon; species Mesoplodon mirus. The sequence goes on from NC_138988.1 coordinate 67,154,805, forward strand.
CTGTGATTATTTTACCCCAATGATCTCTTCAGGAGGGTCCCTCATTCACCCCCGAACATTTACTGAGTGAGCCTTCTTGGGACAAATCTCTAATAACAGCCAACAGTGGGACATGGGGATACCCTTTAACGGGGAACAAAGCATTAAGTGAAAAGAATTCCGTAAGTCAGCAAGGGGCTGGAGGTATTTGGGAGGAGGAAACAGGTGGCCCAGGGGTCACCAAAGTGGTGGGCACTGGTAGCCAGTGGCTGGACCCCATGGTAAAGTGAGCTTACCTACACTTATCCCCACAGCCAGGAGCTCATGCAGGCTCTGCAGACGGGGGCCACCCTGCTGTCATCGCAGAGTTTGGGGAGACATGGGGGCTGCAAATGTCTCACTCTCCACGAGTCCCTTCAGCCATGATTTCCTGAGGGCCCCCCATGGACCTGGCATCTGTTGGGGTCCTATAGGCGCAACTTAGAGGCCAGCAGGGGTCAGCTGATGGTCTCTGTCTCATCTACTTAATTCCAAGGGCATAGCTCAAGAGCAGTGCTAGACAATATGTAAATGAACAGGCATGGCTGCGCTCCCATAAAACTTTACAGACACTGAAATTTGAATTTCATATAATTTTCCTGTGTCATGACATATTGCTTTTAATTTTTTTTCAACCATTTAAAACACGGAGACCATTCTTAGCTCATGGGCCATACAAAAACAGGCAGCAGGCCAGAGGGGAAGCCAAGAGAAACAAGAAAACAAACAAAGAAATACGGACATGACTACAAACTGTGGTGAGGGTCATGAAGGGGAAGATGGGAAAATAATATAGAATAACTGGGGGATGGAGGGTGTTTCTCTGAAGAGAGTCCACTTAAACTTGAGGTTGAATGAGAAGGATGCAGCCTCAAAGAGTAGGAGGAGAACATTCCAATAGAGACGGGACAGCAGGTACAAAGGTCCTGTGGTGGGCAAACGGCACGGTGTCTTCAAGGAACATAAAGAAAACAGTAGGACTGGTATGGAGTGCACCCAGGAGAGGCAAAACCATGTGGTCAGGGCACCAGGGAGCACAGGGCCTGTCAGACTGGCAAGCATCTTGGAAGTTTGCGTTTTAATCTAAGAGCAACGCAAAGTCAAGAGCAAGTTTAAGCAGGGTGGGGAGCAGGTTGGATTTGGCTTTTAGCAAGATCGCTCTGTTAGCTGAGCAAAGGTTGGGCTGTGGAAAGGCCTGTCTGGAAGCAGGGAGAGGAGAGAGGTTTCTGCCGGATCCGGGTGAGAGCGCACAAGGTGGGGGGTGAGGAGACTCCAGCACAAGGACATGTCCTAAAGGAGAGCCTGCAGGATTTGCAGATGGTAGAAAGGCAGAGGTCAAAAATGCCACCAAGTTTCTTGGCCTGGGCGCTGCAAGGAAGGAGCTGTCTTCAAGGAAGACAGGCAGGCTGTGGGAGAGTGGGTGGACCCTCTTGAAAGCTCCTCCTGGTTGTGCAGTGAAAATACTTTCAAGACAGGCAAGCCACATCCTCAACAGAACATGGGGTATCGGCTGAGCCACAAAGGTTCCCCAGGAGCCCTGGGCCTGGCACTGAGGGGCAGACAAGCCAAGCACCTGGCAGACAGCTTTCTCTAAAAAGCACCACAAACCCTTACGGCATTCACAGACTCGCGAGGGACAAGCCTTCACAGGCCAGGCTGACGTGGCACAGAGAGCCAGTGTCGCCCACCAGTGTCCCTGGCCCAGCCTCTCCTAGGAAGCTGGGCACCTGCCCTCCACCTGCTGGCTGGCATCCCCTCTCCCACCTGCCCCTTCCTGCCCTCCCACCACTCCACCCCAGTCTTAGTGCTCAAACCCCACTGTGGTGACAGCCAGAAAATCCTCATTACCTGCAAGTTAAGTTGGCCACTCAGTCTCCACACCACAGGGAGACACCTGAGGCCCAGCAGATGGTCGGTCCTCTCCAGGATCAGCCTCAAAGGTCACCATCTGTCCCTGCCCACCCGGTCCAGCCTCTTCCACATCAACAGAGTCTCTCATGCTGACTTAAGGCCCAGCTACAAGCTGTGCAATGACATTTCCTGCAGGCTGACTGTGTGCCAGGCACCAGGCTAGGCCTTTTCTGGACATTAACCCTTAATTCCCACACCAGGCTTAGGAGACCACTATCATCCCCATTTTACAAAGGAGGAAACCGACGCACAAACAGGCTAAACGATTTGCCAAGGTGGCGAAAGCTGTCTGGCTCCAGCCTCCAGATTCTTAACCACCATGCTAGGCCATATTCCCATCTTCAAGCCTCAGTTTTTGTGGTTGTTGTTGTTTTTTTTCTCCACTGCAAAATTAATGAGGGACTCAATGCAATGATTTCTGGATCCTCCTGAGCTCTTACAGGTCAAGGATTTGAAAACTCTTTCCTTCCAGGGCACTTACTATGTTATTTTTCCCCCCAACAATAACTGCTCTCAGGAAAAGATCTTACTGGCTCGTTCATACTATGGTGTAAGTGACTGGTATGGTGAGTAGATATGGTGGATATGGTGAGGTAACTCTGGTGGCACAGCGATTCAAACCCAGATCTGACTGGCTTCAGAACCTGGGCTGTCCCCACAACATAGTATTGTAGAGGCCACATCCTCTGCGTTAGGCTCCCCTCTGAAAAGTATTCTTTACCTCCATCAATATTCCCTTAACTAGGAGAATGGAGCCAAAATGAAGATGAAAGAGTGCGTGGGAACAGGGGAGTAAAGGAGATAAGCTGTCAGACCCACAACTTCCCAAAGTCAGGGCTTCTGATCCCTAATGAAGGCCTGGGTTTGAGGCCCACTTCCAACCCAGTTGCTTTGGGCAGGCAGTCTGGAAGGAGTCAGTTCTGGGAGCTGGGACCTGACTCCCAGCCCTGGCCCGTCCCTTAATCAGGGCTCAGTTTCCACAACTGTACGACAGGAAGTTGGCCCCTCCCAGCTCTGGCAGGTGTGAGTTTTGCTCATACCCTGGCCTTGACGGAACCCCATCAGCATTCTCCAGGCAGGAAATTACCCCTCGTGCCCCCAAACTCAGAGCTCCTCTCTAAGCTTTGCACAGGAAATCCACCTCTCGGAGGAAAGAGAGCTGTAATCACAGCCTCTGGGGGAAGTTCCCAGCAGATCCCACTAATAGCCTTGGCAGGGAGCGGGGCTGGGGCGCAGCGATGCCCTTTGAAACAGACACCTGACACCGCAGCTCCCCTGACCCCCAAGACGCCCCTCCCTCATCCTTCCCTGCCTGAAGCTCTGCACCTGACCTCCCTCCTCAAAGTTCAACCTTTTTTTCTCTGTAAATGGCTTTTCAGTTTCTGGCCCAGCCTCTTATTTCTACCAGTTTAATTATTGAGGAGCCCTCTTGTCGCCAGCCTGGAACATTAATGCTGTTAAAAGGGACCCAGGGACTTTGGACCATAGCCAGCTGTCTCCTTCTGGCTCTCTCCCCATCTCCCCCACCGCCCGTCCCCTTTCCTTTCCCAACAGGCCCCTTCCGTCCCCCTTCCTTCTCCCCACCAAGGCCTCTACCTCCCAGTCCCATCTTGCTCTCTGTGTAGGACAAAACCCAGGCCACGCCACATTCATATGTGACCAGATGGGCAGCGGAAGAGCCCTCGGCTGGTGAGGCCCTTTGGCCCCAGACCCCTTCACCCCACCAGCGACCTTCCCCATCCTGGGAGAGGTCAGCACAGCAGTCACAGCCCACTGCTGTGTGGGGCTTCCAAGAACCCGCTTCAAGGCCTAATGCTGACAGCGACCTTTCTTAGAGCCTTGGCCATGTGTCTGGTGACACCTCTCAGCTCCTTTGATCTTTTCCACCTCCCTATAAAGTGCATACTGGTTCCCCTCTGGGACATGGTGGGGAAGGACCCTTACCAATGTCATAGCCCCAAGGGCCCAATCACGTTGTTTTATCATCTTTATAAAACACTTTTTAAAACACCCAGACTCACCAAGGTGTTTAATACAAAGCTCAGAAAAGGACACTGCAGCAGCCCCGCCTGTAGTCTGGTCTTCTCAAAGGCTGGGGGACTGTGCCCCACTCAGATAGGATGACAGCTGCTGACCCAGGTCACCTCACCTCCCAAGCCCAGGGAAGGCAGGCTGAATTGATGACACAGCTCCCCGAAGCCACCACTAGGCCCTGGGACCACAGAGCCTTGCTCCCCCTCCCCTCTGGGTCTCTACTCCTCACTGCAGAATTGGGCAGGTGGAGGGACTGGACCAGTTTCCCATTCCCCAACCATCCCACCAAGACCAAGCGCAACACTGCTCCCCAGGGGTTGTTCAAATTGCCCACTACAAAGGCAAAGTCTCCTTCAAGTCTCCGGCTTCAGCGTGATTTTGCATCCTTCAGAATGCATCTGTTTGTTTTTAAATTAAAATAGTGTTTTCATCTGGATCATCAAGCAAAACCAACACTACAGGAAGAAGGCCCCAAGGCAAGGACTGCACAGCACACGTGGCCCAGACCAGCCTATGGCAAAGTTCCAACCCCGCCCCTGCTGACAGGACAACTCCAACCACCTTTCTTTCCCACCTACCCCCGCAGCCAACACAGGGACATTCGCGCCATTCATCCCCACTTCTACCCCGGCCCCCAGAAATGCCCCCCAAGTACTGATGCATCATGGGATTGGGCAAACGTGTTCCAGAAAGGGTCCAGGAGACACGGCTCCAGCCTCAGCGCTTCCCATCCTGCATGAGGCCAAACAGCCTCTCTCTGTCCACTCCCTAACTCTGGAGCCTTTGAGGAGACAAGGGGCCGATTCCAGAGGCCAAGAATCTAACACCAGAGTGAAGAAGGGACCCAGAGGCTCCCTTTGTGCCTCCCTTCCTCCTCCCTCACCCTCTTCTCTCTCCCTCTCTCTCTGTCTCTCTGTCTCTCCGTCTGTCTCTCTCTCTCTCTCACACACACACACACATGCACACACAGCAAACGAGGAGGCTCCCAGAGAGAAGCAGGCACATAATTATTGGTAAAATGCTTGTAATGTTTTTCTCTCTACCCAGTAGCTTTCAGTAGTTTTAGCAGCTTAGCGAAGCACTTGGCTCCAATTGAATTGCAAATCAGCAGCTCCTGCCCCAGGAAGAGAGGAAGGGAGGCGGCAAAGAGGGGGCAGGGAGGGATTCCAGAAGGAAAGGGAGAAAGGTGTGCAAGGAAGAGGGGCAGAAGGAACGTAATGAGCCAGGGAAGCTAAGTTCCGGGCCAAGGGCACCAGAAACAGGGACTGCCCGCTCCTCCAGGCCTCCTCTCGTCCTCATCTCCGTTCACTGCAGGCTCAGTAGCCAACACCTCATCCAAAAAATCAGGACACGTCTTCTAACTATAATCTTGAGGTGGAGCGGGAGGGCCACGCGGGGCTTTCTCAACTATCCAGGAGAAAAACGGATCTTTCTTGGCAACCGCAATTATTGAAAAACAATGTCAAAACAAAAGTCTTGCTTTTTCTCCCGGGCAATCTCCAACATTCACATCCCCATTCTATGCTTATCTTTTAAACTGTCTACCTTTCTATCTACCTAAATTTCAATTCGTCCATCTGTCTGGGTTTTTTATATTTCTGTCTGCCCATCTCCTCCTCCCTTCTGTTGTTCGCCAGTACTTCCTTTCCCCTCCCGGTTCAGAATTCCCCGCAGAGGAGCGGAGTTGATCAAGGAGCTGCCTGCAGCAGGTGCTGTTTCAGCACCACGGTCAGCACCACGGAGCTGGGTCCCTCCTCACCACAGTTCAGCCCCAAATTCTCAGATATTGCTCAGGGTGCTGGGAAACACACTCTCTCCCTCGGATTCAGGAGCAGAAGAAGAGAAAGGAGCTGGGCAGGCACTAACCTTGAAGAGGCGAAGGATGTTGGCCACCATGATGGAGACCGAACTCCCTGAAGCACCGATGACACCCACCACGCGCTCAGGTTTAGTGATGATGGGCGGGCCGCCGCTGCCACAGCGGACCTCCGTGCCATCCTTCTCAATGAGCGCCTGCACAAAGGTCAGCGACTGCTCCAGGGCATGGGTGTCCCTGGAGCAGGTGTCCAGTATGCGGGCGCCCAACGTGATGTTGGGCAGCAGGTCCGGGTCATTGTTAATGCGATCTAGAGCAAAGAGCATGGCCTCCAGCCGGTGGATGCCCTTTTCCTTCTTGAGTTCTCCGCAGGCCTTGCCCTCTGAGCCCCGGCCGTGCACCGGGAACAGGCCTCCCAGAGTGATGTCACCATCTATGCGGATGGAATTCATTTGAGGGTGGCTTTTGGGCTTCCCCAGGGAGGAAGGCACCCAGGGCCCAGACAGGCTGAGGAGCAGGCAAAGGAGCAGCCGGGCCCACCACCAGCCCCAGCCCCTCTTCCCAGGCATCTCGGAAATCCCTAGAGACCCATGAATGGCAGGCCTCCCTCCTAGCCGTGTGGGCCCCTGGCCCACAGCCTGGGGGAGCAGGGGCAGGGCAGCCCCCACAAGTCTCTCCAGCGCAGCTTCAGCAGCAGGGCGGCTGATGGCAGCCAACAGGCTGAACCATGCTGGTGGTCCTCGCCCCGCAGGCAACACTCAGTTACGGGCACAGGCCATGCTCCCAAACGGCAGGGAGTGCCTGGGGTGCAGCAAAGCTCTGGGCTTGGTCCCCACGTCCTGCAGGCCTGTCTTTGGTGGATGACTGTGAAAGGAGGAGAGTGCTCCTAGCTTGGCAGATCTTGGCATCAAGGAGAAAACAGCTCCAATGCTCTCCTCTTACCAACCTTAAAGAGAGAGAGAGAGAGAGAGAGAGAATCAAAGAGAAGCCCAAAGAAGACATTAGCAATTCGAATCTCTCATCAGGAGCCTGAGAGCAGGAGATGCTGGAGGTTATAGCCAAAGACTCCACAAATCTCCTGAACTTGGTTTCCTCCCAGCTGCTGCTCAACTTTGGTCCAAATGGGAGAACTTGAGGCAGAAATGGGGTGGTGTTTGAAGATTTCTTAAGGCCTGTGCCCACTACCATCAGACCTGAGGCCTCAGAGAGCACTCTCCCCAGGCAACAGCCTGGGAGACTTGGGCAGAAGAGAGGCCCCTCTCAACACTCACCCACAGGAAGGAGCAGGCAGAAACCGGTCCCACAGGGCACAGCCCATTTCAGAGATGAGGAAACCAAGGCCCAGAGCAGGAGAGCACCTGACCCGAGTCACACAGGGGGCGAGCAGCAGAACGCTGCCTGGAACCCAGCTTTCCAGCTCCCAGCTCTGGAACCAGACACACTCGGGCTCCTTGAGGACTCAGAGACAAGGAAAGCCAACAAGGCCCCAGGAGAAGTCTGGCTGAGAGCTGCTCAGCCTTAAGGCCAGGGAGAAGCTGGGGCTGCCGGGGTTTGGGGTTCTCCTGCTGAATTGGGGAGGGCTAGGTGGACCCTCCCATTTCCACCCCAGCTGCCCCTGCCCCGGCCGGCGGCGGCCAGGGGTGGGGTGGGGGTGTGGTCAACCCAACTGAGGCTCATTTTCTCTTGCTGGGCCTCCCCCCTCCCCTCCCCCTCCCCTCCCCCTCTCTAAGGGTCTTTCTCTCTTCGTTTCTCTTTGCTCCTTCTCTCTTCCCCACTTCCTCCCTCTGAGAGTGGGGCTTGGGTTCTGGCCTGAGCGAGTGCACATTACGATGATGATCGCCGTTATTATTGTTGTTGTGATTAACTATTTATCTGCAAGGGTGGAGGAGGGAGTACCAGCTCTTCCTCATTCTCATGGCTAATTTGGGCTAATTTCCCCAGGACTTCCTTGTGTGGGCCCAGCCTTCCCTTACCACCAGCAACCTCCCTCCCCTCGACTCAGGAGGCCCCAGGGAGAAAGGCGGAAAGCTGAGCCAGGGCTTGGCTAGGGGGCGACCCCAAGGCCCCCTTCCCCATGGGTTTGTCAAATGAAGACCAGCAGCCACTCACCCGTTCTGTGCCTTAGTTTCCCTAGCCATTTGGAAGAAGAGTTTGTGTTTGGGTTGGGAGGTGTCCCTGGAAATATGGTCCCTCTATCAAGACCAAGTGGTGGTCTCAGAACCACCCATCCCCCACCCCACAGAGGCCCTGACTGCTCCAGGTCTGCACAAGGGGTAGAGGAGGAGAGGGGGCACACCCCAGGATCCAGCCTCAGCTCCCAGGTTTCTTCTAAACCCTCACCTCACATCTTACCCCGCATCAGAATGCTCCCTCCTCCATTTAGCTCCTCAGAGGCCAAGAGTATGGCTCTTAATTCTCCTCAGCCCCCTTCTGCAGATGAACCAGTAGCCCAGAGGGACCACATAACTCTGCCAAAGTCAAACAGCAAGTCAAGGCGGGTGAGGACCCGAAGCCAGCACCAGTCACACTGAGAGCGCCTGGGGAAGCCGGCAGGAAGCCAGGACTCAGTGACCTAGGGCTGGTGGTCAGTGCTTTGGGGAAGGCTTAAGAGCTGTTAAAATACAGGAGAGGGGCAGCTACACCTGTGTGGACCCCTCATCAGCACTCACCCCTTTGTGTGAGTGAGTTATCAGATCTCTCTCCCAGGGGGCTGTGGGGAATAAGGGGATGGGGTATACTAGCTGCTGAGGCCAGTTCTAGGGATTCAGAAGAGAAACAGCAGAAGCCTCAGACCACCCCGCAGTCCTGCTGCTGCCCTGCTGGAAGCCACACTTGTCCCCTAGGGAGTCCTCAGTTTCCACATCTGTAAAATGGATGGGCTGGAATAAGACCCAGTCTGGAGGCCATCCTGTCCTGTGGGAGCATATCAGTTATCACAGTGATGGGAGAGAGTCACCTACTAGCCTGCAGCCAGGCAGGGTCAGAGATGGCATGGGCGAGACAGCCCGCACAATGAAACGCTGTCTTGTCCAAACGCCAGTTGTGCCCCATGGAGAAATAACAGCAAAGGACAGCATAGTGCTGTGTGCCAGCCACCATGCAGGTGCTTCTCAGGTGACACTCACATCCCTATGAGCCAGGTGGAATTTTTATCCCCATCACACAGATGACGAAGCTGAGGCACCAAACGTCAAACAGTGACACAGCCCAGGGACACAGAGCTTGTGCAGGCCGCCCAGGCCCTGACCACCCCACCATGCTGGCCCCGAGGGTCTCTCAGGCCCTGCCCAGTTCCCACATCCTAGGAAGTCAGGCTTGGTTTTCTTGAATTTCAGATGGAGGGATTTTTGGCATCAGGACAAGGTGGTGAGCCAAGGCTGCAACAGGGCAGACTCAGGCTGGGAAACCAGTGCACAGCAGCTCTGACAGTCAGGCCCTGCTCAGGCTTCCAGATCCTTCGTGAGGGCTCAACACTGCCTTCTCTTGAAGCCTGAGCACCTCTGGGCTGATCAGTGCCTGCACACAGACACACACACACCATAGGCAGGGGAAGGACAGAGGCCACACAGGGGAAGGAGGCCTCAGTGAGGAGAAAGGCAAATCCTTGCAAGATGAGAATCACGACGGCAAGGCCCCAGGCCCTGCCCCAAGCTGCTCAGACACCCGCAAGGCCTCCCTCCGTTGGACTGGGTCCCAGCCTGCCTGCAGCGGGTCCCCTCCAGCCCTCAGACCTACCAGGCCTGCCTTTTCCGAGCTTCTCCAAGAGCTGGGCAAACCACCGCCTCTTTCAGCCTCCCCTCCTTTCTTTGATCCTGCATAATAGGCACCAGGGAAAAGTAAAAATACCTGGGAGTGAAAGGAGCCAGGAGAGCAGAGGCTGGGGATGGGGCGGACACCGGGAACCCAGCTGATCCTCCCTCCCCTACAGGGCACCTCTACTTGCAGGGGAGGAGGGAGCTGGGGGGGTGCTGGGAGCCCTCAGACCACCCCCCCAGGTCCAAAACAGCCAGGAAAGCTCAAACTGGGACAGTTAGGGGGGGTCCCACCCGAGGTGAAATCACCAGGATGGCCACCGACCCCCAGATGGGTCTCCTCTCCGGTCCTCAGTCTCCCTTTCCCACCTCCCTCCTTAGCCCCTTACTCACTTCCCTCTGTTGTCCCTGCTAGATCCTTTCTCCAGGGAGGACAGAACTAGGCAGGGAGGGATGAGGAGCACAGGGTAGAGCAATAGTTCACTGGCCAATGGCATTTTCCAGAACATTCTCCTCAGTGAAAGGGGATGGGGGAGGGGAGGCTGGGGGGAGAGCTGCAGTTCACCCCTCCCTTAGCCCAGCCAGCCCCACCTCCTGAGGGTCTCTCAGACGCCGGAGGAACTGGCCAAACCTACTTCAGTGACCCCTTCCGAGTCTTAACAAGCAGGATTCCAGGCTTTTCTCCTGCCTGACCTCAACCCTTCCCTCTCCAGCCAGGGCCTGGGCCAGAAAGAACCACAAACCACAAAACAACAACCAGAAAAGAGCTACTGTGACTTAGTAAGCTCCAATTTAGTTTTCACTGAGCTGCTTTTTCTTCTCCCAAAGCTAAAGAAATAGAATTCTCCCAAACACGAAATGAACGGCAGAGTCAGAGGGAGGGACCCTGCGCTTTGCTTCCAGGGGTGGGGGCCACAACCAGAGTGGCTCAGTCCCCTCTCCAGCCCTCCGAGGGGACGCTCAGCCTCCTGGCTCCTCTGCAGGCCAGCAGGCCAGCCCCTAGGGCTGAGCAGGTGGAACGAGGAAAGCCAGGTCCAGAAAGGACTCCCCGCCTGCCCGGGGTCCCCAGCACACCCTCCTCACATTCCTGAGCCAGGCCTCCGGGCCTATGGTGGCCCTCCCCCTCTGCTTGCCCCGGTTCCCTCCAGCACCTACTTCAGCTCTCCTCACCTTGACCTCTGCTGGGCCCAGCCCAGCCCAGGTGCTGGGAGAACTCAGGGATTGTGAATGGAGGAGTGGAGTGGGGTTTGAACCCCCTGAGCTGTTTAGACGCCTCATCACCCACATCTCACATTTCCAAGGAAGGAGGGGCTGGCAGCTCCACTCCCCAAAGCGGACAGTGAGGGAGAACGTGAGGCCTCTCCCCTCCTTCCTACACCACCCCCACCCCCTTGGGACTGCAGGTCACCTCTAAGGTCCCCCTCTCTCCTGTCCCCCTGGGGACTTGCGCTGGCTGGGCAGAGGTGAGGTTTGCTAGACAGTCTCCTTTCAAATGGACAAAGCCTAACCCAGGAAGCAGGTCATCAGAAGCCCGCTCCACCCCAGCTGCACCAGCAACAAATCTCCACCTGTATGATTCGGGTCCCTAAGGAAAGGGGGTGATCAATTATCTCCCTCAAACCCCAGCAGCACAACCCTCTCCCCACCTGGACCACAACCTGAGAGGAATCACGTCATCCTCATCTTGGTATCTCTGCCTCCCAGCCTGCACGGTGCCTGGCATCCCCCACCAGGGTCTGTGGAAGTGACTGAATGATCCCTGGGGTCTTTCCACCCTTCTCTCCCAGGTAATCTATTTGTAGAATAATAGGAAGAGTAGCCCTGCTCCAGGCACTGACCCAGCCTGAGCCATGTTCTAAGAGCAAGAAGCAGAGAAAAGTGGGGGTCTGGACCCTATGCCCCCTTCCCTTCAATTCCCTGAGCTGTTCCAGCTCCCTGGCCTGATCAGGAACCTCCCAAGTTCAGAAACCCCAGAGCTCACTTCAAAAGCCATCCTCTCCCTGTTCCAAAACAACGGCCTGGTTCAGAAGTGACTGGCTCTGTGCTGGGCATGTGGTGGGTACTGAGAAATGCGTGTGGAAGGAGCGAAGGAAGGGATGGAGGACATAATTCCTGAGCTTCACGCCAACGGAAACTAAGAAGGGGAAACAAACCAATTGCCCATGCTTCCCCGACGCTTGGATTCCCTCCAGCCTCCTCCCTGTGAGGCTTACCCTTCAAGTGAGCAACTGAGATACTTCTTCCAGGAAGCCTGCCCTGATGATTCTAGTTCCTGTTATCTCCTTCCTCCACAGTCAATGCCATAAAGCCTCTCTCTGTGTGTTGTTATTTGGCACTGATAAGCCTGGGAGCATGTGAAGGGCCTGGGTGCACAGCACCGCACTCATCTCGGTGTCCCAGTGCCCAGCCCAAGGCTCAGAATGCAGGAAATTCTTAATCAACAACCAGACAAAGCCAGGTCCCTGGCCAGAGCCAGCACAGCACTACCCTCACCAGTGTGGAGGCCAGGGCAGGGAGTGGGGGGTCTGCAGCAGCATTCCAGGTTCCTGAGTGGGACTCAGACCTTGCCCTGAATTCTTACAACCCTCTTGTGTGGGCAGGCATGGAATATAATCCATGACCATTCAGTTATTCAATGTGCCATCCGAATATGTGCTGAGCTCCTGCTGTGTGCCAGACTCTGTTCTGAGCACTGGGGAAACGCTGGAAGTGAAAACAGATACAAACAACTGCCCTGTGAAGCCAACATCCCAGTGGGGAGTGGCACAGGAGAGACAATAAATACATCTACACACAGATGGGTGGCACTTCAGAGGATCAAGGGGCTATGAAGACACACAAGGCAGGTAAGGAGAAAGGGAATGACCCAGAGGAGCTTTTTCAGAAAAAGATAGTCAGGGAAGGCTTCTCAGAGGAGGTGGCATTAGAGCAGAGATTAAAAACCTTAAAGGCATGAGCCATGTATCTGGGAGAACAACATCCCAGGTAGAGAGAACAGCAAGTGCAAAGGCCCTGGGGTGGGCATATGATTAGCATTCAAGGAACAGCAAGGAGGTCAGCATGACTGGAGGGCAGTGGGAAGGGAGAGAGGCAGGAGAGGAGGTCAGAGAGGGCTCCAAGCACAAGATCAAGCAGGACCTTGTGGGCCATGGTGTGGATGGAGAAAGGAGGGCCCACTGTGAGCACAGCAGGCAGGGACTCGGAACTAGAGAAACCAGAGGCTCAAAGGCAGCCACCTGCTAAGGCCACAGCAGCTCCCATCAGTTGGAAGGCAAAGCAAGCACATCTCATTGGCACTGGGTCCCACCAGTTCAGCTCAGAAAATGCCCAGCCTTGACCTTCCCCTTCTCCCAGAGCCAGGGGGCCAGCCACCAAGCTCACGCTTGCTCAAGGTCTCCTCCAACCAGCAGCCGCCATGCAGACCCCCAGGCCTCTCCTTCTGGCCCCAACTCACCCCACCCCCACTTGCCAGGACCATCCAGTTTTCCAGCACAACATCCAAGTGGGCAAGTGCCTTTGTTTGCAGCTGTTGCTATTGTGGGCTTCCTGCTAATGCTGTTTCTTCCTCTCCTCCTTCTTCCTGTCCCCTCTCCTGAACCCCGGCACTGCCCTGGAAAGCTGGGGCCCACTGGCTTAGGGAGTCTCTGTCCAAACCCTACTGCCTTGAACAGCCACGAACAGAACCACAGCTGTGGGGGAGACTTCCCACCCTAAGGCACCCTGAGGCCAGGCATAAAGAAGGGGCTGTGACATTTCAGAAGCGATCCCCTGCCAAAAACTTAAGAATCCAGGTCAAGTCCCCAATCTTTATTTCTATATTCAAATCTAAAAATAACCCTGTAGCGATGAAGTGTTTTTACTAGAAGTCATGGCCCAACCAGAACACGGGTCCAGAGACTAGTCTGTCCCCGAGGGACAGAGGGGTGGCTGGGAGGGTTGAGTGTGGGGGACCCGGGGAGGACTCAAACCTCCTGGTCCCGATGCAGGTGGCCCAGCCTGGGACCGCCAGCCAGCTGAGCTCCCCAGGGCGTCCTCACAGCCCCTGGGCGGCCAGGGCTTTCTCCAGGAGAAGAGGGAGGCTGAGGGAGACACCACAGCTTGCTCGTCAGCATGGCTCGAGCCGAAATGGCACAGGCTGTCATTATGGGCTGGCATTTCCCAATTACTGCAGATGATATCTACCTTAATTGAATGGGGTCCAGATAATGTCATTATGCACCGCATTCCCCAATTTATTTAATATACGTGTGTACACATATATTTATGCCTCACTGCTGCCACGAGATTGCTAAACGGTGAGGTTAATTATAAAACATTTTGATGGGAGTCATCAGCTTTCATTTAAGGGTGATTTTTACTATCCTTGTGGTGCTCGTCTTTCCAAGGAGCCAACAGAAACTTGGACAGGCGGCTAGAGACTCTCTCTGCCCTGTGGGCTGGGGGGCTGGGGGGCAGGGGGGCAGGGCTGCAGGGCAGGCTTCATCTTTCCTAAGCAAGTTCCCATTATAAGCCTCCCTTTTGGGAGCAAAGCTCAGGCAGGGAAAGAGAGGTTGGGGGAGCAGAAGTGGGGGCGGTACTGAGGCAGAAGCCCCCAGAGCTTGACTCCAGGACTGGCGGGGAGCAGACGCTAGCTGGGAAGGCAAAGCTACATGCCTGGGGTTGGGCTGAGAGGCAGCAGGGAGACAGTGGACGAGAAGCAGAGGACAGAGGGAGGCCAGAAGCTGCACAGCCAGGGAAGAAACAGAGCTCCCAGGAGCCAGAGAAAAGGCAGCCTGCACTCTGGCAAGGGCCAAAGGCAGTGAGATCTTGAAATTAATTTTTGATACTCCCCTGCTAACTAGGGCAGAGTGGACACGGAAACAAGCCCTCCCTGCTCTTTCCAGGAGCCGGCACCAGGCTTGGGGTGGGGGGACCAGAAAGCTGGTGCCCTCCACTCGGGCCCGCTGCCCACCAGGGGAAGCCCCTCGGCCTCCGCCCTCAGGTCGGCCTGGGCAGCCAGCAGCTCTGCCAGCCCCAGTGAGCAGGGCCAGAGCCCAGATGCCAGCTCCCCCGCGCCTTCTCCAGGTGGCAAAGGCAGCCTCACTCTGCAGAAGTGAGATAACCTCCCATCCAGCAGCTGGCGGGCCCAGCTACTCAGGCTGCCAGTGGGGCCTGCCCACTGGAACATGGGGTGCTAGACTGAGCAGAGGAGGACAGCAGGGGTGGGCAGATGTCTTGGGGTCAGTGGTAATTAGGGGCTGCCGGCCCCACACTTGTCTAGGGGAGAGGATGTATCTAGTGGCTGTAATTATAAAGCTCAGAAAATGGTCCTGGTGCCATCGCTTCCTGCCAGCTGTCCCCCTGCAGCGGGACAGGTTCGGGTGTGGCCAAGCATCCTGGAAGCTGGGCAGGGGACCCCTCAGGAAGCAGGTGGGGGCTGCAGAGCCCTTCTGGTCTGGGCCCGTCCCCGACCCGTCTGGCCAGCACACTGCTCATTCACAGGCTTGCTCGCTGACTCTCACCTACCTCAGCTGCCTGCCTGCCGCTGTGCAAGACGCTCCCTCCTGGAGATGTCAAGCCTCCAACAGAATGAAGCCACACAGAGGAAAGTTGGGGGAGGAGAGAGGAGGGAGGTGGGAGGAGCGGCCTGTGCTGGACCACTGAGGCCAAGAAGGCAGCTCAACTCCTGGCATGCTCCCTCCTCCCCTTCTGCCAGCTCAGGACCTATTTTATGGGATGTGCTGCACGCCCCGCCCCCACCATCCCATACATCTCTCTCCTGAAAATCCACCACCGGTAGAGCATTCCTTTGGGTTAAGCATTGCCTTCTTCCTCTCTGAATCTCTCTTCACAGCAAATGCCCCTGGGATGGGTAGCCCTAGAAGTGAGCAAGACCTCAGGAGGGAAGAACTTCTTGATGTTTTTGTCCCTGACAGGTGTGAAGATGTTGACATTTAAGGGAAAGTTGAGGGCTAGAATGACAAAAGTTGGGGGGAGATGAAGACAGTGGTCACCAAATTCACAAGTGGACAGGCATGCCCATCCAGGGCTAAGCAGAGGCTCAGAGGCACCATCCCCAAAGGTTCTCCACCCCATCCCAAGGACAGAACCCTAGGGGCTGGGAAGGCCCTCCAGGAAGTGGTCCTCTAGGGGATCAGGGAGAGGGGCAAGGGCTCTGACCCCTACCCCCCACTGTAGCCTCTTCGGAGGCCCTTGCCACTAGTCCCAGGGCCTGCCCAGGAGAGGAGATAAGCCCCCTGCCCTGTCCGGTGGATGACCACACCCAGGGGCCTCCAGACTGCTCTGTGGGAATTCTCTCTGCCACGTCAGGAGAGGCCATCAGAAAAGCCCCTGCAAGTCCTCATCTTTTCATGGAAGTTCTCCCACCACCTCATGCCCTGAGGCCTCCGAGGCACAGAGGTGCCCACCCAGAGCCTGGGGCCCAGCATCCAATGTGGAGCCAGGGAGAAAGCAAGGCAGACCCAGGACACATCCTGGGGAAGAGGCAATGGCAACTAGAACATTCTTCACTTCCAACATGAGCTGGCCCAGGGATGGGAGGCTGTGGGAATGGGATGCCCAGGATGGAGACTCTTACAGAGCTGGCCGCCCTGCCAGCCCTCAGCCCCCAACCTCACCCCAGAATGGAGGAGAGGAGGGACTATGAAGCAGACACACACACACACACACACACACACTCCTCCCTCCACCGTCATCTGGCTTTCTGCCAGACTGACAGAGGGGCAGACAGACTAACCACGGCTCCAACAGGCACGTGGCTTGGGGCACCCCATTAAGCAAGACCAGCTCAGTCCCGCAAAGCAGCTTTCTCCCGCACCAGGGGCAGGGAGGGTGAGCGGAGTGGGGAAAGAGACAAGGAGCCTCCTCCAAAAAGGACCGAAAGTCTGAAGGCGGGGGTGTCACTCGCGGCCTAGGGGAGGGGGCGCTCTTAGGTTCGGCCCTCAGGACTCCCTGCCGCCGCCACTGCCACCCCATTTCAACACAAACAGCCTCAGACCGCCCCGGTGCGGGGGCGCCTCTCGAAGTCGGGGCCTCCCCCTCCCAGCCCCGCCCCCGCGCGGGGAGGGGGCGCTTTCAGCTCCTGAGCGCCGGGGAAAGCCGACCCCGGAGGGGACCCCCCCCAAAGCAAACACACACAGACACACACACACGGACACTCGGCCCGGTTGCCCGCCCCGCGGCCGCGTAGAAGCAAAGGTTCATCAGGGTCCCGGAGAGGGTCGGTCCCGAATATCCGAGAAGCACCTGACCGTGAAGTCCCGGGGCCGCGGGGAGACCCCAGACCCTGGGGTGCCGTCCCATCCCGCCTCCGCCGAGAGCAAGCCTCCGGCGCCGGGGTCGGTCGGAGACGAAGGCGACGCTGGGGCGGCCACGGGAGCGGAACGCGGGGCTGGTGTGGGTCAACGAGCAGAGGCGCGCGAGGCTGGCGCTGCTCTCCCGCCGGGAGACCGCGGGGAACCGGGGCAAAGAACGGCCCGGCCCCCGCCCGCCCTGCCTCTCAGCAGAGGGGGCGCTCTGATGCCGCCGCCCCCACCTGAGCGCGGGCTCGACCCCCCAGTCGGGGGAACCCGAAACAACCCCAGGCACAGAGACACTTTCCCCCAGGCCCGCGAAAGAGCCGCTGCCCTACTGCCTGGCTCGGGGCGGTGGGACGGCCGTCCCCAGCCCCGAGGGGAGACCCTCTAGCTCGGGTCCCGCGCCCTCCAGCCCCGAAAGCTCTGGTCCGCCGGCCCTCTGGGCAGCCCCGAGCCCGGGAGCTCGTCAGAGGCCACCTCCCCGAGCCCTGGAGTCCCCGCCGCAGCTCGCGCCCCAGAGGCCGGAGGGCACGGTCCCCTCTGCCCGTTCCCCGCGGGCCACAACTCACCGCGCGCCGGCGAGGACTCGGGGGCGCACCCGCCCGCGCCGGGGGCGCAGGGAGGCAGCGGCCGGAGGCTGGCTTTTCGCGGTGGCCGGAGCCCGGGCCGCGGCGGGCGGCTCGAACGCTGCGGTCCGAGCCCTGCGCGGAGCCGCCCGGAGTCCGGGACGCAGCGGGGAGGAGCTGGCGGCCGCCCGGCCCGAGCCGCCTCCAATCGCGAGGCGGTCGGCTGCTGCTCCGGCGAGAGCGAGCCAGCGAGCTAGGGAGCGGCGGGCAGCCCTGCTCCGTCCGCCGCGGAGCCCGGCGTCCGAGCCGGAGGGAGAGAGGAAGCGGCTCCGGGGTGCGGGGTCTGGCCGAGGGCTCCGGGCTAGGAAGGGAGTGGAGCGTGAGCCGAGCAGCGAGCTCAGCCGGCTGAGATGCGGGCGCCCGGCGGCGCCGCGGCAGCCGCACGGCAGCAGGAAAAAAGGAGAGCGAGCTTGAGAGCGCGCTGGAGAGCGAGCAAGCGAGGAAGACGCCGAAAGGGGAGGCTGCGGGAGGGGGCGGGCGCCGGGAGCACGAGGGGGCGAGGGGACCGCAGCCGCTGAGCCCGACGCCCACTCTGCTGCCGCCGCACTCGGGAAGGCGCGAGCCCGCCCGCCAAGTTTGCTCTGCAGGTGCGGCCAAGCGCGCGGCTTCCGCCGGCCTTTTAAAAAGAGAGCACCTGGGAGCCCACCCCCGGCCCGCACCTCCACCGCCGGAAGGCTGGGGCTTGCCCAGCTCCCCGCCACCCCTCCGCACCAGCCCCGCCTAATGCTCCCCCTCTCACCACGCCCCACCGGCGCCCTCTCCTGGAAGCCCCCTTCTCCCCCTCCCCCGGGGCGAATGTCTGCTCCTCGACCCAGAGGACTTTGCAGGGACCCCTCCTGACCCCAGAGGTCGAGGGTCAAGGAACATATCATCCCGACACACTCCCTGAGAAGTACAGCAAATACAGTGATGCCAAGGGGTCACACTCCTCCCCACCCCCACCCTCCCTGAGCATCACTAAGACCCCCACCTTAGGCCAGCTTATCACACATCTGCACCACGCACGTGGCGTGTGCCCCCATGTGGCATGTTCATTTGCACACCCCACTGCTGGTTTGAGCATATGACACAGGACGGGAGGGGGAGGGGATTCCATTTGCCCCTGGTCACACAGCCTTCAGAAGCCCCTTCCCACTGAGGTCCCTTCCACCCCAGAGCTCCACCAGGCTTGGGGAACTCCCACTCCATGGCCCACAGCCCACTGGTCTCCCTCCAGCACTGGTCTGCAAAGTGTAACAGGTGGCCTGGCTGGCAGACAGGAGCGAGCCTGGGGAAAAATCCCTCAGCCAGGGAGAAGCTGGAGCCCCAGCTCTCCTCCTCCCCAGGGGGCCTGTGAAAAATCCCAGGAGAGGGCTGGCCTTAGAGAGGAAGAGAGGGAGGGAGACTTGCAGCCCTCTTAGGATTGCAAGAGCATCCCATCCCAGACTGCAGAAGTGTCTTCAGTTAGAGCTGTGACAAGTGACTGTCCTTGTCCCAGGGAGGGTGCCCAACACAGTGCCAGAGAGCTGGGGGGGGCGGAGTGGCTGACCAGTGGCCTCCCTCCCCCACGTCAGTACCTCAGTCATACTGGCTGACCTGCAGAGTGCCATCTGGGCTCCACTGTGCCCAGGCCTGGGGGGATTCATGCCCCCCCACAGCCCAACCCCTCATTTCCACAGATAATTTCTTCTTCTAGATCAGGGGAATGTCTGGGAGGGCCTGGGAATAGCAGGGTCTGACCCTTCCCTACTCTGCCCTTTCTCCCTCCCTGCTCCTCTTCCAATGCCCCAGCACCTTCCCAAAGACCCACTCAGGCACTCCCTTCTCCAGAATTCCAGACACTGTCAGGCCAGAACTATATCTTGTTCACCATGGTTCATCCAGGGCCTGGCACCATGCCTGGCCCTAGTGAAAGCTCAATCACTGTTTGGTGAATGAACACATGTTGGCAAAACATGAACTCTCTTTGTAAGTCTCTCATGTGATAGCCCCAAATACATGTCTCATTTACCCAGTCAGACTGAAGTCTCTGGTGTGAGGGCGGTGATCATGCATTCATTCATGCATTCATTCATGTCTTTTTTTTTTTTTTTTGATGCAACCAGCACTGACCAAGATCCTGCTGCATTCCTAGTCCCAGGAATACACAGAGGGCAGCACAGCACCCTGCCCTTGAAGAGAGCACCCTGCCCTTGAAGAGTGCACCCATGGCCACGCACACCTCGGCCAGACGCATTTTAGAGAGGCATGAATGAGCTAAGGCCACCAAAGCTCCTGCTGTCTGCCGGCTCTGCCCAGCCACGTGTGCACTTCTCTGGGCTTGCAGGAAACTCAAGTTACTCCTGGAGAGGCCATGGCCTTGGGAACAGCCTGCCTGGGTTCCAACCAAACCCCGAGCATACCTGGGTCCTCCTGCCCAGGGTCCCTTAGTTTCCTACCTGTACAACAAGGACCATGATGCTCACCTCAGAGCAGGGCTGCTGGGTTGCTGTGCAAGAAGCTACCCAGTTAGGGGTGCTGGGAGGTTCAAGTTCAGCCTGCCTTGGGCTTGACACGGGACACATCCTGTCTTGAGGATGGGTCTGCCTAAAAGTTGGGGGTCCTTTGTCTGATTCCTGCCAAGGATCCATAAGGGCCAGAGCCTGGGCCCTACTGGCAAGGCCATCATGAAGAGGGAATGAAATAATGGATGCAGGGCACCCAGTCCTGTGTTTAGGTGCCCAGAAGTGGGAGCCACTGCAGTTTTTAACACAGAATATAGTCCTCAATATCCTTTTGTTGAATAGCCTTTTGTTGAATGAATGAATGAATGGAACTGAACATAAAGGGGCCATGGTTTATTGAGAGCCAAAAGGAGCCCAGCCGCTCTCCCCACCCCCTGGCCCTCAGCATTGCCTGCACTCTGGCCATAATTATCCCACCCCCCACCAGCTGTGTCGCAGAAGCCTGGGTAGGCTATATTTTTCAGGGGTTAAAAAAAGAAACACTGTTGGCTGGCAGATGGCTGAGTTTGTGGACTCGTCCAGTTTGAAGGTCTCAGTCTGAGGCCTAGCTCTTCTGGGCAGCCGTCCTGGGCCATCCCAGGCCTCCAGGCCTCCAGCCCTCCAGCCTCAGAGTGGTCAGCCACCCAGCCCTCACCTGTGACCCCCAGCCTGGTCCAGCTGGGACACCTCTTCTCCCTCATGCTGACTCATGGCTGACTTGACTTATCATGGTAACAGACACACAGAGACACACAGACTCACACACACAAACACACGGACACACCCCCACCACAGACATAGAGACACATTCAGATACACATTCACAGAGACATATATACACACATACACAGAGACGCACCCACACAGAGATCCTCAGACACAGACATACACACAGACACACTCACACACACCTCCAGAAACATCAGTTGTTGTCCCCTGCCCTGGAGACAAAGGAACTACAGAGCCCCCTCTGTAGGAGAAGAGTGATCACAGGTGACCTCCAGGAATCACGTAGCAGGGCCCCAGCGTGGGCCAGGTGTGAGGGCCCAAATTCCAAACTGCTCTTCAGCAAGCCGTCCCATTCCCACTCCTCAGAGGTGTTCTCTGACTGGGAGGGGGGCACAGGGCTGTAAGCAGGAGGTCAGGTCCTTGGTGCTAAGGCTGTGTGACCTGGGGGAGTTGCCCAGCCTCTCTGAGCATTGGTTTCCCCATCAGTGACATGAGGGGCTGGGCCGAGTTCTTTCTAAGGATGCTGGGATTTGGTGTTGGGTCTTATTCTGAAATCTTTAAGGTAGTTGACCTGATTGACACTGGTGGGGTCCTCAGGGGAGATATTCTAATCCACCAGTCCTGCACACATGGGCCTCCCAAGAGAAAAGGAAACACCATCTCAGCACCGATGGACAGATGGACAGATGGACAGATGGCTTCGGGGGGAGAGAAAGAGGCAGGTAGTCATAGAGGAAAGAATCATAGAAAGTCCTGCACCCGTACTTTATATCTTTATGACCTGGAAGTTCTTCCTGAGGTCTGACCTAACTCCCTCCTGCTGCAGCAGATTCTTTCTTCCTGCTCTCATTCTGGCCTCCCTGGCAAGGGAAAACAACTTGTCTGCCTTTTCCCACCCACTGGGTTGGCAACTCAAACTCACCAAGCTGCTCTAGGACTTCTCCATTTCAGAAGATTCCTAATAGGAGAGGGCAATTGTCTTTGAAAATCCTGAAGTTTAGAATTTGTTGAACTAGATCAAAGTGAGCTTGAAGGTGCAGGGCCCTGGGGGGAGCCTGGCAGGCCTGGAGCACCTGAGAAATGGTCCCCATGTGGAGTGAAACCAGTCACCGCCTCAGCCTCGGTGTCTGATGGGTTTCAATTTTGGTTTCCCCTGAACCAAGCCATGAAATGGAAATGTCTCTGACAGGGGAGTTTGTTTAAACAATAATTGTCCCTTGGCAGGACATTTCCAGGATGAAGAACTGACTACAAGACAAGGCATGGCCCCAGGCTCTGCAGAGAGTCCTAAGTCACCCTGCAAGCTCAGAGGAGTTGAGGAGAGCTGGGGTGAGAGGTGAGCGCCCGGGGTTAAGCACCCCGGGGTAAGTCACCCCTACTTAGCCTCCCAGGGCCACCCCAGCCCCTCTCCTTTGCCCCACAGTGATATTGAGTCTCAAGGACACAGGTACTCGGAAATTGCCCCAGGCCAGGCTCAGGGACAGGCCAGGGAGTGACCCCCTCCTTTGAGGCTGGTATGGGTCTAACCTCAGGAATCCTCCCACAACCCCTGGAACTTTCTCAGACCTTTGACTTGGACTAATTAGTTGGCTAAAGCCATCATCCCCTTTCCACAATTCCAAAATCCAACAGGCTCTGAAAACCAGTTTGTCCATAAATTTTCAGCAAAGTCATTTGGCTGCAAAACCCGATGTGAAAGCGAGTCATTGTAGCTGTCTTGCTCCCTCGGTGGGAGATACTCTGTTTCACCACAGGAACCTGAGCCAGCGTATTGTTTTGGGGATACTGCCCCAGGCCCCCTGGCGCTGTTGCACAATATATCATATTTGTGCCATATTATCTTTCTAAATTCCAAAACCATATGGCCCCAGGGACCTATGCACCTGTAATCATCCCATTTGGACCAAAGTCTTTCCAGAGTCCACAGCACAGCTGTATCTACACCCTCCCAACCCGCCCTGACATGTGGGAAGAGGAGAGAAGTTGGACGGAGCAGAGAGAGCAGATTCTGAACACAGCTCTGCTAAACCCAAGTGCTGGGGACCAGATGCAGGAGCCGGACCAGGTAGGTAAGGATTTAGGGGACAGTCGGCACCAGATTGCTAGAGGAAGGGGATATGAGGAAGGAAAAGCAGGAGAGGCTGTGGCACAGCCCCAGGCTCTTGGGTGGTCAGGGAGGGAGGGGCAGCTGAGGCTGGGAGGGAGGGGCCCTCAGGGGAGCTATCACTTAGACCCTGAAAGAGGAGTAGGATTTGGAAGAGCTGAGTGCTGTGGAGGGGGGCGGGGGGGAGGGGGAGAGGGAAGGGGGGAGGGGAGAGGGGAGGGGGAGGGGAGAGGGGAGGGGGAGGGGGAGGGGAGGGGAGGGGGAGGGGAGGGGAGGGGAGAGGGGAGGGGAGGGGAGTGGGGAGGGGGAGGGGAGTGGGGAGGGGGAGGGGAGGGGGGAGGGGGGGTTCCATAGCCAGACTGGGAACCTGAGCCTCCACAGGCTGAGCCTGTATCAAGCATGCAGCAGGTGCCCAATAAAGGTTGGCTTGTTAAACAAATGAATGATGACCGACCCAGCCCCTCCCAGAGAAGGATGCTTCCTCCTCCTTGATTTCCACTCTCTCCTCCTCTGTCTTCTCCTCTTTCTCCCTCTTTTTTCTTAAGACTCTGGATTTTCCAGCCTCTTTGCCATGCTGCAATTTAAAACTCCTTATTATCCCTCACCCTCCATATGTCGGGGGGCTGTCAGCCGTGAGCCCAATAGCACTAGGATGGATGTCACAGCCGAGATCAAATACAATTAACTTTCTAAAGCCCCTCCCACCCCACCCTGGGCCTCATGGCAGGCCTGCTCCTTCCGCTGATGGCAGGGCTCTGGGCACTAGGAGAACAGCCAGGTGACGGAGCAGGAGGGGATGCAGTCCAGCTGGCCCACAGAGGACGCCTGCAGGAGGCCAGGCAAGGGGACGGGGTGGGGGGGTAACCTGGAAAGGGGATGTCTTTGCTTCCCCGTGCCCCACCTGCAGTGCCTTCTCCAGATCCTACCAGTCCTTTCCTTCATGCCCACCACACACCTCCCCGATCGTCCCACACGCCACGGAGCACCCCGGCCTCAGGCACTGTCCACAGCACGCCCCCCACCCTCTTCTACAGGGCATGCGTCCCATGAACCTCGCCTACCTTGAGCCTCAGCTCCTTCCACCAGCAAGTGTGGACCGTTATGCTGCTGCCCCTGGGGGCTCTTCAGGGTTGAAGGGAAAGGGTGGGGCTGAGAAGCGCTTTTCAGGTCTAAGGATCCCTATGACTGGAGCCTTAGCTGGTCCTCCAAACGGGCCCCAGGCCCTTGGGTTGGGGCAAAGGCCACACAGCCTGGCTGGCTGACGGACAGCCAGGCTGGGAATCCCTGGCGGGCCCCTCCATCATTCCCCACCACACTCCAGCCTTGGCCCTCCTTAGGAACCTCCTGTACAGCATGGAAGGAAGTCCCAGCATTTGCTCCCTGCTAAGGTGGAGCCAGACAGCTGGCAGGATAGAAAGCTGGGAAGGACCCCGCAGGACCTCTTGCTAGTGGAGCCTCAAGGAGCATCTATCCTGCCCGTGCTGACTCCAAGGCTTTCATCCTCACTGTTAGGTGCCTGCAGCAGCCCCCACGGAGAGCCGGGGCAGCTGGGCTGACCCGGAAAACACCCCATGGTGGGGGTCCTGGTCAGGTCACGGGGCAGGGGTTGCAGGGACCCTGCCCTGCCCCATCCCCACATCCTCATTTATCCGAAACCCGAGCCCCACACACAGGGGGTTCTGCTCCCTCTAAAGCAGTAGCATTTAGGCAAACACCCCTCAAGCTCCTCCACCTCAGCTCTCTCTTGCCTCCCGTACCCACAAAGACCAACCATCACCCGGACACCCCCAAAGAGGACAAAGCAGTGCTGGGAAAGAAAAGCCCACACCCACCAGCTCCTACCCTCGTGGGCTGCATTTTAATGACGTTTGACCGGATCGGATGTGCTTTTAATTCCCACCTGGGACATCAGAAGGAGGAGGGGAGAAAGAATCTTTATTCATCAAACTGAAATATTAATAGAACTCCAACCAGCTGGAGTGGGGTATGAGGCCCCACAGCTGAAGATACGCGGGGGACAGGCAGAAGCAAGATGGGACAGTGGCTGGGTGGGGAGATAGGGCCTCTCAGCCGGGTGTGCTAACAGGCAGCCACACCCAACCCAGAGAACCAGGGCTTCCCATCCCACCCCATCTGCCCCCCACACCCCGCTCCACCCCTACATCCCCACACCTGGGCCTCCCCTCTGCCCTCCCCACCTCAGGGATCTGCCCCACCCCTTCAGGGAGCAACTGAGGCCCAGAGATGGGGAGCCAGCGGGCCAGGGCTGCACAGCAGTTTCACTGCAGAGCTCAGTCTGACTTCTGACCCTGGCCCCAATTCTGCACAGCCCCAGCTCTGAGCCCCTAGCCCCTTGGTCCATGGCTTCTCTGGCCCCAGCCCCTGGTGGTCACAGGAGGAGTGGGGCTCCTAAAGCATGGACTCTGCCCCACCCGGTGTCCCCTACCTGCTGGTAGAGCCTGAATTGAATCCCCTTACCAGGGGCAAGGGCTTTTCCCACACGCTGCAGGGGTCCTGGTTGATGGCAGACAGACCCCTCCCAAAAGCAAGGTGTGAGTGGGGAGGAGAGCAGGGCAAGAGAAATCTCAGGGGCACAGAGTAGAAGCCAGGAGCATGAAAGAGCCCCTGTGCTCCTGGGAGGCCAGTGCCAGAGTGTTCAGGTCTGCGAGCTGACGCAGGCTGACCCTGGCCCTGTATGCCCAGTTAAGGTGCTCTGTGGTTAAAGGCTGGTGCTTTCTCCATCTGAGGCTCATACACCTGCATCAGCCCCAGCTGAACACTCACCACCGGGGGGGCCCACAGCCAGTCCCTTGACCTCTGTCAGTTTCCTCATGGATCAGGAGGGGATCCCCCAGCGTTGTCCCCATGGATGTTTGGGTGAGATCGTGGATGCAGCTCCTGGCTCCCTCCAGCCCGTGACCCTGGGCCCTCCATCCTCCCTCTCACCTCTGTGGCTGAACCCCCTGCCCTTCTCACCCAGAAACCCTCTCCCTGACCTTCAAGGCCCGGCTTAACCATCACCTGGGTCCAGAATTCCAGGGCATCCAGTTCACTGGTTTGCCTTCCCCAGACTGGAAGGGATGATCTTTTACCCACCTCCCATTTCTTCAGTCCAGCTGGTTTAGAGCCTGTGGGGAACAAATGTCACCTGGGTAGACAGGTCGATGGACACACAGACTAAGAGTTAGATGTATAGATCGTCCTGACCTCCTCCCCGCGACCGCCACCAAAGTTCAGAACCCAGGAAGCATGTGGGAAACGTGAGACAAAAAGAAGAATCAAGAGAGTGGGGACGGGGCTTCCCTGGTGGCGCAGTGGTTGAGAATCTGCCTGCCGATGCAGGAGACACGGGTTCGTGCCCCGGTCCAGGAAGATCCCACATGCCGCGGAGCAGCTAGGCCCGTGAGCCATGGCCGCTGAGCCTGCGCGTCCGGAGCCTGTGCTCCGCAACAGGAGAGGCCACAACAGTGAGAGGCCCGCGTACTGCAAAAAAAAAACAAAAAGAGAGAGTGGGGACGGTGGCCCCATTTCTCTCCCTGCCAGCTCCTGCAGAAGGGGGCATCACTGGCCTGGACAAGCCCCCTGCCCCGGCCTCCTCAGGATGAAGAGCCCATTCGGCCCTGCTCCACCCCAAATATCCGGGAAGATCACCTCTCGGGACGCTCCAGACCGAGAAGGGGCGTGAGGAGCCTCCCTAACTGGAGAGCCACAGCGCTGGCCTTCTCCCTTCCCACCCGGCCCGGCTCGGAGCCCCAGCCGCCGCGAGGCTCCCATCGCGGACCAGCAGTGCCGCCCGGTGGTCAGGTGCCCTCACTGCACGCGCTGGCCCGCCCGGAGAGGGTCCGTGCGCGCGTCATAGCTGGACCCAGGCCCGGGTCTACGCGGCCAGCAGGACTCGGTGCCTCCCCACTTCGACGCCTGGAGAGACATTCTGATAGAGAGGGTTGTTTTTCACTCGAGTAGATCCTGGGAGGAGGCAGCGGGGGTGGCGGGGGTGTCTATTTAAACAGGGCTGTTTCCATGCTGAGCCACCGCCCCCTCCGACTCGATTCGTGCGCGGCTGGGCTCACCTGCGCTGACAGCAGGGATGGACGGGGGCACTACCCCCAAATCCAGAAGGAACCGGGCTGACCCCGGACAGGAGGCGGCAGGTGAGGGATATCCTGGATTCCTGGGTGAGAGGAAGGCAGAGTAAGGGAGCTGGGGGTGCAAATAGGAGACGCGAAAGGGGAGCAAGGGGGCGCGCCAGCCGCAGGAAGCTGCACCCTCCAGCCTTCCCAGCCGGCTCCCGCCTCTCTCCGCCCAGGTGAACATTTACTGTGCTCTCACTGTGTGTCTGGCCCTGGTTGCCAACTCTATCGCACATTAGAGTCACCTGGGGGAGCTCCGATGTCCGTCCGCACCTCAAACCAATGAAATCACAAAGTGTTGGAGGGCCCATGTGTAATCATCCCAGTGATGCAAAGTGCACGGCGTCTCACTCCCGCGGTGCGGGCATTACAGGCGCAAGCTTGGCTGGCTCTGTCACGAGGTTGCTCCTGTCACTCTCATCACAGCCCTGAGAGATACAGTCTGCTCTTCACAGAGGCTCAGAGAGAGGAAAGAGCACTGGGATTCAGGCCCCTGCGCTGGCGTGCGCAAGCTAAGGCTTCCTCAACTGCAAGAAGTCATCCCTAACAGGCATCATTATTGGCCTAATATGTTTACTGAGAGCACAGCCACGTCCTCCCATGGGCCAAGGACTGGGGACTGAGGAGACAGAGTGGAGAACAGGGGCAAGAGCACCCCAGGGAAAGAGCTGTTTCCAAATTGGGAAGTGCAGTGGGGGGACGGGTGTGGGTCGAGAGAGGTGCCCCTGTTTCACACACTGGGGACGACCGAGCCCAAGTGCTAGCAGCCACAGCTACACTCTTTTTTTTTTTTTTTTTTTTTTGCGGTACGCGGGCCTCTCACTGTTGTGGCCTCTCCCGTTGCGGAGCACAGGCTCTGGATGCGCAGGCTCAGCGGCCATGGCTCACGGGCCCAGCTGCTCCGCGGCATGTGGGATCTTCCCGGACCGGGGCACGAACCCGTGTCCCCTGCATTGGCAGGCGGACTCTCAACCACTGCGCCACCAGGGAAGCCCTACACTCTTTTTTTTTTTTTTAATTGAAGTATAGTTGATTTACAATGTTGTGCTAATTACTGCTGTACAGCGAAGTGATTTACTTATACATGTACACATATATACATTCTTTTGCGGGGGTGCACTGGGTCTTCATTATGGCTGGCTCTTCCTTGCCCAAGGCTTGTGGGATCTTCGTTCTCCGACCAGGCATCGAACCCATGTCCCCTGCATTGGAAGGCGGATCCTTAACCACTGGACCACCAGGGAAGTCACTACATTCTTTTTTTATATATATTCTTTTCCATTATGGTTTATCATAGGATATTGAATATAGTTCTCTGTGCTACACAGTAGGACCTTGTTGTTTATGCATTCTATATATAAAAGCTTACATCTGCTAACCCCAACCTCCCACTCCATCCCTCCCCCAACCCACTCCCCCTTGGCAACCACCACTCTGTTCTCTATGTCTGTGAGTCTGTTTCTGTTTCATGGATAAGTTCATTTGTGTCATATTTTAGATTCCACATATAAGTGATATCATATGGTATTTGTCTTTCTCTTTCTGACATACTTAGTATGATAATCTCTAGTTGCACCCATTTTGCTGCAAATGGCATTATTTCCATCCTGCTTATGGCTGAACAGTATTCCACTGTATATATGTACCACATCTTCTTTATCCATTCATCTGTCAATGGACATTTAGGTTGTTTCCATGTCTTGTCTATCATGAATAGTGCTTCTATGAACATAGGGATACATGTATTTTTTGAATTATAATTTTGTCCAGATATATGCCCAGGAGTGGGATTGCTGGGTCATATGGTAACTCTATTTTTAGTTTTCTGAGGAACCTCCATACTGTTTTCCACAGCAGCTGCACCAACTTACATTCCCACCAACTGCACAGCTACACTCTTTTAGACAAGAGGAAGGAGAGTGCTCCCGCGGCCTCTGCTCTATTCCAGGCCCTTTGAAGGAGCTCAGTGAGGAAACTGCAGCACTAACAGCTGGGAATTAGCATCATCAATCCCATTTTACAGATGAGAGGACTGAGTTCAGAGGGGTGATGTGCTTTGCCCAAGGGCACTGGGCAAATGATGAATCTCCAAGTCCTACCTGTTCCACCTCCAAAATGGATCCTAAATCTCTACAGCAACATGGGTGAAACTCACAGACATACTATTGAGCAAAAGAAGCCAGACCTGAGTATACATGTTGGGTGATTCTGTGCGATTCTGTTCACACAAAGTATAAAAACAGGTCACAGTAACCTGTAGTGAGAGAAATCAATTTTGGTTACCCTTGAGGGGGGGCAGTGACCCAAAGGAATGTGAGGGGGCCTCTCGGGATCTATATGTTCCATCCTTCATCTGGATGCTAATGACATCGGTGTGTCCATTCTGTGAAAGTGTGTAGTACTTCAGCAAAAATTTCAGTAAATACACAGAATTCTGAATGGGTTGAAACGAGGGCTCCTGCGGGCTCCAAAACTCCTTCACCTCTCTAGCTCATATCTGCTTCTCTCTGCAACCCAGCTCCATCCAGTCAGCAGGAAACACAATATTACAGCTCGGAACCTTTGGTTGCAAGCAACAAGATGATTCTGGCCAACTTAAGCAAAATAAAACAAAGTAACAGAAACTGACTTGACAACTCACATGTAACTTCCCAGTGGTCTCTGCCAGTTCACCAAGAGGACCTGAGCTGGGTTCCAGTTTCCCTTAGATAATGGAAGCTGCTGAAATCCAAATCTCTCCACACATCCTCCCAAAGCCATTGAAAACAACAGGGAGAGTAAATAACACTGCCAGGCCCCCCACCTTCAGCATGACCAGGACAGGTTTCTTCTTTTCCTAGGTTTTACTAACATTTGTCCCAGAGTTGACCATTCCAGGTCATTTTTTCTAAGTACTTGATAGGCCCTTTTATATATATTTTCTTAATTTTTTGGCCACACCGTGCAGCATGTGGGATCCTAGTTCCCGACCAGGGATTGAACCCATGCCCCCTGCATTGGAAGCACAGAGTCTTAGCCACTGGGCCACCAGGGAAAACCCTATAGGGCCTTTTATTATGTTCATGTCATTTATTTCTAGAAAGTTTCTTTTTTCTGTGGGAAGTTATACTTTTGTGTGATCTTAGTTCTCTTCTCTTGTTTTGTTTTTCTGTCTCTGAGCACTCCAGTTATGTATATGTTGGACCATCTTTGCTTATATTTAACCATCTCTTTTTCTCTGACACTTCTTACTTTGTGATTGATTTTATTTTTGTTCTCTTGGATTTTTTCACTCCTTTTATGATGTGAATGCCTCATGATATTTTCAGTTGAGTACCTTGCAATTTTTTAAATATTTATTTATTTATTTTATTATTTGGCTGCCCCGGGTCTTAGTTGTGGCATGTGGGATCTTTAGTTGTGACACTCAGGATCTAGTTGCCTGACCAAAGCTGGGACCCCTGCACTGGAAGCACAGGGTCTTAACTACAGGACCACCAGGGAAGTCCCATATCTTGCAATTTAATCTTCACTTGTGAGATGATTTTGACTTTTTCTTCTATTCCTTTCCTGATTTTTGTTAACTCTCATTTCCTGCTTCTCATTTTGGGGTTCATTTTTGTATGATGTCTTAAAATTTCTGATTTACAGTGTTTTCTTCATATCTGAAAAAACTTGTTTAAGGATATTTAGCACAGGTTGAAGTGTTATGTTAGACTGCCTGGTGGTGGTTTTCTGGAGGAGAATTTTCATCAGCTGAAATGTTTTGATTCTCATTTTCTTTTTTTTTTTTCTTTGAATGGATGTTGTCTGTTTTTTTCTGTTCATGTTGAATTATCTTCTGTTTCCCTTGATTAGCAATAATAGGCATTTGCAGACAGGATGAGAGGTTTGAGTGACTTATTAGGTTTCTTAGTTCTAGAGCACCCTGTCCTATAGGTAGAGCAAAGTGAAGTTTTTAATAAATCAATGAATGACATGTTTTGTGGGGGGAGGGTTCATATGTCTTTTGATTTAATGACATTATGTGCCCCAGATGTGCTGCAGGAAGTATGCAATGCCCTCTTGGTAGTATTCTTGCCAAAAAATGTTGAATCAAATCCTGAGGACACCACCAGACAAACATGGATTGCAGTGTATTCTACAAGACAACTGGATTCTTCAAAGATAGCAATGTCCTGAAAGACAAAATACATGTGGAGGGTTCTAGAATACTAAAGAATCATGACAACTAAATGCAGGGCATAACCTGGATTGAATCCTGGATTTGTTTAAATAGGTATAAAGGACATCATTGGGACAAGCTTAAGTACAGACTGTGTTTTAGGTAATATTATTGGGTTGATATTGAATTCATGGGGTTGTGTGTTAGTTTTAAAATATAGCCCCCAGGGCTTCCCTGGTGGCGCAGTGGTTGAGAGTCCGCCTGCGGATGCAGGGGACATGGGTTCGTGCCCCGGTCCGGGGAGATCCCACATGCCGTGGAGCGGCTGGGCCCGTGAGCCATGGCCGCTGAGCCTGCGCGTCCAGAGCCTGTGCTCCACAACGGGAGAGGCCACAACAGTGAGAGGCCCGCGTACCTCAAAAAAAAATTAAAAATTTAAAAATAAAATAAAATATAGCCCCCAAATTCTTGGACACTCCTCCAATCAAGGGATGGGACTCTGTCCTGTCCCTAAATCTGGGCTCTGTGACTCCTTGACTAATAGAATAAGGTGGAAGTGATGCTCTGCCAGTGTTTGGTAGGGGCCTGAAGAACCTGGTAGCTTCCATTTCCTGCCCCCTGGGACCCTGACACTGGGAACCCAGCTACCACGCTGTGAGGCCATCCAGGCAACACAGAGAAGCCACCCAGAGAGGTGTTCTGGCCAACAGTCCCAGCTGAGTCCCAGCCAGCAGGCAGTCTCAACCACCAGCCATGGGGATGAGGAACTTTAGACGGCTCCAGCCCCAGCCCCCATCTTACTACAACCACAAGAGAGGTCCTGAGAGACAGCCCCCCAGCTGTGCCCAGTCGACCCACAAAACCAAGAAAGAGGGCTTCCCTGGTAGCGCAGTGGTTGAGAAGCCACCTGCCAATGCAGGGGACACGGGTTCAAGCCTTGGTCCGGGAAGAACCCACATGCCACAGAGCAACTAAGCCCATGCACCACAACTACTGAAGCCCGCACCTAGAGCCCGTGCTCCACAGCAAGAGAAGCCACCACAATGAGAAGCCCACGCACCACAATGAAGAGTAGCCCCTGCTTGCCACAACTAGAGAAAAGCCTGCGCGCAGCAACGAAGACCCAACGCAGCCATGAATAAATAAATAAATAAATTTATCTATTTATTTAAAAAAAACAAAACAAAACCCAAGAGAGATAATAAAATAATTGTTGTTGTTTTTAGCCTCTAGGTTTTGAGGTGATTGTGCAACAATAGAAAACTGGAAGATGTGATCATGGTATTGTGGTTATGGAAGAGGATGTCCTCGTTCTCAGGGGACTTTGCAAAAGGATTTAGGGATGAACTGTTACAAATGATTCAGAAAGAAAAAAAAGCTGATTGTGTATGTGTGAACAAATGTGGCAAAATATTACCAGGTGGTGAACCTAAGTGAAGGGAAGGAGACTTTCATTGCACTATTCTTCCAACTTTGCCACTTCTGAAAATTTCCAATGTGCATGTGGTGGGGTGGGGGCATTGAAGAACAGAAAGAGAAGCAGAATTTACTGGAAGCTCCTGGCTTACAGAATTGGAAAAAAAACAGTTGACTAACCAAGTCTCAGGGAGGACAGAACAGGAAGCAGGGGCTTCAGGGATCCTCCTTTTGGGGACTTGCTGAGCCCCACCCACCTCACCTCCTTGTGAATTTCTGCAAAAGCTCGAAGCCCCCAGGAGAGAATCCCATTGGTCCAGCCCAGTTGCTGGGCCTACACCTTTGTCTGCCAGTCCTATCAGACCGCAGGAAAGAAGGCACTTCCCCAAAGAAAATCAGGAGGCTATCACTTGGGGATGAAGGAAGAAAACACAAATGTTCTCTCCACATGGCCTCAAGAGTTTCTGAATTTGAATTTGTGCTGCTTTCCACATGAGAAAAGCATTGACCACTACTCCCTGGATCCCAGTTATAAGCAATCCACAGGGAAGGGCTTTATTCTTTTGTCCTGGATCCAGTTGGCTTTGGCCAGTGTTATAGTAATATGATTGGCCCAGTCTCAATCAGGTGCCTCCCCTGGATCCCATCACCATGGCCAAGGATTTGAGGTCATATAAGAATGTAGCTGCTATACATGTTATGGGGGGAATTTCTAGAGAAGGGGGATTCTGAGCAGGGTAACTCAAGATACCCTGGGGACTTAGAGGAAAGGAACCAGGCTCAGACCCGAGTAAATCAAGGAAGCTGGGGGTGTGGGTTGGGGGAGCTGCCGTCAGGCAGACACCAAGGATGGAATCTTCC
The DNA here is from genome assembly GCF_964341445.2 of Mesoplodon mirus. NCBI lineage: Eukaryota > Metazoa > Chordata > Mammalia > Artiodactyla > Ziphiidae > Mesoplodon > Mesoplodon mirus. Next base: position 67,188,103 of record NC_138988.1, read on the forward strand.
AGATCTCAGAGAATCTTATGGTGGTGGGCACTTTGGGGCTGTCTCGCCCCGCTCCTGCCCCACATAGCAGTGGGTGTACATTCAGCCTGATGTGTGTGGTTTTTTTTCCCCCAGGATCTTGGACAAGAGAAAAAAAGAGATCATAATGCGCCTGAATTGAATATTACGAACTGCCCCGTGGCCTGAGCGGGGAGGAAAATCCCCCGTCCATAGAGAAAAAGGAGGAAGAAATGAGCTCCCTTGCTGCAACTTGGCCATGTGCCTCCCTGCTGCTCACCACAGTTCCCCTTTGTGCCGGCTGAAGGGGTCTCTGCTCCCTCCAGCCGAGGTTCTCACCTTTGCAAAGCAAAGAGGGCAAAGCCAAACAGACTAGCTGGGAGGAGTGACTCAGCAGGGTTGAAGTCCAGGGTGGGTGGTGGACGGTGGGCAGAGGGGAGGGTCTCCACCACCGTCCACCGTCCCACAAAGAACGCGGGACTTGGAGCTGGGACCTGGAGTCCCAGACTCAACCACAAAGTTGGCTTCAGCCCAGTCACTTAACCTCTCTGAAAAGCAGCTGTCAGGTAGCAGTGGAAACCTCTCTCTCACGGGGCTGCCAAGGATGGAGTGGGAGGCTGAAGGTAAACCATGGTAATTCCAAAGGACTGAGTGGAATGGGCGGCATCTGGTCCACAGGGCAGCAAACAAGCTGAGAGGGGAAGCCACAGGCCTGAGACCAGACGACCGGGAGCTCCAGGCCGGCGCAGAGCCCCCTTCCTCCAGCCACACCTCAGCGAGTGTTGGCAGTCAGGAGACCCTCACAGTGCAAGTGTCAGGTTTGGGGGCTGGCTGTCCCTGCTGTTGCAGATGTACACACGCATCTACAGGAATGCAAGCTGCTCCCTCCTCCCCATGAGGGATCTCAGGACAGTAGATGGGACAGCTCTGTCCTCCACTGGCCCCCACGCTGGGCCCTGGAGGACTGTCATCAGTTTCTCCCCAGGTGGGTGCAGCCTCTGGCCTTGGAGTAGTTTCCAACTTGGCCTCTGACCACTCTTGGCCAGCAGAGGGCGCTCCGACACCCCTTTAGGTCATTTCTCCTTTCCACCCCTTCCTTCATTAAGGTGCTGGCAACTGGGGCAGGTGTGAAAGGAGGTCAAATAATAACTGACCATTGCCTGAGCACCTGATGTGGCCCAGGCCCTGTGCTAGACCCTTTCACAAGTTCACGGTCCCTCACAACAACCCTTTCAGGTAAATATTATTACCCCATTTACAGGGGAGGAAACTGAGGATCCAAAAGTTTGTCTTTGGAAGCATTTTCCACCAGGTGGACACACCTGGGCCCACCTTCATTCACTCGGCAAGCTGGATGCTTAAACTAAAAGGCCTTCCTTATAAACGCAATGGTAAGGGAAACGCACCAACCAAAGAGGCCGTAAACCGTAGAGACCAGGCTTTGGCGGCGGCCCTCTGGGATCCCCTTCACTCTGGCCAGCTGTCCTCAGCTGGTCCCAGGCAGAGGGGTCATCCTGGTCCTTCCAGCCTTGCCCTCTCTGGGGCCCTGGGGCCCGAGGCAGCCCACACCGTTGCTTCCTGACCAGGGCCTGCAGCCAGGCCCAGGCTCGGGGCCACCAGGGGAGCCCTGTCTTGTCTCTCTGCCCTGGCCAGGGCCTCAGCCTGCGCTCCAGGTCCGGGGCTTCGTTCCTCTGGGTCTCCAGGACCCTTTGCTGTCGGCGGAGCCTGGCCTGAGCCTGAGCCCTAGAGAAGGAGGGAGGGAGGGGGCATCTGGCCCCGTGTCTGGGGGATTCAGTCTAGCAGCCCCTGGGATGGGGCTTCCTGGGTGGGGTTGCCGGCCCAGGAGAGTCCCCTCCGGACGTCAGCAGTGGCCACGCTGTGCCCAGCAAGAGCAGGGCCACTCGCTCCAGGGCCCCTCACCCCTGGCTCCTCGTGCTGCCCCCCAACGAGGGCTCCCGCTGAGCCAGCCGCTGGGGCACAGAATGGGTGCCCTCAGGGAGGCTGCGTTGGTCACTGGGCCCCAAGGCGGCTCAGCTCAGGGGGGCTCTACCACAAAACACTTTGATTTTCACCCCCAAATCCAGCCTTCAGCCTCTCCTTCCCATCCCGTCCCACCATCTTGGCACGTCCAGTGCCTTTCTGGTGATTTTCAGATGCAAACAAACCCAGTCCCATCCAGCGGCAACTGAAACTCACCTTGCAGTGGTCACTCCCTTCTTCCGGTCACAGTCCCTGCCAAGGGGCCTACAGGAGGAGGGGAGAGGTGAGGAGCCGGGGTTTAAAGTCCCCTGCCGTCATCACCTCCTTGGGGATGTCAAGTCTCCCTGATGTGCGCCTGATGTCTCGTGGGGTGGACAGTGCCGGCTCCGCCCCTCCCACCACCCCAGGCTCCACCCCACCTTTGCTGTTGCTGAGGGTCCCTTGCCCAGTGGCCAGCCCTGCCCGGGGAAGATGAGCAGAATGGCCCTAACCCTCCCTTGGGGTCCACTGGGCCATGGGAGACTCAGGCATCCTGGCCCTGCCCCACCCGCCCTCTTTCCACTCTTCTTTCCCCTGCTCCCGTGGCCATGGGAGAAGATCAGCCTGGCCACTGAGGAAGCAGATGTGCAGCCAGGGAATGAGACGCCGGACGCCCCTTCCCACAGTTACCCCCACCCTCATATTTGGTCTTTAGTGCAAGCAACTGAACCCATGCAGGATGGTTTAAGTAGAAAGGAAATTATTGGAGAACGTAAATGGTCTTCTGCTTCAGGAATTACATGGCTGAGGAGAACAGCCCAACTCTGAAAAACATATTTATTTGAGATGTGGCTGATCTGACAAGAGATAGGGGATGTCTCCAAGGATACCCCAACCTGGACAAGGGACCAGGGGCTGGCAGGGCTGGGGCAACAGGCAGCTGAATAAATTTCCTTCCATTGCTGAGAAACTGAAGCTCAAGCCAGCCCAGATGGGGAAAGGGCAGTCTTCGGGTCCCTCATTCAAGGTGAGATGAAGTAACCCCAGATCGGTGGTGCTTCTGATACTAGCAGAAGTAGAAAGGCAAATGCTGTCTGTAGGATTGCTTCCCCAATGCCCACCTGAGGCCCACAAAACTCCTACCAATTTTAAACAAACAATGAACTCATAATTAAAGATCACCAGCACATGGGAGGCAGTTCCTATGTCTGTGAGTCAGCAGAAGAAATGAACTGAAGGTTTAAATCCCAAAGGACTGAAGACGGGAGGGTTTTCAGACACAAAATATAGAACATATATTTATAAAATACTTAAAGAAATAAAAGGTGCAGTTATAAAGAAACCACTCAACAAAAGACAATAAGGAATGAACAGACAGATTTTAAAATAGAATTCAAGAGAATTCCCTGGCGGTCCAGTGGCTAGGACTCCACACTTTCAATGCCAAGGGCGCAGATTCGATCCCTGGTTGGGGAACTAAGATCCCATAAGCTGCGGCCAAAAAAAAAATTAAAAATTAAATAAATAAATAAATAAAATAGAATTCAAGAAATAAAAATATAATGGTTGAAACTAAAAACCTTATTGAAGGCATATTAGACAGAACTGAAGAGAGAATTATTGAGCTCAAGCTATATTAAAATTACCTGGCAAATAGTACCAAGAGGCAAGGAAATAGAGTTTGATAGAGATATAGGTAGAACTAAAAAGAAAAGCAAGGATGTGATTAACATAAAAGGATAGTTCCTGAAACATGATTGAAAAAGGAACACGTTGGGGGTCTAGTGTCCATTTTATAATCATTCCATCCATTTTTGTCTTATGCATTTTCTATACATGTGTTATAGTTTATAATTGTTTAAAAGTTCCAAACAAAACATAGCTGGGAGTGCATACCGCTATCAGTCCTAGAAGACAGACTTCAGAAGGAAGGAAAATGATCACAGGGGAGTCTGAAATGCATGAAGAAATAGTGAGCAAAGCAAATGGTGACCATGTAAAGAACCTCAAACGAACCCTATCATAGAAAATACTGATTTTTTTCCCACAATTTTTTTTTTTTTTTTTTTTTTTTGCGGTACTCGGGCCTCTCACTGTTGTGGCCTCTCCCGCTGTGGAGCACAGGCTCTGGACGCGCAGGCTCAGTGGCCATGGCTCACGGGCCCAGCTGCTCCGCGGCATGTGGGATCTTCCCGGACTGGGGCACGAACCCGTGTCCCCTGTATCAGCAGGCGGACTCTCAACCACTGCGCCACCAGGGAAGCCCTTTTTTCCACAATTTAAAAAAAATTTTTTAATGCTGGAGCAGCCACAAGGCATGTCAAAGGGCCACTACAGATAGTATGAATAAGGACCCTAGGAAAGGCTGAGAAGAGTCTGAGGTTTTGCCCTACTTGCAAACTAACAAATTAACTGGTCACCGTTTCACAGATGCTGGCAGAAGATGCGAGAGCCCTGGGTCAGAGACAAAGGACTTTAGTACTCAAAGCACAGCAAGCAGCATGGGTTTCATGTCTGCATGTTTCCTCTGGTCCCACGGGTCCCATGGGGCCATGTGCAAGGGCCAAGGTGGGTGCTGAGCATACAGTCTGTAATGACTCTCTCCTGCAGTGTCTCTCGCTAAGGATACACATATTCTACAATTCAACTAGGGAAATTCTAGCAGGGCCAAAACCCCCATGGGCTTCTCAGAGGTCTCTCAGAACAATTTTTTTTTTTTTTTTTTTTTTTGCGGTACGCGGGCCTCTCACTGTTGTGGCCTCTCCCGCTGTGGAGCACAGGCTCTGGACACGCAGGCTCAGCGGCCATGGCTCACGGGCCCAGCCGCTCCGCGGCATGTGGGATCTTCCCGGACCGGGGCACGAACCCGTGTCCCCTGCATCGGCAGGTGGACTCTCAACCACTGCGCCACCAGGGAAGCCCTCTCAGAACAATTTTAAGAGGTCTGATTTGTGGGCCAGGGCCTCACCTGCTGACCTGACTTGCCCAGACCTGCCGTGGCCTCACTACTGGGACTTGTGCCTGTAATGAAGTCTCCTCACGGGCCCTAGTCTCGTAACTGGGCCTCCATGCTGTAGTCTTAACCCAAAGCCCTTCTGGCTTCCCCTCCCACACCTCTGGCAAACACCACTACTCCATCCCAGCACTGGTCCTCAGTCCCTGTCCAGGATCAGGTGGCAAAAGGGCTGCGCGACAATGTTTACAGTCAGTGTCACTAACAAAAGATACCCAGAACTCCTTTATACCAGTAAGAAAAAGATAAATAACCTAAAAGAAAAATAGACAAAAGATCTGAATTGACCTTTGAAAGAAGAGAAGCTACCCACGGCCATGAGAAGCTGTTTAGTCTCACTAGTAAGTAGGGAAATGCAAATTCAAACAAGAATGGAAAGCCATTTCACACCCAACAGATTGACAAAAATTAATAGGCCTCATCAGAGCCCATAAAGAAACTCGAGTTGTATAGTTTGTTCGTGGGAGTGTGAATTGGTGCTACCACTTTGGAGAACGATTTGACAATAGTTAGTAAAGCTGAAGATGTGTAAGCATCATGACCCAGAATTTCCACTTCCAGCTGACAACTGCAGAGAGACTCTTCTGTGCGTGTACAAGGAGACATGTTCAGGAAGGCTCTCTGTGCCCGTTGATCATAATCACGAAATACTATTCTTAGCAGGAGGGTACATAAATTGTGGTCGGCATTGGATGAAAGACACGCAAAGGTTACAATGAGTGAATTAGATTTGCATATATCAGCCCTGATAGATCTCAAAAGCACAATGTTGAGATAAAGCAATTTTCAAAATGATATGTAATATTATGATACCATTTATGTAGAATTTAAAACACAAGACAATACCACATATTGTTTATGGCTATGTAGCTATTTAATAAAAGTTTTTAAATGTATTTGGGAGTGAAAAATTACTTCAGGGAAGGAAGAAAGAGGGAGGCCAAGGGTAAAAAATATTTATGTGTGTGTGTGTGTGTGTGTGTGTGTTCTGAAAAGAAAATAAATCAAATATTTAAAACAGTATAAACTTGTTGGAGGGTTATAGATAATTGTTATAAAAAGTGCATTTTTTGCACTTTTCTGTGCGATTCAAATAGTTTAAAATTTGTAATTAAAAGAAAAAAAAAAAAGAGTGCTATGATTGTATAGTGATGCCAGGGAGGGCAGGGGGAATGGCACTGAGAGGTGACTGTTTGCATCCCTGCCTGGACTCCCAACTCCCTGACACACCCCTCCCCCAACAGCAACGTCCCAAGGACTCAGCACCCCCTACCTGACCATAGGGCTTGCTGGCACCGCCTGGATCCCTCGAGATCATTTGTCCCTGGTTTCCTACTGGAAAACCTACCTCCTCACCCCCTCCCCACGTACTCTTACTGGATTCACATCCCACACGGTCACCCCTCTCTTCACACAGGGTCCAGCAGAGACCATGGGGTTTAGAGCCAGAAGATCTAGGTTCAAGCAGTAGTTCTGCCATATCTTGGCTGTGTGACCCTCCTGAAGGTCATTCCCAGACTGCCCTCTCCCTCCAACAGGGACCAGAGCAGCCGTGGACATTGCTGGTGAGGGTCCTGGGGCCTCCTGGGGAATCCCGAGGGGCCCAGAGTCCCCCGCACTGCTGTCCCGCTGCCTGGCCTGGAGGTGTGGCAGGGCAATGGACAGACACTGCATTGCTGACACCTCAGCTGCCTGGGAGCCGGAGGCCCCAGGGTGAGCAGGGCTGGCCCAGGAAGCTCCTCTCTGTTGCACGGTCACACTCGGGCTTCCAGGTCCCAGACAGTCAGGGCCTGAGCTGTGGCCCCAGCTCTCACCATATGCCCTCAATAATCAGGAGTGAGAGGACAATGCCATTGCCACGTCTGGCCACAGATGAACATCTGGAACGGCTGTGGGATTCAGCCCGTGGTAAAGAGAGCCATAATGTAAAGCCTGGGGTGTTTTTCTCCTTCTGATCCCCAGGAAGGGTCCTCACCCCCATCTCGGCCTCCCTGGACTGGACACCCCTCAGCGCTTCTTTCCCTAGCTTTCCCGCTGCCACAAGCCTCAGGGGCCCTCAAGCCTTGGTTTTCCCTCAAAAGACAGGAGCAAGGCTTGGGGTTCGTCGCAGTGTCACAGCCCAAGAGCCCAAACTGGCCCGACCCCAGCCCCTGCGCCCCCTCCCCGCAGCCCCTTTCAGAGTAGGCGCGGCAACGCCGAACACAATCACGAGGTGGCGCCAGGAAACCGCCCGAGACGCCCAAACCCAGACCCGTTCGGGCCACGTTCGTGTTCCTCTCTCGAGTCGCCCACTGCCGTAGCCTAGTCCCCGCTCAGTCGTTCAGAGGGGACCAGGCTGGTGGCCAATTGGCCGGAGAGCAGCGGTGGAAGCTGTGCGGCCGCCGGGACATCCTCGTGGAAGGAGCCTAGGGACCGCTTCGATCCAGAGCGACCTGGAGGCTGGACCGCAGCAGCCTTATCAGGGTCCTGGAGGTGCCCCATCAGGTGCGCAGCAACCCCTCCCTGCAAGGCCCACTGCGGTTAACCTTGCTCCCCCTGGATTGTAAAAGGGAGGGGCCGGGAAGAGAACACGAAGGAGAAATAGAAGACATTGCCATCGGCAGAGCACTTCCTGTGCCCAGCTCTCCCTGTGCCCAGCCCTGGGCCAGCCTTAGTCAGTATCTCTAATCTCCATTGGGATGCTCCCATCACCAGCGATCCTCCACAGCCTGGAGGGATTCTGTGCCTTGCAGGCTGCACAGTTCTTGGTGGTGGGAGGGTGCTGGGAGCTTGCCTGCGTTGGAACTCATGTCCGCCACCCCACCCCCACCCCAGGCCTCCCCATCCACACCTGGGCACCTCAACGCCATGGAAGCACACAGGTCCTGACCACTGTGCTTGACCAGTCTAGGCACCTGGCCCGTGCCTAACGTGAAGCCCAAGCTCCTCCAGCCTGAGGAAGCTGGGTGCCAAGGACAGGGTCCCCACCCCCACGCATTCCCACCCTGACTGGAGTCACCTCCCTCACACCCCACATCCGGGAAGCAACATGGAGTCCTGGAAAGATCAGGGGCTTTGGAGCCCCTGCAGACCTGGATTAAAGCTGCTTCCGCACTGATTGACTCTGTGATCTTGGGCAAGTCATCCAGCCTTTCTAGGTCTCACTTTCCTCATCTGTAAAGTAAGCATGCTCATACCCACCCTGGAGAAACCACATACATGAAAGAAAATTCCTGGGGGGTAATGGATGCTCAGTAAACTCTGGTTATGGAATATTTATTGACCCCTGTTTAGTGCCAGGTCCCCTGTTGGGGTTCAAGGGACCCCAGAGATGAACGAGATGTGACTGCTGATCTCAAGGAATGACTGTTGGGGAAGGTAAAATTCATGCTACAAAATTCAGGCAGCATTTTGCCGATTTGAATGTGGAGGCATTCAAATGGTTATTACGTTTCAGACTATAAACGCATTGCAGATAATAACAATGACAGCTACCTATTGTTGAGTACATACTGTGTGCCAGGTTCTTCACCTACATTTATTCAACAGATACATACTATGGGTCTAGTAGGTGCTGGGTACTCTGCCAGGAGCTGGGGCCCAAGTGTGAGCAGAGCAGTGACCTCCACATGGAGCAGACCGTCTAGTGGGGGACAGATGACAAAGATCCTGACACAGATATACTCGTAATCGAGGTAAGAGCCTCAGAGGGACGTGTACAGAGTCAGTAGCAAGGAGGGCATGCTGAGGGTGGGGCGGTGGGAGCATGCGCCCTGATTCAGGCAAGAGGGGGTGTCCTCAGTAACAAACTGTAAAACAGTAAGAAACCACTAAAAGTCGGTCTGCTTTTTATTATCACTGCATACCAGCAATTCTAAACAATGCCCTCCCCTCAGAATTCTTCTGAGGTTTAAGACCTCAACCATTGTTTCAGTTACTGTTGACTTTTCATAATATATATCTAAGTTTCAAATTAGCACATTTTTATAACTTATCCTTTAAGGTGAATTGTATTCCATTTGGAAGTTACTTGGGAGTATTCCCGGTCATTCAGCACCACGCCGGACACACGGGGACCCAGCTACCCGTGGTCATGTGGACGCAGAATTGTTCATGTTCACTTCAGGGGAAAGTTGTGTCTGGAATCCCTGTTGTATTGTCCTTCTTTTAAACAGTGGGTTTGAAATAAACATTGGTAGCCTAGTTCTATGTGATCATTTGGAGTTTTTATTTGTTTAAAATTTTTCAACTGAGAAGATATTTGAAAGCTGCTAGAATCAATCCTGAAGAAATAGATGTGGACAGGACTGCGGTTCCCATTTATTGTGAAATGGACTTTTTCTGAATTTCTGCCAAATTTATCCTTATATTTAAGTCTTTCCCTGACTATTCGTGTATCTATTGCTTCATGTGAGAAAAAAACATTTCCAAATAAAAATTAATAGAAATATTCATTGGTCAATTATGATCAAATATAAATTGACAAATCTGCATAAGCTATTTCTCAAACATGAATATGCAAAGATAATTTTGACAAAGTCATTGACAAATTTGCAGAAGGTTGGTAAACAGAAAGCATAATGTTATTCATTACTGCCATCGATATAAGTATTACTTTTTTATTTCTTTTTTGTGTGTTTAATCACTTTAATAAATATATTTTTAAACATTTGTCAGTTAAAGTACAGGAAGGCTGTGAATTACAAAGAATATTTTAGATAATTTCCTTAAATGTGCCAAAAATAACTGCATTTTTGCAGAATGTCCTACAAATATGCAGCACAAAAACAACCATCAAATCAAACTAAGATATGTTTCTGATTGCAAAGTTTGCCACTCTAGCAAAGAAAATGCTATTATTAAATTCTAAGAAAGTACCATTTCCTGAGTTGTTAAACAGCATTAAAATTATCACAAATACGAATTTCCAGTTACTTTTAGATTGCTAGACATGCTTTTCATCAAAAGTTTAAAAGTGTTACACAGTAAGACATATCTGAAATAAAAAACAAAGAAAAATGCATTCACATTTAAAGATATACCTTTGCTCAATAAGTCATATTTATACATTTATTTTTTACATATATGATATTCTTAACTTATATACCAAGAATTCTAGGGAGAAACAATAAGGGAGATTATAAACACCAACTCAATCAATAACCCTCAGAGCTCCATAAACTCATAATTTTCAGGTGAAAATCCAAAATTCTAGTAGTCTACCATCTGAATATATTTTTGTTATCTAAAGCAAAAATGCATATAAATTTTCAGGAATAATTGATATTTCTTTCTCAGGTTACTCGGAATCTGATGATGGTGCACATATGTGAATGAATGAACCAATACATCCTTAACCCACCAGTATCTTTTTCTCCAGTCTGCAGGCAATCAACTGTGAAAAGTATGGTGTAGATGATGGGATGATACTGTACCTGATTAGCTCTGGAGGTGGTCATGGGATCCGACAGAGAGGACTTGGTGGTAGTTGGGGAAGATAGCAATGTTTGTTTGAGGCAGTCTGGGTTAACAGTGGTCTGGGGTTGTAGAATGCTGACTGGTTCTGTCTTGGTCACATTTGGGGGCATTTCTCGAATTTTTTCTGCAGTGAATCCATGAACTGCATTCAGTGCTTCAGCTGTTCCCTGGATCAAGCACACTTGTTCAGTAGTACCTGCTGGTCTTGGAGGGTCTCCTGAGGAGGAGGGGGGCAGCCGTGGCTTGCTGTGGGGACAAGGACACGGGTAGCGGAGGTACTGGGGAATATTCATTGGCATGAACTCTTCTGGAAGCCAAGACCTGGCCCCACCCCTTTATTTCTTTTTTTACTATAATATTTGTTTTACTTTATTTCTTACCATGATGATTATATATATGAAACTCAATAAAAGAAATTTTTCACTGCATGTTTTATTGGCCACTATTACTATAGTGATTCATGATTATTATTGAAAGCAATGTATAGAGGAGGGGTATTTTTTTTTTAAATTAACTATTTGCTCTGGGTACTGAATACTCTAGGTATGTCACTGCAGTAAGGGAAGGCCAGGAAAAGGTGCTCCAGGCAGAGAGGAGAACACGTGCAAAGGTCCTGAGTCAGGGCAGACCTTGGTGTATAAGAGAAACTCAACAGCAGTATTGTGGGTAGAGTGGAATGAACAAAGGGAAGGACCACAAGCTGAGACTCCAGAGGGAGCAGGAGCCATGTGACTGGGGTGGGACTTGGTTGGACTGTGAGAAAACCCAGAAGTAGTGACTTAAACTAGATCACAGTTTATTTCTGTTTCCCACACGAAAAGCCCAAAGGTAAGCAGATGTGTGCATCAGTGTCAGGGACCAGGCCCATCTGTCTTGTTGCTCCACCAGACTCAGCAGGCGCCTCCTCCTAATGGCCCAACATGGCTGCCTGAGTGTCAGTCATCATGTCTGCATTCTTGTCAGCAGGAAAGAGGAAGGGCAAAGGAAGCCCCACCCCAGCTCCACATAAGAACACAACACCAGCCTGCATCCAATTGGCTAGGATTTAAGTGCCCAGCTACAAATAGGGGGTTGTCTTTCTAAAGAAGAAAAGAATGGATAATGGGGGAGGGGCAAGAACCTCTGCCTCACTAGAAAAGAATTTTGGTCTTTATCCTAAAAGCAATGGTGAGCCATTAAAGTTTTTGAGAACAAGAATGGTATGAGCATACCTCCATTTTAAGATGGTAAGGAATGGCTGGGGCGAGCTGAGGTGGCTTGAGGGAGGCAGGAGGAGGCTCCCGCAATGATCCAGGGACAGGTTATGGAGGCGGAGTGGATGTGGAAGAAGTAGAGGAAGGTAGCAAAGAGACCAAGACGGCTGGCTGGCGGGACAGTTACTGAGATTGGCCAGAATGCAAGGGAAGCAAGTTTGTGGGTGACGTCATGAGTTCAGTTTTGGATTGTGATGTTGGAGGTGCTTGTAAGACACCCAAATGGGGGTGTTGGTGGGCAGTTGGATATACAAGTCCAAAGCACAAAGAACGGTCTGAAAGGCAGACAGGAGTGAGGGAGTCTTGGTGAGAAGATGCTATTTAATGCCACAGGCCAGATGGACACACACAGGTACAAGTAAGAAGGCTAAGCCTGGGAACTCGGCATTGATAGGCTGGGAAGAGGAGAAGGTGGAGAAGGAGGCAGAAAGACAGACCAGAGGTCAGATTAACAGCGGAGGGAGAGGACTCATGGAAACCAGGGGAATTGAGTACTTGAGGAGAAAGAGGAGGCCTCCCAGCCTAACCTGACCTGCACTGATGCAGAGGCAGGAAAATGATGGGGACACCTGAGGTCAGGAGTCAGCAGACGTGGCGCTGACACCTCCCTCTCAGGAATGCAATTCCTCATCTATAAAATGAGGCCAAGGCACCAACCGCAGTGTGCAGGCATTATCGCTTCTCCAACACCTTTCCTCCCTGAAAGAACCCCAGTTTTATTGGAGTAACTATAGCAGAGCCTGCCAGCTGCCCCAATATTTATTCTCCCTTCTTCCGTAGAAATGGAAATTTCAACGGAGCACATGTTTGTCTGGCTAAAGACTACATTTCCCAGCCTCCTTTGCAGTGAGGTGTGGTCATGTGACTACATGAGCTGTGTTAACAGAAGAGGAATCCAGAGCTTAGGGAAACTGAATCTTTTAAAATAGCAATTCAACAAATCTGCCCTTTGATCTGGAGGAAAACACTATTTTTTAAATTTATTTATTTATTTTTGGCTGCCTTGGGTCTTTGTTGCTGCGCACGGGCTTTCTCTAGTTGCGTCGAGCGTGAGCTACTCCGTTGCGGTGCACGGGCTTCTCATTGCAGTGGCTCCTCTCATTGCAGAACACGGGCTCTAGGCGCGCGGGCTTCAGTAGTTGCAGTGCACGAGCTTAGTTGCTCCGGGGCATGTGGGATCTTCCCGGACCAGGGATCAAACCCATGTCCCCTGCATTGGCAGGCAGATTCTGAACCACTGTGCCACCAGGGAAGTCCGAAAACACTATTTTTTAAGGTTATTCACTACACAAACCTCTTTGAGAGATGTGCAAAAACACGAGAGGCCCGTGGAGAATTGCCTCCCAACATTGCACTTATACTGAATTTTGAATGACGATGGTGTAATTATGGCTGCTGAGACATGAAGATGAATTGTTGGCAGCTTCCAGGAAAGTTCTCTTCTTTGTACATTTGTCATGTCTAAACATGATGCTTGGTGACAGGCAGCTATCTTGTGACCATGAGGAAAAACGTGGCTGACCCCTTGGCCATGGCAGAGAGATGAAGGTTGAAAACAACCTCTGCCCTTGATGATGCTGTTGAGCCACTCAATTAACCAGCACTGGCACCACTTCACCTTTGATCACCTTGTTACAAGACAGCAAAAATCCCCTCATTGTTGAAGCCATTTGAATGAGGTGTCAAGTTGAGGCACCCTGAATCTTACTCCTGTACGATACACCTGTCTCCCTCTTAGAAGTGTTGTAAGACCGGCCAGTGCAAAAAAGCCCAGGTGGGAAGTGCTTCCCCATGAGAGACAAAGCTGGCCTGATCCAGCTGATGGGGTAAAATAGCTCAGTTAGGGGTTTTCTGTATCTAAAACCATGGAGAATGGTACCTTGCCTGCCTAACCGCAGAGGACTGAGCCAGTTGGCTCACTGGGGTCCCTTCAAGTCCCAAGCCCTAGGGCTCTGTGATGCCATCTCACTCTGCCCCAGCACAGCTGCTCCCGCATTCCATGGGAGAAGGCTCAAGGGAGAAACCCTGTATTTCTACGAGAGACCCTGTATTTCTACATCGAGGAGAGGGATGGAGGCAGGGGCCATCTCCCCTCAAGCTTCCTGTGGGAACTTATTCTGCCTCACATTCCTCACCGAGGGAAGTCCAGCAGGGCCCTGAGCATGGCCCTTGGAAGGCTAAGTTTTGATGAAGGAGTCTGTACAACCTTGGGGGTTGGGGTTACTCAGAGGGAGTCCAGACCACCAGGGGGCTGGGAGGACCCTGAGGAGGAACAAAGCTGGGTGACACATTTGGTGGTTTCAGTGTAGCTCAAGGCTGTGGGTGATAGATGGTCTGTCAGATCAGTTCATCAGGACTAATGGGCTGCTCCGTTACCCGCCCATGGAACACGCTGGGTGCAGATTTCAACGGGAGCTTCTGGGACACTGGCTTTCAAGCCAAACACGACTCTAATGGGGAACTTTCATGTACCTTGAACAAACTGATGGAGGGTATTTGGGGGAAAGGCAGGGATTTTATCACCCTTCAAATCCTCAGGTGACCCTCCTTCCAATTAACTATAAAAGCAACTTTTTTTTTTTTTTTTAAATTTTAGGCCACGCAGCACAGCATGTGGGATCTCAGTTCCCCAACCAGGGCTCAAACCCGTGCTCCCTGCAGTGGAAGCGCGGAGTCTTAACCACTGGAGCTCCGGGGAAGTCCCTAAAAGCAACTCTTGAGCACCTAGAGTGTGCAGATGAAAAAGCCACAACTGCCACCCAGGGCTGCGGGGCTACCATTCGCCTCTCACCTCTGGCTTCCACGGCCTTTCCAGAGCACCCCCTCCCCACCCCCACCTCTGCCCCCTCCTGCTCCCCGTCAGCCGGCCCCCTGGATGCCTCCATCTCAGCTGAGTCAGCCATGCCCCTCACAGCAACTGTTGCAATGTGGATCTTCCCCCCACCCCAGGCTGTGCCCAGCACCGTGCCAGGCACAGGGAACAAGGGGGTGGGGGCATGCCCCGAAAAGCACAGGGGCGGGTGAGGCCCATCTGGGAGCTCCCACCAGGAAAGGCTTGGGGAAGAGATGAACAGAGGGCTGGGCATGGCGGTGGCATGGGGGGTGGCTACAGGGGCACAGGAAGACAGAGGCCAGGTCCTGGGGGCGGGGGTGAAATTCAGCTGGCAAGACTCCATGGAGGAGGCTTTGAGTTGCTTTGGTGCTGCAGCATGGGCAAGCCCCTGGAGAATTCTGAGCTGGGATATTAACCATCATAAAGCTTTATGTGGGCAACTATGATGTCGGGTACTAGCTTCAGTGTTTCACATGTATTTTCTTCTTCAGTCCTCATGACAACACTTTATAGGATATCAGCATCCCATCTGAGGACTGAGGACTCTGAGGCACCACAACTACTAGGTGGCAAAGCTGGGACATGAATCACAGTCTCTCTGGCCCTAGACCCACCAGGAGCTAACACTTAGTGAGCACTTGCTGTGGCCACATACCTTGTAGTCAGCATGTCTCTTAATTATCCTGACCATCCTTGTCGGAACTTATCAGAGACCACCATTATGCTACACTGTCTCTCTCCTCAGCGCCCAGAAGTGGTGTCATCTTTACTTGGGTAAAATTTTCAACACAGGGTCAGCACGGGTCAGCAGCCGGGTGAATGAGCTGCCTTGGAAATGGCTCCTCCAGCCCCATCAAGCCTTCAGGTGACTGCAGCCCTGGCCAGCGTCTTAACTGCAATCTCATGACAGACCCCAAGCTAGAACCACCCAGCTAGGCAGCTCCCAGACCCCTGACTCCCCCTTGCTAAGTTTTGGAGTGATTTCTTACTCATCAATAGGTGACTAATACACACTCCATTCAGGGTCCTCCTGGCTGTGTGACTTGGGCATCTTTACCTCTCTGATCACATGTTTCTTCCAGCTCAGACCTCTCTGCTCAATTCCAGATCAATGCAATCCACAGCCCCCTTTAAATGGTCCCTCCCTCAGGCATGGGAACTTGGCACGTCCTAGATGAATGTCTCTTAAATCCACTTCCCACCATGGTTCAGGCCCTCATTGTCTCTCCCTTCAATTGCTAAAACAGTCTCCTCACTGATTCTCCTGCCTTGTGTGTATATGGCTGCAGATAACAAAATCCCAAAATACCAATGTATTAGGGGAGGTAAATTGGGGGCACAGGTGAAATAGGTGAAGGGGATTAAAAGGTACAAAAGTCCAGCTATAAAATAAATAAATGACTGAGATGTAATGTACAGCATAGGGAATATAGTCAATAATATTGTAATAACTCTGTATGATGACAGATGGTAACTAGACTTATCGTGGTGTTCATTTCACAATATATAAAAATATTGAATCACTATGTTGTACACCAGAAACTAATATAATATTGTATGTCATTTATAATTCAATATAAAAAGATACCAATGGATTCTACTAGACAGAGGTGTATTTCTCTGTCACATTCAAGAAGTCCAGAGGCAGGTAGTGGAGAGTTAGCATGGTGCACCACAGTGCCAGGAACCCACCTTTTTCTATCTGATTGCTCTGTGGTGTATGGCTTTCATTCTCAAAGTTTCCTCATGGTCTAAAATAGCTGCTTGTGCTCCAGCCATCATATCTGCATCTTAGTCATTAGAAAGGAGTAATTGGAGAAAAAGAAAACATCCCTTCCCTTTAAAAACTTTTTGCTTATTTTCCATTGACCACATCTAACAAGGAAGGCAAGGAAACAGTCTATTTTGAGGGTCACCATGTGCTCTGCTAAAAATATAGAAAAGTTTAGTCCTCAGGAAGAAGGGGAGATCGGGCATGTGGGACAATCAGCACTCTTTGTAGCACCCTCCACGCTGCTGCCTAGTAACAGGGTTTTAATATTACTTTTGTTTGTTTGTTCTTCATTATAAAAATAATATAGCATAGAAAACTGAGGCCCAGAGAGGGGTCACGGGGACTTGGTGGCTGTGCCAGAAGTGACCCTGAGCCTCAGTCCCTCTTGGCTCTGATCTCAGTTTCCTCAGCAGGTATTATTTTATTATTGGTGCAATGAAACACACAAACATAGAACAAAAGAGCATTCCAGCTTTGACCTAAGATACAAAAGAAATTGAAAACAAATACATATAGTTATATCTTTTAAAATAACAAAGAAGAGTGACCCAAGGAAGCAGACTCTTTCCTGTTTCAATTCTTGGAATCAAGAAAAATTATTACACCGTCTTTTCAGGTTCTATGCCTCAAACCTATAGAATAAAGTCCATTTTCTTCCTTGTAAATATAAAATTTTCATTGTTAGGTGATAGTAATGGGAAACAAAGATAGAATATTATTTGACTTGCTTAGTTTTTTTAAAGATGACATAATCTGAAAAAAATGAACTTGAATTTAAGACAGCCTTTAGGATATATGCAGAATGTTAGCAGTGCTGGGAGTGAGTACGAGGGACTTTCCCTGTGGGGTACCACTTGAACCTTACCATTTGAACCTTACAATAAGGTTTCTGTACCATTCGAACCTTACAATAAGCCAGGATTGCACATGTAATTGTAAAAAAGACATTTAAAATAAATAAAATACAGCCTATACTCTCCCTAAATAAAATAAATATGTGCTCATTATAGAAAAATACAGAACTATATAAAAAGATAATTTTAATCACTCACAATTTTACCCTTCAGAGAGATCCCCATTGTTAATATTTTGATATGATGCCTTCAATCTTCTTCCTATATTTGTATATGTGAGATAGACCAATAGATAGATAGATAGATAGATAGACAGAGAGAGAGAGAGAGAGAGAGAGAGGGAGAGAGAGACTTTAAAAACTAACTTAGGGGGCTTCCCTGGTGGTGCAGTGGTTAAGAATCCACCTGCCAATGCAGGGGACACGGGTTTGATCCCTGGTCCAGTAAGATCCCACATGCCACACAGCAACTAAGCCCGTGCGCCACAACTACTGGAGCCCGCGCACCTAGAGCCCGTGCTCTGCCACAAGAGAAGCCACTGCAATGAGAAGCCTGCACACCGCAACAAAGAGTAGCCCCCGCTTGCCACAACTAGAGAAAGCCCACGTGCAGCAACGAAGACCCAACACAGCCAAAAATTAATAAATAAATATATTTATAAATAAATAATAAAAACAAACTAGGATCATTCTGAATATAGTTTTTTCCAAGATTGTATTATGAAAATTTTCACACAGACAGCAAATCTAAAAGAATTGTTCAGTGATCACCCATATCCACCACTAGATTCTCCCATTAACAGTGTACTATGCTTGCTTTATCACATAGTTACCCAAGTGTATATAGTTGGTTTTTCAAATTATCATGCAGTAACAGATACCTGTTTTGGTGTGCATTTCTATTCATTTTACACGTACAGACTCATGTAACCACCATGATCAGGATTCCGAACAGTGCCATCATCCCCAATATACTCCCTCTTGCCATCCCCAAGTACGCACACCTTCCCCCACCCCTAGCCCTGAGAACCACTGATCTGTTCTCATCACCGTTTTTTGTCTTTTCTAGAATGTCACATAAATTGGACCGTACAGTCTCAAAGGATATGTGTCCTCTGAAACTGGCTTCTTTCACCCACGCTGTTATGTGTATCAAGAGTTTGTTCTTTCTTACTCCTGAGTTCCCTAAGTGAACCACAGTTCATGTATCCAATCTCCCAATTTGGGTTGCTTCCAGTTTTGGGTGATTATGAATAGAGCTGCTATCAACATTCTTGTATAGGTGTTTGTGTGAATGTAAGTTTTTGTTTCTCTAGGGTAAATATCTAGGAGTGGGAATGCTGGGTCATTGTTGTTTTAATTTGCACTTACCCAATGGCTAATGACATTCAGTATCTTTGCATGTGCTTATTTGCCACCTGTATATACCCTCGGGTGAAGTGTCTGTTCAACTCTTTTGTCTGTTTAAAATTGGTTGGCCAGGGGCTTCCCTGGTGACGCAGTGGTTGAGAGTCCGCTTGCCGATGCAGGGGACACGGGTTCATACCCCGGTCCGGGAAGATCCCACGTGCCGCGGAGCAGCTGGGCCCGTGAGCCATGGCCGCTGAGCCTGCGGGTCCGGAGCCTGTGCTCCGCAACGGGAGAGGCCACAACAGTGAGAGGCCCGCGTACCACAAAAAAAAAAAAAAAAAAAAAAAAAAAAAAAATTGGTTGGTCATACCCCGAATAGCCAAAGCAATCTTGAGAAAGAAAAACAGAGCTGGAAGAATCAGGTTCCCTGACTTCAGATTATACTACAGGGAAGCTGCTGCATAGCACAGGGAGATCAGCTTGATGCTTTGTGACAACCTAGAGGGGTGGGATAGGGAGGGTGGGAGAGAGGCTCAAGAAGGAGGGGATATGGGGACATATGTATACATATAGCTAATTCACTTTGTTGTACAGCAGAAACTGACACAACATTGTAAAGCAATTATACTCCAATAAAGAGATTTTTTAAAAGACTATACTACAAAGCTACAGTAGTCAACACAGTATGGTATGGCACAAAAACAGAAATATAGATCAATGGTACAGGATAGAAAGCCCAGAGATAAACCCCGCACCTATGGTCAACTAATCTATGACAAAGGAGGCAAGAATATACAATGGAGAGAAGACAGCCTTTTCAATAGGTGGTGCTGGGAAAACTGAACAGCTACATGTAAAAGAATGAAATTAGAACATTACCTAACACCATACACAAAACTAAACTCAAAATGGATTAAAGACCTAAATGTAAGACCAGACACTTAGAGGAAAACATAGGAAAAACACTCTTTGACATAAATCACAGCAAGATCTTTTTTGACCCACCTCGTAGACTAAGGAAAATAAAAACAAAAATGAGCAAATGGACCTAATTAAACTTAAAAGCTTTTGCACAATAATGGAAACCATAAACAAGACGAAAAGATAGCCCTCAGAATGGGGGAAAATATTTGCAAATGAAGCAATGGACAAAGGATTAATGTCCAAAATATACAAACAGGTCATGTAGCTCAGTATCAAAAAAACAAACAATCCAATCTGAAAATGGGCGGAGGACTTCCCTGGTGGCGCTGTGGTTAAGAACTCACCTGCCAATGCAGGGGACATGGGTCTGAGACCTGGTCTGGGAAGATCCCACATGCCATGGAGCAACTAAGCCCGTGTGCCACAACTACTGAGGCTGCACTCTAGATCCCGCGAGCCACAACTACTGAGCCCACGTGCCACAACTACTGAAGCCCATGCGCCTAGAGCCCATGCTCCACAACAAGAGAAGCCACCACAATGAGAAACTCACACACTGCGACAAAGAGTAGCCCCCGCTTGCCGCAACTAGAGAAAGCCAGTGCACAGCGACGAAGACCCAACACAGCCAAAAATAAATAAATAAAATTAATTAATTAAAAAAACAAAACAGGGGCTTCCCTGGTGGTGCAGTGGTTGAGAGTCCGCCTGCCGATTCAGGGGACGCGGGTTCATGCCCCGGTCCGGGAAGATCCCACATGCTGCGGAGTGGCTGGGTCCGTGAACCATGGCCGCTGAGCCTGAGTGTCCGGAGCCTGTGCTCTGCAATGGGAGAGGCCACAACAATGAGAGGCCTGCATTAAAAAAAAAAAAAAAAAAAAATGGGCAGAGGACCTAAATAGACATTTCTCCAAAGAAGACATACAAATGGCCAAGAGGCACATGAAAAGATGCTCAACATCACTAATTATTAGAGAAATGCAAATCAAAACTACAATGAGGTATCACCACACACCGGTCAGAATGGCCATCAACAAAAAATCTACAAACAATAAATGCTGGAGAGGGTGGGGAGAAAAGGGAACCCTCTTGCACTGTTGGTGGGAATGTAAATTGATACAGCCACTGTGCAGAACAGTATGGAGGTTCCTTACAAACTAAAAATAGAATTACCAAGTGACCCAGCAATCCCACTACTGGGCATATACCCTGAGAAAACCATAATGCAAAAAGACACATGCACCCCAATGTTCATTGCAGCACTATTTCCAATAGCCAGGACATGGACGCAACCCGTGTCCATCGACAGATGAATGGGTAAAGAAGATGTGGCACATATATACGATGGAATATTACTCAGTCATGAAAAGAAACGAAATTGAGTTATTTGTAGTGAGGTGGCTGGGCCTAGAGTCCGTCATAAAGAATGAAGTAAGTCAGAAAGAGAAAAACAAGTATCGTATATTAATGCATATATGTGGAATCTAGAAAAATGGTACAGATGAACCCAATGACAGGGCAGGAATAAAGACGTAGACATAGAGAATGGACTTGAGGACACGGAGGGGGGTGGGAGGGGGGAGCTGGGGCGAAGTGAGAGTAGCATCGACATATATACACTACCGGATGTAAAATAGTTCTCTAGTGGGAAGCAGCAGCATAGCACAGGGAGATTAGCTCCTGCTTTGTGATGACCTAGAGAGGTGGGATAGGGAGGGTGGGAAGGAGGCTCAAGACGGAGGGGATATGGGGACATGTATGCATATGACTGATTCACCTTGCTGCACAACAGAAACCAACACAGTATTGTGAAGCAATTATACTCCAATAAAGTTCTATTAAAAAAAAGTCACATGTACCACAATGTCCACTGCAACACTATTTATAATAGCCAGGACATGGAAACAACCTAAATGTCCATCAACAGATGAATGGATAAAGAAGATGTGGTACATATATATAATGGAATATTAGCCATAAAAAGGAACGAAACTGGGTCATTTGTAGAGATGTGGATGGACCTAGAGTCTGTCATAAAGAATGAAGTAAGTCAGAAAGAGAAAAACAAGTATCGTATATTAACGCATATATGTGGAATCTAGAAAAATGGTACAGATGAACCTATTTGCAGGTCAGGAATAGAGACGCAGGCATAGAGAATGGACGTGTGGACACAGCGGTGGAAGGGGAGGGTGGGATGAACTGGGATATTAGGTTTGACATAAATACACTACCATGTGTAAAATAGATAGCTAGTGGGAACCTGCTGTATAGCATAGGGAGCTCAGCTCGGTGCTCTGTGATGACCTAGATGGGTGGGATGGGGGGGGAGGGAGGTCCAAGAGGGAGGGGATATATGTATACATATAGCTGATTCACTTCACTTCATTGCACAGCAGAAACTAACACAACATTGTAAAGCAATTATACTCCAATTTAAAAAAAATGGTTGGTCGTTTTCTTACTGTTCAGTTTTAAGAGTTTTTAATGAATTCTGGATACAAGTCTTTCGTCAAATATATGATTTGTAAACATTGTGTCTCAGCCCATAATTCATCTTTTAGTTTTCTTATTTAAAAAATTTTTTCTCTTAGTTCTTCTAACAGTATCTTTCAGAGATTCTTTTGATAAATTGATAAAGTCCAATTTATCAGTTATTTTCTTTCATGGATCTCAGGGGTTTTTTGTGTTCTTTTATAAATTTATTTTATTTATTTTTATTTTTGGCTGTGTTGGGTCTTCGTTGCAGTGCATGGGCTTCTCATTGCAGTGGCTTCTCTTATTGCAGAGCACGGCGCGCAGGCTTCGGTAGTTGTGGTGCAAAGGCTTAGTTGCTCCGCGACATGTGGGATCTGCCCGGGCCAGGGCTCGAACCCATGTCCCCTGCATTGGCAGGCGGATTCTTAACCACTGCGCCACCAGGGAAGCCCTGGATCTCGATTTTAGTGTCATGTTTTAGGAACTCTTTGACTAACCACAAGTCACGAAGATTTTCTCCTATGTTTTCTTCTAGACGTTTTATAGTTTTAGATTTTACATTTAGATCTATAACTCATTTTGACTTAATTTTAGCATATGTGTGAGGTTTAGGACAAGGTTCACTTCTCTTGCATATAGATGTCCAGTAGTTCCAGCACCATCTGTTGGAAAGATTATCCTTTCTCCATTGAATTGCTCTGCACTTTTGTCAAAATCAATTGGCTATGTTTATGTGGGTCTATTTCTAGGCTCTCTATTGTTTCATTGATCTATGTGTCCATTCCTCTGACAACACCACACTCTTGATTAATACTGCAAGCCTTGTTGTAAGTCCTAAAATCAGATCATGTCATTCCTCCAACTTTATTCTTCTTTTTCAAAATTGTTTTTAGCTATTCTCATTTCTTGGCCTTTCCATATAAACTTTAGAATCAGCTCGTCTGTATCTACAAGAATTCCTGCTGGGATCTGATTGGAATTGTGTTAAATCTATAGATCAGTTTTATGAATTGTGTCCCCCAACAAGATATGTTGAAGTCCTAACCTGGGCCCAATACATCACCTCAGAATGTGACTTTATTTGGAAATAGGGCCATTGTAGATGTACTTAGTTAAGATGAGGTCATAGTGGAGTAGGGTGGGTCCTTAATCCAAGATCCGTATAAGAGAAGAGACAGACACACAGGGTGAATGCCATATAACAACAGAGGCAGATGTTTAAGTGCTGCAGCTACCAGCTGAGGGACACCAAGGATTGTGGGTAAACCACCAGAAGCTCGAAGAAGCGGGGACGGATCCTCCCCTGGAGGCTTCAGAGACAGCATGAGCCTGCTGACAGCTTGATTTCAGACCTCTAGCCTCCAGAGCTGTGAGAAAAATCTCCGTTGTTTTAAGTCACCCAGTTTGTGGTACCTTGGTACAGCAGCTCTAGGAAACAAATTCGATCAGTCTGGGGAGAAATGATGTCTTTACTATGTTGACTCTTCCAATCCATGAACATGATACGTTTCTCCGTGTATTTAGATCTTCTGTGATTTCTTTCATTAACATTTTATAGTTTTCAGCATAGACATCCTGTATATGTTTTGTTAGATTTATACCCAAGTATTTCTTTTTGTTGTCGTTTCTTTTTTTTTGGAAGTGATTATAAATAGTACTGTCTTTTTCATTTGTTTCCCGTTGTTCGTTGCTATCATATAGAAATATGATTGATTTTTGTGTGTTAATCTTGTACCCTGCAGCCATGATGAGCTCAGTTATTACTTCTAAGAGTTCTAGAAATCTATAGCATTTCTGATGCACTTACTCTCTTTGAAAAAATTAAATTAATTGCTATAAAACATTCTGTGATACTTCGCTCTTAATTTATTTTAGCAATTCCCTCCTGTTGGACATTCATATTGTTTCCTTTTATTATTGTTACTATTATTATCAATGATGGAATGAATTTCAGATTCTGGGACATAAATCCCTGACCCCTTTTCTAATTATGTCAGGCGCAAGATTCCTAGAAATGGGATTGGCAGGTCAAAGGGCTGAACCCTCCTCAAGCACGACACAGGGCTCAGCTGCTTTCCAGAAAGGTGAAAGCAACTCCTTCTCACCAGGTACATGTGAGAGCACTTAGTGCTCTGAAACGTTGACAGCATCGGGAATTATCACTTTAAAGCTCTTTGCCATTTGATAGGAAAAAAACAGTATCTCTCTTGCATTTCAAAGTAGTCCTTTCTAAAATGCCAGCCTGTTCCACACCTGCTCAAAACCTTCCGTGGCGCCCTATTACATTTAGAATAAAGTTCATGCCCCTGGCTGACAGGTGGATTCCCCAAGATCAGCTCCAATTCATTCCCTTTCATTGTCAAATTAGGCTCCTTCCTTCTCCCCCAGGCGCTAACAGCATGGGCTGGTTATTTCTGAAA
The DNA here is from genome assembly GCF_964341445.2 of Mesoplodon mirus. Taxonomy (NCBI): domain Eukaryota; kingdom Metazoa; phylum Chordata; class Mammalia; order Artiodactyla; family Ziphiidae; genus Mesoplodon; species Mesoplodon mirus. The sequence continues at coordinate 67,212,414 of NC_138988.1, forward strand.
CCCGCAGCAAAAGCTCTTTCCCCTCCATTGCTCTGCCCATGCTGTCTACTGAGCCTGGAATGCAGGTGTGCTCACCCTGCCTACCCCTCCCCAAGGGGTTACCTAGGAGAGGTTTAGAGTGGTGGATCTGGATCCAGACTGACTGTGTTCCAGCCCAGCTCTGCTGTGTGGCCTTTGGAAAGTTACTTAACCTCTCTGTGCCTCAGTTACCACAACTGTAAAATGGCAGTAAGGAGAGCAGCTACCTCACAGGGTTGTTGCAAGGATTAAATGAGTTAATATATCAGAACTGTGTCTGGCACTTGGGAAGTATTACTACATCTTAGCTATTGTTATTGTTATTCTGCCCCCTTCCTAACCTGGCCTATCACCCACAGGAAACAGCCCACTGTCACTACTCGTATTCTATTGTGTTTTCTTAACTGCATGAGCCTCCTGTTTCTCATTTGAATGAAGCTAATTAGCCCACCCTTGTTTCACAGGCTCACTGTGATGATTTAAAGAGCTAATAGGTATCCGAGTGCCTTTTAATGTTGTGCAGGATAATGGTAAGAGCTATGATTTACTGGGTGCCAAGTGCTGTGCTGCTTCATTGAGTGCTAGCCCTGCAGTGCAGCAGTCGGGGCCCCGGCAGGAAAGGGGACCCAACCCAGGGGCTTCAAGAGGCTTTAGCGGAGGGGCTTTTTACAGGGGTGCTGGCAGGTGAAGGGGATCAGAGAGGGGTGATGTGGCACTGGGACCAACAATGTCAGCAAGTCGTGACTCCCAAGGCTGTAAGGGTAAGGGGCAGATGTTAACGTTCCTGGAGCTTCGGTCATGGAGAGACACAGCTGCAGCCAGACCAGGGGCCAAAGCAGGGCCAGGGCAGAGGAAGGAGGACCCCAGCTTCTCTCCTTCTCTCGGATCTCCTGCGAGTGGGTACTGCCCAACAGAAAGCCAGCTGAGGGGCGGGCCCAGGGACGCAGCCAAGCGTCAGCCTCCCAGGCAAAGAGCAGGTCAGAGCAGAGGTGGATGGGGAGGGTAAGAGGGTGGATGAAGGAGAATAACAAGCACGGGGTGGCGCGGTGGGGGCGGCGGACAGGATTATGCTCCACCACCGCCTCCCACTTCGCGGATGAGAAGATGGAGGCGCAGAGACAGGAAGTCAGGTGCCAGCTGTCACAGAGCTGGGAAGGCGGAGCTGCAAGAGAAGCTCAAGGCTCCGAGGCGGTGGTCCCTCGGCCCAGCCTCCCAGGACAGGCCGTCGGCCCCCAGGTGTTAGCAGGACTCGGGGGCGGCAGCCCGCACGCGCTCCTGTCTCCCTCCTCTCTCCTCCCTTCCTCTCACTTGTCACTTGTCCATCCTCCCACCTTCGGTCTGCCAGGGCCTCCGCGGAGGCTTTCGGCTCTCTCTTTCCTGTCTCTGTGTCCTTCTCCACTTTCTCTCTCTCTCCTCCCATTTGCTCAGTCTCCCTCGGTCAGCCTCTCCTACCGCTGACTTTCATCCATCCCCCCAGCTCAGTTCCTCTGTCACTCCCCTCTAGACGGTAGCCCTGTGCCCCTCAGTCCCCCATCTCTGTCAGATCGTCGGTCTCCCCCGCTCTCCGCCCGGGCACCCGTCCCCGCACGCCCCGCCCCCTGTCGCTGGCCGTCCCTCCGCCCCTGCGGCGGGCGGGGAGAGCGGGGCTGGCGCGGCGCCCGGCCTGAGTCACACGCATGAGGCAGCGTGAGTCAGGCGCGGAGGGAAGTCCCTACGGAAGGGGCTTTCGGAGCCGCAATCGAATCGCAGGGAAAGAGAAAGTGTTCGGAACGCGCCTCTGACACAGTGACCTTGTGTGAGCCCGAGCCGGACACACCCCCACGCTTTCCCCGCAGACGACAACACGCACACCCTCTCCGGAGGGTGGGCGCGCAGGGACTCCCCTGCCTGCCGGGGGCGGTGGGGGGGCAGGCCGGGGCCAGCAACTAGGGTCCCAGTGGCCCTTACGGTCTGTTCCGTCCACAGGGCAGTCCCTCTCCCAGCTTCCAGCATCGCTCACCTGCAGCCAGAGGCAGTGGGGGGCAGGGTGTCAAGAAGGACCCTTTGGGGGTCGACCAGATCACCTTGTGGATCTCCGTGGGGTGGCAGAAGGAGACAGGCAACCTGCGGTCCTATAGGGATGAAAGATACCCTCCCTCAGGCTCCCCTCCTAACCCTCCGAGACTGACCTGGAATCAGATCCCCTCCATTCAATTAAACAAATATTCACTGAACACCTATAATAAAAACCAGTGCCAGGCTCTGAAAACCTGAAATACAACCGTGAACAAAACAGGACAGTGATCAAACAATGTCGACTCCTGCCCTCCAAGGGCTGACATTCTGGGGGTGGGGTGGGGAGACAGTAAATAGTACATAAGCAAATGATCTAGACCAGCACTGTCCAAGAGAAACAGAATGGGAGGCACACATGCTTTGTGAGATATTACAGTGGTAAAAAGAAACACATGAAATTAATTTTAATAATGAATCCAATACACCCAAATGTTATCATATACAGAATATAACTGAGTATTTCTACATTTAAAAAAAACCCTTAGGCTTTGAAAGCCAGTGAGGACTTTATAGTATTTCCATCACATCTAAATTCGGACTAGCCACATTTCAAGTGCTCGGTCACCACCTGTGCCAAGTGGCAAGGTGGGAGGCACAGTCTAGATGTCAGATAAAGGCTATGGAATTAAAAAAAAATAAAAAGTAGAGCAGGGTAGGGGGTGGGGAGAGCCCGGTGGGGTGGGGCAGGATTCAGAACACTGAGACAGCAGATATTCTGAATCCTGGCTCCACCACTGGCTTTGGCAAGTCTCCTGACCTCACAGATGAGCCCCGATTTCCTCACCTATGAAATGGGGCCACGATTCCTCCTGTGTGGACTGGAGTAACGCACACTCATCAGATTAGTTTTGTCCCCACCCCCTCCAGCTGTCTACAGCTGTGGCCAGCACAGAGCCTCCCAATCTCAGTCACATCCCCTCCACTTGCAACTCCTAATGGCCACAAAAGACAGCCTAGCCCTCAACCCCCCTGCCCAAACCCTCCATCTTTTATCCATTTCTACCCCTTGCCACAGCAAGATACTTCACGTCTTTCAACCTCAGTTTCACTGACTGTGTGATGGGTACTTGAGTTCTTAGGAGAAAAGTATTGTAGACTTCTAGGGAACCAAGCCACCACCTTAAGCTGAACCAGGGCAGTGCCCAGATGGGTGGGGCACCGGGTGCCAACCTTACCGTACTGGGAAGATGACTTCCTTCTTTAGAAACTAGAAGGATTTCTGCCCACGAAAGCCATCCTGCCCCCCCAATACCCCTACCACGAAGAGCAAAACTGCCAGAAAAAGGGATGCATAGAAACTGTGGACAGAGCCTAGGGAGCAGGGGTGGAGGAGAGAGAGCGGGAGGGGTTCTGGATCACCTTTATACCCCACCTCCAGGGCAGCAGACCCACAAGCCCAAGGGAAGTTTGAAGATCAACAATCAGCCCGTTCCTGGGGGACTGTGGTACTCCTGAGGCCCCAGCAAGGCTGGAAGAGGGGGATGGGAGCAGGGCCCAGAAGAGCCCAGACCGAGGAGGCAGCAGGGTCTGGGCTTGGGATGCCTGCCCGCCCTCACCCCACTCCACCCCCGAAGCCTGGGAACTGGCAGGGCACCCTGGATGGTGACCCAGAAACCTGGCTGTCAGCAGCTCCTGCCTGACACTGCCCACATCGAGCTCCACTGCTTCCGGCAGGAGTCCCTGGCAGCTGCCTGCAGGGCAAGCTTTTGGGTTTTCTCTGCTCACAAGCTCACTCTCTACCCCCAGAGACCTACCCCAGACTCTCCTAAGCTGCCCAGATCCCAGTAGCTGTATTTCCCGCCATCCAGACCTCAGAGATAAGGCGAGGGTAGCGAGAGGGGAGTCGGGGGGAGGGTCCAAGCCTGGTTTTTTTTTTTTTTTTTTGCTGTACGCGGGCCTCTCACTGTTGTCGCCTCTCCTGTTGGGGAGCACAGGCTCCGGACGCACTGGCTCAGCGGCCATGGCTCACGGGCCCAGCCGCTCCGCAGCATGCGGGATCTTCCCGGACCGGGGCACGAACCCGTGTCCCCTGCATCGGCAGGCGGACTCTCAACCACTGCGCCACCAGGGAAGCCCCCAAGCCTGGTTTTGCCAACAAACTGAAGATGCCCACCACACGGGGCCACTCAGATATTCGAGTCCCAGAGGGAAGGGCCACCGACCCCCTAGTGGCTGGAAAGTAATAAAGAAAGTAAGAAAACAAAGAAGCTGGCTACTCAATTCACAGTGAGGACTAGGCCTTAGAGGACTGATGACCCCCGGGATTCGTGAGGTTGATGAGAGGCCTGGAGGCCGGGTGCAGGGACTAACGAGATTTTAAGCCAGGTTGGTGGGGAGGGCAGCCGCTCGGCCCCTCCCCGCCGCCATCTCCTCCAGGCCGGATTCTAGACCAGCAGGCTCGCCCAGCTCTGCCCGCCTCCCTCCTCCTCCGCTCTCCAGCCAGTGGCTACCTCCCCTCCCCCACCCCTCTCCCCTCCCCCAGCTACCCACTTCCTCCGCCCCTCCCCCAGCCCCTTTCGCTCTCATTCATCCATCCATTCAGCAAACTTCTGCTGAGCGCCAAGGCCCCCTTAGGCCTGGTGAGAGGCTCGCGGTGTGCAGAAGAACCAAACAAAGCCCTGGAGGATTCCGGCGAATCCCTGGCCTTGTGTGGGCTCCTCCCCCCACCCCCAGCCCACCTCCTCCTCAGCCCAGGCCCCCGCCCTTCGACCTCCACCCTGCTTTCCTTTCCCTGTCGACTCTGGCCCGTGGCCCGTGGGGCAGTGAGTCCTCCTCGGCGCCCCATGTGCTTCTGGATCAGACAGGCAGCAGCCCCTCCTGTGCGTTCCCAGTATGGAGACCCCCAGAGCCACACTCTCAACCCTAAGAAAAGTTCGGGGTGAGGGTTCAGAGTGGCCTGGAGGGGGACAAAGCACTGTGTGACCCGGGGCACATCTCCCATTCAGAGCAGCGTCCCCCTGCAGAGGCAGAAGGAACCAGGCAGGACTCATCCAACCCCCGACCTTGGGCAGGAGGGAGCCTCCCCGCAGCCAGTTATGCAGAACAGTCACTTTTGAAGGCCCCAGGGGTCAGTGTTCCCCTTCCCTGGCCCAGGATATATCCCCGCCTTGGAAAGCAGGCAAGGAATAGAGAGACAAGAGAAACAGAAGTCAAAGACCATATGAGAATCTCCTGAAACCTTAGGGCCTGTTTCCAAAGTGTGACATGGGTAGGAGCAGGTGGCTAAAGCCATAGGACATGAGTTCCCAAGTCCCACAGCTGGTTAACGGGCTGACGTGGACATACAACCCCAGCAGGCATGCGGCCGGGGGAGACAAACCCAGTGCAGGGCCTCAAGGACTCCAGAACACACCCCAGCCCGCAGAGAACAGGGTCACAGGCCTGCCGTCGCTGCTCTAACACTTCCTTCCACTGGCTCACGTGCACAGGACTTCCACAGGCTGCACAAGATTAAAGTGTGTATTTTCTGGGAATTCCCTGGCAGTCCAGGACTCCGAGCTCCCAATGCTGGGGGCCTGGGTTCCATCCCTGGCTGGGGAACTAAGATCCCTGCAGCACGACCAAAAAAAAAGAAGTGTATTTTCAGCCATTCCTGACTGGGAGGATGCGACATGTTTGGGGGCATTTTACCCATAGAGCCTGTTCCACTGGACATTGTCAGAAAGTACCTTAGACAAAAGGGAAACTATTTTGTTCCATGTAAAGTGTAAACCTTGCACTCTCCCAAAGCACAGTCCGCTGAGCTGCCACCACTGCCCAGACACCAACAAGCAACTCAGGCAGTCTGCCCCAGCCAAAGGACCAAGATGGTTGTTAGGTGGCTGCCAGCTCCTGCTGACTGAACCTGAGACCAAAGAGAAAAAAACAGTTTCCCACGATTGGTGGCAAACTATAAAATCCGAAGGTAATGCCCGCTGGAAATGAGTCTGGGCCCAGATCACATGATAATGATGGTGCAGCAATGTTAACCTACTCAGACAAAAACCAGGTGTCTCTGTGAGGTGCAGAAGCCCTGTCCCACTCAGTTTGGGCCACTCTGTCCCTACCGTGGTGAACTGCTGGGTTCCTTGCTCTTTTCTTTGCCTTGAAGTTTGGGGACAGATCCCTAAACTGCTGCCCTGTGGCTTGGCCTCTGCTGATAACTTTGGCTAATCATTCTTCATTCAACACATTTTGTGAGCTTGAATACTGTGCTAGGTCCTGGGGATACCCAGTGAACACAAAAGATAAAATTTCCTGCCTTCATGGCGCTAACCTTGCAGTGCGGAGAACCAGCACAAAATGCAATACATATCACTTTTATTGTTCAACAGTTCAATAGAAAAGTTAATTATATAGCTTGTTAGAAACTGGTAAGTGTTACGAGGGAAAAGAAAAAGAACATGGTAAAGTGGGTGAGGGACTGTAGGGGGAGATGTGCAGTTTTAAATAGCATGGACAAGTAATATTGAACAGAGAGACCTGAGGCAGTGAGAGGGCAGGCCCTGAGGATGTCTAGGGGAAGAGCATGTCAGGCAGAGGGAATGACAAATGCAAAGGTCCTGAGGTGAGCTCATGCCTGGCAGGTCTGGGGAACATCGAGGAGGCTTGTGTGGCTGAAACAGAACAACAGGTAGGAGATGAGAGGGATGGAGGGGATGCAGATTGCAGGGCCTTTGTGAGGAAATTGTTTTCACTTTGTTTTAGATGGGAGCCCCGGGAGGATTTCTAGCAGAGGAGGGACATGCCTTACATTTTAGGTATAAAGAGATTTAATATTTAATGCTGGGAATTAGGTGCTTACAAAACCATTGGAAGAACTGGAGGAGCCAACTCGGGGCTGAGTCTCATGGAACACCACAAACTGAACTGCCTGCCTCTATCCTGATCCAGGGGGCAGGAAATCAGGAAGTCCCACCTGCATGGCTGAGCTGTGATCCAGGAGCAGGAGGCCCCTCTGCCACCATTCCTGCCTATAGACCCTCACAAAGCTGGTGACTGGATGATGGATGTTCTGCAGAAAACCCCACATCTCCACAGCCCCCTTGCTTCCTCCCTCCAAATTTCACCCTTTCAAAGGGAAACCTAATTCACATCCCAAACTGTGGCTTCAAAGGAGTGAGGAAGATGCCGAATGCCAGACCACCATATCTGTCACAGCCCCAAGCCCACTGTATGTCAGATGCCCTGCTCTCTCCCTCACCTGGTTCCAAGGCCTCCTGGGATGCTCCACCACACCCTGGGCCCCTGCCCTGTGCTCCCCAGGTACCCATCATAGAGGGTACCACACTGAGGAAGCCATGTACTGGTCTGTCTCCCCAGGTCACTCAAAGTAAGCCCCCTGAGGACAGGGAATGTAGCTACCTTGTTCAAGGCCACATCCCCTATCTTGCCAGGCTGGGAGATGGAAGCAAGCCTACCCAGTCTGGGAGAAAAAGCAGTGGAGGAAAAAGTGGCAGAATCCCAAGCCATTTAACCTCCCTGAGTCTCAGTTTTAACACCTGTAGAATGGGGGCAATAGCATTACTGACCTGGTAGGGGGTTGAGGGATCTGAGAGAACATAAGCATTTAGTATATGCTCCTCAACTTCCCCTTTTCCTCAGGCTTTTCCCCCCGAGATTGGTGAGGAGCTGGGCTTCCCTGGGTTCCAGCCCTGAAGTAGGTAGCTGATGAAGTTCATGGTATCCTGGGGCCGTGCAGGGTGGGCTGCTGGCTCAGGGCAGGGGGGCAGAGTGGTGCCCGTCTCCTGGGCCGTCCTATTCATTGGAGAGTTTTTCCCTCGAAAGTTGGAAGCAGAAAAGGCCCTCCTCCCTCTCTGGCCCTGCCGGGCTTCCTGGCAGCAGAGGCTGTGGTCAGTAGGGCCCGGAGGGTGGATCCTGCCAGGTGACCAGATGTCCTAGCAGCTCGGTGGCTCTCCAGGAGAGTGGTCACAGCGCACTAGGGTGACCCTGTATCAGGCTTACCCAGGCCAATCCTGTTGATATGGTCCAGGTCAACCCCAGCTGCAATGGGCCAGGTCAGGTTCACGTTCCTAGTCTATTTACAACTATTAATAGTACCTCCTTTTGCTCTTAAATGCGCTGCTTTTCTCTAATAGCTGGGAATACGTATCCTACGATCCAGGAATTCCTCTCCTAGGCACGTACCCAACAGAAATTTGTACATCTACTTACCAACACAGACACTAGAACATTCACAATAGCACTATTTGTAATAGCCCCAAACCAGAAACTATCTAAATGTCCTTCAACAGAATGGATATCTAAACTGTGGTACGTTCACACCACGTAACTATGCGGCAATGAGAATGAACATCCTGCAGCCACATGCAATGACATGAATGAATTGCAGACAAAACGCTGAATAAAGGAAACTAACCCAGAAGAGTACCTAACCGGTGATTCCATCCATACAATGTACCTGAAAGGTGAAACTAGAGGATGCTATTAGAAGTTGGGACGGTGGTGACATAAGGGGAGGCTGGAGATGTTCTGTCTCTTGATCTGCATGCTGGGGACACAAGGGTGCTCACTTTATAAAAATGCATTGGACTGAACAAAGGATTTGTGCATTTTCTGTATGTATAGTTTTCATCAGTAACAGGTTTACTTTAAAAGGTTTCCTGCTTTGGACAATAGGTTAAATAATTCCTGTTCCTCCTCTGCCCACTTCTTCCCATCTACCTTCCATGTTGGGCTGGACACACAGAACATCATCACATCTCACCCCCATGCCTTCTGGAAAACCTTGACTAACTCAGTCACTAAATGGAATGATCACACAGGTCTTTTCCTCTACTCTCCTAAGAGCTACAGTTGACTCAAAAGCAAGAGGTAGGGCTTCCCTGGTGGCGCAGTGGTTGAGAGCCTGCCTGCCGATGCAGGGGACACGGGTTCGTGCCCCGGTCCGGGAAGATCCCACGTGCCGCGGAGCGGCTGGGCCCGTGAGCCATGGCCGCTGAGCCTGCGCGTCCGGAGCCTGTGCTCCGCAACGGGAGAGGTCACAACAGTGAGAGGCCCGCATACCACAAAAAACAAAACAAAAAGCAAGAGGTAAACTGATAAGCAAATATATTGACTGCGGAGATGAATTGAGACACGAATCCCCACAGAATGCTAAGGGACACCCCAACCTACCAAAACCTCCACATTTCCAAGCCACAGCTGAGAGGTCGCTAGGCCCTGCTACTCCACTTAGTAAGGCAGGGAAAGAACATTCACTGGGAAGAATTTCAACAACCCAAGTGAAAATGAGCTTAACCTTCAGCTGTCCTGAAAAATAAAGTTGACCCGAATTCCCCATTCCCTGGACATTCCTGATGGGTTCACTGAAGTTCACTGGGTTGTCCTTGTGAAAACTGTATAATCCAACTCTGACATGAGAAAATGCTTCCTGCGGGGAAGACTGGTTCTGATACTGCTGATTTCCCGGACTCCTTCCTCAGGCCTTGACTAAAGGGGTTGATGCCCCAGGCTTAGAACTGCTCCCTCTCCCAGACTGTCTCCCCCGAGGCCACCCACCCAGCCCTTACCTACCCAAATCCCATTAAAGCCAGCCCAAGCCCATCTCCTCCAGACTTCCCTGACACCAGCCCCTCCCTGCCAGTTCCCATCCTCTCTCCTCCTGTAGCACCCAAGTCTCTCTTAAAGCACCTAACCCCCTAATTCAAGTTTCAAGAGTGCAGGGAACTCTTTTTATTTGTTTCATTCTTTCAGTGAAACTCTACTTCATTTCACAGTTTGTTCATTGTTTTACCCTAAGAGTTTGAACTAGGTTTTGGTACACAGTAGGCCTACAATAAATAATGAATGAATGATTGTTTTCTCCTCATGGCATCTCTGCAATTGTTACTCAGCTTTCTCTGGTGTGTTCCTGGTTGATTCCTCTAGACATGACATTCACTGGGGCAAAGACTATGTCTTATTCATCTTTATCCCTGTCATTCACCCTTCTGCTTAATACTTATTGAAAGAGGAAAAAAAGGAAGTCAATTCGGGGCATTTGCAATCCAGAAAGAATGGAGGTGGGGGTCAGTGGATAGAGTTATTTGGATTTCAAGGGTGTGGGTGAGGAACAAGCTACTATTGATATGTTTGCCTACAAATTTATGCCTGCCTCCTTCCAGAGGGTTTGAGGTGGCTTACAAAAATACACAGACATAATACAAGGTAACAAACAAGTCGGTGAAGAAATCAGGACGAGGGGAAAATAAGAGTAGGAAAAATAAGATCAAGTCGGCTCGTTAGAAGTGGGCCAAAAACTTGGCCAAGTTTTCCCACAGCCCATTCGCGACGGAAGGCCCTCTCCCTTCCCCACCTCCCCTCCCTCTCAGGGGCCACCACTGGCCTCACAAGGCCAGGGAGAGCTGCCCCGAGCTTAGCTGCGCCCAGGGGAGGGGCCTAGAAAGGCCGCCAGCCCCGGAGCCCGGGCCTGGAAGCCTGGGCGGCCTTGGGGAAGGCTGTGGGTAGGGGCGCGCGGCTCTGGGTGGGCTCTCCCCGGCCCAGGCGTGGGCGCCCGGGTTGCTGGCAGGGGCCTGTGACCCAGGCAGGTAGGGTAAGGGCCTAAGGGTCGCTCTTCCACTCAACGCTGCAGAGGTTCTCGAACTAGCAACTCAAGGCCCTCCAGCCAAACCTACTCGCGGCCTACTACGCGCGCGCTCTGCAGGCAGGGCACAAAGATGGAGGGAGCAGCGCGCCTTCCACCCCGCCCCACCCCCCGCTCCAGACAAAGGGGCAGGCCGCCCCTCCCCCAGCCTCGCCCTCGCGTTCCCCCTCCACCCTCCTCTCCCTTCAGGCCGCCCTTCGGTGACTTCCTCTCCCCTTCCGGGGCAGCCTGGGGACTTCTCAGAAAACTACGTTCCACCTGGGCGCGCAGCGGGGAACCGGCGCGCGGAGGGCGCCCTCTCGGCCCACTCTTAGCCCCGACTGGCCCTAGGCCCGCGCCCTCCTCTTTGAACCCACAGGATTGGCCCCCAGCGCCTTCCCGCCCTGGCGTCCCCGCCCCCACCCGGCCGAGCACGTGCTGCCCCCAGCCCGAGCGCCCGCCCAGCCCCGCTCCCCACCCCCACCGGAAACATTCCTGAAACATTCCTGAAACTAGGAGGCCCGGCCCCTCTGGTTCCCCACCCCGCCTCCACGCTGGGCTCAGGGTTTTCCTGGCGTCCCCCTCCACCGCCGGCTCGCCCCCTGAGGAGGGGGCTGGGCCGGGGCCTCCAACGGCCAGGGAGGAAGAAGGGGAGCAAGGAAAAACATGAGTCACAGCCGTGTGTCCCTGGGCCGCATTGCAATTCCCTGCACCACGGGAGGTGTGGAAGGCCGCCTCAGGGACCTGGGGTGGGAAGGTGCAGGCCCGGCCTGCAGGGCGCGCCTGACAGCGCCCTTTCTTCTCCCACCGCCCTCCCCGCCATCTTCCCACTTTGGCTTCCTTCTCGTTTGTACAAGTCTTTGTTGAGCCGGGCGTGGCGGGTACGGCATGCGTAGATCCAGTTCCTGCCCTCAAAGTGCTTCCAGGCGACCACCGGCTAACGCTTTCCTATTTTTAAAAAAAGCCACAGCGGAAGGGGCCAGAGTACCAGGAGGGATCGCTGGTCTCCAAAACAGCATCCGGGTCACCTAAAGGAATGAACCCTCCCTCAGGTTTACCTGCAAAGGAGCCAATCGTTTGCCTCGCTTGAAGGCTGCACCTTGATTATGGTTCACTCGGGCCCATTAATAAATTTAAACCCTGGATTTCACAAGTTTCACGTTTGAATTTCACAAGACCTGCATTTCACCAGTCAGCCACACGCGGGGTGGAACCGAGATGCACATGCTGACACCTGTCCGCCCAGGGAAAATCTAGGAGCCGCGTACCTAGGCGAAGGGAGCGGCGGGTAGGCCGCGAAATTCTCCAACCGGCGCGTTTCTCTCCACCCCTGCCGCCCGCACGGACCCCCGCAAGCACCAACACCCGCCCACATCCACGCGCCCCGCGGGCGCCAAGCCCACACACCCGGAAGGCCCCAAGAGGGGACTCTCCCGGGGACCCCCATTTCATGCACTAAGGACGCCCTCTCCACCCCGAAGGACTCCTTGGTGACCCCTCTAAACACCTCCCCACGTCTCCCGGCCGGGACTGTGGGAAGTGGGCCGTGGCCTCGGGTTCCCAGCCCAGGCCTCCCGCGCGCGCCCGCCCCCAGAAGCCCGACACCGCTCGCCCCTCCCCACACTCAACACCCACCCGCGCGGCGGCGGCGGCGGCTGGCGGGCGGCCGCCCTTTTAAATCCCCGGGCTCATTTGCATGGCCCCGCCCCCCCAGTGACACGGCTGGCGCGGGCGGGCCCGTCCCCCCTGCCCCTGGGTCGCTCTTTTTAAGCTCCCCTGAGCCGGGGCTGCGCTTCTCTAATTGGGACTCCGAGCCCGGGCTATTTCTGGCCCTGGCGCGGCTCCAAGAAGGCGTGAGTTCGCGGCCCCTCCGGTGGCTCCTTTTTTTTATATCTATCATTTAATTAAATTATTTATTTATTGAGGCCGCGCACGGGCCGTGCCTAGCTTCCTGCCCCTCGCCATCCTTCGGGGGAGGGGGAATATTTTTGTCCCCCCGCCTGGATGTGACATATAAATACCCCGCGGGGGCCTGGGCGGCGAGCACGCGGCGGCGGCGGTCTCTGAGCGCCTCTGCTCTCTCTCCCGGTTTCAGATCCGCATTTGCTACCAGCGGCGGCGGCGGCGGAGCCAGGCCGGTCCTCAGCGCCCAGCACCGTCGCTCCCGGCAGCCCGGAGCGCGCACCGCAGGCCGGCGGCCGAGCTCGCGGTGAGTCGTCCCCGGGGCCCGCGGCGGCGGCGGCGGAGGGGGGCGCCCGCGCCCCCGCTGCACGCCGCCCCTCCTGCAAGCAGCCCGGGGCTGCAGCGCGCGCCTCCGGCTTTATTCCCAGGCCGGGGCTGCGCGAGCCGCCGGCGGGGGAGGGCCGCGCGGCGCGGGGGCGGGCGGCGGGGCCCGGCGGCGCGGGGAGGGCACCGGCACCCCTTCCCCCGCGCCGCGGGCGCCCTGCGGGGGGCGGGGACCCGGGAAAAGCGCGCGGTGGGGGAGGGGGCGCGCGGCTGCGGCGAGCGCGAGTTGTGCACCCGGCGGAGCCCGGTGCACCTCGCGCGGCCGCCGCTCCCGCCCGAGCCCGAGCCCGGGCCTGGGTTGTGGGGGGCGGGGAGAGGAACGGGCTTCGGCGACAGGGGAGAGTGGGGGGCCGGGTGGCCCCCTCAGCCTGGGGAAGTTCTAGAAGTGAGGGGGATGGGCAGGAACCCCGCAATTCGGCCTTACTCCAGCTCGGCCTTTCTCCTGGCGCCCCTCCGCAGATGAGGCCGAATCGCCGGCCTGGGTTTGGGGCTTCACCCCGACCCCACCTCTGGCCCGGCCCGCGCCTCTTCAGCCCCCAGGGCTCGGCCTGCCTTCCGCCCCCACAAACTGGTTTCTCTGCTTTGCTGGGCTCTGTTGGAACTAGTCCCTTTGACTCCCCGTTTCAATTTTTTTTCCTGGGGCTTTATTTTGCGGGGAGGGCGCGGAGGAAGGTGGCTTTTCTTCCTCTCCCCCGCGCGCGCCAGGTTTCCTGCCCCAAGGCGGGCTTGGGTGCCCCCTCTGGCAGGAAGTGGGGCCGGGTGCACCCTCGTGGCGGTGCATGCGGTCGGGGTGCACCGGTTTCCCGCGCCTGCGAAAGCGGCCTGCGCCCCTCCCCCCGCGCTCTAGCCCCCAGTCCCGCCGGCCGACCTGCAACCGCCGGGCGCAGACACTTGCAGAGTCACTCTGGGCCCCGGGTCTGCAGCAGGGACGACAGGGACTTTACCAGCCCCCAAAAGGGTAAGGAAAGTGGCGGGCTAGAAGGGTCGCCAGCAACCCACTCCATCCTGCTCGCCAACTTGCTCTGTGACCTTGGGCAACTCATCATCCCTCTCTGGGCTACTGTTTTGGGGAAAACAAGGTGGTTCCAGGATGATTTCCTCGAGTCATTCCTGCAGATTGCCTCAGCATTTGTGGAGCCCACATTGCGTGCACAGTGTGTGGAGGAGACAGGCTTGAGGCCTGAAAGGGCTTATTACCAACTGAAGGATTGAAGTTGGACCCTAAACGTGGCTTCGCCAAGCCAGGCCTCGCTGATGTTCAGAAACAGGTGGAAGAGACAAGCATTTGTTAGTCTCACCAGAGAGGGCCTCAGGCCTTGCCTTCTCTGGAGTCCTGGATCTGGGGTGAGGGTGAGCGGATTAAAGGGTCCCCAGCAGCAAGAGGTGGGGGGAAGCACCAGGGACACCCACCAGGATCCCCAGGCAGGCTAGCCCAGGCTTTATGGGATTAGGGGCTGGCTTTGCCCAACTGGAACCACCTCTCCAAGGGGGCCTCCAAGCAAACCTCATGTGAGGTCAGCACTCATTTAGCTGATTAATTGTGATGTTTAGTTTTGAAGGGGGACCTGTGGTGTAATATAAGATTCTAATCACTGCCTGCAATTACAGAGCAGGCCAAGCCACTAATGATGAAGCAGGATAAATCACCAACCACCTTGTTTAAAAGGGTCTTCAAGTCTGAAATATTATAAAATGGAATAATTACCAAAGTCCCGCCATCTGGAGCATTTCAGTACTTGAGGATCAGGGGCCTCAGGCCCTCTAACAATCACAAGTTTGCAAAAACGGTCTTTCCTCTCATTGGGTTAAAATTGGAAATTGTCTGAATCTGAAAAGGGAAAAGAAAGTCATTTCAAACGTTCTAGTTCTCATTTTGATCTGGAATGAAGCTTTCTGTTGTTTAAGCGTTTTTAACTTTTACCTGGTTTGATCCTTGCCGCAGTCTGGAGAGGTAGGTGAGGCAGGTGCTTTATCATTACCCACATTTTATAGATTGAGGGGCTTTCAGAAGTGGAGCCACTTGGGCCCACCCTTTGCCAAGGGCAGCCAGGGATTGGTTATCAGGGAGGTGTGGAACCATAGGCCTCCCAGGACACATCTCTATCTGTAACTTGGGGATAATAACGGGGAGGACAGGGATGGGGCTGCGAGGGCCCTCACTGTCCTTTCTCAGCCTCTGGAACAGACTCCCAAATACTCCTTGCAGAGGGGGGTTTCAGGTAAATTCTATATTAGTAGGGCTGATGAAGCCCAAACAGGCCTCTAAGGAGAGGGGAGGTGCTAGAGAAGGACCAAGGAGCTTTTAGGATCAGCCCTGCTAGGGCTTCAGGGAGTCAGCCAGCATCTGTTACGAGGGCCCCACTCAGTTGGACAAGTCCCTGCCCCTCGTGTAAGGAGGCATCAAAGAGAAAGATCTCATCTGACTCCAGGTGGGTGGGGGCGGGCAAGGGGGAAGAGGAGACTCACCTTTCAGCTTTGGGTTTCTTTTCCTCCTCCCACCTCACCCACTGTGGTTTTAACCCTCTTCACCCTTCTTCCCAAATCGTCCCCATCTTTGAACCCCCAAGGCTTTTACCCAGGGAGACAGCAGCAGAAAGACCTGCTGGGGCTCTGGCAGGTGGGCAGTACCGTGGACGAGGTGGGCCGGGGATTGATGTCTGTGGCTGCCAGATGCCCAGGGCTCATTCTCTGCTTACCTTTCCTCCCTTGTTCCCTGCGAGCTACCCAGGCTTGGTTTTCTCTTGAAGAGAAGGGGCAGCTTGGTGGAGGGAGGGGGCCCTGGCAGTGTGAGGACCCGCATCTCACCCACACCGTTGCCAGGGCGGCCTTACCCACAGCCAGGACTGGGCTGGCTGGGCTCTTGGGCCCGGGGCCTGTGGGGCTGGCAGGACGACAAAGAGCCGTTCTGAAGAGGAGATAAGGAGCTGATTAGGCCCAACGGCCCAGCCCCGCCCTGTGGCTGCAAGCTGGGCTGGGCAGATGCCCCCCCATCGGCCCAGGTGGGAATCACTGGGACCCCTGGGAGCAGGCAGTTTCCTGCCCGGCATTTGGAGGGTGGGAGTGGTGAGGGGGTAGGAGGCGACTAAAGCAAGAGGTTTTGTTTAAAACAACTTTTCCCGCCTCCCAGCATCCCAGCCGTCGCTCCTCCACCTGCTCTGCCGACAAGGGAAGATGAGCGAGTCGAGCTCGAAGTCCAGCCAGCCCTTGGCCTCCAAGCAGGAAAAGGACGGCACTGAGAAGCGAGGGCGGGGCAGGCCGCGCAAGCAGCCTCCGGTGAGTCCTGGGACGGCGCTGGTAGGGAGTCAGGTGGGTGTCCAAACCTTTGCCTCGGTTTACCTCTTTGGGCTAGGGAGGTGCCAGGCGTCTTGGCAGGTGAAAGCAGGACTGGCAGGGCGCAGCGTCATTCCTGTACACGTGTGTTCTCCCCACACACCTGTGCACCCCATACATGCATCCCTGGTGCCTGAGAGCCTGGGAGAGAAGTGCAGCCCAAGGGAGCCCTGAGCCCGAGCCCGAAAGTCCAAGCCAGAAGTGACCCTGTAGTCATGCAGGCCACTCAGTGCTTATACACTGTGGTAAACCACCCACCCTTTATTTCCATCCATCGTGGACCAGTACATTATGAAACAGTAAAGATGAATTATAGAAACGTGAACATTTACATACGGAAGCCCAGCGTTTTTTATTATATTCACTGCACATAATAGTACTTTGTTAATTTACTACGAAATTTACTATGAAGGTTTCTAAATACTTACTGTATGTTTCTGTAGTTCCTCACCCCAGGACAGTAACAGTTTCTGGGCCAGCACCTGTTCACGGGCCTCCTTGAGTGGCCCTGGATAGGGCTTTGCCCCAGCTCTGTAAAAGGAAACGGAAGCCCAAGAAGCTTAAAATGTTGGGGAGTTGGTGGCAGAGTGACTGAGAGCCCTGGTTCTGCCCCTCACAAAGGTCCCGTGAGGTTAAAAGGCCAGCCTGGCACTGTGGGCACCCCAGGGAGCTTGGCCAGTCAGGCTGTGGGGACCACCTGTTACATGGTGGAGATCTTGGTTTCTCTCACAGAGGGGCAGCTATCCCCACGTAAGGGGCAGCTGTTGGTGAAGCCCCATTACTTCCCTTTCGTGGGGCAGAGGAGAGGAAAGCAGTTGAGGTCGATCCTTGCTCTTTACACATCAGGCAGCTTGTGTCTCCACCGGGCCCCGGGCGCCACCCCCCATCTGTAGGTGGAGAGGCCTGTACTGACCCTCAGGACCCGTGAGGAGTCTGATGGGTGGTGGAATTCAGCTGCCTCTTTGAGAGCCCACAGTTTGTGTGTGGGGAGCTCATCCTCTTAGTCTCTGCCGCCTTGTGGTCACTGGGGGGGGGGTCAGAGAAGGGGTGTTGGGTTACTGGACCATGAAGAGCCCCCAGGCAGCTGCCTTGGGAAACCATAGCTGACGTGCCTTTGCTGCCCAGCTTCTATGCATTATGTAGCAGTTTTTTATTCTGTCTCGGGCTTATTAAAATTTCAGTGGCACCAATGGGCAGGGGATCTCTGGGGTTCCGAGATCTGGACATAACTCCTTCTCCCTAGGAGGCAGCCTGAAGGGAGTCTGGTTTGCAGGTAGAGGCTGTAGGTTCCCTCTAGTGGGAAGGGGGATCCTTTCCCCTCTTCTGCATTATCTGAGGGGGTGGGCAATGATCACAGCCCAGTGCTGGACATTTGTACATTTTTCATTTAGTTTTCGTGACACTCTGCAAGGTAAGCCTTGTCACCATTTACAGATGAGGGAAACTGAGGCTCAAGCATTAAGCGTCTTGCCCGAGATCTTAGAGCTAGTCCGTGGCCGAGCTGGCATGTGGACAGAGCTGCCTAAGAGTGTCTTTCTGTCCCCGTGACACCCTTCCCAGAGGCCTTCTGGCCTCTTGTCATTTTGCTGTCACAGGGAAGCAAGGGGAGAGACTTTGCAAAAGATATTCAGACGGAGAACCTGAAGCCCAAGGGCTGCCTGCTATGATTCCTGTGGATTCGATTTGGGGGCTGGCTCGCAGACTTAATTCTGCTGGGCTGGGGCAGAGGGCTCTGTCCTGACAAGGGTGGGACAGGTGGCTTCTGTGTCCCTGACTGCCCCATCTGTCTTTGCAGAAGGAGCCCAGCGAAGTGCCAACACCTAAGAGACCTCGGGGCCGACCGAAGGGGAGCAAAAACAAGGGCGCTGCCAAGACCCGGGTGAGGCTTGAGGAGGGCCCTCTCCCCACGACAGCAGCTATAGGAGGTCTGGGAAAGGGCTGGCTTGTCCTCATTCTTGGCACCCTCTTTTCCTCTGGCATATGGGGGATGATGTGTCTTTGCTAATTGAAGAGAGTGGGGCAATGACTGAGGTCTCACTTCTGGGGCCTTGGTCCTGCCCCGGACACTGGGGAAATCGAGTCAGATGTCCCACAGCTTTCCTGGTCTGGAGAGAGGCGAGTTGGGAGGAGCAAAGGGGCAGCTCCTGGGCTGAGAATGTCACCTTTTCTCCTGGAGGCCCCCCGGCTCCTGAGGGAGTGGGGAGAAGCAG
This sequence comes from Mesoplodon mirus, assembly GCF_964341445.2. NCBI lineage: Eukaryota > Metazoa > Chordata > Mammalia > Artiodactyla > Ziphiidae > Mesoplodon > Mesoplodon mirus. The sequence continues at coordinate 67,230,876 of NC_138988.1, forward strand.
GGAAGGCTAGATCTACAGTGGCATCAGCCTTTCAGAGAAGTTGTTTTGTTTTTTATTTTATTTTTTCTAAGACACGACTCATATCCTCTGAGTCATGGGTGGAGGAGGGAGTGGGGGGGCGTGTGTGTATGTTGGGGTGGGGGGGGCAGTGTGGCTGGCCAGTCATCACCAGCTGGACTCGGGTGGGCCTGCTGGGCTGAGAGTCCTGGGCTGCCCCGAGCAGAGGAAGGTAGTTCTGCCCCTCCCTGCTCTCCCTCACCATCCAGGGCACTGGTCATCGGGTGAGCACTGTCAGGAACATCTTTGACTTAGTGGATCTTTTCTCTGACCATCTAGAAAACCACCACAACTCCAGGGAGGAAACCAAGGGGCAGACCCAAAAAACTGGTAGGTGAACAGGTGGTGGCAGCTTGGCTCTTCTGGGGAGGCTGTTAAGAGTGGGAGATGCCCCATCCTATGCCCGCATAAGAACATGGCTCTCCCTGACCTGCAGGGCCAGGAATGGTGAGACTTCATGTTTTACCCAGGCCCGGAGAGGGGAAGGGATTTGTCCAGGGCTCAGGGTTCCTGGCACCCAGCCCAGGGCTTTTAAAGGGCTGTGTCCATGAGAAGTGAGGGGTCCCAGGTACAAACCAGACCAGACTGCCTGCGCTGCCCTACGGGGGGTGGTCCCTGTCTCTCCTTCCTCTGCTTCTAGAACAGACTCAGAACTTCTAGGGTGAACTTGGAGGTCAACTACTAGTGTTTCTCCTCCGCCGCCATTATAGAAATGAGGACGAAGGGAGGTTTAAGGAGCAGCAAAGGAGCTCAGGCCTGGGTTGGGGGGTGGGCGGGCGGTCAAGGGGGTCATGTTGGGTGGGGGTTGAGGTGCGATGCCGCAGGGAGCTACCTCCTCAGGGAGGCGCCGTCCATCTCTAGGCCCCAATAGCTGGTAATGGAAGTAGGTGGGTTGAGCCGGGAGATGCTTCCAGGGGGTCCACTGCAGTGAGGGCCCTCCCAGCCCTTTACTATCCCCAACCTGTCTTCCCTGAGGCATTCATTCCTCGAGCGTGAGCCGAGCCACCACTGGGTGAGGGGGGCTCGGGGTGCTGGCTGGGCCCCAGGAGTGAGTAACAGGAAACAAGTTGTTTTGGAGTTTGTGCCTGGCACGGGGGCCCCGTGTGGTGTCCCGACATTCCCGCCCAGTGAGTGAGCCCCGGCGGCACACACTTCCCCTTCCTCCCCGCCCTGGCCTGGGGTCAGCCCATGGCCACCGCTCCGCAGCCCAGCAGCTGCCCCTGCAGGCCAAGGCCACTCGGTTCCCCGGCACCCACCAGGGGGGCTCATGCAGCCTCCAGCCACCCCTTCCCTCCTCATTTCCTCTCCCTGGCTGCCTCCGCTCCTCCCCTGCCCGAGAACCAGTCACTTCCTCGCTTCCTCGAGCTCTGCCAGTTACCCCTGCCATGGGCCTGGGGGCCAAGGGGCCTGGCTCTGTGTGAGAGCAGCATGTGTGTGGTTTTTTTTCCCTCCCTTTAAATTCTTCCTTTTTTATGAATGAAACTGGGCCGTGGAGGTTGCTGAGTCACCCACACACTCAGCCCTGACTCATCCCCCTTCTGGAGAGCCAGGGAGTGCGGGAGGGGCTGGGGGCGAGCTTGGCCCCTGGGGGGTGGAGGAGGGAGGGGGGCAGGCCTGGCATTCCTGCTGATGGCCCTGCCCACCCTGCAGGAGAAGGAGGAAGAGGAGGGCATCTCGCAGGAGTCCTCAGAGGAGGAGCAGTGACCGTGCCGCGCCGCCAGCTCCCTCACCGAGGAGCAGTTTCCTTCTGGGACTGGACAGCTCCGCTCCGCTCCCACTGCCCCCACCCCTTCCCCCAGGCTCTCGTGTCACCGCCACCCACCTGCGCCCTCACCACCACACTACACAGCACACCAGCCGCCGCCGCAGGGCCCCCGGGGCCCGAGTCGGGAGCAGTTTCCTTTGATTTCGGGTCCCAGCGACCCCTGACCCACGCACCTGACTTCCCACTAAGCTGCTCCCGCGCTGCTGCATCCCCACTCCCTCAGCGTGGGGACCTTGCTGGCTGGGCTCTTGGTTTCGGGGTCCCTTCTAATCCCCGACTCTTCCCTCTGGCTTCCCATTAAGGGGCCTGGGAGGGCTCCCCTGGCCTTAAAAAGGGGCCCAAGCCCCATCTCATTCTGACATGCCCCACTCCCACTGTACTAGCGGCAGCAGGTGTAGCCACTGGAGAGGGGTGATTGGCCCCAGATGCCCCCGACCAAGCTGTGTCTCACCAGGGGTGGCTCACACGCCCTTTGCTTCCTTCCCACCTTGCCTAGTCCCTGCAGTAAGTTGGGCCGCCCCCTTGGCACAGGAAGGCAGGCAGGAGGGGTTTAAGCCCCCTCCCCCCTCTAAGCAGGCTCCAACCTACCTTGCCCTCACCCTGGAATCCAGTGCAGTGATGAAAATGCAGAGTCACCTTTATCCAGGTGAGGCCCAGGAGGCCTGGGCTCCCGGTGGCAGCCACTTAAGGCGGGCTAGAGCCACTCCCTGTCCCTGTCTGCTTCCACTCTAGACCTCGGTTTCCCCTTCCTTCCCTCACTCGGGGCACTAATAACAAGGAGCTAGCCTTGCCCACTCCCATCCTTCTGCTCCTCCCCAACCCCCAAGGTTCTGGTTCCATCTTTCCTCTGTTCACAAACTACCTCTGGACAGTTGTGTTGTTTTTTGTTCAATGTTTCATTCTTAGACATCCGTCATTGCTGCTGCTACCAGCGCCAAATGTTCATCCTCATTGCCTCCTGTTCTGCCCACGTTCCCCTCCTCCAAGATGCTCTTAGGGGAAGGGGCCTGGGGCAAAGCAGGCTGGGTGACCGACTACCCCAGTCCCAGGGAAGGTGGGGCCCTGCCCCTAGGATGCTGCAGCAGAGTAAGGAGGGGGGCCTGTGTTGACCGTCGGGTGTAGGGGCCACCTTCTCCCCCTGTTCTGTCAGGGAGGAGGTAGCCATTATTTGTCCCAGCCTGGGGCCCCCCCTCTGGTTTCCTATTTGCAGTTACTTGAATAAAAAAATATCCTTTTCTGGACTGAGTCTTTCTGTGATGGGTGCCTGGAATGGGGAAGGTTGGAAACCAAGGGTCTAGTGGGTGGGGGAGAAGAAAAAGCATTGGCGTCAGCTCCAGGGAAGGTAACTTAAGCCCCTCTTGAAGAAGTCAACTACACCCCTAGCCACAAAACGTTTTATTTACAAAATATATATACTGAATATTATACATTAGGCCCTGTCACCATGGGAACAGCTCCAAAGCCAAGTCAGGGAGGGCTAGAGAAAGGTGGTGCCTGTGGAAGGGCAAAGCTCCACCCTGTCTCCCAGCCACCCTTCCACCCCAGAAGGAAAGATTCCCATTAGCTCCTGGGAGTGGCTGGTAGGCTCAGCCCACAAAGGACTGAAGGCCTAGCAGGGAGTGAGGTGACAGTGGGGGCTGACCGCTATGCAGGGCTTAGGACTGGGGGCAGATGGGAGGAGGAACGGAGACCCAGTACCCAGGAGGGGGAGCTGGGGGAAGCAGCAGGCTGCAGGGCCCTGGGCGTTCCAGGACCCCATGGTTCTGAAGACCAGGGCAGGGGGCTCAAGTCATGTCTTGACATCCAGCAAGGGCATCCGCTTGTGCTGGTAGCCACTCTGCCAGCCATGGACCACCTGTAGGGGAGGAGACCCGCACCACAGGGCGCAGTCCACGGCATAACTTGGGAGGAGGCACCCCACTAGCCACGGCCCACATGGGGAAGGCTGAGAGCAGAACCAGGCTCTGTCTTCAGGGGTATGAATAGAGCAGGCCCACCTCTGATGATTCTCACTGTCCCCAGAGTGCTCACCTTGGGGTCTCCCACGTCAGAGAGTAGCTCCTGCTCAGCCTCGTGCAGCTCCTCAGCAGGGTCGTAGCTGTACACGGGGAGCAGGTGATGGCGAAGCCGGTCCACCCTGGGGAGCATGGGAGGGGGCTCAGCCCAGGGGACCCACTCCCCTTCTTCAGACAGCTGACTGCCCTGTGTCTACTCCCCCTGGCAGGGGCACACTAGAGCTCTAACGACATGTCTGGGCAGGAAAACCTAACGGGAGTGTAGGGAATTTCAGGTTTGTGTCTGGCTGAGGAGCATCTTACATGTATTCAGGGATCTCAGATCCTATGGGAAGAACTTTAAGCACAATTCGGGGGATGTGGCGCGGGTGGGGGGCGGCAGGGACACTCACCGCTTTTTCTTCTGGACATACATTACCTGTAACAGAGACACAGCACTGTGGAGGCCGCTGAGCCCAGGATGGCCCACAAGTGACAGGGGTCCACCTCCACACCCTCCTCTCCCGTAACAGCAGGACAGCTGAGATGCTGTGTGCTGGCTGGACCAGGCCCACCCAGCCCTGCCTTCGCAAAGGTGTGGGTGTGTATGTATGTATGTGGGGGCTCCTTACCACGGCCACCACCACCCCGACCAGGGTGATGAGGAAGAAGGGCCCCAACACATAGCCCACCATGGAGTCGCTGCTGGCCTGTGGGGCATTGGGCACAGTGGTGTTACTCATGACATCGGCAGCCAGAGGGCTGGGTAGTCAGCATGGGCAGTAGTACTGCCTCGGGAGGGCGCCTCCACTGGGCTCCCTGGGGAGGAGGAAGGAGGTTGTCAATTCCACCCAGGCTCCGGATTCCTCCCCAAGAGCTAGTAATATATGAAAACTTAGGTCAGGCACTGGGAAGAGGGATCTTCCAGGTCAATGTGCTGGGTTTAACCCTCCAGGGACTCTCAGCAAGTCCTGGGTGTAAACGGCACCAAAGGGAGGCCCAGACCCAGGGCCTGAGTCCTGCCCAGCTCCTATCCCCAAATCAGGGTGGGGCTCAGCTCAGGTGCTGGCCAAACATTTGCAGATATCAATTCCTGAGGAGAGGTTAGATGTAGGTTCCCAGCTCCTGCCCCAGCCTCCTGGGGTACTGGACTGCCAGCAGCTATCCAGTGGAGCAAAATGGGGATATTAGGTTAAAACATGAGGGTCCTGCATTGCAGCCTAGGGGTGAGGTGGGAGCATCTGAAGGAGACCATCTCGGCCCGGGTCCAGTGCCCACACTTCGGTCTATATAGGTCCTATGCCCTCTTTGTCCCTGGAGTCACTCCAGGCATAGCCTGGGCACCGTCTCCCCCATCGGTCTCGTGCCAGGGCGGACACAAGTGGGCAGGGCTGGACTGCATCTGCGAGGTGATGTCACCGCCCCCTGGTCCCCACTCGGGGCTCCGCCCGGGTCCCTCCCCTCCTGGCCTGGGATGACAGGAGGAAGTGGAGAGGGTCAGCTCCCATGACAGATGCAAGGAGACTGTCCACGGGTGGCTGCACGCAGATATACCCAGGTCCTTGACCCCGGTTTTCCTGGGCTTCTATCGGAGGGCAAGGTATGAGCTACCCGTCCCGCTACCCGTGGGGGCTACGGGCTCACCCACTCGCATGCCCGTCCCATGGTAGAGGGGACATGCCGAGGTAGGGAGGGTGACAGGCCGTTCCGAGGATGCGGACCAGCAACGGAGAGCGGGAGGTAGTTCCCACGGCGCTGGGAGGCTCAGGCCAGGGGAAGGGAACTTAGGGGGAGCACAGAGGGGCCCGGGCATCCTGGCATCCCGACACCCCGAGGCGTGGACCTGTACCGGCGCTTTGCAGCCCATCCAACCCGGCCAAGCCTTACCTCCCGCCGATGCAGCCCGGAAAGGAACGCCCTCGGTTGGCTCCGGGGCCCCGGAAGAGCCGGCAGGCGCGTGATCAAAGGACCCGGGGAAATGGGCGGGGCCACGGTATCAGGGTGCAGCCAATCCGATGGCGGCAGGCAGACGGCCCGGAGGCTTCGGGAGGGGCCAATCCGGAGGCCGGGGGTGCTGGCGGCGCCGAGCCGAGACGGCCTGGGCTGCAGGGTCCACCCTATGACGGCAGGGGGCAGCCGAGGGCTGCGCAGCGGGGAGGGGCGGAGAGGGGCGGGGCGCGCGCGGCTTCCCAGCGTACCCCGGGGCGGACCCCTGCTATGCGGCCGCGCTCGGGAGCTCACATTCCAGGGAGAGGCCTGGCGTCCGCTTTACTCGCACGTCTGGTTGGAGCGCAGTCACGCTCTAACGTTTAGCCCAGGCCCCACAAGGCCTCCAAAGCCCTACAAGGCCTCCAAAGCCCCACAAGGGCTTTGTTGAGCCCTCTAGACCTCGTAGCGGCGCAGACTGGCCCTCCGTTCTGTGCTGAGAGTGTGTAGGCAGGCCTGGCTAGCCCCTGCCCAGCCTTGGACCTCAGGTCCACCCACCTAGCCACCCTCTCTGCGCCTCACTCTTAATGTTGGTAAAACAGGCTGCTGTAAGGATTAAACCATGACATGGGTAGAGCCTAGCACATAGCATGCCCAGAATTTTAAATTCCCTGTTAGCCTCTTTCCGGTTTTCCAGGGCACAGACGGAGCAGCGAGGTGAAGTTCCTCTGGGTCATAGGTAACTTGCCAAGTAGGTAAGCTTGGGTTGAAGCTTCGGTCGTCTGATAATTAAAATGTCACACACTTACTGGGGAAATTTGAATAAGATTGGTGGGTTTTACCAATGTCAGTATCCTGGTTGTGATGTTATACTATAGTTTTGCAAAAGTTAGCATTGGGGGAAGCTAAGCAAAGTGTACAAGGGATCTCTGTTATTTCTTACAACTGCATGTGAATCTAGTTACCTCGAATTGTGTGTGTATAGTTTTGTACCACACCTACCTTTCTGTCACCAGGATCACACATAATTGGGAAAACTCCAGATTGGCAGGCGATGGAAAACACCCAAGAACATAAAGGTTGTGGCAGCCGAACCAGGTTGAGGCCCTCCTGGGTCCTCAAGTGCTACTGGAGATACAGGGGTGCTGTGAGTCACCCTATTCTTTTTTTTTTTTTTTTTTTTTCTGGCTGTGCCGCCCGGCATGCAGGATCTTAGTTCCCCCACCAGGGATCGAACCCGTGCCCGCTGCCACTGAACCTGGAGTCCTAACCACTGGACCGCCAGGGAATTTCCTGGGTCACCCTATTCTTGCCAGAGACAGCCAATGGCATGGATGTGGTTGAGCTACTTTGTCTGGTGAGGCCTCAGTTTCCTCAAGTCCTTCCAGAGGTGGTTAGATGAGAGCAGGTCTGGTGCACAGATGACCCAATTAGGAACCAGAGGGCAGGTGGGAACTTGCCTTTTGCCTCCAGACACCACCATCTGACTGGGGAATCAGATAAAGGGAAAGGAATGAGAGAAAAGCTTGGGTCTGAAGGCTCCAGGTAGATTTCCTGGTATTCTCTGCCTTTGAGTCTGGAGAGTAGGGAGGCCACCCATAACAGTCTTCTATTAGACCTGAGGGCAGAGGAAGGAGGCACCTCCCCAGGCAGGGCCTCCCTCACCTTGCAAGGAAGTAGGGATCAAGTAGTAGGTTTTAGACCCAGGCCCCCTTGGCTGACCACACACCCAACCGCTGTTCCCATCCTCAGGATTTCCAACCACATATCTAGAGGGTCTAGTGGTCCTCGGAGCAGGCCTAGTGATTGCATTAGCTAGGCCAGTGTGTGGAAAGGCACAGGGTCTTTACTCCTAGGACAGAACACCATTCCAAGGTAGGCAGGGCAGCTGGGACAACCTCAGTTTACAATGAGTAAGCTGAGGCCCTGAGTGGTGTAATGACTTCCCAAGGCCCTTGGTGTGATCACCAAGGGTAAGGCAGAATGGGATGATGGGTGGGCCCCTCTTCCTTGGACAGCTCTGTTCTGGCAGCTACTCTGGGACTGCATTTGAGGCCTGGTTTGTTCCTGTGATGAGATGAACTGTTACAAGTTAAATCCACATAATGTAAACCCTAAAATTACAGAGTTTTGTTTTTTGTTTTTGTTTTTTTTTTGCGGTACATGGGCCTCTCACTGTTGTGGCCTCTCCCGTTGCAGAGCACAGGCTCCGGACGCGCAGGCTCAGCGGCCATGGCTCATGGGCCCAGCCGCTCTGCGGCATGTGGGATCTTCCCAGACTGGGACGTGAACCCGTGTCCCTTGCATCGGCAGGCGGACTCTCAACCACTGCGCCACCAGGGAAACCCGAGAGTTATTTTATATGTCAACAAGAGAGATAAAATAGAATGAAAAATTCTCAGGTAATCCAAAAGAAGGGAGAAAAAGAGGAAAAGGGTAACAAAGAACAGATGAGACAACCAGAAAACAAATAAGATGATAAACTGAAACCTAAATATATCAATAATCACATTAAAGGTAAATGGTCTAAACAACCCAATTAAGGGACTTCCCTGGCAGTCCGGTGATTAAGACTCGATATCTATCCTTTCATTGCAGAGGGCATGGGGTTTGATCCCTGGTCGGGGAACTAAGATCCCGCATGCTGCACAGCATGGCCAAAATAATAATAATAAAATAATCAACCCAATTAAGAGGCAGAGATTATCAGAATGGATAAAAAAGTAAGACACAATTACATGCTGCCCACAAGCAATGTACTCATGAATATAAAGACTCCAATAGGGTAAAAGCAAAAAGATGGGAAAAGATACACCATGTTTATGCTTGTCAAAAGAAAGCTGGGAAGGCTATAATAAAATCAGACAAAGTTGATTTCAGAGCAGAGAATATTACCAGAGATGAAAAAAAGTTCAGTTCATAATGACAAAGGGGTTGATTAATTGAGGACATAACACTTCTAAATGTTCATGTGCCCAATAAGAGAGCTTCAAAATATATGACACAAAAATGGATAGATCTCCAAGAAAAAACAATCACAGTTTTAGTTGGAGATTTCAATACTACCCTCTGAATAATATATAAAACAAGCAAATAATCAGGCAGGATATGGTAAACTAGAACAACACTATCAACCAGCTTGACCTTTATAGAATCCTCCACCTAACACTAGCAGAATACATATTCTTAAGTGTACACAGAATATTTATCAAGACATCATATTATGGGCCATAAAACAAGTCTCAATAAATTAAAAAGGATTCAAGTCATAACGAAGTATGTGTTCTGATCACAGTGGAATTATATTAGAAATCAATAACAAAAAGATCCTTGGAAAATTCCCAGATATTTGGAAAATGAATAACACACATCTGGATCAATTAGGAATTATTTTGAACTGAATGAAAATGAAAATGCAATGTATCATAATTTGTGGGACATCTCTATTAGAGACATTTATAGCACTAAATATCTATTTAAAAAAAGAAAGATATGTCAACGACCTCAGCTTCCACCTGAAACCAAAGTATACAGAAGAAAATAACAAAGATCAATGCAGAAATCCATGTAATAGAAAACAAAATCAATGAAACCATAAGTTGCTTCTTGAGAAGATCAACAAAATTCATAAAGCTCTAGCCAGATTGATCCGGAAAAAAGAGAGAAAATACAAATCACCAATATTAGGAATGAAAGAGGTAAAATCACAGTTTCTACAGATAATAAAAGAATAATAAGGGAATATTAGGAACAACTTTTTGCCAATAAATTCAATAACTTAGTTGAAATGGAGAATAGATGGAAAGACACAAATGACCAAAGCTCACCTAAGAAATAGATAAATGTATAGGAATCTAGGTTAAATTTATACCATCTTAGCTTCAATAGCATACATTAATTCCTCCTATTCAATTCTATGTCCCCCTTGAAGTTGGTGGTGTTACAAATACATCTTTATATATTGCATGTGTATTAACATAGATTTATAATTAGTTTTATGCATCTGTCTTTTAAACCATGTAAGAATCAGAAAAGAGTTACATACCCAGAATACAATAATACTGGCTTTTATATTTACCTTGTACTTACCTTTATCAGTGAACTTTTATCTAGTGCCTTTTTGTTTCAGTCTGAATGACTCCCTGTAGCATTTCTTGTAGGGCAGGTCTACTAGCAACAAATGCTGTTAGTTTTTGTTTATCTGGGAATGTCTGAACTTCTCCTTAATTGTGAAGGACAATTTTTCTGGATATAGAATTACTGGTTGACAGGTTTTTGTTTGTGTTTTCCTGTCAGTTCTTTAAATATATCATATATCATTCTACTGATTTCTAGCCTTCATGGTTTCTGATGGTAAATCAACTGTTAATCTTAGGATGTTAATTGTAATCTCCATGGTAACCATTACAAAAACAAGTAGGAAATATATAGAAAAGGAAATGAAGAGGAAATCAAAATGGTACATACTAGAAGAAAAATCAAACACAAAAGAAGTCAGTACTGGAAGGATTAAGGAACGAAAAAGATATCACACACAGAAAACAGTACTATGGCAGAAGTGAGTTCTTCAATATCAGTAATCACTTTAAATGTAAATGGATTAAACTCACCAATTAAAAGACAGATATTGGTGATAGGTGCACAATATTATGAATGTATTTAATGCCACTGATTTGTATATTTCAAAATGATTAAAATGGTAAATGTTATGTATATTCTATCACTCACAAAAAAAGGCAGAATGGATTTTAAAATGATCTAACAGGATATGAATAAAAATTTCTCCAGAGAAGACATGCAAATGGCCAAATAAGTACATGAAAAAATGCTCAATATCACTAATCATTAGGGAAATGCAAATCAAACTGCAATGAGATACCACTTCATATCCATTAGCATGGCTATTATTTAAAACAAAACAAAACAGAAAATAACAAATGTTGGTGAGGATGTACAGAAAAAGGAACTCTTGTGTACTACTGGCGGGAATAAAATGGTGCAGCCACTACAGAAAACAGTATGGTGGTTCCTCAAAAAATTGAAAATAGAATTACCATATGACCCAGCAATTACACTTTTGGGTATATACCACAAAGAATGGAAAGCAGGGATTCAGACACATATCTGTATACTCAAGTACATAGCATCATTCTCCACAATAGTCAAAATGTGGAAGCAACCCAAGTGCCCATCGACAGGTAAGTGGATAAACAAAATATGGTACATATGTACAATGGGATATTGACACACCTACAACATGGATGAACCTTGAAGACATTATGCTAAGTGAAATAAACCAGTCACAAAAGAACAAATAAGGTGTGATTTCACTTATATGAGGTACCTAAAGTAGTCAAATTCATATAGATAAAAAGTAGAATGGTAGTTGCCAGGGGCTGGGGTGGGGGGGCTGGGTGGGAGGGAATAAAGAGCTATTGTTTAATGGATATGGGGTTTCAGTTTGAGAAGATGAAAAAATTTTTGGAGATGGATGGTAGTAATGCTTGCATAACAGTGTATTTAATGCCACTGAACTGTACACTTAGAAACAGTTTAAAATGTTAAAAAAAAAGAGAGAGAGAGATCCAATCCAAGTATATGCTGCTGGCAAGAGACTCACTTTAGACCCAAAGACACAAATAAGTTGAAAGTGAAAGGATGGAAAAGATATTCTATGTAAAGAATAACCAAAAGAGACCTAGGGTGGCTATATTAATATTGGACAAAATAGATTTTAAGTCAAAAACTGTTACAAGAGACAAAGGAGGACATTTTATATTGATAAAAAGGGAAAATCATGAAGAATTTATAACAGTTATATATGCACAAAACAACAGAGTCCCAAGATATATGAAGCAAATATTGACAAAACTGAAGGGAGAAATTGACAGTTCTACACTAATAGTTGGAGACTTCAATACCTTACTTTCAATAATGGAAAGAATATCCTATACAGAAGATCAATAAGGAAATAGAGTACTTGAAAAACACTGTAAACCAACTAGACCTAAAAGACATAAAGAACACTCGTCCTAAAGAATATACATTGTTCTCAAGTACACGTGGAGCATTCTCCAGGACAGATCATATGTTAGGCCACAAAACAAATTTTAATACATTTTAAAACCTCCTAACAAAGAAAAGACCAGGACCAGATGGCTTCACTGATGAATTCTACCAAAAATCTAAAGGAGAATTAATACCAATCCTTCTCAAATTCTTCCAAAAAATTGAAAGAAAAGGAACACTTCCTAACTCATTCTAACTCAGCATTGCCCTCATACCAAAGCCAGACAAACACACAAAAGGAAACTACAGATCAATATCTCTTATTAATATAAATGTAAAGTAATAAAAGAACTCTCAATAAATTAAAAAGGATTAAAATCACACAAAGCATCTTCCCTGACCACAATGGAATGAATCTAGAAATCAGTAACAGAAGGAAAACTGGAAAATTAGCAAATATGCAGAAAGTAAACAACACACTCTTAAAAAAACAGTGGGTTAAAGAAGACCACTAGGGAAATTAGAAAATACTTTGAGACATACCAAAAACTTATGGGATATACTAAAAGCAGTACTCAATGGGAAATTTACAGTTGTAAATGCCTACATTAATAGAAGATCTCAGATAAACCACCTAACTTTAAACCTTAAGGAACTAGAGGGACTTCCCTGGTGGTCCAGTGGTAAATAATCCACCTTCCAGTGCAGGGGACATGGGTTCGATCCCTGGTCAGGGAACTGAGATCCCACATGCCGCTGGACAACTAAGCCTGTGTGCCACAACTACTGACCTTGCGTGCCTCAGTGAGAGAGCCCACATGTGGCAAACTACAGAGCCCATGCACCCTGGAGCCTGCACGCTGCAACTAGACAGAGATCCCACATGCCACAATTAGAGAGAAGCCCGCGCGCCACAACAAAAAGATCCCACATGGCTCAACAAAGATCCCGCATGCTGCAACTAAGACCCAATGCAGCAAAAGAAAAAAAATAGTTCAGTAGCTTTAAAAAAACAACAACAAAAAAACCCTAAGGAACTAGAAAAAGAAGAGCAAACTAAAGGAAGGAAGGAAATAATATAGAGCACAAATAACTTAAATGGGAGGGAACAATAGAGAGAATCAGCAAAATCAAAAGTTGTTTCTTTGAAAAGATAGCAAAACTTTAGTTAGACTGACTAAAAAAAATTGAAGATGAAAATAACTAAAACCAGAAATGAAAACAGAAATTAAAAGGATTATAAGAGAACACTATGAACTATTATATGCAAACAAGATAATCTGGATGAATCAACAAGTTCCTAAAGATATACAAGTTATTAAAACTTATTCAAGAGGAAATTCTCAACAAACCTGTAATAAGCAAGAAGATTGCATCAGAAATCAATAACCTCCCAACAAAGAAAAGTCAGGACTAGATGTCTTCACTGGCCATTTCTACCAAACATTTAAAGAAGAATTAACATCAATCCAATTCATCAATCCTAATATCAACTCTACCAAAAATAAGAGGAGGGGAACACTTTCTAACACATTCCTTGAGACCAATATTAACCTGATACCAAAGCCAGAGAAAGATTCCATAAGAAAACTATAGATCAATATTCCTTATAAACATAGACAAAAATCTTCAATAATATACTAGCAGACCAAATCCAATAGCACATTAAAAAGGATTATACACAATGACCAAATGGGATTTACCCTAGGAATGGAAGGGGTGTTTCAACTATAGGAAAATCAATGTCATACAGCCCATTAATAATACAAAGGAAAACAACCACATAATCAACTCAATAGATGCAGAAAAGCATCTGACAAAAATTCAACATCCTTTCATGACAAAAACACAGCTGAGGGCTTCCCTGGTGGCACAGTGGTTAAGAATCCGTGCTCCCAGAGTTCAGGACATTGGTCCACAAGAGACCTCCCAGCTCCACGTAATATCAAATGGCAAAAGCTCTCCCAGAGATCTTCATCTCAACACTAAGACCCAGCCCCACTCAACGACCAGCAAGCTACACTGCTGGAGACCCTATGCCAAGCAACTAGCAAGACAGGAACACAATACCACACATTAGCAGAGAGGCTGTCTAAAATCATAATACAGTCACAGACACGCCAAAACACACTACTGGATGTGGTCCTGCCCACGAGAAAGACAAGATCCAGCCTCATCCACCAGAACATGCACCAGTCCCCTTCACCAGGAAGCCTACACAACGTGGTGAACTAACCTTAGCCACTAGGGGCAGACACCAAAAATAACGGGAACTAGGAACCTGAAGCCTGCGAAAAGGAGACCCTAAACACAGTAAGTTAAGCAAAATGAGAAGACAGAGAAACACACAGCAGATGAAGGAGCAAGGTAAAAACCCACCAGACCAAACAAATGAAGAGGAAATAGGCAGTCTACCTGAAAAAGAATTCAGAGTAATGATAGTAAAGATGATCCAAAATCTTGGAAACAGAATGGAGAAAATACAAGAAATGTTTAACAAGGACCTAGAAGAATTAAAGAGCAAACAAACAATGATGAACAACACAATAAATGAAATTAAAAATTCTCTAGAAGGAATCAATAGCAGAATAACTGAGGCAGAAGAACAGATAAGTGACCTGGAAGAGGAAATAGTAGAAATAACTACCAAAGAGCAGAATAAATAAAAAAGAATGAAAAGAATTGAGGACAGTCTCAGAGACCTCTGGGACAACATTAAATGCATCAACATTCGAATTATAGGGGTCCCAGAAGAAGAAGAGAAAAAGAAAGGGACTGAGAAAATATCTGAAGAGATTACAGTTGAAAACTTCCCTAATATGGGAAAGGAAATAATCAAGTCCAGGAAGCTCAGAGAGTCCCATACAGGATAAATCCAAGGAGAAACACACCAAGACACATATTAATCAAACTATCAAAAATTAAATACAAAGAAAAAAATATTAAAAGCAGCAAGGGAAAAACAACAAATAACATACAAGGGAATCCCTATAAGGCTAACAGCTAATCTTTCAGCAGAAACTCTGCAAGCCAGAAGGGTGTGGCAGGACATATTTAAAGTGATGAAAGGGAAAAACCTACAACCAAGATTACTCTACCCAGGATCTCGTTCAGATTCGACAGAGAAATTAAAAACTTTACAGACAAGCAAAAGCTAAGAGAATTCAGCACCACCAAATCAGCTTTACAACAAATGCTAAAGGAACTTCTCTAGTCAGGAAACACAAGAGAAGGAAAAGACCTACAATAACAAACCCAAAACAATTAAGAAAATGGTAATAGGAACATACATATTGATAACTACCTTAAATGTAAATGGATTAAATGCTCCAACCAAAAGACACAGACTGGCTGAATGGATACAAAAACAAGACCCATATATATGCTGTCTACAAGAGACCCACTTCAGACCTAGGACACATACAGACTGAAAGTGAGGGGATGGAAAAAGATATTCCATGCAAATGGAAATCAAAAGAAAGCTGGAGTAGCAATTCTCATATCAGATAAGATAGACTTTAAAATAAAGATTATTACAAGAGACAAAGAAGGACACTACATAATGATCAAGGGATCAACCCAAGAAGAAGATATAACAACTGTAAATATTTATGCACCCAACATAGGAGCACCTCAATACATAAGGCAAATGTTAAAAGCCAGAAAAGGGGACATTGACAGTAACACAATCATAGTAGGGGACTTTAACACCCCACTTTCACCAATGAACAGATCATCCAAAATGAAAATAAATGAGGAAACACAAGCTTTAAATGATACATTAAACAAGATGGACTTAATTGATATTTATAGGACATTCTATCCAAAAACAACAGAATACACTTCCTTCTCAAGTGCTCATGGAACATTCTCCAGGATAGATCACACCGTGGGTCACAAATCAAGCCTTGGTAAACTTAAGAAAATTGAAATCATATCAAGTTCTTTTCTGACCACAATGCTATGAGACTAGATATCAATTACAGGGAAAAATATGTAAAAAACACAAACACATGGAGGCTAAACAATACACTACTAAATAACCAAGAGATCACTGAAGAAATCTAAGAGGAAATCAAAAAATACCTAGAAAATGACAATGAAAACATGATGACCCAAAACCTATGGGATGCAGCCAAAGGAGTTCTAAGAGGGAAGTTTATAGCAATACAATCCTACCTCAAGAAACAGGGAACATCTCAAATAAATAACCTAACCTTACACCTAAAGCAATTAGAGAAAGAAGAACAAAAAAAACCCAAAGTTAGCAGAAGGAAAGAAATCATAAAGATCAGATCAGAAATAAATGAAAAAGAAATGAAGGAAACAATATCAAAGATCAATAAAGCTAAAAGCTGGTTCTTTGAGAAGATAAACAAAATTGATAAACAATTAGCCAGACTCATCAAGAAAAAAAGGAAGAAGACTCAAATCAATATAATTAGAAATGAAAAAGGAGAAGTAACAACTGACACTGCAGAAATACAATGGATCATGAGAGATTACTATGAGAAACTATATGCCAATAAAATGGACAACCTGAAAGAAATGGACAAATTCTTAGAAAAGCACAACCTTCCAAGACTGAACCAGGAAGAAATAGAAAATATAAACAGACCAATCACAAGCACTGAAATTGAGACTGTGATGAAAAATCTTCCAACAAACAAAAGCCCAGGACCAGATGGCTTCACAGGTGAATTCTATCAAACATTTAGAGAAAAGCTAACACCCATCCTTCTCAAACTCTTCCAAAATATAGTAGAGGGAGGAACACTCCCAAACTCATTCTACGAGGCCACCATCACCCTGATACCAAAATCAGACAAAGATGTCACAAAGAAAGAAAACTACAGGCCAATATCACTAATGAACATAGTTGCAAAAATCCTCAACAAAATACTAGCAAACAGAATCCAACAGCACATTAAAAGGATCATACACCATGATCAAGTGGGGTTTATCCCAGGAATGCAAGGATTCTTCAATATATGCAAATCAATCAATGTGATAAGCCATATTAACAAATTGAAGGAGAAAAAACCACATGATCACCTCAACACATGCAGAGAAAGCTTTCCACAAAATTCAACACCCATTTATGATAAAAACCCTCCAGAAAGTAGGCATAGAGGGAACTGACCTCAACATCATAAAGGCCATATATGACAAACCCGCAGTCAACATTGTTCTCAATGGTGAAAAACTGAAACTATTACCTCTAAAATCAGGAACAAGACAAGGCTGTCCACTCTCACTAAACATAGTTTTGGAAGTTCTAGCCACAGAAATCAGAGAAGAAAAAGAAATAAAAGGAATCCAAATTGGAAAAGAAGAAGTAAAGCTGTCACTGTTTGCAGATGACCTGATACTATACATAGAGAATCCTAAAGATGTTACCAGAAAACTACTAGAGCTAATCAATGAATTTGGTAAAGTAGCAGGATACAAAATTAATGCACAGAAATCTCTTGCATTCCTATACATTAATGATGAAAAATCTGAAAGAGAAATTAAGGAAACAGTCCCATTTACCACTGCAACAAAAAGAATAAAATACCTAGGAATAAACCTACCTAAGGAGACAAAAGACCTGTATGCAGAAAACTATAAGACACTGATGAAAGAAATTAAAGATGATACAAACAGATGGAAAGATATACCATGTTCTTGGATTGGAAGAATCAACATTGTGGAAATGACTATACTACCCAAAGCAATCTACAGATTCAATGCAACCCCTATCAAACTACCAATGGCATTTCTCACAGAACTAGAACAAACAATTTGTATGGAAATACAAAAGACCCCGAATAGCCAAAGCAATCTTGAGAAAGAAAAACGGAGCTGGAGGAATCAGGCTCCCGGAATTCAGACTATACCACAAAGCTACAGTAATCAAGACAGTATGGTACCGGCACAAAAACAGAAATATAGATCAATGGAACAGGATAGAAAGCCCAGATAAACCCACGCACATATGGTCACCTTATTTTTGATAAAGGAGGCAAGAATATACAGTGGAGAAAAGACAACCTCTTCAATAAATGGTGCTGGGAAAACTGGACAGCTACATGTAAAAGAATGAAATTAGAACACTCCCTAACACCATAAACAGAAGTAAACTCAAAATGGATTAAAGACCTAAATGTAAGGCCAAACACTATAAAACTCTTAGAGGAAAACATAGGCAGAATACTCTATGACATAAATCACAGCAAGATCCTTTTTGACCCACCTCCTAGAGAAATGGAAATAAAAACAAAAATAAACAAATGGGACCTAATGAAACTTAAAAGCTTTTGCACAGCAAAGGAAAACATAAACAAGATGAAAAGACAACCCCCAGAATGGGAGAAAATATTTGCAAATGAAGCAACAGACAAAGGATTAATCTCCAAAATTTACAAGCAGCTCAATATTAAAAAAAAAAAAAAAACCCAATCCAAAAATGGGCAGAAGACCCAAATAGACATTTCTCTAAAGAAGATATACAGATTGCCAACAAACACATGAAAGAATGCTCAACATCACTAATCATTAGAGAAATGCAAATCAAAACTACGATGAGGTATCACCTCACACAGGTCAGAATGGCCATCATCAAAAAATCTACAAACAATAAATTTTGGAGAGGGTGTGGAGAAAGGGGAGCCCTCTTGCACTGTTGGTGGGAATGTAAGTTGATACAGCCACTATGGAGAACAGTATGGAGGTTCCTTATAAAACTAAAAATAGAACTACCATACGACACAGCAATCCCCCTACTGGGCATATACCCTGAGTAAACCATAATTCAAAAAGGTCATGGGGTCTTCCCTGGTGGCACAGTGGTTGAGAATCTGCCTGCTAATGCAGGGGACACGGGTTCGAGCCCTGGACTGGGAAGATCCCACATGCCATGGAGCAACTAGGCCTGTGAGCCACAACTACTGAGCCTGCGCATCTGGAGCCTGTGCTCCGCAACAAGAGAGGCCGCGATAGTGAGAGGCCCACGCACCACGATGAAGAGTGGCCCCCGCTTGCCACACCTAGAGAAAGCCCTCGCACAGAAATGAAGACCCAACACAGCCAAAAATAAAAATAAAAAAAATAAAAATAAAAAGGTCATGTACCACAATGTTCATTGCAGCTCTATTTACAATAGCCAGGACATGGATGCAACCTAAGTGTCTATCGACAGATGAATGGGTAAAATGTGGCACATATATACAATGGAATATTACTAAGCCATAAAAAGAAACAAAATTGAATTATTTGTAGTGAGGTGGATGGACCTAGAGTGAAGAGTGAAGTAAGTCAGAAAGAGAAAAACAAATACCATATGCTAACACATATATATGGAATGTAAAAAAAAAAATTTAAATGGTTCTGAAGAACCTAGGGGCAGGACAGGAATAAAGATGTAGATGTAGAGAATGGACTTGAGGACACAGGGAGTGGGAAGGGTAAGCTGGGACAAAGTGAGAGAGTGGCATGGACATATATACACTACCAAATGTAAAACCGATAGCTAGTGGGAAGCAGCCGCATGGCACAGGGAGACCAGATCAGTGCTTTGTGACCACCTAGAGGGGTGGGATAGGGAGGGGGGGAGGGAGGGAGGGAGACGCAAGAGGGAAGAGATATGGGAACATATGTTTATGTATAGCGGATTCACTTTGTTATAAAGCAGAAACTAACACACCATTGTAAAGCAATTATACTCCAATAAAGATGTTAAAAAAAAGAAGATAAAATAAAGACATCTTCAAACATTCAAAAAAACCCCAAAAATACACTATTAGGAAATCAAGCATGGGCGGTACATATTGATAGAAACTTGCATTAAATTACATTTTCATGATAAAAAAAAAGAATGAAGATAAAGACATCTTCAAACATTCAAAAAACCAACCAACAAAAAAAAATACACTATTAGGGGGTCTTCCCTGGTGGCGCAGTGGTTGAGAGTCCGCCTGCCGATGCAGGGGACACGGGTTCATGCCCCGGTCTGGGAAGATCCCACGTGCCGCGGAATGGCTAGGCCCGTGAGCCATGGCCGCTGAGCCTGCACGTCCGGAGCCTGTGCTCCGCAACGGGAGAGGCCACAACAGTGAGAGGCCCGCGTACCGCAAAAAAAAACAAACAAAAAAACACTATTAGGAAATCAAGCATGGGAGGTATATATTGATAGAAACTTGCATTAAATGACATTTTCATGATAAGAAAAAGAAAAATCTGTGCTCCCAGTGCAGGGAACATGGTTTCGATCCCTGGTTGGGGAACTAAGATCCCACATGCCACATGGCATGGCCAAAAACAAAAGAAAACAAAAAACCAAAACCAAAACCAAAAATACAGCAAACTAAAAATAGGATAGCCTTTTTAGGAAATGGTACTGGAACAACTGGTTATCTATATGCAAAAATTATCACCTTGAATCCATACCTTGCAATATATACAAATTCTAATGTATGATTCTATTATATGAAACTCTAGAAAATGCAGACTAAACTATAGTGACAGAAAGCAGATTAGAGATTACTTGAAGAAGGATGTGTGAGGGTCAGGTGAGAGGGGTCACAAAGAGGCACAAAGGAACTTTTGGGGGTGAGGGATAGGTCTATTACCTTGGTTATGATAGTTTCATTTGAACACATATGTCAAGATGTGTTAAATTGTACACTTTAAATGTGTGCAGCTTATGTTAATTGTAGCTCAATACAGTTTTTAAAAATTAATTAATTTATTTATTTTTATTAATTTATTTTTGGCTGAATTGGGTCTTCGTTGCTGCATGCGGGCTTTCTCTAGTTGCAGTGAGCGGGGGGCTACTCTTTGTTGCAGTATGCAGGCTTCTCGTTGCAGTGGCTTATCTTGTTGCAGAGCACAGGCTCTAGGCGCGCGGGCTTCAGCAGCTGTGACACGTGGGCTCAGTAGTTGTGGCTCACAGACTCTAGAGCACAGGCTCAGTAGTTGTGGCGCACGGGCTTAGTTGCTCTGCGGCATGTGGGATCTTCCTGGACCAGGGCTCAAACCCGTGTCCCCTGCATTGGCAGGCAGATGCTTAACAGCTGCACCACCAGGGAAGCCCCTCAATACAGTTTTAAAAAATATGATGAGTAAAGAATGACTCAATAAATATGGATCAATGCATATTTATTTTATAAATGAATTAATGGAGTTAATGACAGGTGAGTCAATGGGCCAATGCCCAGGGATTGGGAAGGGGGAGACATACAAAGAAAAAGGAACCAAGACTGTAGCAGAATCTTGTTGGCCACCATCACATTGCCCAGGCTCAACCTTGCCAGGCTGGCCCAAAGTGCCCTGACCCCACTACTGGCTATTTTTGTGGCTTCAACTAAGTCACTCAACACCTTGGAACCTGAGTCCCTGACTCCAAAATGTAACTAATAATGCACACCTCATAAATAAGATTATTGTTGATTGAAAGAAATTACATTTATGGGGGATTCCCTGGAGATCCAGTGGTTAGGGCTCCACACTTTCACTACCAAGGGCTGGGTTCAATCCCTGGTTGGGGAACTAAGATCCTGCAAACTGAGCGTGGCGTGGCCAAAAAAAAAAAAAAAAAAAAAAAAAAAATTTATGGGCTTAAGCATTAGGTAAATAATAACATGCTCCATAAACGTAAGGGATTACAAAACAATCTGACTGTTTTTGATTGCAAAAACAAATTACTACCAAGAGTTGGAAAATATACAAAGTCACAAAGAAGAAAATTAAATTACTCATAATCCACTTTCAGAGGGTATTTTCTTCCTGGCTCTTTCTTACATTGGCTCACTTATTTTTGTGCAGTTACCTGGTTTTCTGCATGCATCCCATTTTCCCACCTCCATACCTTTACTTTCGCTGTTCTTCCGCACCTTCCAGAAGCCCATTGGCCTCTTTCTGGAGGGCGGAGCAGAGGGCTGCTCTGGAAGGAGTGGAAAACGAGCTTCTGAGACGCTGCCTAGTGGAGCCGGCCCTCACCCCATTCCGGGATAAAGATCAGTGGGGTTGAGGTGGAGAGGAACCCCACAGTTCCCGCACCTGCCATTGTGACATCACTGGCAGCCTGAGGAGTGGAGGTTTGGGGCTCCCTCCACTTCGGGGTCCCTACTGGCCAGCCCCTGACAGCACCAGAGGCCTGACTTCAAAGTATTTGCTTCCCCGCAGCTTTCCTTCACCTTCTAAATCTTACCCACACCCAATCTACTTTCCCTTGTCCTTCAGTCTTCTCCAGGCTCCAGCTCCATCGACAGTGAGCTGGGGATCAAAGTACCTGCCTCTCAGGGTAGATGTGAAGGTCAGTGTCCTGGCCCTTAGCCCTTAGCCTTGTACAGGCAGTAAGTGTTCAAGGAACACTTGATGGGTGATAAGGTGTTCGTTCTGATTTGTTGGTGGGCAC